>NW_026526810.1:58597403-59797403 GCF_024362965.1 Panthera pardus | reverse complement strand
TATTCTTATCTACCAACTTTGACATTTTTAAAAAGAATTTGACTCTGAGTGGAAAAAAAAGAACAAAAAGTACAATATATTGAGCACCAAATATGCTGTAGGCATTGTGTTACATATTTTACATTATGGTGCAGCAGAAAGAATATAAGTTCGAGTCAAGACAAATGTGGATTTGAAACCTATCCCTACACTAACTAGCAACATGACTTTGACAAGTCAATGAAACTCTAGGTCTTTAGTTTCCTATTTCATAAATAGGAACAAAAATATTTCCTTTCAAAGTTCTTGAGAAGATTAAGAAATTAAAAATTGAAGTCATCCTTTATTCCTTTTGTTTTGTTTTGTTTTTCCTTCATATTTGTCATCCAATCTACCCCAATACAGGACAGAATCATTCCTCACCAATACCACTGCGAACACCCTGGGCTGAGCCACCGTTATCTTTTGGGTCAATATCTCCCTAAATTCTTTCCCTGCTTCTACCCTTACCCTTTTAAAATCAGTTTTCAATGCAGCAGCCAGTGTGATCCTTTTAAAACATAAAACAGATTATGGGACTCCTCTGCTCAAATCTCGACATCACTCCTTGTAAAAGTCCTTGCAATAGACCTGCATGGATCTCACTCTGGTTGGTTCTCATACCTCACCTCCTACTACTTTCCCTTCGCTCCAACTACCACCATTGGACTGCCCACTCTTGTCTAATATACTAGACATGCTTCCTACCTTTTTCACTTATTTCATGCCTTTGTTTAAATGTGACTTCCTCAAGAAGGATTATAATTGATTAAAAGTAATATAAATAAAGAAAATAGTACAAATGCCTAGATAAAATAAATATTCAAACAACGGTAGTCAAAACCAAGTGACTTGCCCAAGTCACAGCATAAGTGGCTGAAATCAGATTTCAAATAAAAAACATAGCCCTAAAACCCAGTGTCTGTAAGTTTGCCTGGCTTACTAGGCCACAATGATCTCTTTTTCTCTCAGAAAATCCCAATACTTAGTAAATATACCACGTTTGGTCATTTACTCATACATGGCCTTAAAAATATCACTGCTTTTAGGAGGGCCAGGGTAGCTCAGTCGGCTGAGTGTCTGACTCTTGATTTTGGCTCAGGTCATGGCGTTGTGGTTCGTGGGTTCAAGCCCCACGTCGGTCTCCACACTGACAGTGCGGAGCTTGCTTGGGATTCTCTCTCTCTCTGCCCCTCCTCCTCTCTCTCTCTATCAAAATAAATAAACTTAAAAAAATATATATATATCACTAGTTTTTCCATGTATACATACCCTTTCAAAGAAACCAAAACCGTCCTACTGAAGACTGTTATACATACTTTGTAAAATATCCCAGAGCATCTACAGAAATGTTGAGGAAGTTAATAAACACAAAAATAATATAACTGAAACTACCCATGTAACAAAAGTATAATTCTAGCTGTCCTCTTACCAGTGTTTAATGCCTACCTATGAAACTGGGCTCTCTACCTCTTTTAAAAAGCTAAGATTTTTTTTAATTGAAAAAACCTTATTCCACCCTTATCTTTATTGTAAAATTCTTGATTGTTGCTTTGATAACCATAACCTTTTGATTATTTCTAGACTTAAGTCAAACTTTTTTTTTACCTATTTAAATTCTTTAACAGTTCAAAATATCATGACTCAAATACACTTCCTCTGTAAGTCACTACTGCAGTTGAGCTGTGACATTTATTAAATACTTTATATATTAAAAATACACTGATGCAATACAAACTACAAATGTAAGACACGCTAATTGAA
This sequence comes from Panthera pardus, assembly GCF_024362965.1. Lineage (NCBI taxonomy): Eukaryota > Metazoa > Chordata > Mammalia > Carnivora > Felidae > Panthera > Panthera pardus. The sequence continues at coordinate 59,795,621 of NW_026526810.1, read as the reverse complement.
AACTGAGTTTATTATAAACCAACGGACTCCCAGTAACATTGCTTTAACATTTTTAAGGATAAAATTATTGGAGATATGCCTAGTGGTACAAAATCTGGGTATTTTAACCATGTGTTGAAGCGTATCTAGACTGTTTTAAGAAAAATCTTGCTCTATCTATGGGTATGCTATGGACCTTTCTCCCATATAAATGTAAAGCAGCCTCTTAATCAGGAGCACATTTTCATTTGGCTTTTAACTTTCATAAATAAATGTCAGCCCCATCTACAGTTTGGCTACCCATTAAACCATGTGGGCTTGAACTTATTAAAAAACACAGATTTGTAAGCTAAATAATTCTCAGAGAATGTGACCTAAAACTTGATGAAAATAGTATTTCCAACATATGGTTTAAGGGCTATGCAATCCATCTCCATTTGTAGATCAGTTGTTCTCAAATGTAGGCAAGTAGAACGTAAGGAAATCTTTTTCAAATTACACATATGACCTCCTCCACTTCCACCTCCACTCTCCCTTCTCTAGAGATACACACCCCAAAATAGGAGATCATCATAGTCCCCTTCATTTAATTATGCTTTGTCCTATATTTCCTCTGTTTACTTTAAAACTTCTGGATTTTTAAAAAATGCTTTACTTTTTTTTTTTTTTTTTTTTTTTTAGTAACCCCTACACCCAACACAGGCCTCAAACTCACAACCCTGAGATTAAGAGTCACATGCTCTTCGGTCTGCGCCAGCTGGGCAACCCTAAAAACTTTGGACTTTTGACTGCCTTGGATTCACTGTAGAACTAGAAACAAAATAAATGCAATAATAAAAATAAAACAAGTTTTCAAGTCAATTAATATGCAAGTTTTTGATGTGATAGTTGATACGAATGTTTCTTTGTCAAGAATTTGAAACAATTACACAAATACAGTCCTTATGTGATTTGCATTTATCCTTTTGGATGGCAAAATTACTTATTTCTAGGTCAAGTTGTGTGCAAGATTAATACTGGAGTCCACATTTTCTTTTTGCTAATCTAATTATATGTAAAGTCTCTATACAGTATTTTATGTATCCAGAAACTAAAAATGAAAAATAAATTCATGTGATCTTTTGCCAAGTGAACATTAAATAATCAATATTATCACTTGACTTCATGGTTTTTGAAGAGATCAATGGAATGGATTATTTTGGTATTTGGAGATACAATATTTTACCAACCTTAGAGGGTGAGAAAGATGGAGAGAGCAATAATCTAAAAAGTCCTTGAAAGTTGAATGACTTTGTATATAAGTATTTTAATCACATGAATATTTTTGGCCAAGAACTGAATTCTAAAGACCAAAAAAGGAATGATTCCTTAATAAGCCTTTTTTTTTTCTTTAAAATATCACTGTATTCCTCTTATTAGCTCCTGATTTTTATTACAAATGATGATGAGTTAAAAGGGATTAAACAGGTATACTGATTCAAATAAGGAAACACTGAAAATAATACTTTTGATTTTAAAAAATCTTTGTCTTGATTTTTTTATTGTAGTTTATTTTGTTACTTTGGTAATATAGATAGTTCCATGAGATATGTACAATATCACATTCTATTTATTATTTGGATACAATTATATTTTCATTTATTCACATTCTTAAAATACATGTAATTTTTAAAATACAGGAGAAATTAATGCTCTCTTACACATTTTCTACTCGAACACGCTGATAGTCAGAAAGTATAGCACCTACTGATATCCCCTCTACTTCTTCTTTTTCCTGAAAGTAAAAGAAAAAATATAACTTTAAAAATAAACATGTGGCTATGCATTATGCTCTGAAAGTTATAAAAGAACTGGGTCTCATCTAGAAAACCATTTTGAAGCAGAATAATTTACGAAAATGCAATCCACATTCAGAAAAAATAAATACATGTATTTAAGTCATACTCTCAGCTGTGTGGAAAGTAATTATTCTTTTTACTTAAAATCCAAATAAGTACAGACCATTTTCTGTGAAGAAGGCAAAGATTTAGACGGTACTTTCAAGATGTTTCCTCACTAAAAATATTTTTAAAGACTCAATGATGTTCAGTGAAATTTTTTGAGAAATTTCTATTTTTTCAGACTGAATAACTTTATTTATTTAGTTAGTTATTTATAATGTTTATTTATTTTTGAAAGACAGAGACAGAGCACAAACAGAGGAGGACCAGAGAGAGAGGGAGACACAGAATCTGAATCAGGCTCCAGGCTCTGTGCCAGCAGCATAGAGCCCGATGTGGGGCTCGAACTCACGAACCGTGAGATCATGACGTGGGCCGAAGTCGGTCACTTAACCGACTGAGATAACCAGGCACCCCAGAATGAGTAACTTGAAAAAAAGTAAGCAATGGCATAAGTAGAAAAGGGGACACAATGATTTTATCTGTATCTCCAGGAAGCAGAGATAATAGAGCCATTACTTGGATAATGGTATAGCACAGTGGAGAAAGAATTCTATGATGAGAAGAAAGCAATGGATTGCTATCAGCAGAGTTACAACTGAGAATACCCAGCACTACATCTAACAGAATCTCACAGGAAAGAGGAATAATCTATCCAGTGTGCTCATTAATGAGTTGGAGGAAATGTAAAGTCAAATATGATCAAGTTTGCAAATGATACAAAGCAAGGATGGGTAATAAAAAAAAAAAAAGGAAGAAACGAAGATCAAACATGTACATGGATGGATATGGAGAATTTGGGGATTTGGAAGGACAGGTTTAAGATGAGATTTAATGTAGAGAAGTATAAGATAGTACACTTACAGAAGAATAATACATAATACAGGTATACACTAGGAATCTGTTATCTAGAAAACAGATATGAAGACAGTGACTGGAGGGTAATTACTAACAACAAACTAAATAGAAATTCTCTGAATAGGCATAAAAGAAAATCCATCCTGGTATATGGAGTACGGAAGAAACTACTTGAGAGAGATGACTTCATTATTAATACTCTTTCCATACTTGGAAATCTACAAAGAAAAGCAATCGTGTTTCACATAAAAACATATGTAATACTTCAAGGCATATTGAAATAACCAGTGTGTCCTAATAGGATGCCATAATAAATAAACAAAATGCGCAACAAGAATCTCTCAAGTCTTTGGAAATAAAGACAATTTAGAGTTTCTCCTCCAAAATGAGAAAGAAATATCTGCCCAAACATCCCCCAAATAAGATTCTATTACATAAGGTTTACAGGAACAAAAGCAATTTCCTGTACTTTCCTAGTTTAGCAACATTGTTAGAGCATTTGCTTACAACCTTTCTCTTCACTTCCTAGCCATTTTCTTTTCATAAAAGTCATTGTATTCTTTAGAAAAAGTCAAGACATAGTGTTCCTAAATATATATAAACATGGCAGGTGCCCGTGTGGCTCAGTCAGTTAAACGTCTGTCATCCAGCTCTCCACTCAGGTCATGATCTCCAGTTTCGTGAGATCGAGCCCTGCACTGGGCTCTGTACTGGGCTCTGCACTGGGCTCTGCACTGGCAGTGCAGAGCCTGCTTGGGATTCTCTCTCTCTCCGCCCCTCCCTCTCTCTTTCTGTCTCTCTCCTAAACGAAATAAATAAATAAATGCAAATATGTCATATATCACAGAGTAGTGAATAGTGTCATCAAAAGATCAAAATCAGTTATATTATTCCTATATCATATAGTGGTTTACATGAAGTTTTGCCATAAGAAAATATAAAGGACTAAAATTATATATGTATATGTGTGTATTTCTCTATACATCAAGGAAACAAAGATAAGAGGTACTGGTACTTTTCTGTTTTAACTAAGTCACGCCATTGTCAAAATAAAAACTGGCATTGACTATCCATTTAAAATGTGCTATCATTCTATAATTCTCATTTAATGTTCACCATAACCCTAAAATAATTATTATTTAATCATTCTTAGTCTACATACTTTCTCTGGAATTCTCTTCTCTTTCCATCTCTTTTATTTTCTATTTGATAATACCTAATTAATCAGCTGTAGAATCATATACCAAACTGAATTTGGACTATCCTTCCAAGCTAGGCCTAAATATAGATCACTCATTTAAAAAAAATTTTTTTAATGTTTATTTATCTTGAGAGAGAGAGAGAGAGAGAGAGAGAGAGAGAGAGAGAGAGAGAGAAAGCATGAGCAGCGGAGGGGCAGAGAGAGAGAGGGAGACACAGAATCCGAAGCAGGCTCTAGGCTCTGAGCTGTCAGCACAGAGCCCAATGTGGGGCTCCAAATCACGAACCGTGAGATCACGACCTGAGCTGAAGTCGGATGCTTAAATGACTGAGCCACCCAGGCGCCCCTAAATCACTCATTTTTTAATGTGAGAATCATTTTTTATTAATTTTTAAAAATTTTAATTCCAGCGTAGTTAACATTAAGTGTTACATTAGTTTCAGTTATGCGATATAGTGATTCAGCAGTTTCATATATTACTCAGTGCTTATTGAGATAAGTATACATTTTAATCCCCTTCACCTATTTCACTCCACCCCCTGTAACCATCTGTTTGTTCTCTATAGTTAAGTCTATCTGGGGGTTTGTCTTTTTTTTTTTTTTTTTCCTGTTGGTTCATTTGTTTTGTTTCTTAAATTCTACATATGAGTGAAATCATATGGTATTTACATCTTTCTCTAACTAGCTTATGTCCCTTAGCATTATTCTCTAGCTCCATCCATGTTGTTGCAAATGGCAAGATTTCATTCTTCTTTATGGCCAAATAATATTTCATTATATATATAGTATTTCATTTTATATATACATATATATGTATATGTATATGTATGTATATATGTATATATATGTATGTGTGTGTGTGTGTACACACACACACACACATCCCACATCTTTATCTATTCATCAATCGACAGACACTTGGGCTGCTTCCATAGTTTGGCTACTATAAATAAAGCTGCAATAAATATAGGGGTGCATATATCCCTTCAAATTAATGTTTTCATATTCTTCGGGTAAATACCCCATAGTGAAAATACTAGATCATAGAGTAGTTCAATTTTTAATTTTTTGAGGAACCTCCATACAGTCTTCCATGGTGCCTGCACCAGGTTGCATTCCCACCAAAAATGCAAAAGGAAAAAGAGCCCTTTTCCTCCAAATCCTCACCAACATTTATTTCTTGAGTTTTTGATTTTAGCCATTCTGACAGGTGTGAGGTGATATCTCATTATAGTTTTGATGTACATTTCCCTGATGATGAGTGATGTTGAGCATCTTTTTGTGTGTCTGGCCATTGCCCATATGGATATCTTCTCTGGAGAAACATCTGTTCATGTCTTCTGCCCATTTTTTAAATGTTTATTTTTATTTTTAAATTTTTTTATTTTTAAAATTTACAACCAATTAGTGAGCATATAGTGCAACAATGATTTCAGGAGTAGATTGCTTAATGCCCCTTACCCATTTAGCCCCCCCCCCCCCACAACCCATCCAGTCACCCTCTGTTTGTTCTCCATATTTATGAGTCTCTTACGTTTTGTCCCCCTCCCTGTTTTTATAGTATTTTTGCTTCCCTTCCCTTATGTTCATCTGTTCTGTGTCTTAAAGTCCTCATGACTGAAGTCATATGGTATTTGTCTTTCTCTAATTTTGCTTAGCATAATACCCTCTAGTTCCATCCACATAGTTGCAAAAGGCAAGATTCCATTCTTTTTGATTGCTGAATAATACTCCATTGTGTATATATATATACCACATCTTCTCTATCCATTCATCCCTCGACGGACATTTGGGCTCTTTCCATACTTTGGCTATTGTTGATAGTGCTCCTATAAACATGGGGGTGCGTGTGTCCCTTCAAAACAGCATACCTGTATCCCTTGCATAAATACCTAGTAGTACAGTTGCTGGGTTGTGGGGTAGTTCTATTTTTACTTTTTTGAGGAACCTCCATACTGTTTTCCAGAGTGGCTGCACCAGCTTGCATTCCCACCAGCAATGCAAAAGAGATCCTTTTTCTCTGAATCCTCGCCAACATCTGTTGTTGCCTGAGTTGTTAATGTTAGCCATTCGGATAGGTGTAAGGTGGTATCTCATTGTGGTTGTGATTTGTATTTCCCTGATGATGAGTGATGTTGAGTATTTTTTCATGTGTCGGTTGGCCATCTGGATGTCTTCTCTGGGGAGAAGTGTCTATTCATGTCTTTTGCCCATTTCTTCACTGGATTATTTTTTGGTTGTTGAGTTTGACAAGTTCTTGATAGATTTTGGATACTAACCCTTGTGCTGATATGTCATTTGCAAATATCATCTCCCATTCTGTTGGTTGCCTTTTAGTTCTGCGGATTGTTTCCTTGGCTGTGCAGAAGCTTTTTATTTTGATGAGGTTCTAGTAGTTCATTTTTGCTTTTGTTTCCCTTGCCTCCAGAGACATGTTGAGTAAGAAGTTGCTGAGGCCAAGATCAAAGAGGTTTTTACCTGCTTTCTCCTTGAGGATTTTGATGGCTTCCTGTTTTACATTTAGGTCTTTCATCCATTTTGAGTTTATTTTTGCATATGGTGTAAGAAAGTGGTCCAGGTTCATTCTTCTGCATGTTGCTGTCCAGTTTTCCCAGCACCACTTGCTGAAGAAACTGTCTTTATTCCATTGGATATGCTTTCCTGCTTTGTCAAAGACTAGTTGGCCATACGTTTGTGGGTCCATTTCTGGGTTCTCTATTCTGTCCATTGATCTGAGTGTCTGTTTTTGTGCCAGTACCATACTGTCTTGATGATTACAGCTTTGCAGTATAGCTTGAAGTCCAGGATTATGATGCCTCCTGCTTTGGTTTTCTTTTTCAAGATTGCTTTGGCTATTCGGGTCTTTTCTGGTTCCACACAAATTTTAGGATTATTTGTTCTAGCTCTGTGAGGAATGCTGGTGTTATTTTGATAGGGATTGCATTGAATATGTAGATTGCTTTGGGTATTATCAACATTTTAACAATATTTGTTCTTCCTATCCAGGAGCATAGAATCTTTAAATGTTTATTTGAGAGAGAGAGAGAGAGAAAGAGAGAGAGAGAGAGAGAGAGTGAGAGAGAGAGAGAATGAGCAGGGGAGGGGCAGAGAGAGAGGGAGACAAAGAATCCAAGCAGGCTCTGCACTGCTAGCACAAAGTACAATGTAGACCTTGAACCCACGGACCATGAGAACATAACCTGAGCCAAAGTCAGAGGCTTAACCGACTGAGCCACCCAGGAGCCCCTTCTGCCCATTTTTTAATTTGACTGTTTTTGTTTTTTGGTGTTGAGTTTTATAAGTTCTTTGTGCATTTTGGATACTAACGCTTTATCAGATAATGTCATTTGCAAATATCTTCTCCCATTCAGTAGGTTGTCTTTTAGTTTTATTGGTGATCTGCTTTGCTATGCAGAAGCTTTTGATTTATTATTATTATTTTTTAAGATTTGATTTTTAAGTCATCTCTATACCCAACATGGGGCTCAAACGCACAACCCTGAGACCAAGAGTCACATGCTCTACTGATTGAGCTAGTCAGGCACCCCAGAAGCATTTTATTTTGATGTAGTTGCAATAGTTTATTTCTGCTTTTGTTTCCCTTGCCTCAGGGGACATATCTAGAAAGATGCTGCTGTGACCAATGTCAGAGAAATCACTGCCTGTGCTTTCTTGTAGGATTTTTATGGTTTCAGGTCTGGCATTAGTTCCTTCATTCATTTTGAGTTTATTTTTGTACACAGTGTGAAAAAGTGGTCCATTTTCATTTTTTTGCATGTGGCTATCCAGTTTCCAACACCATTTGTTGGAGAGACTGTCTTTTTACATGAGAATCTTTATTTTGACAAATAAATACCGTATACAAAATTTTAACTTAAAAAAAGCAAGTAAAAATTAACATTTACAAATTATTGTAGAAATAATAACAACAATACAAGGGTTAAAATTCTTACAGAGGAAAAATAAAAACATGTCCAATTGTATAAAGGCTCTTCCCTTGCAGGAAACAGGGATAAAGTTGAAGACTCAGTTTGGCCGTGCTGCTGAAAAATGTACAAAATAACTCAGAATAAAGAGTTGAGGTCAAGTGCTATGAACCCACTATTTGTACCTGCCTACTCTTGATCTGAAGAAAGTTAACAACTGGAGTGCAAGGCAGAGCTGATGGTAGGATAGTCAAGTTCTCCATCTGGGAGTTCATAATCTAAATATAGGCCTAACTAATGACTTGTTTAACAATCATGATTACTGCTACCCATTAAAAATCCAACCTTACCACCTACTAGCTTGGTGGTTTTGAACAAGTTACATAATTTCTGTGTTTCAGTTTCCTTATTCATAGGATAATAATAGTTCCTGTTTCCTAGGGTTACTGTGAAGACTGAGTAAAATAATCCAGATCAATAACAGTAAGCACTCAGAAAATCTTTTGTGTCATTATCATAATCTTCTTTCTTATTACTACTACTTCTATAACTACTTCTGTTACTACTTCCATTACTACTACTGGCCACCACCAGCACCACCTACTACTGTTACTACTACGTAATGAAGGCCTAACTTGACAGACAAAACCCTTCATTCCTGGGCATTAACTTCTTGCTCATTATCATTCCTCAACACAAGCCTACAAACCTGTGATGGTTAAGTTTATTTGTTAACTTGACTGGGCTGATAAAAGGTTATTTCTGTGAGGACACTTCAGAAAGAGATTATAATTTGAATTGTTAAAACTGAGTAAAGACAGCCCTAACCAAAGAGGTGGGCATCATCCAATCCAATGAGGGCCTGAATAGAACTAAAAGGCAGAGGAAGGGTAAATTTATTCTGCTTGAGCAGGGACATCCATCTTCTCCTGTCCTTAGATATGGTCACCCCTGGTTTTCGAGACTTAGAACTTGCACTGAAATTTACATCATTGGCTGCCTTCGTTCTGAGGTCTTTGGGTTTGGACTGGAAACATATCACCAGTGCTCTGGGGTCTCCAGTTTGCAAATGGCAGATCCTCCATAATCCTCCATAATCAGATGATAATCTCTCATAATAAATCTCTTTCTATACATCTTTGTATATCCCTAGTTCCCTGTGTCTCTAGAGAGCCATGGCTAATACATAACCCTAACACTCAACTCTACAGTCCAGATACAACAAACTTTCAACATAGTGAGTCCTGAATAATCCAAGGGTAAGTAAGACTTCTGTTGAATCCTTAACCATTCAGAACATACTACTAACTTCGGAGAAGGCAAAACAGACCTTTAAAAGATAAAGATCTAACAGAGTCAATTTACTCTGTAAAAAAATTTAAAGCTAATAAGCTCATGCCTTTACCCATGACCTGTATCATTTGGGGAAAAAAGTCAATAAATTAACAATAGCAGCAAAATAATAGCAGTGGAAGTGTCAACAGAGAAACAAAAAGAAAATGACGACTAGAATCAAAAATGAACTGAGGCTGCATGAAGACACAGCCAGATAAATCACCTTGTGCCATAATAGAAATAAAAAATGGATGTGCTGCAGAAAATAATTAACACAGAATGTGGGGCCCTGAAGTCTGGCCACACTCAAACCAACTTCCTATGATCTGATTCTGTGCCCACTAAGCAAACTTTAGACTCTAATTTAGGTTGCCTTGTTACTTTCAAACCCAGAAAGATTATGCTAATCCATCAAAACAAGCATTCTCATCCTTTTAACACAAATGGTCTACATTATAAATGAACTGACATTCTGGCTTAGACATTAGTCTTAAAGGAATTTGGTTTATATTAATCTATACTAGAGAGACTGATAACTTCTTGGTACATTGTCAAAACCGATCCTGGAGAGCTATACCATATTGCTCACCAAGTACTATTATCAAACTTAACCAGTCATTTAACCCTCTCCAACAATAAATGCTAACTGTCATTGTTCTTTAACTGTTCGTATAAGCAACAAAATAAGGGCATGACATATAAGAAGGGATGGTCAGCTGTATTGAGTAGCTGCTGTTGAAAGCACATATCAAGAAGTGGAAGGAAAAAAGGCTGCAAAATGTAGCCTGGGATCAAACTGTTGGGCAATGTGACCTGCATCCTGAAGGCAATGGAGAGCCCTTCCCTGTAGGAATTTTTTTTTTAATTATGTCTATTGAGGTGCAATTTACATACAATAAACTGTATCCATTTAAAGTGCACAATTCAATGAGTTTTAACAAATGTGTATATACCAGTGAAACTGCCACCACAATCAAGATACAAATCATTTTGGTTATACCCAAAATATAGCTTGTGTCTCTTTGCAGCCCAACCCTCCCTTCACTCCTTGCTTCAGGCAACTACTAACCTGCTTTAGGTCATTACACATTAGATTGCATTTTCTATAATGTTTTCTATATATATGTGTGTATATACACATATATATGGACATATATACTTACATATATATATACACACATATACATATACGTGAATGATACATATCCTTTTGTATTTTGTCATATAATACATATCCTTTTGTTTCTGGCTTCTTTCACTCAGTATGATTTTGAGATTGATCCATGTTGTGTGTATCTATAGCTCATTCCTTTGTGTTCCATTTTAATCCATTGTACAGGCCATACCACATTTGTTTACCATTCTTTTGTTGATGGATATTTGCATTGTTTCCAGTTTACTCTTGTGAATAAAGCTGCTATGAATTTTCCTAAATGTCTTTGTGTGAATACATGTTTTTGTTTCTCTTGGGTCATGCTAAGGATTTTAAGAAGATACGATCATATATACAAGTAGAAAGATAAGACTCACAGTGTCAAGGGTACACAAGAGAGTAGAGAGAGAAGGAGCTTAGTCTGAAAGAACTGAAGAATGGAGATAAGAAGCTAAATTCCAAAAACAACTTAGAGACAAAATTAATAAAACTTGGGAACCATCAGCACAGAGACAAGAAGCACATATAAAAGGTGGGACCAATGATTCCACTTTAAGTGACCACTAGTTAAGAAAGGAACTACATGTCTTAAAACAAAATACTAGGTTTATTTAAGCTTTATGTATATTTTTAAGTTTGTTTGTTAGGTATCCAAAGTAGAAAGACTATTAGGTATATTGAATACTCTGGTGCTCAAAAGAGTATAGAGAAAGATGTGGGTGTTATCAGCATATAGAAGAACTTGAAGTCGTAGGAGCAAACAAGAACCCCAAGGAGCAGGACAAAGAGCAAGAAGGTGCCTCAGTGTAAGACAGTGAGGGTACAGCTAAATGTAAGGAGAAGAAGAAAGAGACTTCAGTGAAGACACTGGAAAAGAGTGGTCATGATAAGAAGAGACACAGCAAGGATAGAGTAATGAATGTGTGCATAAATAGAATTTTGATGAAAAAGAAAGATAAAGCAACAATATTACCAAGTGCCTAGTATATGCCAAAATTTGTGTTAGGTAATGTGTATATCTTATCTTAGCTATTCCTTATAGCATTCCAGAATACTATTAAACTGATTTTATATATGAAAAAATAAGATTATCTCATTCAAGTTGACACAGCTGGTCAGTAGAACAAGCAGCCTTTTCACTGAGGCCTGTCTGCCAACCACACCTGTGCTCTTGCTTATATACATATACATAGTGCCACATGCTATAGAAAGTTCAACAGAACCACTGTATTTTACAATTAAGAAGTTAGTTAGTTACGACTACTGTGGGGAAAGTTGCAGTCATGTTTGATGAAAGCAAGAACAAAATATTTGACACAAAAACCATTGCCAAATTCTGCAAAAAATGAATGTCAGAGCCTCAGTAAAACAAATGACTAATCAAACAATGAATATCTATTGTTAAATTGAACACAGTTCACAGAATTTTGAGAGTGAATACAAATCAAATTACATTCCTGTCATCAAGATTGTCAAAGGCAGAGAAAAGCAAAATAAAAAATAATAATGTCAATGATAGAGAAGTTAGAGACAAAGATTGGACCCTAAATAGCTGAGTACATTGCTAAGCCACAGGAGCTCTCAAACACAAATGGACACTACTCAGCTTAGAACATTATCACTATCAATGATGGACGTGTTAGTTCTCCTGAGGAAATAATAGTCAGCAATGGCATCACTGAGTATGAGAAACAGCAGTGCAGAATACCATTAAACATTTGTATTAGTTACTACTCTCAACAATGCTCCAAGGTAGACTGTCATCATCTTCTTTGTTTTGTAGATAAAAAATGCTAACACATATTTACAAAGTCAGCTATGACCAGATCAGCTAAGTAGACATCACAGGGGTCATTTGTTGCTTACATCACCCTTTCCCCCAAGCTTTGTCAATGTGAGACACACCTGTAAGACTGCTGAGAAGCTAGTCCATGCAGCTATCTGACCAACAAGGCCAATCATAACAATAGAGAGGGCATATGCAGAAGCAAACATACTCACAAACTGGTACAAACACAGCTTCATTATTACTAGCATGTGGTACTATGTAGATAAGCAAGAGCACAGGTGTGGTTGGTAGACAGGCCTCAACAAAAAACGAATTAGCAAGGTAGAAGACATACCAAAGATAGAAATTTCTATCATTCTAAGTAGTTAGCAAATTGTTCAATATCATCTTCTATGTAGAGAATTCTCCCCACCAGTTTCACTGTCAACTTTATCATATGCTACATTCCTATACATGTTTAGGTCTTCTGTGTACATGTTCCACTGATCTATTTCTGGGTCAGCATCACACTGTTTTAATTACAGCATCTTCAGAATATGTCTGAATACCTGTTAGTGTATGTCTAATCCTTGTCTTTTTCAGTCAGGAAATATTAGTGAGCTTCTTAGACTTCTCTGCAATTATATATTACAAATCTGCACTGGACTCTTAAGGCAGAGGATTGTAGTTTGATCTTCAGCAAATAGTTCTCCTACCCCCTCACTACCTCCCTTTTAGCTCTGTCATTATTTTTTTTTAAGTTTTTGAGAGAGAGAGAGTGCACACATGAACGAGCATGGGAAGGGCAGAGGGAGAGGGAAGGAGAGAATCTTAAGCAGGCTCCATGCTCAGTGCAGAGCTTGACATGGGGCTTGATCTCACAACCATGAGATCACGACCTGAGCTGAAATCAAGAGTCAGACAGTTAACTGAGTCACCCTCTTTCCTTTTGAAGCAAACTGTATTGATTTTAATTAAGCATCATCATCCTGAATACATACGTGATTTTTTTCCTGCTCTTGGGAACCATTCTAAACATTTAGAAAAGAAAGAAAATAAAATCCAGAAAGATCTGACTAAGGATCATCAGCTCTATCAACCTATCAGAACCTGTACCTATAGATTCTGCCTCTTCCTATGAAAATGGGCTCCTAAGTGCTAACTGCTCCTAAGTGATCCTTTGCATGGGATCCCAATACATCTAGATGGCTTAAGGGCTTTTTGTTTTTTTCTTGTACCATCAATTTTTACTCCTGGTTCATGTTCATCATTATATAATATACTGTGATAGCAGCCAAAAAACTCATGTCCTCTTCCAGGTATCATTATTTAATAGGGATAATTATTATCTTTACTAAAGTAAAACTTCAAAAGAACGTATATATTTTTCTCCATTTCCTCATCATCCATTCTCTTTTAAACCCCCTCCAGGCAACCTTGAGTTCCTATCAGTATACTAAAACTTCTCTTATCCTGTCAGTGATCACTAGGTTTGCCAAATTCAATGGGCAATTCTTGGTCATTACCTTACTTGAATTCTTCTTCCTACCTTAATGGCTATTCCTCTCTCTCCCTTACTGGCTCCTTGTCCTCTTCATTATCTCCAAAAATTAAAGTGCCCAGAGTTCAGTCCTTGTCTCTCTTCCCTTCTCTAACTATATTCATTCCCCGGCAATTTCATCTGGTTGCATGTTTTCTAAAGATCCAGGATGCAAATGTCTGCTCTAATGCCCATCTGGGTGTCTACTAAGTATCTCAAACCTGAACAGATTCAAAACAAAACTCTTGATTCAGGCACATACACTCATCACACCTAGAGATGCTTCCATATGGCTGCTCATCTTAGGAAATGACATTGCACATATATTTTTGGTCAGGCCAAAAATCTTAGAGTCCATGATTTTTCTTTCCCTTATGACCCACATCCAACCAAGCAATAGTTCTATAGCTCCATCTTCCAAAAATATCCAGAAGCCAATCACTTCTCATCTCCTCCACCACTACCACTAGTGTTAACCACCATCACTCTCAATTGGACTACTGCAATAGTTTCCTAACTCACCTCCTGAAGTCCACACTTCCTCACTACAGTTTATCTCCACAGAGAAACCAGTGATCTTTCAAAATATAAACCAGAACATGCAGCTCCCTGCTTGAAAATCCTCTAATGGCTTCCCACAAAGCTTAAGAGTAATACACAATCTCCTTTTGGATAATATACAAGGTTCTAAATGGCCTGGACCCTCCCAGCTTCTCTGACATCACCATCTACTACTATCCTGTCAGCTTATTCCAATGATCCTCATTGGACTTCTTGTTCCTCAAACATTTAAGCTCATTTGCATCTCAGGGTCTCCTTCCCTATGCCTATGAAACACTTCCTGTAGAAATTTACATGATCTATTTGGTTACTTTTTTAGGGTCTTGCTCAAATATCTCAGACAGGCCTTCTCTGCCTTCTTTCTAAAACAGTCCTCCTACTCCACTCACTACCCCTCCCCAGCCCTGTCACTACTTCCTTGCCCTGAATTTATTTTCTTCATAGCATTACCTGAAATTACATCATATGTTTACTTATTTAATTTTTATTTATTTATTTTTCTCTCTTATTTAATTTTTTAAAATGTGTCTTTAGTTTTATGAGGGCAGGTACTTGGTCTTGTTTCACTATATCCTCAGCTCTAGAAAAGCACCTAGGACAATATTGAATATTCAATAAATATTTATAGTTGAATGAAGATGATTACATAAAATTACAACTTCAGCAATTATCCTAAACAAAACTAAGTCAATAAATGAAAATAAAAATACCACTTTGTAACATACATGAGAAAGAGTTAATGTCTTTGTCTTTCAAGATAGAAGGAACAGATTAACACCTAATAGTAAAAATGAGAAAAGATATTACTAGGTATTTTTAAGAGAATAACTACAATGACTAATTTCAACCTTCAGAAGAACAAAGAAAATACAAACTAGAATTACTTTTTGTCAAACAAATATAGATATATGTCTGTGTGTAATTTTATTAAAATTTGATTAATACTTAAAGATGATTAGGATATGGAGAGTTGCATAAGCTCGTGCACCATGGATGACACTGTTGCTAGTGCATCCTTTCTGAAAACCAACCTTGTGATATGTATCAAGAAGCTTTATTATGTTTATTTTCTTAGACCCAGTAATTTCGTTGTTTTTCTTTAACAATTTTTTAAAAATTTAAGTCCAAGTTAGTTAACATATACCGTAATAATGATTTCAGGAATAGAACTTAGTGGCTCATTACTTAGATATGACATCCAGTGTTCATCCCAAGAAGTGCCCTCCTTAATGCCCATCACCCATTTAGCCCATCCCCCTACCCACCTCCCTCCATTAACCCTCAGTTTGTTCTCTGTATTTAAGAGTCTCTTATGGTTTGTCTCTCCTTCTGTTTTTCTTATTTTTGCTTCCCTTCCCCTATGTTCATCTGTTTTCTTAAATTCCACATGAGTGAAATCATATGATATTTGTCTTTCTCTGACTGAACTAATTTCGCTTAGCATAATACACTCTAGTTCCATCCACATTGCTGCAAATGGCAAGATTTCATTCTTTTTGATCATGGAGTAATATTCCATTGCATATTTATACCACGTCTTTATCCATTCATCAATTGATGGACTTTTGGGCTCTTTCCATACTTTGGCTATTGTCAATAGTGAGACCCAGCAACTTAATATTTTACTTTCAGAAATGTAGTCAATAAAACTAACTATAAATGTACACAAAAGTTTATTTATAAGTATCTTCATCTTATTTACATTCTTCATGTAATTGGAACAAAAATTTTAAAATCCTAAAATCTCAAATAATAGGATGGTACATTAATTTTTAAAAATTTTTTTTGAGAGAATGCACACGTGCATTTATGAACAAGTGGGGAACAAGCAGGGGAAGAGGGAGAGAGAATATCTTAAGCAGGCTCCATGGCCCAAGGTGGAGTCCAACACAGGGCTTGATCCCATGACTGTGAGATCATGACCTAAGACAAAATCAAGAGTCAGATACTTAACCGACTAAGCCACCCAGGCATATCCATGGTACATTTAGAAGAGAGAAGACAAAGCAGTCATTAACAAAATATTTTCAAAGGATATATAACATGTGGAAATACTTATTTATTTTTTTTACATTATTATTATTTTTAAATATATGAAATTTATTGTCAAATTGGTTTCCATACAACACCCAGTGCTCATCCCAAAAGATGCCCAACATGAGGAAATATTTATGACATTAGATTCAGTGAAAAAAATTTCCACAGATTGTGTATTAAAATATACGGATTTTTTTTGAAATATCCATAAGGCATGGAAAGAAGAGCAGAAATAGACCAAATTACAATAATGCTTATTTCTAAACAGTATTTCATTTTTCTGTTTTATTTACAACTTTATACCTTCTCAAATACCTTTTTTAATGTTTATTTAATTTTTGACAGAGAGTATGTGCTATTGGGGGAGGGCCACAGAGAGAGGAGACAGAGGATCTGAAGTGGGCTCTGAGCTGACAGCAGAGAGCCTGCCATGGGGCTTGACTCACAAGCCCTGAGATCATGACTTAAGCTAAAGTCAGATGCTTAACCGACTGGGCTACCCAAGTACCCCACAAATATTTTTATACCATGTGTATTACTTTTTCAATTAGGGGAAATATTATTAAAAATATATCTATTATTAAAATAGATCTATTATTACTATTAAAAATACATACATATTCATCTCTTATCCCATGTGTGGACAAACTGGCAGGCAAAATTACTCATGTATTTATTAAACATTAATATATAAAACCCTACTGTGTGACCAATCCCATATTAGGAGAGGGTAAGCACATTTGAAATAGCACAGTTGTTAACCTTAAGAAACTAAAATGCTGTGAGGGATGCAGGAGAATGGGAATTTCAAATAAAATATGTGACATAAGTCTATACAGATGATAATGAACCAAAAGAAGGAGGGGAGGAATGACTTTAGGAAATACTTAAAAAAAATTATACCCCAAGTATGGAACAATCAGAGATATTGATTCTTTGCCCTTCTTGACTATAAGAACACGGATAACTGCTCCTATTACTGTCTTCCTATACCCTCCTTAATAAAGCATTTATGTAAAAAATCCACTAAATATTTTTCTTCAAAGAAACAAATCTGACTCTAACAAGAAATTTATATATAACTTATCTGCTAACAAACTGACATAATTCTAATTGCCTATCTCCATTTGGTATCTGATTGTATGGTTGAATCTTCTGTATTAAACAACCAACTAATAAGGGCCTAATCTGCCATTAGTCCTAGTCTAATCACTGGAAGAAGTAGAAACATGGACCTTCCCATAGTCCTAAAGTGTTATTAACGCCTACTCTTAATATCAGTACCCTAAAGTGTCAGGAACATAGACACACAAGGAGATAAATGGACTTATACCTGATCTGTTTTTCTCATTTGTATGTGAAGCTCTACCATATCACAGCCGAAAGGCACCCAATACAGACATTGGGATGGTGAAAGCATTTGGCCATATGGTAACAGTGATAATTCTAAGTTTATAAGGAGGGTTTCAAGGTAGAAATCCAGACCCAAATTAGATTTACTTGTTAGACCCAATATTAGAGCCAAATATTTACTTGTCTCCATACTAAGAAGTTGGTTCACAAAGACGACAAGATAAATTGAACACAAGCTGCCCTTTTTTTAACAAATGAAAACTAGACCCACTTATTCTAAAGATAAGAAGATATGTAGCTTGCATTTATCGGGGATATTATTTTCTTTGAAAAATGCCCCAGTTACGAGTATTATTCTGTTAATGAGTTCCTGCCTGTTGAGAAAAAAATGATCTGCTGAATTTAAAGCGGTTTTCATCTGAAAAACATTCCAACATTTTTAATATGAACCATTCATTAAAGAAGCACACTTGCATTATAGCTCTGAGTGGTGATATTTGGACTTCTGGCAACATGACATTATTAAATAAGAAACATTTGTGAATGCCAATGATGTTCTAGGGCCTGGATAACTAAATAAGAAATTTATATGGCCAGGAAAGCACTAGACAGTTTTCCTTAAACTTCCAATTCTTCACTTGAGTAGAACTACACAAGTCCAGGTTAATAAAAATAACTACAGAAATGAATACTATTTTATATGAAATAATTCTGAAAGTGACACTGAGAATTTTCAAATGGTAGTGATTTCAAATGACATACATTCTGACTAAAAGTTTTGTTTGACTTGTTAGAAAGGCGTTTGTTTTTCTTAGTATCATCAATATAAAACATTTCTGAAATGGAAAATGATCACCATGTGGAGTTCTTCCATTAAACAGTGAGCTCATGACAGAGTATTAGGTCACTAATTTGTGGGATTATTGTCTCCCTTTGTGAGCTTTCTCAATTTAATAGGGAAAAAAATTGTTAAGGCTGAAAATTAAATGACACAGAAATTGCAGAAAATCATAACCATTTGTCATTTATTTCTATTTAAAGCTGGTGTATTATTTTACTTTTGAGTGTCCATTTTAGTTGCCATAGTATGACAATCCCAGTTTTGAATAAATTAGCCATTACTACATCTTAATGTGGAAGCTGAGAGTTTGCTATTCATCCGATACCAAATTCAACCTAAAAATGAAGCTGAACAGAAGTCTAGAACTATAGTTCCTTTTTCAATTGAGTTTCCCAAGAATATTCTTCTTGGTAAAAAGATAAGGTGATATTTTGAGGACTTCTGTGGAACTCTTTAACAACAACAAAATAAATAAACAAAGGATTAAACTGTTAATCCTTTTTGGGAGAATAAAGCAACAATCAATAAGTTTTCAATTCTAAGCAAATCAGTTTGATAGAAAGCATTTAATCTGTTTAGAAGATGCTTTCTGCACTCATTTTTTAAGCTCCTAAGAAAACTTCCTTTGATTAGTTTGAGATAATTTTTTAAATGCAACTCATATAAATGAGGATTATTATTTTTTATACGATTTAAAAATTATTCCAGGTTTACTGAGTTATAATTGACAAATAAAATTGTTAGCAATTTAAAACATGCAATGCAGTGATTTGATATATACATACATTGTGAAAGAATTCAAAATTCTCACTATCAAGTTAATGAACATATCCATCAATTCGCATATTTCCTTTTTTTTTTCTTTTGGTGACAACATTTAAATCCTATTCTCAAAGCAAATTTCAATTATACAATACAGTATTATCAACAATAGTCACAAGTTATACATTAGATCTTCAGACCCTCTTCATCTTACATCTGTAAGCTTATACCCTCTCCAACCTCTCTCCAAGGGCAACCACCTTTGTACTCTATGAGTTCAACCTCTTTTTTTTTTTTTTTTTTTTTTTTTTTTTTTTTTAGTCCCACATATAAGTGATGCCATGCAGTATTTATCTTTCTCTGTCTGGCTTCTTTCAGCTTGTATAATGCCTTCCCAGTTCATCAATGTTGATGCAAATGGCAAGGTTTCCTCTTACTTTCTTTTAAGGCTGAATAATATTCCATTGTACATATGTATATGTATATATGTGTGTTTGTATACACACACATATATACCATATTTTCTTTATTCATTCATCTGTCAATGGACACATAGGCTTTTTCCATACCTTGGCCACTACCAATAATAATGCAATGAACATGACAATAGAGGTATTTCTTTGAGATAATTTCATTTCCATTGGATACATACCCAGAAGCAAGACTGCTGTATCATGTGGTATTTCTATTTTTAATTTCTTGAGACACCTCCCTACTGTTTTCCATAGTGGCTGTATCAGTTTACATCCCCACCAATAGTGCACAAGGGTTCCCTTTTCTCCAAATCCTTATTGGTATTCATTATCTCCTGCCTTTTTGATAACAGGCATCCTAAGTGATATCCTATTATGGTTTTGATTTGCATTTCCCTGATAATTAGTGATGTTAAGCATCTTTTCACATACCTGTTGGACATTTGTATGTCTTATTTAAAAAAATGTCTATTCAGGTTCTCTGCCCATTTTTTAATCAGGTTGTTTTTTAGCTATTGAGTTTTATGAATTCCTTATGTATTTTGGATATTAATCCCTTAACCATAAATGTGTTTGCAAATAGTTCTCTCCCATTTCACAGGATGCCTTTTCATTTGTTGGTTTCTGAGGCTGTGTGGAAACATTGTAGTTTGATATAGTCTCATTTGTGTATTTTTGCTTTTGTTGCCTTTGCTTTTTGTGTCAAATCCAAAAAATCATTGCTAAGACAAGAACAATGTCAAAAAGTTTATCTTTATATTTTCTCCTAAGGGTTTTATAGTTTCAGATCTTACCATCAAGTCTTTAACCCATTTTGAGTTAATTTTTATTTATGGTGTGAGACAGAGGTCCAGTTTCATTCTTTTGAATATGGCTAACTAGTTTTACCAATGCCATTTATAGAAGACACTATCTTTTCCTCATTGTTTATTCTTGGCTCCTTTGTCAAAATTAAGTGATCATATATGCATGGGTTTATTTTGAGGCTCTCTATTCTGTTCATTGATCTACGTATCTGTTTTTATAACACAGTTTATAATCAGAAAAAGTGATGCCTCCAGCTTAGTTGTTTCTCAAGACTGCTGTGGCTATTTGAGGCTTTTTGTGGCTCTATACAGATTATAGGATTGTTTTTCTGTATATGTGAAAAATGCCATTAGAATTTTGCTAGGATTGCATTGAATCTGTAGATCACTTTGGGTAGTATGAACATTTTAAACAATTGTAATTCTTCCAATTGATAAGCACGGAATGTTAAGGACATTAACATTATTGTACAATTGGATTTATATTTTTAAAACATTATGTGGGAGTGCTTATCAGAAAAGCATAAAGTTGGATGCAAAACATCTACTTAGGAAACCCTTAAGAAATCTAAGAAAATATATGATGAAGGCCTAAACTAGGGTGGTTATGACGATATAACAAGGAAATGGCAGATTTGTGACATAAGACCAACGGATTTTACTGGCATGTGGCTGAGAAAGAAATCTAGAATGATCTCAAATTTTTGGCTTGGTCATTTGATGGACAGCAATGGTTTTGATTTCATAAGAAATCCACAAATTTTGGGAAGGGATATGATGAGTACTATTTTGGGCATGTGCGTTTAGTCATTCAATGAGAGCTGTCCAATAGACAGTTGGGTATGGAGCTCAGAAAACAAGTATAATTGTGAGAATGCAAGCTGGTGCAGTATGGAGGTTCCTCAAAAAACAGTATGGAGGTTCCTCAAAAAACTAAAAACAGAACTACCCTACAATCCAGCAATTGCACTACTAGGCATTTATCCACAGGATACAGGTGTGCTGTTTCGAAGGGACACATGCACCCCCATGTTTATAGCAACACTATCAACAATAGCCAAAATATGGAAACAGCCCAAACGTCCATCGATGGATGAATGAATAAAGAAGATGTGGTGTATATATATACAATGGAGTATTACTCAGCAATCAAAAAGAATGAAATCCTGCCATTTGCAACTAAGTGGATGGAACTGGAGGGTATTATGCTAAGTGAAATGAGTCAGAGAAAGACAAAAATCATACGACTTCACTCAAATGAGGACTTTAAGAGACAAAACAGATGAAGATAAGGGAAGGGAAACAAAAATAATATAAAAACAGGGAGGGGGACAAAACATAGGAAACTCATAAATATGGAGAACAGAGGGTTACTGGAGGGGGTGTGGGAGGGGGGATGGGCTAAATGGGTAAGGGGCATTAAGGAATCTACTCCTGAAATCATTGTTGCAGTATATGCTAATTTGGATGTATATTTTTAAAAAATTAAAAGAAAAGAAAAAAGGAAAGAAAAGAAGTATAATTGGGTGGCATAAATGTGTACATCAGTGGTAAGTGAAGCCATGAGAAGAGATGCAATCAAACAGCAAGGAAGTGTAGGCTGAAAGAAGATGAAGAATGAAGCTGTGAGGAACCATACCATTTATCAAGTAGACAAGAGAAAGAAAGATCTTGAAAGAAAACTAAAGACAGAGAGACAGATGGGAAACTAGGAGGGATGAAGATCACAGAAGCCAAGGTCAAGATTTTAAAAAGAAGGAAAGGTCATAGGGCTGAATTACCACAAAGAGGTCAAGGAAAGGAAAAATTAGGGGTAAAAAACAGAATAAAATGTGTCTACCTGATTTGGTTGTTACCAACCTTAACAAGAGAAATTTTAATAAATTGGTTCTGATGGAAATCAAACTGAAGCAGGATAAGAGAATGGCAATGAGAAAGAAAATAAGTAAAAATAAATATTCTAAAAAGATCTACTGTTAAAAAGACAGGGTACAACTGCCAGAAGGGATGTAGAATCAGAGGGGAATATATTATGTTCAGTACCAAAAGCCTATGAAACATGATGGTGGCACCATTATGGAAAGAATCTGGTATGCCATTTCCCAGTTCAGTCTTTCTTCCACGTATTTATTTATTTATTTTTATTTGGAGAGAGAGAGCAAAAGAGAGGGCAGAATTTTAGGCAGGCCCCACGCTCAGTGCAGAGCTGGAGGTAGGGCTCACTCCCATGACCCTGGGATCATGACCTCAGCCGAAATCAAGAGTCAGACCCTCAAATGACTGAGTCACTCAGGCACCCCCTCACTTCCGTTAACATACAGAAACATTATCCAGTTCAGGAATGACACAGTCATGAGAATATGTATCTAGTTTAGTAATCTTTTAAAGCATGGGTGTCCTTCAAAAAGCAACCAAAACAAAAGAAACACCCTTACCTTTTACCTCAGTCATAAACAAAAATTATGCTCTCAGAAGAAAAGGGTTTCTAAAAGTTTGTATCTTTCCTTTAACATGTCCAAAATTCAATTTACCATAATTACTGAAGAAATTGTGATTTATGGTCAAAAGAACACATGGCATTAAATGTAACCAAGGAAGCTAATAAAGTGAATTAGTTAAAAAAGAAAAACAGGAAAAGGGAAGACCTGAGTTAAAATGTTCAACTTCACAACATAGCCAATAATAAAATCTTGTACAAACCTAACTCTGATGAGTATAGTTTCTTCATGAAATACAAATGATAATATCTAGTTCATAGGGTTGTGAGGCAACTTGTGTAACATACAAGATAGTACTCAAATATTCATAGAAAGCAATACAAATACTGGTTTCTTTTTTTTTTTTTTTTAAATTTTTTTTTCAACGTTTTTTATTTATTTTTGGGACAGAGAGAGACAGAGCATGAACGGGGGAGGGGCAGAGAGAGAGAGGGAGACACAGAATCGGAAACAGGCTCCAGGCTCCGAGCCATCAGCCCAGAGCCTGACGCGGGGCTCGAACTCACGGACCGCGAGATCGTGACCTGGCCGAAGTCGGACGCTTAACCGACTGCGCCACCCAGGCGCCCCTACTGGTTTCTTAATTAACCTCCTTTATTGCCCCATTTCTCTACCTTTGTCACTAACGACCCAGGCTCAAAACAGGCTAGTAACTTTAGACTCTCCGCTCTCTGTGGGTGCTTGCTCAGAGCCAGATAAGCATAAGATACGAAGAGTCCCCCATCTCTAGTCACTAGGTAGGGCAAATTAGGCATTTCACTATAGTACTCCCAGTTCAGATCCTATCAGCAGTCCCTAAAACAACATCAATGGAGCCATCACTGCTCTCTCCTCCTCTAATTTCTTCTCCCTCCAACTGACCCAACCCATTCATATTCCCCATCCGCCAAATAAATTTCTCTCTCTAATCTACATTTATTTCCATAAATCCTTTACACAAATCTCTACTATTTAGGCTGAATATAATAATTTCCATCTTCCAACCTTTGTTCTTACTCTTCTTTCCATTTTCAATGTTCTACCCTCTGGCCCAATTACCACCAAGTGCAATCCTACTCAATCTTCACAACCCATGAAGCCACACCTGTTCCCTCTGATCAGAAGTGATCTCTCCCTCATTTAAACCCAGTATACTCTTATAATCAATCATCAAGTGCCTGAGCAAAATTCAGTCCTTTTAAGGGATCCTACAGTAATAAATGTAAAGGAAGGCTATTTTATTAATTATTTAGCAATATCAGAGTTATACAAGATTAGGACTTCAAAGACTGTATCAGTTAAAGTTCAACTAGAAAAACAGGAACCACTCTAAGAGTTTAAAGAAAAGTACAGGGAATTGATTTCACAGATGACAGGACTGAGAAGGGAAAGACAGCACAGTGAAGTGACCCAGGCCCAGCAGTAACAGAAGGCAGTTGCTATCCCTAAGCTGAAGGGACAAAGGATAAACAGTGCAGGAACCAACCAAGTAGCCTGGCAGAAGCTGGAACCTCAGTGGATGTGTCCAAGAGGAACTAAAGCAAGAGGCAAGCCAGCCACAGCAGATACTCCACCCAGGCAGAGAAGGAGTCAGGGTTTCTCCCTTCCTTTTGACCTCCAGTCTCCCCAGTGGCTTGCACTGGCCAAATCCAAGGGAAAGCCAGCTAAAAGGAGCAAGAGAATCGAAGCCAATGAGCCCCTTTGGTACCAAGCAGTGCCTAGAAGGGGCAAAGAACAGAGATACAGGCAAGGAGGTCTAGGATAAGTACAATGACCTTAACGATATATAATTATTTAAGAAAACTTAAGGAAAGGGTGGTGGGAAGGTACTTATCAAAGTAAAATGCCTAAAAATCAGCAACAGACAAATCCCAACAATTTTTTGTTTTTACTCAGTAAATTACTCAATAATAATTTGAGTTCCTATATGCATTCTAGATTGAATAATACACAAGAAGACATCACCTGTATGTTCAAGGAGATTACTGTCTAATAAAGGCCCTCTAGAATACACCAACCTTTTTAAATAAGATATAGAAATATATAATTTGGTGGTTTCCAGCATCACCACAGAAAAGGTTAAGAATAGAGGGTTACCACCTCTTTTTGAAATTTTCTTTTCTTCTTATTGTCTTAAGTGCTAATCTGGAAAATGATAGATACAACTTCACTGACTATACCAAAAAAGGAAACTTAAGGAGGAACAGTCTTTAAGATGTTCAGCTTCAGACTAAGAAATACTTTGCTAGGAGTGAGGGGTAGCAAGAGTATCTATGTTTATAGATGCTAATTAATAAATGCCACATAGATTGCTAAACAAACAGGAGTGGTCTCATTTTTACATAGAGGCTAGTGACCATCCTGGAAAAGAACGAAGTCATGGTGCCAGCTTGAAAGATGAAGCAAGTGCTGTGCTTTTCATAAGTTCACCGAATACATCAGAGGCATCAGTATCAGGTAAATAGCTTAATACTGAGTTATGTATTCCTTTCATTAAAAAAGTAAAAATAAAAGCCTAGATTAAACATAACATAACCATTATATAAGAAAAATCCCAGTTGCTCCTGTGTTTCTCCCTCACTCTCACACCTACAACTACCACACCCACAACACTTCTGATACCAGATGTGTGGGGTTTTCTCCACACCAAGCAATTCTGCAACACCAGTGTCCTACAGTTTAACTCAAGTCTGACACTACCTGTCTGGAGTTAATGTGAGATCCCACAGAGAAATGGCTCAGTCCCCTGAGACTGCCTCCCCCCACCTTTCACGTGCCAATTCTCAGTAGTAGGTCCTTAGGTTATCCACAACTTCTGCACGCAACTACAAATTGGAAGTGCCCATGAACGTTTGGAACATTTTGAATTCTGAACCAGGTGAATGTCTGCTTCCTCAATAAATAAATAAATAAAATTAACAGCAACATCAACAATAAATTACTCTAAATCTTTGCCCTTAGCAAATTTGGCAGGAAACTGATTTCTAAACCAAGTTAATTTTTTTCCCCTCTCTCTGAGAGAGAGAAAAATTCAAGGGAAAAATTCTAATTAGCCCTGATCTGCATATTATTGCCTGAAGTGTTGTTACAACTATAGAGTCACTAGGTTTAAAACTCTAGCAGAATGTTGTCACATAAACATATGGAATTGCACAAAGGAGAAGCAAATACTGAGGACCAGTTACATTCTTAACTCTTCTTTGCCCTCAATAAACTCAAACATGCAGACATTGATGCGTGCACGTACACACACACACACACACACCAGCCATAACATCAAAACTTTCAAGGCATAGACTATACTTTTCAGAATTATTTCAAGGCCAACCTGCTGATGGCCTGTATAGGGTTAGGCTAATTAAGATAAACACAGATCTATGTGCCAATTTTTCCTGGTGGATCATCTTTTAGTTATTCATCTTAGCATTCCTGAAGACTGCTGACCAGCAGCCAAACAGTGCTTCTCTCAAACCACATTGGGATATTATATAAATGTAAAAAGTTAAAATAACTAAAGAATTTTTTATGTTGATTATTAGTCAGCATTATCTAATTAATGAATGTCAGCTTTATAACTGCACTGAAAAGCAGTAAATGCATGAAATGTCTTCATTCAGAAGATCTTTGATATCAAAACTTGGGACAGAAAGAGGTAGTGAGAATATTGCCCCTCATGCTACCTGCAAACTATCAGAATCGGGAGAGCTGAAAAAAGCTTAAACAGCTAGCATGATTCTTGATTTTATCTCTCCTTCAGGCTTTACCTCTGCATCTGGATATGAAGCAGACACAGTAAAGTACATTTAATCTAAATGCACGGTTATCTTGGTTCCAGCTGGCAAACATTAGACACTGGACAGGATAGAGTTAGGATGGAGAGCAAGAGTTAAACGAAACTTGGAGACGGTCCTTATAGGTCTTCTTTCCAAGTATTAAACCGCACATACATCCAAAAGATCGCTGGTGTGATTTTCTAGTTCAGGGTCACATACCAGCTGTAGGGCAGATCTAGAAATAAACCCCAGATCAGTAATGGTTTCAGAAGCTATAGACATCAATATTCATTTAGCTTCTCCAAACTTTTTCTGCAATCAAAGGCACTCAAAAATCATAAAACTGGAGAACCTAATTGGAGCCAGTATTCCAAACTTGCCAAGGTCTTTCCAGACCAAGCACTGACTGAGATGACATCCGGTTACAATTAAGGGACTGCAATGCTATTGGGGACATACTGATTAAGTTGAATTATGTATTTCTTAGCTCAAGTCTTTGATATTCTGTGGTCGATTTCAGAAAAGCAAACTTTTCTGATACAGTTGCTAAAGAAACGGGGGTGGAGGGGAGGGGAATTTAATGTTGCTTTGAAGTATTTTGTATTTGGCCAAAGTTACATTATATTAACATTTTAATATCATTAATTTCTGGACATCAAGCATCACAGGAACCTGAAATTAATGTAAAAAAGACTGGTTTAAAAAAAAAGTCAAGAAGAGGGGTAAGGGTGGCAGAACAACAACAGCAAAATATAACAATAGTAACATAAACCAAAAGAAAAAAATTGGGAAGAATATTAAATAGCAATATAAGTCACAGTCTCTGCCCTCACAGAGTTTACCTGTTTCCAGAAAAAAGTTATATAAATATAATATTAATACAAAACAGTAAATAAAAACAACAAAATAAATTTTTATAAAGCAAAACATTGAAACATTGCTGTAATTGGCTACAAAGAGTACAGAGGAAATAAAAAGGAAAGATTTGGGACAAGAGAAGGCTTATTAATTTTAACAAAAAGGTTTAAAATACACAAGCCATTTTCAATTATAAAAACTACTAGATGATTTGTGAAAGCAAGAAATATTCCTGACTGAGTTCCCATAACAGAAATGATATCTTACAGGATGTATATTTCTGATAATCACTAACTATGGGTCTTTGGCCAAAATTCCTAACTTCTCTGGATCTCGGTTCCCTCACTAGTTAATAAGAGGCTTAAACTTCTTTTCATGTCTGTTATTCTGATACTGAGCTGTTGAGAATGATAAATATAGTCATGTCCAAAGTAAGGATGATGGAGTAACTGATGATCTGAAGAGGTACACTGTGATTCGGTCCTGCTGTGTTAAATCAATGAAACACAGGCTCACTTTTTCTAAAGCCTACCTAAGATTGTCAAAGAAATTAGTATAAATAAATGCAAGCAATGATCTTTAATTCTGAGATTAGAACGCTCATTTAAACACAATCTAAATTCTTTAATTTTTTTAAAAAGTCCACATACAAGCACAAAATTCTGCTTATTCCATTGGATGATTTTAATTTATTGCCATTACCTTACATTCAATTTACAGAGGAAAAAAAAATACACTAAAACTTTGTGATTACAAAGTCTTCAAGATCTATCTTATGGGATTACTCAGAGGTAAAACTTCTTTAAAAGAATGTCCTATGATTAATCAGGTACAATAGAGCCTGACCAGATTGAATCCCCCTTGCCAGCAATAATGTGCATTATGAAGAAATCCCAATGTATTGATTTAGCCTTCAGAACGTTCATTATAAAATAATTATAGCACACTAACTGTTAAGAAAAATAGACTATGAAATGTAGGTAGCAAAAGACTATGCAGATTTCCAGTTAATAAAATTTATTTTCTATAATATTTTCTTTCCATGGAAACCACTAAGCTTTTCTGTTCTAAAAATGAACACGAGACTTTCAAAAACCAAACCTAACAAACCAAATAAAAACAAATACAATTGTGGATTATGACAAAAGACATTTAGAGGCAGGCACAATACTTTATCACATCTATGAAGATAAGACTTCTTAATTATAGGTTTTATTTTTCATACAAGCTGAAGTGATATTATTTTAGTTTTTATTATACCCTACGCCTATCATTAATGAAAGTGGAAAAAACCCTGGAGGCTTACTGCTAGATTAAAATGTACAATTATACAATAACTATATATCACAGTATACCATTTATTGTCTGAATTACATAAAATTTTAAATAAATCCTTTTTTAGATTTTTTTTGTTGTTTTGTTAAGGGGTCTTTGGAAGGGAGGAAGGTTTTCTCTTAAATATTAACATGGAGTTACTGTGCTTTGATATACAGCATAAAATATTTTTCCAAGTTAAAAATGAATCATATTAAGAAGTGTTAAGAGCTATATAACAAACAAAGGTACTGCAAAGGCCCATAGCATCAGGGTATTTCATCAACCGAGCATATTCATTCATTAGAGTGGTGCCATCATACACTTGGATAGTAGTGATGTATTGGTTCCTGGTAGATGTATTACTTTTACAGGTCAGACCACTGTAATATTTTATAAACTACAGTACATAGTGATTTCATTCATTTAGAAATTTCATTTCCTTGTCACAGTCTAAAATGAGTTTTTCTCCACATTCATAGTAGTTTCATTTTCTGTTTCTAAAATGTCTTAACTGGCCAACCAATTGTTTAAATTAGTGTGACTTACATGGGTTTTCTTCAATTTCACATTCTCACTTCTTATCTAGCCATCTTAGGGTTCAGCAAAAAGAAAATTAGTGATAATGCTTTCAATTTAATTAGTATATTACATGCACTGTAATTATTAGCGGGAAATGTTATATTAATGAATGTAAAAGTTAGCAGTAAATTACCTTGTAGCTATTATCAATTTCCCAAGCTACTGCTCCTTAAGATAACCCTCTCCCTATGGTCCTTCCGGTAATTTTTCTTTGCCTGATAAACATGATGATTAAATAGCACACAGAGCAAACCTTTGATACTTTTTAAATTAAATCCATGCCCAGCCTAAGGGCTGTGTCTGATTTCAACTAAATGTGTCAGTTAATCAGATAAAAAATTATCACTAACTCAAAGAAACAGCAGCCTTAGGCTTCATCAGTGCCAGGGAAAGCTGAACAAAATAAGACATTCAGACAATATCACATTATGTGTAAAGGTTACTGATAAGCCTATAACTAAACAGAACTGCTTACCACTATAACAATGTCTGTCTGGAAAGAAATGTTATATTCAACATTCAAATTCCTCTAAAATTTTAAAGAAAAAGTGTAGTTTAGAGAAAAGGCTAGGAATACTTTACTCATACACACAAACATACATGCACACGCACACACAGATAAACTCACATAAAGAGAGTAAAATTATGCAGTGGATTAGGAAAGTGGAATTCTTAAAACTAGATTCTTGGAGAACTGAAAGAGAACTTAACACCCATACTACTTCTAGGATACTTCAGAAATTACACCAAGTAAACCAAATATTTCATAGTTTTTAGCATATGTGAATTCAAGATTATTTACCCACACAGTTCTCACCTAGTGACTAAATGATGCAATTTTGCCATTTTTTTAAAAAACCTGAGGTAGTCTAAAATTATAGCAAGATCCTAAGTTAATTAAAAAGCAGATTATTTTTAACCTGTAACAACGAGCACCAACCGTCATTTGCAATATTACCAATTAAAATAATACATATTATCAGGTCCTGATTATTTTAATAAGAGGATTTAAAAGCTTCTACAATTATTAGAGAGGCTGGCAAACCCTTAAACTTTCAGAGCATATTATGATTTTCAAAGCATTCTCAGATTCCTAATTAAGATTGCTTTAACTATAGAAGAACACTATCTTATAAACTGATATATCAGTAACAACTGCAAGAAAGAAACTAAATCTGAAAAGAAAATTATCATTGAAAGACATAATGGGCAGTAGCTACGAAAAATCCATTTATAGAGCAGAACAGGAGTCCCAAACCTTCTAACAAAGACAATTTCAAATTAATACTCCATTATCTTTATTCTTCGCTTCTACTATAATCAGATAACGTAGTCCACTGCAACAAGATTCTCATTCTTCTTTATCAACTGCAGCTTTTCAGTAAGTAGACCTATGACAGGAGAATGGGGCCAATTCTACACAAATATAAGCTGCTAAATATCAGACACACATACGAATTTAAGTTATCCCACAAAATTTCATACTCACTACCCACAAAAAAATACAAGATCACTATGTCTTAAAAGTTTAGATTCTCAATACATTGAAACATTTAACACAGGCCCTCTGAAATCACTTTCACCCAGAGAGAAGGTAGGAGGGGAGAAAAATAGAGAAAGGGGATTAAGAGGTACAAACTTAAAATTAAAAAATAAATAAGTCACAGGGATGTAAAGTACAGCATAGGGAATATAGTCAACAATATTGGCAGCTAACTACACTTATCGCGGTGAGCATTTTGTAATGTATATAATTGCCAAATCACTATGTTGTACACCTGAAACTAATCTAAGATTGCATTTCAACTATACTTTAATGAAAAAGGAAAAGAAAAAGAATTATCTGAAGTGCAGAGGAAGTGGTTTTGCTTTCCTAACTGTTACAAGCAGCAATGTACACCCTTCAGGAAACACTTTAACGATGGGAGTCCAGCAAGGACTAACACTGCTTAAAACCAGGTTAATGCTTCTCCAAGACATCTACACATTTCAGAGTTCACCAAAGAGCAGCTGAAAAATTACCTTAAGGTTACACACAAGATGGAATTTGAACTGGTTGCCAAGAGGTGACTTAATTCAGCTGCTCTTAGCAATCCCCAAGGCTCCCTGGTCTCTTCCCATACCACAGGGTTTGTTAGTGTGTGCTCCTTTTGACCTCTGCATGTCTCACATTAATGGTCACCACACTGTCCCTCTGAATGCCCCAAATCTATGCAAGAGTTTTAACAACTTGTTTAAATAAAAAGCATAATGATTTATAAGTATTAAAAATTCTAATTGAAAGAAAATTACCAAAAGCTTTAGTTGAGACTCTATGTAATTACAATACTAGGTCCATCCTCTGAAAGTAACAGAATGGAAAATAAGAATAATGGCATTTATTAAAATAATGTATTCAATGTATTTTCCTGAACTGTGGAAATGTTACTGTTTTAAAAAATTAATGATAAAATTTATTTTGGTATGTGATAACTGATATAAATCATATTAAACTTTGAAGAAAACAATAAAAGTTAATCTTAAATAATTTTCTGATTTTATAGCAATTATCAAATTTCATTCCTAGGGAGGGTTCAAGCCAATAAGAAGATCTTATAACAACATTACCTTAAAAAATCTAATCTCAGGTAGATCATTATTGGCCGTCCCAAATATAGGCATTTTGTTTCTCACTTTAAAATAAAAGCTCAGAGATTCACAGAACATTTGCTTATAGACAATTCTTTCAGGAAATCCTACGTAAGGATGACCTCCATCAGAGACCTGATGATGATTTATATTAAAACTTCCTATATTAAGCTTCCTGAGATTTAATAAACTAAAATTATTCTGCACTGATGAGGTACCAATGAATAACCACAACAATTTCATCTAAAGGCTAAAGGTTTCTATCTAATACTAACTACATAAATAGCAATTATATTTGTAGAATGCCTGTAAAACCTATAGTAGTTAATTGACACTTAAAGTGTTTAATATCTGAAACAAGCACTATCATATTTTACATATACCATGCTAATATTTAACATAAGAATTCCACTAAAATAATGGAACAAGAGACTCTAAGCCACCTTATACTTAAGAGTGGCATTGTCTGTAAGAAAATATTATTTTTAAGTTAAGAATTAAGAATTTGTCCTATTTTTCCACATAGGAACTCTATCACTGAGTAACTGTTGGTAACCAAGTAATCAGCAAATGGAAGACTCTCTTTATAGAATATTCCAACTAACAAATAAAGAAGGAATTATAGAATCATTAATATCACCTTTTAAATAAATCTAAGTAACATTCATCAACGGCTGTTTACATCACAAAAAAGAGGGAGATAATTAGACATTCTATATCTCCTGATGGAAGAACATAAAACCATTTGTGAGGTATTCTTAAAAAACAAACAAACAAAAAAAAAAAAACCCCAAATTTAAAGACAATCTAAAAAACCTTTATACGTATGGCCAATTGATTTTTCACAAACTTTCCAAGCAATTCAATGGGGAAAAGGATAATTTTTCAACAAAGGGTATTGAGACCATTGGATATTCATATGCACAATGATTAATTTGGGTCCTTACCTCTCACCATACACAAAAAGTAACTAAAAAATACATATACGCAAACTTAAAGGTAAGAGCTAAATCCATAAAACATTTAGAAGAAAATGCAGGGGGAAATCTGAATGGTCTTAGCTCAAAAACAATGTCAGAAGCAAAATCAAAAAGAAAAAAAATACAAATTAGACTTCCTCATATTTTAAAATTTCATGCTCAAAAGATAAGAAGATAAGCCATAGACCGAGAGAAAATATTCGCAAACCACATATCTGATAAAAGATTTGTATACAGAATAAAGAATTCCTAAAAGTGAATGATAAGAATACAAACAACTTATCTAAAAAGTGAGCAAGAGATTTCAATAATATTCTACCAAAGAAGACATATGAATGTCTAATAAGCATATGAATAGATGCTCAGCCTCTTTAGTCATTAGGGAAATGCAAATTAAAACCACAATGAGATTCCAGTACATACCCATTAGAATGTCTACAATCAAAAAGACAATCAATAACAAGTAGGGACCAGAATGTGGAGAAACTGAAACCCTTATTCATTGCAGTTAGGAATTTAAAATGGTGCAACCATGTTTGAAAATAATTTGGCAGTTTCTTAGAAAGAATCATAAATTTACCTTACACCCAGCAATTCCATTCCTGGTGTTTGTGCATGAGAAATGAAAACACATGTACACAAAATTTATATGTGAACGTTCACAGCAGCATTATATGATATTAGCTTCAAACTGGAAAGAATTAATTTTCCATTAATTGTTGAATGGATAAGCAAGGTGTGTACATATATCTATATAAGAGGTACTATTCAATAATAAAAAGGAATGAAATAATAATATCTGTACAACATGATGAACCTAAAAAAACAACATGCTAAATGAAAGAAACCAGACACAGACGACTACATATTAGACTACTTCATTTGTATGAAATGTTTGGAACAGGCAAATCCATAGAGACAGAAAAGCAGATTGACTGCAAACTCTATAGATTTACTAAAATCATTAAACTGTTCACTTATGGGTAATTTTACATTACACAATGGGTAAATTTTATAGCATTTTTCAAATTATGCCTCAATAAAGCTACAAAAACAAATGATCAACAGGGAATAAGGGGTAGGGAGATAGAGATGAAACAAATTTGGTAATATCCTGATAATTTTTTTTAAAGCTTATTGTATTAGTTGCCTATTGCTGCACAAGAAATTGCCCCAAAAATGGGGCGCCTGGGTGGCTCAGTTGGTTAAGCGACTGACTTTGGCTCAGGTCATGATCTCACGGTTTGTGAGTTCGAGCCCCACATCGGGCTCTGTGCTGACAGCTCAGAGCCTGGAGCTTCTTCAGATTCTGTGTCTCCCCCTCTCTCTGCCCCTCCCATGCTCATGTTCTCTCTCTCTTAATAATAAATAAATGTTAAAAAAAAAGAAATTACCTCAAAACTTATAGGCTTCAAACAAAAAGTGTTTATTATTTTGCAAATTTTGTGCTTTAGAAATCCGAGTGCAGCTTAGCTGGACATCTCTGGTATAAGGTCTCTCATGAAGCTGCAGTCATGCTGTCAGCCAAGACAGTGATCTCATATGAAGACACAACTTCGGCAAGACCTGTTTTCAGGCTCTAACTTACATGGTTACTGGCAGAATTCAGTTCCTTGTGGACTGTTAGACCAAGCGTACCAGTTTCTCACTGACTATTGCAAGACGACTTCCTCAGTGTCTTGGCACGCTGGCCTCATGCGGGAGCTCACAATATGGTAGCTGACCTCCCTTAAAGTGATCGAGCAAGAGAACAGGAAAGAAAACACACAAGATTTAAAAAAAAAAAAAAAGCCTTTTTGTAACTTAATCTTGGAGTGACATTCCATCACTTTTGTTGTATTTTTTCAGTTAGAAGTCCCTAGGTCCAGCCCACATGCAAAGGGAGAAGGCTACCAAAGGCCAGGGACACTAGGAAGCAAGGATCACTGAGGGCCATCTTAGAGGCTGCCAAACGCAGTAGGTGATTGATAATTGGGTTTGTTACACCATTCACTCTACTTTGATATATGTTTGAAATTTTCCATGACAAAAAGCTCAAAAACAAAGAGGAAGTATTATTATCTGAAACTAAAGGTAAGGAAGCATTTCTCATGTTTAACAAAACTGAAAAAGTTTCAACAAAGTAGCAAAATAATGAAAATGTTATTAAATGAAAAAACGATTATTTTAAAATTTATTGATCACTTATCACATAGCAGACAAATGTTATAAACACCTAACATGTATTAATGTAATCTAATTTTCACAACAATCCTCTGCAGTAGGTATTACTATTATCACAACTTTAAAGATGAGAACATTGAGGCAGAGAGGTTAAATAATTTGTATAAGGTCACATAGCTAGTAAGTAGTAGAAGCAAAAAGTTCCATAGGTAGTAAAGAGGGGGATGGGGATTGGATGGCACAGAGAACACATCAGAAGTGTAGAATTAGGGAATTCTTTTTTATTTATTTATTTATTTATTTATTTATTTATTTATTTATTTATTTTTGAGAGAGAGAGAAAGCACGTGCGCACTCTCTGGGGAGAGGCAGAGAGAGAGAGAGAAAAGAAAGTTCGACGTGGGGCTCAAACTTACAAACTGTGAGTTCATGACCCTACCTGAAATCAAGAGTTGGACACTTAACCAACTGAGCCACCCAGCTGCTCCTAGAATTAGGAATTCTTGGTAAAGGCGACTGAGATTTTTTGTGTTGTCATATTAATGTTTAAATCATTACTATATAATTCATGTGTCATTAATTACTAGGTCAAAATAACTAAACAATCTTAACTCTCCTTTG
The DNA here is from genome assembly GCF_024362965.1 of Panthera pardus. Taxonomy (NCBI): domain Eukaryota; kingdom Metazoa; phylum Chordata; class Mammalia; order Carnivora; family Felidae; genus Panthera; species Panthera pardus. Next base: position 59,759,692 of record NW_026526810.1, on the reverse strand, counting down.
TCAACTGCATTACAAGACCGGGTCATTACAAAGACAAGTTTATTCTATGGTTCATCTTCTGCTCAAAACATCAGCATGGATTACCTTTAGATATAAGCAATATTTATTACACAATCTAATTTCACACTTATACATACTGTAACGTGCCTAGCTCTTCTTTTCAACTATCTTTTGTTCTTCTATTAGTCACATACCTTCATTGGTCTCTGATCAGTTGGCAAGGTAAGACTTCCTATTCCCATGCTTCGCTCTCTCTGCGTCAGAGTCAAATGTCTAATAATAACTTGTTTGGGTAGAACACTTCTGAATTTATGAAGTAATTTTATCCATATTATCTTATTTGATCCTTCTCATAATAAGCCTGTGATGAATTTAATAGTTTGCTATAATACTGCTAAATTTAGATTATGGTGATATGATGAGTAGATGAATTCAAAGCTCATACCCAGACTCCTGGGCTTCTTAGTCCAGGGGCCTTCCCAGTACCCACTGTCCTTCTCTAGATATTCTGGAGTTTAGCAGGAGACCACAAATCACACTAGGTATCTTAAGTAATTAAATACTTAATTACTTAAGTATTAAGAAAAAAAAAGGAATGTATTACACATTACGTAAAATAAAGTTCTATGGAGCTATAAAAAGAAAAAAATGATGAGGAAAGGAAATTATAATAAAAAAATGGAATTAAGAAATCTGGTTGAGCACTATAATTCAGAAATGAGATTTGAATTTTACTAAATTCCCGAAAAATACAAGACTGATACTGCAACTTTGTGCACAGCAAGATAGAAAATCACTTAGCAACTTGTAATTTCAGTCAATGAATGTAGTAAGTATGTACTTAGTTGCCTGTCCCGTATCTCTTTTCTTCAAACTGCCTACCTACCATCTATGTGATAACCACACTGATTTTTTTACACAATTATTCAGCCCCTATGACAATAACTAATTGGTTTAATAATGGGTACTCCAAGCTCAGCAGTAGGTGATTTCTCAGAAATTTGAAATTGGAACTAAGAGATTTCAATTTCAGACTAAGATGGGGCTCTTGACCTTGGAAACCATTAGCAGCCATGTTTTTCTCCTACATGACCTGTGGATCTGAGAAAACCAATCTACTGAGAGAAAATGGAGTGGATAAACAAAGAGAAACAGAAATAAGAAATAAAAGTTTTTAAAGTGCTCCAATCCCCAGTCCGAGTTTCATGAGATTTCCTTCTGTCCTTAAAACACTTTTTTTTCTAGCTTAACTTAGTTTAACTTGGTTTCTGTCACTTGTAACCAGAAACCCAACTAATATATTACACACATAAAATATTATGCATATTAATAAATATTAACCATAATTACAATCAAAATTTTTTCTCTAAATTCTTGCAGAAAGGGCCTATATCTTTCTCATGTTTAAATTTATCTGAATAGTTGGGATACCTGGGTGGCATACTCGGTTAAGTGTCTGACTCTTGGTTTCAGCTCAGGTCACGATCTCATGGTTTGGTGAGTTCAATTCCCACATCAGCCTCTGCACTGGCAGCAGGGAGCTTGCTTGGGATTCTCTCTTTTTCACCCTCTCCCTGCCCTTCCTGCATTTGCACTGTCCCTGTCTCTCTCAAATAAATAAACAAATTTCTCTGAATAGTCATCAAAAATACATAATCAAGAGTAGATCTTTGCAAAGGTCTCCTGAACATTTTAAGTGGGTGGGGAAAAAAACTGAGGTATTCAACAGTGTACATAGAATAAGAGCCTTTTGTTTACAAATTAAAAGATCAAATATGAAAATAATTTTTCTTTCTAGCACAATATATGAAAAACTATTAAATGTTTTGCTTTGGGAGGATGGAAAACAAAACCTACACCTTCACGTGCAGTTTCTATTGTCTAATAATACATCTTTTTAAAACACATCCACAAGGGTTAGCTGGGTTATGGGATTACAAGATTTTTAAAAAATCATTCTTCTGAATTTAAAAACCTAATAATGATTACTTTTTAAAAAGTACAAAAAGATATAAACTGTTTTTGGCAAACAATTAGACAAAACAGTTCCAAATACATAAGCCCAAAAGGAATACTCTTCATGCAGAAGGGCCACCCAAACTTAAAGAAAACAGTCAATGCTAAGAGAAGACTGAACAATTATCTCCTTACTTTGACTAAATCTATTCCAGGCACACCAGCTCTGTAATTACACCTCAATTCTCGGGTTAACAGGTACTTCACTTAACAGTCAAGTCTGAGATTTGTGTGGCTCCCCCGCTTAGTACTCTTAACGAGAAACAAAACTAAAAACCAAAAAGACAGCCTGAATTGCCAGTCATAAAGAGAGATGTGTACTAGATCAAATGAATGTGGAATGTAGCTAATAAATAAACTATGTTCCATCACTACAAAACAAATACCTTCCGTATATTTACTGAAAAAGGAAAGAAATTATGAATTAGTATGTATATGTGACCCCATAGAGCCATATAAGGACAGCAATCAGTTGTGCCAACATTTCATCTTCTTTAGGTCCGGTATTATACGAAAGAATATTTTCTCATAATAAATTCTTGTGTGCCACTTCATTCATGCTATTTTATTTAGAATTTCTCTTTTCTGAGATAGCCTCCTGGGACATGCATCTCATTTTCATGAGGGTCCCTGAGAGACTTGAGCATACAGTATTTACTTCAGTACAATGTCAACAACATATTGCAGAACATTTCATCTAAAATAATAATAGAAAATGTTGAGCCATCTTTCCATTTGGAAAAATATATCTGGAAGAATGTGACGTCTGACGAAATCCACATTGTTTAAACACACTGTGCCATCTCAGCTTGCTTTGGGAATTTAAAGACACACACACACACACACACACACATACACACACACATATATATATACATATATATTTTAAGAATGTTAGAATGTAGACAGATAAAAGTCTGCACACTACTAGGGAAGAGAAAATTAATAGGCACCTACATACAGTTCCTGGCGCAGAGTAAACAAGAGCACCGTTAAGGTTAGATGGCTACCTGACTTGGCTCAAAGTGAAATGACTAGATTTGTAGATACAGAAAATTTTCCTACAAAGTAGACTGTTACTGAAATTAGTGTCCTAAACCAAGTTCTTTCAAGTCCTTCTTATAATCACTTCCTCAGTGGCCATTGTCAATTAATCATCTGACCTGTCATGGGCAACATCAAACATGAGGCCAGTGAAAAAAGATAATTAATTCACCTATTAGGTTACTCAAGTGTTTCATGCAGACATGAGAATATTCGCCAGCAAACGAATGAAAATTATTTATCATGCGGGTGCTACACGGCAATCCATAAAATTTCCCTCCCTCTTTATCAGTAATAGCAATACACAAGAGTAATACTTTCTAACATTCAGAAACATTTTTTCTCTCACAAAGCATACTTTCACTGGCTACCACCAACAGATTTTCAAGTTTGAGAGCACTGCTAACAATCAGAGTTGCTAAATCAAATGCATGCTCTCTGCTAAGAGTTTTACATGTATTATCTTATTTAATCTTCACTATAATTTCATAAGGTGTGTTCTTTTATTTTTGATTTTACAAATAAGAAAACTGAAGCACAGAGGGACTAAGTAACTTGCTCAGGAACTAGGGCCATATGGAGGCACCTGGGTGGCTCAGTTGGTTAAGTGTCCAACTTTGGCTAAAATCATGATCTTGCTGTTCATGGGTTTGAGCCCCACGTTGGGCTTTGTGCTGGAATCTGCTTCAGATTCTGTGTCTCCCTCTCTTTCTGCCCCTCCCATGCACACACTCTGTCTCTGTCTCTCTCAAACATAAATAAACATTAAAAAAAAAAAAAAGAAAAAAGAACTAGGGTCATATGACACCAGGATCTAAACCCTGGCCATTTGGCCTGAGTCCACACTTTATAACCACTACACTAGAACACTAGAGCAAAGGTACTGAAAGAAGTGAATAATTAATTCCATTATTTTGGTTTACTAAATGTTACACAGAGCTTTACAAATATAGATCCAAATATATAAATTACTTTGATCTGATTTTTAGTGCTATCTCTAACATTAAAAGAAAAAAAAAAAGATAGTTCTATTTCCTATCATAAGAAGGACACTAACTTTAAATTCTTTATCTGAGAATAGTGGATTCATATTGATCCACCAACAGTCTCTCATTTGCAAACAAAATAAAACATATTTGAGACAGTTCTCTTTGGTTAGAAATGTAATCTAGATTCACAGACAAAACAAAGCTAATTGGCTCACTCATTATTTCTAAATAAATGATTGAAACAGCAACAAATATCAAGTGTGCGTGTGTGTGTGTGTGTGTGTGTGTGTGTGTGTGTGTTGGATAAGGAGTGTATACAAACTTCAACCCACCAAAAAATTATGTTTTGCAAACCTATTTAAATAATGGTTAGAGTCCCAGGCTAAATTTGCTGACCTAATAATAATATTCCCATAGATATGTGTAATGAAAAAAGAGTAGAAAGTCATAGTTAAAATTTTAGTAATGAAACAGCAGCAACAAAAAGAACTGGATTTAAAACAACAGCAAAAAAGGTTGTATCTCATATACATAATGCTTGAAGGAAAGCATTGTTAATGAAAGCCGAGGAAACAGAATGGGACATTCTGGGATACCTGAAGGGTCATTACAGGCATTTTAGGAGTATGAAAGGTTAGATTTAGTCATTCTAAAATTTTAGAGATTAAATAATTTCACTCTAGTTTATCATTTGGACACTGAGGAAGATTCTTCATTACACCTAATTTCACTGCAGAACGGCTTTGTTGCTACCGAGAGCATGTGAAGTGGTTCCGTGTAGGAAAAGAGATGTTTGGGTGAAGGTCAGACTCGATGGTTTCGGAAAGACAGGAGGGAGAAATGGTGTACCCAGCACATGTACAGGGGCAAATAATGATGTCTTCACGTGGAGAACTATTCCCTATCATGTGGGAAAATTTTAATAACATGTTTCTTGCTCCTGCTGGATTTTTTGAGTCTGAGATGAAAATGTGCTATTATCCATCTATTTTAAGATCCTACTAAAGCTAAAAATTTCTATCCCAGCACAACATACTGCAGCCTTCTAGAGAAAGCTCTGGAACCAACACTCTGGAGTCAAATCATGACTCTACCCTTTATTAGCTGTGTGACCTTAAGTAAGTTACTTATCTTTCTGTGCCTCAGTCTTTCAATCTGTAAAAAAGATAGATAAAATAGTAGTGTGAGAGTTATTATAAGGACTGTGTTCATTCATGTAAATCACACCGAACACTGTCTGCTCAAAAGCAGGCAATTTTTAATTGTTCAAAAAATATTACCTTTAGTTATTACTACTCTTACTACTATTATGACTACCGTTATGACTACTGCTTGTCATACATCTATCTCAATGACCCAAAGTACAGTCTGTGACATACTTTTTGACGGCTTCCAGATGGCTCCAAATGATAACAATTTGTACAATGCACAGTTTAACCTTTTGTACATTCTCACTATTTTAGAGCATCAAATTCCAAAATAAAAGAAACTAGAACGGTTACTTTCATTACTAAATGAAAATAAATTATATAACAACATTGGATACCTGTGTAGCAAAAACAAAAGAAATAAAAATTATGTTAAAATACTCAAATGTTGATTTTAAATATCTAGAGCTTTTGAAATATTAGATAGCTGAGTTTTTAAGTTTTTCAATGAAACTCACACTTCAAACTAATTTTCACAGTTTCCTCCAAATAATTCCTTTCAAATTTTACAGAAACTAGGAGACATCCCAAAACTTCAATTTCCAATGAACAAAAAATTTCTCTTCTATTTTCCATATGAAAATTATCCATTAGTAAATCCTATCAACTTTTCTCCATTATAGCAACAATTAGCATTTAAATAGTCTATGAGCTTCAAAGTTAGTTCATGATTAAAAACAAAACAAACAAAAAAACTCCTAACAAATGAACAATGAGCAATAGAAAGAGAGCTACCTTAGATGAAAAGTATCTACAAAATTCCCATAGCATGTATCTTACTTAGTAGTCTAATACTAAAGGCTTTTTCCTCTGAGGTCAGGAATAAAAGTCATTATTCACAGGTGATATGATTGTTTATGTAGAAAATCCAAAATAATTAATAGAAATACTTTTGGAATTAAGTGAAATTAACTAGATCACTATATATAAGACCAATATTCAAAAGTAAATTGTAGAGGGTACCTTTTGGGATAAGCACTGTGTGTTGTATGGAAACCAATTTGACAATAAACTTCATATATTGAAAAAAAAAAAAAAAAAAAAAACAAATTGTATTTTCCTATTTCAGCACTAAATAATTCAATTCCATTGTATTATGGGCTGAACCGTGACCCCTCAAAATCCATATGTTAAAGTCCTTAACCCTCAGTACCTTAGAACGTAACTGTATTTGGACACAGGGTCTTGAAAGAGTTATTTAAATAAAATTAGGTCATGTGGGTAGGTCCTAATCCAATATGACTGGTATCCATATAAGAAGAGATTACAACACAGACAACCTCACAGACACAAGGAAGACCATGTGAAGATACATGGAGAAGAGGGCCATCTACAAGCCAAGGAGAGAGGCTTCAGCATATACCTTGATCCTGGACTTTGAGCTTCCAGAACGATAAGGAAATAAATTTCTGTTGTTTAAGTCACCCACTCTGTGGTACTTTGTTATCCCAGTGCTAGCAAACTAATAAATAATAAACATTGGCTGTGGCATCAAAAAAACTCCAGACCTGAACCTAAAGAAATATGTGCATGACTTCTACATAGAAACTTCAAAATATTATTGAGAGGAAGATGATTATTAAAGAAGATCCAAATAGGGGCGCCTGGGTGGCTCAGTCGGTTAAGCATCCGACTTCGGCTCAGGTTCAGGTCACGATCTCACGGTCTGTGGGTTCGAGCCCCGCGTTGGGCTCTGTGCTGACTGCTCAGAGCCTGGAGCCTGTTTCACATTCTGTGTCTCCCTCTCTCTCTGACCATCCCCCGTTCATGCTCTGTCTCTCTCTGTCTCAAAAAAAAAATAAATAAATAAACGTTAAAAAAAAAATTAAAAAAAAGAAGATCCAAATATATCAAGGGACATACTGCATTTGTGTATTAAGACTCAATAGTGTCATGACACCAATTCTCCTCAAATTAATCTATAGATTCAGTGCAATCCCAATCAGAATCCCAGCAGATTATTTTTGTAGAAACTGGCAACTTGATTCTAAAATAGCTGAAAACAGCCAAGGCACTCTTAAAGTACAAAGTTGGAGAAATTACACTACCAGATAGCAAGACTCATTATAAAGCTGCAATAATTTAAAAAGTGTTCTAATGAAGCCATGGAAGAAAACAGAGAGTTCAGAAACAGATCGACACATATATGGTTACCTGATTTATTACAAAGATGACAGTGTGGTATAATGAGGTCTTTTCAATATATAATACTGGGACCAAGGAGTTTCCATTTGGGGGAAAAAAATGAATCTTTATCCCTAGTTCACACCAGACACAAATCAATTTCAAGTGTACATCTAAATGTGTGAATAAAAAATAGCTTCTAAAAGTCAGTATAGGAGAATATCTTCACGACTTTGGTTTGGGGAAAGATTCCTTAAACAAGGCATAAAAACACCTTATCTAATCTGGGGCACCTGAGTGGCTCAGTCAGTTAAGCATCTGACTCTTGAGTTCAGCTCAGGAATGATCTCACAGTTCCTGAGACTGAGCCCCATTTTGGGCTCCTTGCTGACAGTTGGGCTCCATACTAAGATTCTCTCTCTCCCTCTCTCTCTCTTTTCCCCTCTTCCACTTGCACTCTCTCTCCAAGGCCCCAAAATAAATAAACTTTATTAAAAAAAACCCAAAAAAACAAACAAAACCCCCCATCTTACCTAATCATAAATAAAAAGAGCTGCTAGTTTAAATTTTTTTTAATCAAAAAAGTAGAAGATATTTTTCTACCGCAGAATAAAAGATCTTTGCAGTACGGTAGTCCCCCTTTATCGGGATTTCGCTTTCCACAGTTTCAGTTCCATCCAGTCAACCACAATGTGGAAGCAGATGATCTTCCTTCTGACATATCGTCAGAAGGTCAATAGCAGCCTAACACCACATTGCAATGCCTACGTCCTTCACCTCACTTCATCTCATCACGTAAGCATTTCATCTTCTCACACATCACAAGAAGGGTAAATACAGTATAATAAGATATTTTGAGAGAGAGACCATGTTCACATAACTTTCACTACAGTATATTGTTATAATTGTTCTACTTTATTAGTAGTTACTTTCATTAATTTCTTACTGTGCCTAGTTTATAAATTAAACATTATCATAGGTATGTATTATGGGGAAAAAACCAGTAAGTACAGGGTTCAGTACTATCCATAGTGCCAGGCATCCACTGGGGTCTTGGAATATATTCCCCACAGATAAGGTGGGGGGGGGGACTACTGTACATGTACCCGATGAAAGACTTGTATCAAAAAAAGCATAAAGAACTCCTAAATCAATACGAGAGAGAGAAAATCAAATAGAAAAATGGGCAACAGACTTTACTAGGCACTACCCCCCAAAATATATCAAAACGGCAAAAAAATATGAAATGATTTTAATATCAGCAGAGAGATGCAAATTAAAGCCATAACGCCCAATACTATATCTACCAGAATGACTAACTTTTGTATTTTTTAAACTATCGATACCAAGAGCTGACAAGGATGTAGAACAACTGGAACTCTTATACACTGTTGGTGGGAGTACAAATTGGTACAGCCATTTTGGAAAACTATATGGTAGTACCTACTAAAGCTGAACATATGCATACCCTATTTCTTAGCACTTTGACTCCTATACACATTCCTAACAGAAATGGATACGTATGCACACTGAAAGATATATACAAAAATATTCACAGCAGCACTTTCTGTAAGAGCCCCAAACTGGAAATAACCCAAATGACCATCAAGAGTAAAATAAATAAGTAAAATAATGTATATCCATACATCAGAATATTATGCTACAATAAAAGTGCACATTTACCACTCTGTGCAAACACAGAAGCATCTCAGAGACAGAAAAGGATCGAAAGGAGCCAGCTGTAAACGCCTAAACACTATGATGCTGACTGTGTGACAGTAGGAACAGACAAAAATAACTTGTGGTGATGGAAGCCCCTGGTAAAGGGAGAGTTATGGCCAGGAGTGGATATAAGGGAATTCCAAGATGCTCTTTTGCATAAAACTTTGGAGCCTTAAACTGTTCATTCAAAAAAATATTTGAGTAATTTTTTTTTTTTACTGAAGTATAATGCACATATAGAAAAGAGTATCAAAGGGGACAGTGTGATAGATACTCATAAACAAACAACCTAGGTAACTGCTACCCAAATCCACCTACCTCTCCAGACTCTTCACACAGGAGTCTCAACTTTCAGTGCACACACTGTAGCCATACTTGTCCTCTCCCAGCCTAATGCTACTCACCAGGCTGCTCTCTGGCCTGAGAGGCGCCTTTGGCCATGTCCACCTCTGGGATGGAAGCACTTCCTTTCCAACACTCACTCAGATACTGTCCAACTGAAGAAACCTTAACACTCAAGCCTAACTTCAAGAAAGCCTTTCCAAAGCTTTGACCAATTTAAATTCCTTCTCATGGTCTCTTACACCTCTCCTTTGTAGCACTTGTCACAGATGCAATTTTACGTTTTAGATGGTTTGTTTGATTAATGCCTATAAACCCTAATAACTAATTATGTAATTAATTAGTAATTAACACAGACATTAATTACTAGATTCTAAGCAGCTGTGCACCATTATACTCCTAGCAGTGATATATATCACTTATTGTCACACAATAAGTACTCCATGAATATTTGTTAAGTAAAGGAATGAAAATAAATGTAATGAAATAAAACTATAAAATAATATCATGCAGTCAGGAAACAGTTTTAGTGAGTTGTCCTTTATACTGAAATGTTTGTTTGCTGTTTTTCAAGAGTGAATTTCCAACACTTCACACATTTAGAAACCATCACTGACACCAAGATATGAAGCTATCTAACAAAGTTGGAATTGACTCTGTTCTCTAAAATGTGTTCCTCTTTCATACAGCAAGTTTGCTCGCTCTAAGGAGTGTACTCCTAAGATTTTTATAACCATATACATAGTCAGGAAGAAGAGCTCCATAACATGGTGAATTCATTCCTTGCAAAAACAGAATAGAACTTTCATCAGTCTCTATATTGTACGCGGGAAATGAAAGAAAAAAACTACTAACCCTGCCAATATATCAAAATTTCAATCAATCCTCAATATAATGGAGAGAAAAGGATGACTCAAACTCATAGTTAAAAGGAATAAAACCAAATCACAAAACTGAAGTAATTCAAACATAGTTAAAATTATCCAGTATCATTTCAGAACTATTTATTGAAAGTATGAGGTATTTAAAAAACATGCTATTCTATAACACTGTCCAATAGTGTAAAAACAATACTACAAACACCAAATACCACACGAATTGAAGATTCCAGACCAAAAGAATCATGGGTTAAATGCTGTATTATTGTTGACCACTGGAGAGCTGTGCTCTTCTTTTTTCAATACTAGAAGAAAGCGTATGTGGTATTAGTTGATCACTCTGTAAACCATCTTCTTCACTTTCTAGAGGTTGAGCACACATAAGACCATAAAGCCCAGCAAGGGGGCTAGAAGCTAAGACCACTGCTAAATTTAACAGTTAGCACCTTTTCTCTGTTGAGTTTAGAAACATCTCTTAATTCAGAAGTCAAAAACCCATGCCCTTCATACTATCTCAAATATCTTTCTAACCATGCTCTTGGATTGTAAGTTCTCAGAAGGCTTTTCTCAGATAAACCTAGAATGCTAAAACCTCGGTCTCAGGCCCCTCATTTTTAACAGCAAGGTCCTGAACTGATAGAACTAGTTTCTCTATTTCCTGTTCCTCATTCTCCCTCTCCTTCCTACCCTCAGTCTGAAACATAAAATCACTTCTTGGGAAAGAATTAGAGAGTCCTCTTATTCCTTGACTATCATAAAAAACATATTTCTACACAGGTTGTCACAGCGTTATCAAAGCACAAGATTAAGGTTATCCAGGAATCTTCTACTCATTCCTCTTCCTCCCTCCACATCTCTCCACTTCCCAAGAAGTATGTATAGTTAAGAAACTGCTGCTGGTGAGAAGTACATGCTTCCTTGTTGATGAGAATGGGTCATTCTACTGTGGGATAGGCACAATATGATCCTTAATGATTCCTATAGAATTCTAAACAGAGAGATCTAATATGTCATAATTTTTTTCACAATGCTAAATCTTGCAAATTACAGTTTACCACTCTGCTAATATAGCCTAAGTTATTACATTTTTGTCATATTCCCTTTTAGTCTCTATTCATTGTTGTTTTTACATAGACGCTTGTGAAACTGTATGTGTAATTTGGTATCTTTTTATATGCTTTCATGTGCTAATATATAGGTTTCAGCACTTACTTTAAATCTGTGTAAAATATCCCATTTAATTGGATTACTTACTTAGCCATTCCCACAATGTTATATACCTCTTAGAATAGTAAATTCCAGTAGTATGCTGTTCCTTGAGAGAGCCACTCTATACTTTTTTATTTTCCTAAATGTGTCTCTTGCCAGCTCTAGAATACCAAATATAAATGAACTTGTCCATCCTTCTCATATTCCTTTCCAATTCCCGTTTTTCCTGACAAAGTTTCACTTGAGATGCTATGACTAGAATCAAATGAAACAGACTAAGGGCAGGACTTTCAGAGCTTATAGAAAGATAGGATTCCCCCCTCCCTTCCTTTCTTCTATACACTCCCCCCCCCCGCCCAATTCTTTCTCTGATTATTATGAGATTTAATGTATCTTTTTGTCTATAAAAGCATATTTGACTGATGTCAATACTTCCTCTATTCCAATCTACCAAATTTGGGCCAAGTGCAATTTGTATTAACGGCACAGAATACAGGAATATCTCTGTCCCTTACTCTACCCCTATAAAATCTGGTAAAACTTTTAGGTTTGAAATCGGAATTTTCTATGGTATATTTTGGGAGAGGGAAGATAAAGAGGGAAGAGTTAGGAGAGATGATCCCTGACTATTGCTATAGGAATAGAAGCCTAAGCCCCTAATATCAATAGCATGGTTGTCATGGCCACATCACTATTGTACCAGTAAGTGAACTCATTTAAGTATTAAGGGGAATGCCAGTTACAGGAGTAAAAGGAAACCACAGCTTTATGGGTCTAGCAGATGCTTGCCTTATTACTTTCTGGAAATTGTGTTCGGCAGGTTTGCCTGTTGGTCATAGGTGCGGGGGTGTCATGCCAGTGAGCTTCCCATTTAACTCCATAAGTACCCTGACAACAGCTGCAGCAGTGTCAACAGAAGCAGAAACGAGGTTCCTGGCAATAACATGCCCGTAACAACCAGCTTGCTAAAGGGACCATTCAGTCTTGTGGGTGTCAGCAAGGTCACAGACTGCAATGGTGTGACTTGCTTTCCATAGTGCCAACAGGTCAAGACGTTGAGAAGTTAAAGGTGAAGCTGAAGCTAGGTTCGCTCCTGTCACAAATATGAGAAACATGTTGGTCCTACCCTGTAAGTAAGCTATTGTTGCAAGATAATGAATACATCAGTGTCCATCACAACAGAATCAGTATCATAATCACCTCCTATGATGCTGATGGATTTTATCCTAGGAAGACAGTGAAGGGCTCTCCCTTGACCAGAAGCTTCCTATTTTCAGTCTTGAACCTCATACTTTCCATAAGTAGAATCATAATGTTATGGCTAATGAAAGGGTCATTGATGGCAATATTTTCTACCTTGCAAATATTTTCAACATACTAACAGGGAGCCCAATATGATCCAAGTCAGTTTAATTTGATATTCACTACCTTTTATCAGAACTGTGTCTGCTAGCAATGCAACCTGGTGATCAAGGAGAATGAGTGCCAGGGCTATTTTTACAAACAAGTGTAAATTGATTTGGGGATCCCTGTCATGATTTAAATAATAATTCAAGCTACTGTCCTGCAAGCAGTCATTGTTTTACTATGTGCTTGTTCACTGGAAGGCTAAACTCCCACTGCTTTGGTCCCTGGCATTTATTTATTCACTTAAATAAGGGCGGGGAGGGGGGTACCAAACATGGGTAAGCCACCATGCCCACACAAACCTGGTATCTTCCAGCATTGTTTCTACTAGGAATAACTCTAAGCACACAGACTGCAACATTTACTCCCTTTTTGTGATAATTAACTTTTAATATTAAATAAAATAGGTCTTAGCTTAAGTATGCATTGTATGAATTTACCTATTCAGTAGGTTGTCCATGTACTTCTCTTTTATCCCTGTCTCACTGCCCATTCTCTTTTCAAAAATTATTTCTTCTAGTTTCATGATTATCAATAGTTATAATAACCTGAGATATGGAAAAACATTAGGAGCTTCCTCTCACATTCACATCACTTTCTGTTGAAAACTTTGCCTCTCACTAATATCATGTTTCTTTATGTTTGAGCAAAGTGGTGCTCATGAATGCTAAAGGAGCCTTCCTATCAGCATTAATGTTTCGATTAGTCAAAAACTCAATTAGTTCTCTAAACTGCTGACATGGGCCAATTGCTGACAACTGTAACTTTTCCTAGGAACCTTCATCATATTTCACATATAAGATGAAAAAGATAGAAAAGTTAGTTGCACATTACTTTTCTTCAACTTCCCGGTGAAAAACAAACGTGTAGTCTCTGTTACACACACACACACACACACACACACACACACACACACACACACACACACACAATTACGAACCACTGAGTTGATTTAAGTACTGGAAAGTCAACCCAGCTGTTTGTTTTCAAGTAAATAGAGCAAATGTGTTCCTGAAAAATTAACCACAAAGCAAAATACTGATCATATTTTTGTTCCTTCATTAAGAAACTTTAAAAACTCAAAATATTATATTTATCTTCTGGAGGAAAAGTAGAAAGCCATTCTTATTTAAATTTTGTTCATATACTTTTAAGGGTGGCTGTATTTTAAAACAGCTCTCAAGAGTTTTCCTAATCAGGGTAAGAAGGACTATTCAGTGGTTCAAAGACACTCTCAAGCCAGACCTTAACTTATCTAAGTTTAGCATTCCCAAAATAAGTTCAATTCTTATCATGTAGTTAGTAGATATTCTTGACTTTAATCTCTCATTTGATAAATAACCTAGAATTATGATGCTTTAATTGCCCTAACTGGAAAATAATAAAAACAATGGCTTTAAAATGCTCCCTTAGGGTACAGAGGGAAAAACTTACTCCTTCAAAGCCTATTTATGCAAACTGATGTTTAATTTTAGATGCTATTCTGGGCTTTTTTATATTTATAATTAAGATATAACTAGTTATCATATCGGCACCAACACATCATAGGAATCTGTACACATTAAGTGAAGCATTTTATGTTGAAAACTACTACAGCTGGAGACAGCTATGTGGGGATTCATAATGCTATTCTCTCTACTTCTATACATGTTTGAAATTTTTGTCAATCAAAAGTTAAGGAAAAAAAGTTAAGCATTAAATGAGACTTTGTGTAGTTACCAGAGTGAGAGGAAATGAAACAAAACACCACCAGAATCTCTGCATTCCTATTTCCAACCACTGTTCGTCTATTAACAAATAATCTCCCATTCAGAGTTTTGTTTTCTATTTATGAATCCAAACTATCAACACTCAATTTCTCATGAGTTAAAAAATTGTAAGCAGTCAACATTGGTGTATGTAATAATCCTCTGTAATATAAATTAATGTATATGAAGTGAAAGTATTCTAAAGATTATCCGCCATGCTCAAAATGGGAAAACTGCTTAATAAATTAAATATGGGATAAGCATTTAAAAAGGATTTTTTGAAAAAACTAATTGAAATAACTCTTGAAGCAACTTACGTAATACAGAAAACTACAACAACAAGTTGTTATGCAGACATCTATTAACTTATCTGTGGATGTCTCGGTTTGCTTGTTTTTAATATGAAATTTATTGTCAAATTGGTTTCCATACAACACCCAGTGCTCATCCCAACAGGTGCTCTTCTCAATGCCCATCACCCACTTTCCCCTCCCTCCCGCCCCCATCAACCCTCAGTTTATTCTCAGTTTTTAAGAGTCTCTTATGGTTTGGCTCCCTCCCTTTGCTTTTAATTCATTTAAGTCAGCAGTCCAGGCACCTAGGTCTCCTTAATCTCATTACTAATGCCAGGGTGGTGTGGCTATGCGTTTGATTCTGTGAATTGTTTTCTGGCATGAGGGTCTTTCATCACTGATGTATTAAGTGACCATCATAAAATGATTGCATCATCTATTGTTTGTTGCCCAGAAAATACTGTGTTTGAGCAGCTGTATTCATTTAAATGCATATTAATGCTGCATTCCCCTCTCTGAAGTGCGGAGGGTTGTTCTCATTGAGATTTACTCAGCAGTTATTTCTATAATAATTTCTGAAATGCTTTATTTATATATTCCATAATAAAATACATTACTTGCCTTTAATATAAGTAACACCCCAAAAAAAAAGTGATCTTATTATAAAAGATCCTTAGTTTTATTTTCAATTTAGTTGACATTAAATTTTAAAGACTGCCTCCTTTTCAAATTTTTGGTTTCCCACCCCACATGGGCACTGGGCAGTTTGGCAATCTTCAGACCCCGTTTCCTTTCTCCTTAGAGATCATTCCAAATATTTAAAATTCTCCTCAAATCCCTTAATTACTTCTATCATCTCCACCCATTTGAGGGAGACGGCTTTGCCTCGAAATAGCAGCTGCTGGATGGACAGTCTTTATCATTCTGTTTCTCCTTTCTAAACATAGTTATATCCTTCTGTCCAGAACTGACCTAGCAACCTGTGCTCTGTGCACAATCACTTCTGCATCTTCCTGGATCTTATTCCATCACTTGTACCTTCAGTAACTTTTTTATTGGCTGCATTTTCTTAATTTATAAACACATCCCATTCTCTCTCATCTTACAAAACTCTTGCCCTCTATTGATCAGCCATTTTCTTCCTCCTCAACAGAACACTTCATAGGGGAAAAAACAAAACGCCTATTCTCAACCCTAAATAATAGCATAACAATAAGTAACACTATGTTAACTCATTCAATCCTCACAACAACTCTATAAGGTAGGCAATTTTTATCCCCATTTTATAAAAGAAGAAACTGCGGCACAGTGAGGTAAAGTAACTTGCCCATAGTCCTGTAGCTAGAAAGTGGCAGCTGGGAAACCAGATATGAGTTCAAGTTCTTTCCCACTATGCAATACTTCATCCCCATATTTACTCACATGGTTTTGATTATTAATTATATGCTGATGATCGCTACCATCACTTTATCTAGTCTTGATTTCTATTTAGTTTTGCTGCCTCCTATTTTGAGATACCTTAATCTCAATATATCTGAAAGACCCAGCCTTAATCGCTCCTCTCCCTAAGCTTCCTCTATGCTACCACAAAGTACAACTCTATCTACTTTTCTTCTTAACTCATAAACCTTCAATGGCTCTCCATTACCTACAAAATGGGGTTTACAAATTCTTCAGTAAAGCACACAAGTTTCTTCATACCTTGACCCCAAATTACCTTCTTACTCCTACTCCTGTCCTTCCTTATACACATCCTCTAATCACCAGCCTTTGGGAAGTATGTGCCATACTTTGTCACACCCCATGCACCATGCATAATGTTCTCTCAGTTTACGAAGTCATTTTTAATCTTCTCCTCTTGATGAATCATTGCTCACCTGTATTATCACCTGGGAAAGGGGCTGCCCATCCTGCCCCTTTCCCAGATAAAAGTGGATGTCTCTTCTACTTCTATATCCCCATAACATTTGTTAAAAAAAAGTAATAACTCTATCATTACAATATAATATTGTACTGTCATTAATAATCTAGACTACGAGCTCTTACAGAACTGGGACATTCTCGTATTGATATTTGTATTCAGTGCCCAGAACAAGAGCAGTCACTCAGAACATATATGATGAATGAATAGATGTAGCTCTTCTTTAATATTCAAAATCAATGTGCCCTGGACATGGGAAGATAAATTAATACATCGTAGGAAACATCATAATCTTAATTAATCATTATTTGCCCATGAAATGCCTAAAAACTTAGCAACATGCAGAGGATATTTTTGTTTAAATTTTAATACAAGTATAGACTTTCTTTCTTGACGTGCCACTGAGCAAAGAACTCCACCATCTACACAAGCAATCTTTGAGTAAATAATAAAATATATTAAAACAAACAGAAGTCATAAATGTTAGGCCTATCTCTAAGTCACAAGACTTGGTCAAAAACAATCATCAAATTATAAACTTTACAAAATATCCCCATGAACTAAACAGTGAAGTGTTAAGTCTCAATAGTTTTCCCCACTACACTAATTCCTTAATGAAGAAAATATCTGGGCTCTGGTATGACCCAGTTATGGTATTTACCATATGGTAAGTTATGGTTTATTAAATTACATTTATAAATCACAAAAACAGCAGTTTACATGCCCAACTAAATATAAGTGTGAGGTGGACTGAAGCTGTCTACTGAGCCTCAAGGGTGGGAAACACACTGCTCTTAAGTTTTGCTTATACGAATAAAAGTAAAGTGTATAAAGTAGATCTTTAAAGAAAAATTCAACCAGAAAGCAATGTGATTTCTACCATGTTTTAAGCAGTTATTTCCTCTGCAAGCATTTCCTCTTAATTCTACTAAGAAAAAAAAAGTAAAGATTACAAAATAAGGTGATGAGAGAAATTCAAAGTAACACAGAGTAATGATGAAATACCCAAGCGGTTTTGGTACTTAAGCTACAATGAAGTTCATTACATATGTCTTATTCCTTTAAAAACTGATGAGTATCTCACTGACAGTTTTTTTCCTAATTTGTATTAAATTCTAATATCAACATTTTTTTATTGCATTTAATAATGTCAATAGTATTGAGTGATTCTGATCCTAAAGTGACTGTGTTGCTTATATGCTAAGGTTCACACAAGGGCTGGTCTAAGTTCAGAGTTCAAAATAATTCAACTTTTAATACATATAATGAAAAATTACACCTAAGTCACTCACCAGAACACAAAGGCAACATTAATATTGCCACTGTAGACTAAACAAAAGCAGGAGTGATCAGTCTTTAAACTTTTACTGTTTTTCTAGCCTTAAACAGGAAAAGCATTTTGGAAATACAGGGCTCATTAAAGACATCCTTTAAACTACCGTTGGAACTTAGGATTTCTGCCTTATAGGTGGAACTCTGAACAGAAATTTATTGACCATTCTTACTTACACTTGTCAGAATTTTACAATTTTATACTCTACAGAGAACAGCTGATGTTTGACATAGCAAAGTTCATTATTAAAACCATAATATGCCAAATCCAAGACACAAAAAGAGAAATAAAACTTTGATTTGTTAAGAAAAACCTTACCGTGCACAATTTACTTTTCCTCCTGCATCACCAAGTTTATATTTTTATCTTACTTAGGATTAATGGCCTAAAATAAAATGAATTAAAATTAATGAATTCAAAATAATTTAATACAAATAGCAAACCACCAAAATACTAGAACAAAACAAATCTCTAGGAATGCTTAAATAAAAATTCTGGAGCTTGAAAAAGAGCTATTTACATGCTTCCCTGCATTAACAAAAGGGCAGGTAATAATGATGGCTTGTATGACAATATTGTCTTTGTTAGTTTAGCCCCAACAGAACTAAAGATTTCCTGATTACAACTTTGTAATCTAAGTCAACTGAAAAGATTTCTGGGGAAGGGAAACAAAGAGGAGTCTGAGTGCTAGCATTAAAGTGGAATATATTACCTAAGTTTACTCTTCAGTGAGGGACACTGTAAATAAGAGGGGCTCCTACTTGGACAGCCCATGCTAGGTCATGACCTGAACTCACTGTACTGGTGTAAAAGAGAAAGTTGTGCTGGAGTCTCAGATTTGCACGCTTCTCTGCTTCACCTTCAGGATCCTGTAATCACATAGGGCCTTACAATGAATTGTTCGCTCTGTACTGTATCTCATTGTCGGGATTTTTAAACAGTTGCTTTTTTATTGTAATGAGCCAATTATGAGCCAGTCACTCAAGCAGTCATTAACAATAGATTTTTTTAATTGCATTTTTAATGAATTTTATTTTGGATAAAAGCCCTTAAAAGTACCTATGGCAAAGGGTAATCATACATTGAATTAACAGCAAAATCTGTTTAATAATGACTTGTCTTTTATTTACTACAACAAAATAAATTCCAGTGAGAACGCTAACAAATTGACAGTGTCAGAGAAAAAAAGGCTGGGGGTTGGAGGAGGGAGTTGTATCGACACTGC
Source organism: Panthera pardus (assembly GCF_024362965.1). Lineage (NCBI taxonomy): Eukaryota > Metazoa > Chordata > Mammalia > Carnivora > Felidae > Panthera > Panthera pardus. The sequence continues at coordinate 59,740,233 of NW_026526810.1, read as the reverse complement.
TAAAAAAATTAAAATGAAATTATGCCTTTTCTTGCATTTAGTTATGTCCTTGTTCTTTCCTAATTTTAAGCCACAAATAAAACACTATCTGATCAACATAGACCTTGCGCTATATTTAGAAAATAATCAGTTATTATTTTATCCCTAAGCTATTAAACAATGTTTAATATAATTCTAAAACACACCAGATTGAAAAGAAAAAACAATCAAATTTAATGAACGCATTTCTAAAGATGAATGTAATATATAGGTATGTTAAAAGTTATTTTTTAAAACTGTTGCTTAAATAAAACACTAGAATGTAAAAATCTTCATTCATTTCAAAACATTTTTGTGTATGTATGAATGGAAATGTCCTTGCTGAAGATAAAAAGTGACCTTAATGAAAATTTGAATGAGCATAGTTTATGATCAGAAACAAAAATGTATTTTTTAAGTTGACTCTGTTAAATCCTCCTAAATCTTAATCAAAATTAAGAGCCCACTACTCAGTGTGATTTAATAAATCATTAATTAGGAAGTTTTAAGCGTGCACACTGACACTAGAAAAATTTTCTCTTTAGGGGTTATACATATCATACTCTGGTTGGATTTTAAAATCACATGTGCAAAGAGAACAACAACAATAAAAAATATATGTGTGTGTATGTATATATATATATATATATATACATACACATACATATACTGTATATATATATGCCTAGATTCCTAGAAAAAGTGTCACTATACACTATGATTCTGTAAAGAAAAAAACTTTTTTGAATGTTCAAAGTCTTAAAAACCTTGCATTATCTGCCTCAAGAATGGGCTGACTGAAAGCACGAGCCTCTGCAGCCTCTGGTTAATTAATCTGCCGGCTGAATGACAGTGCGCCTAGGGGCATGGCGCTGGCATCCTACACAGGGTCCCAATGTGCTTTAAGCCTTGGATAGCTATATTCTGCACGCCAAGACTTTGCCCAACAAATAGCAGAGAGGCCTATAGAGCCTTTCTTCTTCTGAGACATTCCATTTAATTAATATAATCCCTCTTTATCTTAAAGTTTTAATAAATTTAGAAGGTGAGACAAAATCAACACATTTATGACACTGAATGCAGTAACTAGTTGCTCTAACACTTTTCTTATGTACACAAAAGGCTTCTTTACAAGGTAAAAGAAAATGAAACCAAAAAAATGTTATAGCTCGTTCAGAAATTTTCAAATATGCTACTTGATCTGTTAAAAAAAAATATTTGTACAACCCAATGTTTAAGAATTCGATTAAATGAATCTGGTGATTTCCATTTCACTGGGTTTAAAGATTTTAATGTTCTAAAAATATAACTCATAACCCAACCCAAAACTCTGAAAATTGCTAATACCTAATCTTGAGCAAGGTAAGGAGATATATATATATATATATATATATATATATATATATATATATATATATTAGCAACAGGATACAAAAGACATTCTCTTAATCCCTTTTACTGCCAGAACAAAACATCTTTCAAATCAAGATAAAATCGCTACATCATGAATGTTAATATCATTCTGAGAAAAATAATACCTTATGACTAGAAAAGACCATCCCTTTAGGGAGAAATGTTGTGTTAAAGTGGATTATTCTTTTAGTAGTGTAATAGAATGGCTTCCACCTAGTCCCAGATGGAAAATCAAAATCTGCATTTAAATGGAAATATTTTAAAACAGATAGAAAAAAGGCTAAAACCGTAAGGAATACCTCCTTCCTTACATTTTAAAAATCCAAAATGCTTCACGTGAACTTTTCTGGAAGGTATGGCTTTTAGATTTTGTTTGTATGTTTGTTTCATTTTTATGAAGAGCTCTCAGAGCAACAATTTCAGTTTTGTGATTAACACATACTATTTAAGCCTATTTTATCAAATTTACAGGTTGGATCAAGAAGTTGGTCTGCAAAATTTCTGTTATTACAAGAAACAGATTTATGATCTAAGTTTATGCAAAGTTAAGAATGAGTCCTCTAGTTTATTCCTACTTTTTAACCATGATGTTTTACATGCAATTCTTACAAAGAAATATCAGTGCTGAAATTAAATAAAATCTGAGGGTTTTTTTTCTTTTTCTTTTCTTTTTTTTTTTTTTTTCTTTTTTTAGCATTTGACTCAAATCACCACTATGGTTAGAGTAAAAAGAAAGCAAAATGTTAGGCAATATTATAACAACTGCTCTTTGCGACCTGAAAGATTATTTTCAGTTCTTCAATAGTTGGGGCAATTTTCTTAAATCCTGAAGGAGCCTGACAGCACTGCACATTTCTTAATGCTTGCATTTACTTTTACATTATAAAACAATAAAACAGCAGGATAATGTTCATGCAGTTTAGAGACTTGTAACATTACTACAAATAATTCTACTGTATTATGGCAAAACATAAGCTTTTTAAATGTAGGCTGCCGAAAGAAAAGGGCAATCTATATTCATTGAAAGTACATAGACAAATAAGATTGGAAATATAACTAAAATGTTGTTCCTAGTTCTAAAATAATGTTTGAAAAGGTTTGAAAAAGCAAAAGCTAGATGAATTTTTTGGGTCATAAATTAAAATACAATTTATTTTCAAGCACGGTGCTTACTGGCAAGGGAAAGGCTTCCCACATTTCTTTCTTCGAGTTTACAACAGACTACGTGGCTTCAGTCATTTCAGGAACCAACCATGTTAGATAATTTGATCATTTTTCCTCAACAATGTTATAGATCAAGATATTCTGCAATTTAAAGATGCAAGTGTTTTGATGGTGGTCACATTTGACTAATGGACTGCAAATAATGGGCCAACCTGCAGAAGCTGGTCACAGCATCTCCTTTCTAAAATCAGCCCATCTTCTAATCTGTTGTAGGTTCTGATACATCCTTAGTGCTAGAAGCTGTCCATTTTTTACACAGGAAATTATGTGGATCTCTTTATTTAAAAGACATGAAACACCTGTTATTTAAAAGCATAATGGGAATAACTTCTGCATATGTATTGGGTGATTTTCTCACTTTCAACAGGTAACTCATTTTAATCCAGTTGTCCATGCTTCTCCTAGTGCTCATCATACCGATGAGAAGGAACAAAGCATTTTTCTGCTGTAATCTCATTCTCCTTTACACCAGCGCCTCCATCCCTGGTCCCAATTCCCCACCCCTCACCCTCATTCCCAAAACTTCCACAAGAAAAGTTTTTCAACACCATAAAATCTAATCACCCACATCAACCTAGAGACATGTCATCATTAGTCTACACTAAACAGCCAACTAAACAAGGGAAGCTGTACATGGGACCATCACAGAATGCCCAAGACTCAGAGATCACTTAAATCACCATGCTTTACCACTGCCTAAATTAGAGAACTGTAGAAACATAGCAAATTATGTCTTAAAAGAAAATGTACCCTCTCATCCTTGTAGGTATTAGACTCTTATAGCTAATATGTACAGCGAATATATGAACAAACTGGCTTTTAAATTCAAATATTCCTGTTCTAAATAAATGACACTCTCAGCAGGGAACCAGAGTCTAAAACCTTACTATGCAAAGTGGGGCCTCAGACCAGCAGAACTGACATCACCGAGGCACGTGTTAGAATCTCAGGCTCCACCCAGACCAACTGAATCAGAACCCGGATGTTTAATAAGATTCCCGGATGGCTCGTCTACATAGTGAAGTTTTGGAAGTTCTGGTCTTTTTTTTTCTCTAGTTGTACCGTTTATTCATCATTAAGAGACATAAAGGCTTAAGGACAGAAGAGCTTGTACTCATAAAAACGTGTAAATGTTACAGATGACCCCAATTTAAATAATGTAAGAGAAAACAGGGAGAAAATGTACGTAAAACTTTAGCAACTAAATTAGATCTAGATCCTGCAATCTTTGTTTTTAATACCTGAAAATACACGTATAGTTGCGGATGAGCATGCACAAATGCATGAGGGAGATGAAAGAGGAAGACAGGAGAAACAGAATGAAAGTGACAGGAGAAAGAAGAGAATGGAACCACAAAGTGTACACAGTGCATAGAGGCAGATATGTTTAGAGCTGGAAAGAAGAAGAAATAAAGTGAGAACCCAGCTGCTTAGGAAAAAACAGCAATACCGCCTCTGGACAACACTCCCACATACCAGCCTAAGCCGGTGTGTTGGAATGTTGTTCATAACACTAACAAGAAACTGCCAAGCAATAAGCATTAAAAGAGTAAGTATGTCAAAGATGCCAGCATCCCCTAATACTAGTTGTATAATACAAGTAAACACAGAACTAGTTCTGGGAAAGCAAAGAGACCAACAGCAAAAGGTAGTTATAATACCAAAAAGGTGATCTAATTCTCTTTTCCCAAGGTCTAAGTAACCATTTAGTTATAATTACCATGAAATGAACATTACTTGTTTTATTCTTACAAATGAATTTACCATTATTATAGAACTATTGTTACTATACTAAGTCCACTAAATTCAAAAGAGTAGCACTATTGTTTTATTTTTCATGACATAATAAAAATAGCCAACATTAATGATAGAAGTTCATTTTTAAAAAAAGGAAGCATAAGATATTTTCTACGGGATTTAGTGAACATGAAGTAATGGCTTACACCTACAGTAATAATTTGTAGAGTGTGAAATATACCTAAAATATTATGCTTGATATTAAATATATATACCCAAAATGATCAATCTCCTGTGATTAATCCAATAGTCTATCAGCATTTATTTAATGAGAAAACTGGAAATAATTTCTAAATACTACCAAACTTCATGATGCCAGTAGAAAATAAACCAGTTGATATCCAGAGACTACAGTGTGGCTAGTCAGAAAATAGAACTTATCAGAAAAAAATGAGTTTTAATTCATATGACATCTGGAACTTAAAAAAAAAATAACATATATGCATCTATTTCTGCATCTGTGTTCATCCACATGGCACAATATTAGTATGCAATATACTAAAACTCAGCCCACTTTGCGGCAGATTATCTATTGAATGTAGTCCCATTAAAACACTGGAAAATGACTTCTCACAATATGGGGGGAAAAACATCACCCTATGCCTTGCGTTACATGACTGAGCTGCCCTAACACATATCTCTTTGGTTTTGTTCCAAGAAGAAAATGCAGTCAAAGATGGGCAGAATGCTACTCCCAGCTTGTATTCACCACATGCCAGGAACTGTAAAAATAGAATTCCAAGTTGAGGTTTCAGACACATTAAACAAAGACTTAGAATTTCAAAATATAAATAATGCATGCATAAACAGGTATATTATTTATGGAAATCAACTAGGCAATATGTATCAATGGCCTGAGAAATAATCATATACTTTGAACTATTAATTATACATCTAGAAATCTATCCTAAGAAATTAATATTTTTAAATGTTGACAATAATTGATGTACCCACATCAAAGTGCTATTTTTTATACTAAAAATTATATTCAGCCTAATTTACAAAATTAGGGAATCATTAAGGAAATTATTATACAGCTACATGATGGAATATTAAGTAGCCATTAAATTATGTTCATAAGGAGGTTTTAATGGCATGGAAAATGCTCCTGATATTTTAAGTTAAAAGAAAGCAGTCTACAAAGTTATACACACAACTGATTATACATGTGTGTGTGTCTGTGTGTATCTATGACAGTATGTTAAGTATATATGCGTGGAAATGCATCAAAATGTTAACTCTAAATGATTGAATTTTGAGTAAGATCTTCACATTTTTTTCTATTTTCATGTGTTCTCCTTAATTTAGAAAACAATTATCCTAAGTATCAAAGAATATTAAGGAGTAATTTAGATTAAAAAAAAAAAAAAACAAGGCGTGAAGAACAAGGGTAAGAACCCTGTGAAGTTATAACAAAGCTATTTTCACTGCACAGAGAAAGTACGTGTGTCTGCAAGAGGAGTACAAAGAACCTAGTCTCAGAGGAAAGAAGCTTTCTGGACTACCTAAGAGGCAGAAGACAGAGGACAAACACAGACAGTTAAGCATAAAAACAATGAAAGTAAAATAAAAGAATGCAGAAAAGTCAGATCTATTAGAATTTAATAACTACACAAAGAAAGCAAAGGGGATCTCATCAATGCCAGTGTTATTTTTACTATGCAAAAGCACCAAATAATGGCAGAAAATAAATGATAACCATTTTAGGAGGCTTATTCCAGCGTTTAGGTTAAATATAAGAAACTGGTTACCAATAAATCAAAACACAATTTATAGATCTTCATTTTGTTTTCTAAAAGTTGATAATTACAAAGACTGTTTTTTTCTTTTGACAAACGTAGTTAAAACACATCTTTAAACTGTGCAGATAATGAAAATTATACACTCAAAAATGTGTACAATCCACAAGCTGTGGCTTTTAGGAAACAATTATTTTAGTTAGTTTATTAGTAACAGTTAGTTGTAACTTACTATATTTTCCCTTAACTTTTCTTGGTTGTAAATGCTTTGTATCATTTCCATTTCAGATTGCTTGACTAATCAGTTGATTCCAAATCAACATAAACATAGGGTGAAGAGTAGCCACACTAAAGCCATTATATAAAACAGAATTCAGTGAATGCAAGGATTTATACACAGTAGGGAATTGGTAATTATCAATTAACCATAAAGCAAAAAACATCAACCTAAGTTTGGCAGCTTCTAATTATATAAAATCTTCACAAATTAGATAAGTTTTATCTATCATGTAGCATTGTTTTGTCTAAAATATACACAAATAACATTCTGAGAAGAAACTGTGCACAATACAAGCTACTCAAAGATGAAGACCGAATTTCTATGTAAGTATAAATGTTTAAGAACTCCATGTGAAACAAGGCCCATTGATATTAACTTAAAATTAAAGTTTATAATATCACCTAGCCTCTGACAGAATCTGATCTGTGATGGCCCTAAAGAATGTCTGAAATAAATGCAAAGATGCTTCTATAAATAATGGGGGGGGGGGGGCAGCTACTGGCCTTCCAAAAACAATTAATTTAAAATAGGAAGCAAATACTGTCTAATAATGACCTCAGGATACACTGAACTGAAAGTCTGATTCAATTTCAGTGCTATATCATACTTCACACTTCAGCAAACATCTTACAGTAGTACTGTGGAGGAAGCACTGAAAACCTATGTTAATGTATAGTCACCTGCTCTCTATTGGAGAGGACCAGGATAGGGAAGAAGCCTGGAGATTCTAAGACTCTATAAATGATAAATTATTTCAAGGTATTAGTCAAAATTATGCGCTAAATCAAAAGTCGTCAGTATAATTCCCAAACAGGCACAGATAGAGCAATACTGAGCCTCAAAGACCACAGGATTCTTAGGAGAAACTCAGCAACAATGGCTAGACGATGAAGGATGAATGCCAAGTCATGGAACAGAGATACACTACAAGAAAAATGGAATATTTTTAAAAGAGCAAAGAATTTGCTACAAATAATTTCCATGAATACATAGCAGTAACTTTCTGCCTCCCTGAGACCGGCACTGTGCCTTAATCATCTACATTTCTGGCAACTAGAAAAAAGCCCACAACTAACCAAGAGAAAAAAAGTAAATGTATATTAACCTTCTGCAACTCATACAGCATGTGTAAACATTACAAACAATGGTTATATAGTGTGTGACTTCTTATCTTTGCACTTCTAGCACTTATCATTTTATTGAAGTTCAAAGAAAAAAGCGTATAGAATAAAATCATCTGAAGAAGTTTCTCCTCATACCGTTTTCTCATATAAACTTCTCAAATTCTTAGTGATGTGACCATTTTCTGCCCACAAACCCTTTCCATTAAGAAGTTTTTAGCAGATGGACTCCTGGAAGACCCTGTAGAAAAACTAAACCATGGAAAATATTCAATTAATTCCAGTCGGTATCAACCTAATGCAAAGTCTAAAACAAACATATTGAAATGCACAAGCTTTGACATATTCACCAATGTCAAAGCAACTGATCCTATTAAACAATGATCCTATTAAACTAGTTAAGTATGAGCATTCTTCCATTGTTCCCGTGCAGGAGAAACATTTTATCTAGTGAGTTGGTATATTATTAATATTAACATTACATTAATATTAGTTAACATTACTATTACTATTATTATTCTTAATGTGATAGTTAACATTTACTGAGGCTTCCTTTATGATCTATTTTACATGGATTATCACATTAAATGCTCATGACGATCCTATGATGTAGGTACTATCACCAGCCCCAACTTTACAAATGTGAAAGCCACAGTGTAGAGAAGTTAACTAAACCAAGGTCATATAGCTAGCATGTGGTAAAGCCTAGAACACAGATAAGTCTGACTCCAGAAATCCCACTTATCTCTTGTAGGCAAAACAAACAAACAAACAAACAAAAAAAACACACAAAAAACCCACCAAAAACAAAAAAGCATTTGTTATACACAAAATTGGTTTTCTTAAATATATGTAATTATAAAGATATTATTGGTCATCATTATAGTCCAGTGATGGAGCTGAGGAGGAAATACCACTCAGTCAATCCTGATACACCCAGAGGTGTCTGTCTCACCTAGAGAATTCCACGGTATACATACCTATTTTGTTATTTGTAAGCAACGCTACTTATGTCTCCACCCAAATCGTGCTTATGGCTCCAAGAGATTTTGAAATAAAATGCGTATTCAAAGATTTTGCCACATTTCTCTCATGAAAGACTCATTAAAAAAAAAAAAAAAAAAACCATACATACTTCAATATTAACTCCTAATAATGAAAGCTGAATTAATAAAAAATAATAAAATGCTACTTTTTTCTTGGGTTTAATCTGTTTCATTCAGCAGCGATGATCTCATTTCACATTCTACCACCTTGAAGAAATTTAAGGGATTTCTTTGGAGGACTGCTATAAAATTATCATTGACATTTTAATTAAAAAAAGAAATGTATGTAGAATAAACAGGACATTTCCTCTAACAGTCTGCAGTGGCTGCTCCATTGCTTCTTTGTACAGTCTTGGTAAATTATGCAGGCTCTCACTAGACAGAGCAGCTGTATTTCACTGTCTTCAGTAATGTAATCTACATTTATCATTATTTTAATTAAGCAGATTCTTAATTTGGTACTTTCATTGCAAAGAAAAATACCTTATTCATTTTTTTTTTTTTTTTTTTGTAGACAGCATCTTGTCAGTCTTATGAACCAGAATTTAATTTTAAACATGTTTCTTACTGCAACTGGTCACTATTAAAAAAAAAAAAAAAAAAAACCTACCATATTTGGTTTCCATTTCATTCTATTGGTTTCAAACACTGGTTCCTTCTCTATAATATTTTTTTTAAAAAAAGATACTTTCATAGTTCTCAATTTTAACCCAAATGATATACTAAAAACAAAATGTGGTTTATTATAACATTAAATTCAGGACTACTCAAAATCAATATGAAGCACAAATAAGAACTTTACAAGAAAAACAATGCTTTAGTCAATGTTGAGAAAATTTAATTCACAAGTTCTTTGTGCAAGATTATTTTTACCATCAGGTCATTTGAAATGTCAGAATCTTTTGCTAAATCCATCACTGTGGAATGCAACAGCTTTTAATCATCTGGAAGACAAGTTCTGAACAGTTTTATTCATTTCCCATTACTATTTGTGGTCACAACAAGTTGATTTTTAAAAAATAAACTGGTGAATTACACTTGAAGTGTGCTTGTTTAAAGGGTTCACATAGAAACAATTATTGTAATAGTATGTTGCCACATTAAACTGTGCATTTTAAAACATATGGTATCTCAAATCTTCTGTGTCAATAATGGGAGGCCTGGTACTCAAAAAATTCTGTATTTAGCACATGTTAATTGAGCATCTTTTATGTGCCAGGTATAGAATTAACTATTGAGCATCTTTTATGTGCTAGGTATAGAATTAACTGCTCTGAATTCAAATCAAAGTAGCACAAAGCCTTTGTATGAGAGACAGAGAGAGAGACAGAGAGAGAGAGAGAGAAAATATATCTATGTGTACACACACATATACATATATGGTATAGCACCAAAATGGTTTTTAAACTTTGTTCCTTCAAAAAGAGACTTGAGCCCCCATCTCCACTTCAACCAGAAAAGCTCCACTTTCATCTATTTTTATAAATCAGTCTTTTTCTGTAACTGGGTAGAGAAAGCAAAATCCACTTACCTAGAAAAATATGGGCTCTAGACTACTACTGAGAACACAGGTAAACAAAAAGCATCCTAAGTTTTCCCCAATACACCCAGGGTTTGAAACAGTAAAAAAAGACTCTTTGTTCGAGTTTCATTTATTATCAGTTTTCACAAGTTGCCAAACATTGGTTTGCTAGTAACTGTCCATTAGAGTTTATAAACGTGGCTTATTTAAGAAGTTTGGGGATGAAGTCTGTAAAGACTTGAAAGTTAATGCACATCTCATTGTGTCAGTCCACATTACTGAGGGATGCCATGTCAGCTTTCAGATTCACATAAATCATTGCAAGTCATGAGACAGAAATTTTTGAAAAATCTAAAGTGCATTAAATGTGCTCTAGATTTTTATTGAAATGTCCCTGTATAAAACAATGCCATTTACCTTCACACTGTGATTTTTTAGAACAAAGTAACCATTTGGGCATTTGTAACAACTTGGCCAATTAATATACATTATCTCTAATCCCTCACAAAAACCTCAAAAGATAAACACTTTTTACTCCCATTCTGCAGATAAGAAAGCAGGCTCAGAGATTAAGAAATGTGTTCAATATTACATAGTGAATACATGGAGAAGCTAGGATTGGGCCCATGCTCTTTTTACTAAAACCCTTTCAGAAGGAAAACAAACTTAGCCCGTGGTATTTTTCTCTTCTGATCACAGCTAAATATGATGCCTGCTTTTATTATCATCTAATAACTTCACATAAAGTTGTGTTTACAATGAAAAATTTAGCTATCAATATATACAATCAAATAGGTAACCAATAAAGAAAGGAAGGGAAATCTAAAATTTAAATCAATGCTAATGAATGACAAATACTTTAGACATTGTGTAACTCCCTGGGTTTGAATTTAAATAATGTCCTGTATAAAGCCTGTGTTACCCAATTCAGGGACAAGTAAAAGTTAAGTTCTAGGCAGCCACTTAGGCTCTAATTAAATAGAAGAAAAGAGCACAAAGGAACTAAATTATTTTTAAAAATACTCCTATTGGAACTCAACTTCAAAAAGATATTTCATGAAGAGACAGTACAGCTTGTAAGATTCCTTCTATCTCAAATTACCCTGATGAATGTCTGATAAAACTTGAGATTTACCACTGGGTAACAACAAGAGGTAGCCAATAATTCTAAATGAAAACTCAGAATGGTCCTTTGTTCCCTTTGTCTAAAGTAAAGCCGCTCGTGAAAAACAAGAATGTCTAGTCAGGAAAAAGGAGTCTCTTGTCTGAGCAAAAATTAAATTTAAATATCCTGCTTCTTACCTGAATATTCCAAATCATCTACATTTATCTACTGTTCACTGAAAGACTACAGAGGGCACTGTTGCATCAGCTTTGAAGCTTTACAATAGAAGCCTAGAAAAACTGTCTACAATGTATAATTTCTTTAAAGGGTCAAATGCATGGAAATCTACCAAGCTTAATATAAGGGACAAAACCAAAATGTATGTTTTTTTAAAAATAGACTGGACTTCAATAGGGCAAAAAAACTTAACAAAAACAACTGTCAAATTGAGAACACTGCACCGCACACATTTTGCATTTTCTTTTGTAGTGCTTTCAGGAGAAAGGTAACTAATCATAGCACCTCCTTATCCAATGGAAACAGCAGCCCATTGCAGAATCCTTTTTACAATCAATAGGAAAATGAATGTGGCACCTCATGCAATCCTTCCATAATTCTATCAACAGAAAGAATGCAGTCTGTTTGCATACTTTTGTCTAAAAGGCCAATTCCATTTGTCCCCTCTTTGGGTAAAATGACAGCTACAGATCAATCACTCTCACATGAAAGTAAACACACTGCAAACAAAACAAAACAAAACAAAAAAAGGATCAAAACTGAAATCCTCACCATTTTTAAACGTAATTTTGTTACACACAGGAACTCAAACTCAAAGCAAAATAGAAAAAACAAGTTTTTCCTCACAGACACGTATTTCATGCTATTGTGCAATAGTACTGGGATACAAAATTTAAAAGTTACAACAATACGCACAAAGATTATAATTAGATATGAATAACATTCAATTAAGCTTCCATATATTTTCTGTTCTCTACATCGTTCCTCTTGCGGGTTCTTTGAAACTAAATTCAATTAAGTATAGTGCCAAAGTTTTTTCTTAATACATATGTTTGCAATGTATTACAATAAGACTAGTATAAAAAATATAAACCTTTTCATTACACTACCACTTAATTCTTTCCACTTGTTTACTCACCAAAAATTTAGATCTCTGACACTACAAAGCAATACAAAAATAAAAGGGAAGTCATTTTATTTTGGTGACTTAAAAATAATGTCTTGAGTTGCTGAACCTCTGTAGAAACACTAACATTAGCTATAAGAATTACAATGTCATGACCAGGCAACTACAGATAACATGTAAAATGCGAAAGGAGGACATTCTGCTAATGCATATCAGATCGCAACACCACATCACGTATTTGATAAATCAACATTAATATAGGTACCATCATAAAACTAAGGCCTCTAATAAAGAATCCCAAATTCCCCAGAAAAACAGTATACAATTCATTTTGTCACTCCCAAACTTCCAGAGAGATTAGCACCTTCTCTGAAATCAAAGTGCAGAACTGTGAAAGCGTTAAAAATTCTTCAATAATATGTCAACCTACTCATAAATCAAAAAAGAGGGGAAGGGACTTCAGATGGTATGTAGATTTCACTTTATGACAAAAGCCTTGGTTTAACAAGTTATTTTCAGCCAATAAAAGTCAAAAGTAAAGCATTGTTAAAGTGGCCAGCACTGACTCTAAGGCTTTAGCTTATTAAGTTAACCAAAATGCTACTTGGGTATTGCTCCCTTAAATTATTAATTTATGAGTTTTGTTCCGTCTCCTCCTGAGGCAAGGCAGTTTGTAGGTATGTTGAATGCATGTAAATAAACAGAAAGCTTTTATAAGAGTCTAATAATACACCAAACATAATAAAACAACCCCTTTTAATGAACACTGAATGCACAATCCTATGAACCAAGTTTATATAAATGGGCTATATAATTTAAAGGAACTGTAAGATCCTCTAGGAAGTAAATGCACAAATTCAGAAAAATTAAACATAAACCTATTGATTTTCATTGATGTGATAAAATTCTTACAACAGAATCCAAGTGTTGCCGTGTGCCTATGAAGAGTATGCTGCACGCAATTTTGTAGAAATCTAAGAGGAAGGTCGTCAACTGTGAGAAAATTTATTTGCAATCTTGCTTTTCATCTACCATAAGTATGACTACAAAAAAAAAAATCAGGGACTGCCTTTTAAACATCCAGTGTACTTAACTGGATATGTTAGTTACTATTGCAGAAAGAAATGCAGGATATTAAAATCAATTTTAGTTAACTCTAATTTATGCAAAGCTTGATTGTGAGCAATAGCTGCTAAAAGGATGCAGCATTGTTGATTCATATACAAGCATTTTGCTTAACTACATTGGGTAATAGCAGTGCTCCTAAAGGAGTATAAAAAGCAAAGTGATTAGCAGTCATTACTGTTAATTAGTGCTCACATTGCATTCCTTGGGATGAATCTCCTTTAAGTTGAATACATGAGAAGTTTATTATTTAAAGAACTGCCAAACCTCGCCTAGGTAAGTATTGGAATAAACCGTCAACTATCAGTAAACAGACTAAAAAACAGGGACAGATCAGCATCCAATTAGTATGTCTAAGTTTTTAAACAGGAAAAGGGTTGAAGGGAATGAGTAAAACTGGAAACTCATACTTCACATTCTGCAATCTCACTGATAAAAGGAGGAAATGTGTGTTTATCAAACTTGCTGTGAGTGCACAGTTCATTTGGAGTCCTGTAAACAATTGCCTGACTGCCCACTTCCAAATTCATGTGAAAATCTTGGAGATTCAGAGCATCATATTCAGCAGGCAAGGTCACTCTAGCGATGCCCTGGAAATGGGAAATTAGGAAAACGTGGCAATCAGAGGTTTAGGGCTGAGCAGAAAAAGGCCTGAGGCTGGCGTCCTATCTTTCACCACTGGTCAGGCTGTCTCTGCTTATTCAGTATTAACACAACAGGGCTGAGAGTGAATGAGAAACACTCCACACACCTAACTGGGACATTGGCTTTCTTGTTTAGAAAATGATAGGCATTTGTCACAGGGAGAAAAACAGCAACAATAACCACAAAACTCAAACACAGCTTTCAAGAACAAGTTCTGAAAGAAAAACAGGCTCCTTGTAAACCTTCAGAAAAGGACCTAGGGAATGGCGACATCCTGTTGATTATCAGGTTTCCTTTCCTCCTAGACCATTCTGTGCATTTTAAAATGGAGGCCAAATCATTAACAAAGAAGCTTCAAATACAATGTAGTCATTAGAGGGAAAAAACTTAAAAATTCAAATGTGCAAAAATTACACATTCTTAATACTTGCTACATGCAGATCTAAATACATCTTTCAATTATTTTTCTATACATACATTTCACAAATATGTTTTACAAAACTGTAATTATACCTTACAGGGTATTTGGTAATCTATTTGCTTCTCTTAATAACATGTACAGATGTATTTCTGCAACTTTATTTTTGATGCTATATATTCCATTATATATATATATATATACACACCATAATTCAGTTTGCCAGTCATTTCTTAATTTTTGAATACATCTGTATTTCTTCAGAATAAATTTCCCAAGGTAGAAATGTTTGGTAAAGAGAATCTATTTTTTGTGTCTGATGAGATCTGCCAAATTACCTCAGAAAGGCTGAACCAATTTACAGGGCTACTGGCAGCACATAAGACACTCGTTTCTTCAAAACCAATATCATTTCTTAATCCTGCCAAAATAATAGCAGCATTTTTGAGTAAGTGAGATTGCACATTTTTTGGTCATTTGGATTTCTTTCTCTATGAACTGCCTGTTCATATCCTTAGCCCATTTCTCTATTTGGAGGCCACTTTTTAAACATCAAAAAAAAAAAACAAAAAAAACCAAAAACAAAAAAAACAAAAAAAAAACAAAAAAACCAGTGAGAGAGTCTTCTCAAATGCAACCTTGGAGGATCACGGAAAAGAGATTATTTTGAAGAGGTATATTGTAATTATATACACATTCAAAGACTCAATTAAGGTTGGTAACTTTATATGGGACTCCTTTACAACATATTATATTATAGAAGGAGGATTCCTATCCTGCCCAAAAAGAATAAAAAAAATTAAAAGCTGAACTAGTATAAATATTGTCTCATTGAAGCAACTTTTATTTTCTATAAATGAAAAATCATACTAATCTATTAATCTGGAATTAACAGCAATGTTCTGTTTTTTTGTTTGCTTATTTTTATTTGTTTTTATTTTTCCATTATTCCAGGGAACAGTTTGAACACCCACAAAAAATATGAATTGCCTTATTAGCAACTTTGATAAATCATGGAAGGAAACTGTAACTACAGATGATAGACAAGTTCCTCATGCTATTATTACCCTGGATCAAGGACTTAATTAAAATGTTATTCTTGGGGCACCCAGATGGCTCAGTTGGTTGAGCATCCGACTTCAGTTCAGGTCATGATCTCACAGCTCGTGAGTTTGAGCCCCACGTCGGGCTCTGTGCTGACAGCTCGGAGCCTGGAGCCTGTTTTGGATTCTGTGTCTCCCTCTCTCTCTGCCCCTAACCCACTCGCATTCTGTCTCTGTCTCTCTCAAAAATAAATAAACATTAAAAAAAAATTAAAATGTTGTCATTCTTGAGGAAAGTACTAAGGATAAGAAAAAAATGAAAAATTCCCTCTCTTCCAAGTCAATTCATTTAGGGCCTTTTCTCACAGAACCAAGGAACTGACAAAGTAGCCAAATGTACTGATTCCTACTTCATCTTCAGAAACAGACTTAGATTAGAATGTAATTTCAAGCTATAGATCATGTCTTTTCCTTTTCAAACAAACCATAGCTTAAAGGTGTTACCTAGAACAGTGCTTCTCAAACTGTGTTAAAGACAAGGGTATTTTTCTCTTAATTTCTAAAACTTTGGAGACAGAAACATCTATAAAACACAATTAAAATAAAATATAAAAAAAGAGAGAAATTTTACAAACATACAAAATATGAAGCCAATTTTTTTTGTTATTAGATCCAACAGATATAAAAATACTCTCAAATAAGTATAAAAGTTTCCAAATGCTTATTTTCCATTTCTATAAATAGCTGACCTTGAACCAATAACAATCACTTCATGGACAGCACCAGCCCCTAGACTACACTTTGAGTAGCAAAGATTTAAAATAATTCTGAGAGCTATGAAATGAGATCAAACACAGATAGATCACTTTGATCCTTGACTCAATAACCCCACTTTGCCTTATCAAACCACATGCCCACCCCTCTGTCTCACAGTTAATTCACACGTCTTATTTGTTTATATATGCACTATATATGTACTGTTATATGGTAGTATCTTCTTGATAACACAATGTAATGGTGGGAGGCAGAAGAATATAGTGATTAAAAGTACATATTCTACTACTTTCTACCTGTGTCACCTTGGACAAGTTACTTAAAATCTCTATATCTCAGTTTACTTATCTGCAAAATAAAGAAAGTAGACCAGGGTTGATAAAGATAAATTAGAATATAATGTATACAACGTGTAACAGTGCCTGGCAGATTGTGCTACATAAACAACATCAATTAAATTATAATACAGAAATAACTGAAAAAAAATCACATGGCTGTGGGCTTTCTAATAATCAATATAAAACGAAAACTAGAACGAGTTGCATGATTTACAGTGTTCATACAATAAAAACTGTCCAACAGTTATAGTTAAGGCAAGACTATTACAAAGACCAAATCCGGAGAAATATTTTACCCTTGGAGTGCCATAAAGTTAAATGTGTGATATGGTAAAAATCCTCAACAGCATCCTTAGAGCAAATATACAACAAAAATTTTGAGCGTCTCACTTGGACAAGGCCTCATGGTGAGCACTGCAGAGTATCCAAAATTGAAAAACACATAGTCCTTGCCTTCATGAGGTATAAACTAATAAGCAAGATATACTGTATATGAAAATAAATATGTAAAACAAGGCATAACATAATAACTTCCCTCAAAAGAAACTAAACACAACAAAAATTCAACAAATAAAAACTACACTTGAGGAAATCATCTTTTACGTCCTTATCCTTCTCTCCTTCAACATCAAACCCAAGGGCCTATTATGAGCCAGCCAGACCACGTATAGGTCTACAAGTCTACTGCCCATCTGGTCCCCATTACTCCCTGCCTGAAATTTGAAGATGCCACTTTGCACTCTGTTCTCTTTGAGATTTTAATGACGTTCTTGAGAGATACGTGTCTCCTCATCGGCTCGCAGGTGCTCCCTCTTCACTCTTCATAAGACCCAGGGAGCCCCTCTGACCTCCAAGTACTGAGCACAGTATGTGCTACACAGTCAAAAGACAACTGATTCCAAGTTGAGTAGTCATAAATACCCCCCAGGATATAAGGCTTTCTGAAACTGAGGATGAAAACAGTACTTACCATGGGCACCTGGGTGGCTCAGTCAGTAAAGCATCCAACTTCAGCTCAGGTCATGATCTTACAGTTTGTGAGTTCTAGCCCCACATCACGTTCTGTGCTGCCTGAAGCCTGCTTTGGATTCTGTGTCTCCCTCCCTCTCTGCCTTTCCCTGCTCACTCTCTGTCTCTCTCTGTCTCTCAAAAATAAATAAACATTAAAAATTTTTTAAAAAGCAGTAGTTATTAAACTTCTGAAGAGACCAATGTGAGACTATGATAAAAATCTCTCCCCAGAAAAATTTACATATACAAAAAATTTGCACAGAATTTCAGAGTTCAAAAACACCTCTCCCCCCTAGATTAAGAAATCTTGTCTTACAGTATCACATTATCTGCATTGAATTCCACTGGATTGATTTTTATTAGTTTTCTATGACCAAGTTCAGGTTATATGACCACTCAAAATCAGTAGAACTTCGGTGAGGGTTAAGTAAGCCACAAAAATGACTATGAGACAAGTAAAAATTATTAACGGAGCTAAATTGTGAAAAGCTCAAAAGGGAGACCATGGATTATTTATCAAATAATGATTCTCTCTGCCTTCCCCACTTGCCAGCAAAATTACTATGTAGGAAAGAACCTTTAAGGGAACTGGTCTTAAAATAGACCTTGAGCCATTTCAATGGCTCTGAAACCAATCGTATAGTAGGTAAAAAAGAATTCTGTAAAGGAAGGGAAACAAATGTCTGGTAAATAATTTCTGCCTTTTCTGATCTCTCAATGTATTTAAAAATTTTTTTTTATTTATTTTGAGAGAGAGAGAGAGAGAGTGAGCAGGGGAGGGGCAGAGAGAGAAGGAGAGAGAAAATCTTAAGCAGGTTCCATGCTGTTAGTGCAGAGCCTGATGCAGAGCCACAAACCGAGAGATCATGACCTGAGCAGAGATCAAGAGCTGATGCTTAACTGACTAAGCCACGCAGGCACCCCTATTTGTCAATGTATTTTCATAAAAATCTACAAGGAGCAATGAACTTTATCAGGGTTAGATGCGCTTAACTTTGTTCACTAAGTTTAATTTAACAACTGCTCATTGAGCACTCAATGTGTGCAAGTACACAAAATAATCACATGATCCAGCACTGGAGATGTTATGAGTAACTGTGATGTAATTCCATTGGCATTGAGAGGTAATAGCTTTCACAAACAGGAGTGTATATAATAGCCCTTTTCTATTGCCACTGGACATTTAAGAGCCATTTTTAAAAATATCTTATTTTTTCATACGCTCTTTCAGAAATCTAAATTCTCTAAAGTCAGCTCATGTAACTTTCAAATGGAAGTCCTTGCTTGAGACTTTTTACAAATGAGTTAGTAGAGAAAACACTGCTTAGATTTTAAAGATAACCATAGAGTTAAATCTGAAAAGAACATGCCAAAGTAAGTTCTGATGGAAAGAAAGCATCTGTAGATAACAAGTTTTGTCATATTCAGGTTCACTTCTTTATCTTCTTTTGAATGACCCATGCATCAGTTTATTCATGTAGGTAACTAGCTAGAAAACATTAATTCCACATGTCCCTTAGAATAGGTTCAATTATCTGAATGAAAAAGTCTATAAAAAAGTCTCAGGAGGGCCAAAAATTATAGGCAACAATGTAGAAAGATAAATTCAATCTAATATAAAATACAAATTTCCCCATATTAAAACCTCTTTCACAATATGAACAATTACCATTCTTTTTCTTCTCTGTATTAACTTACTAATAAAGTCAAGAGGAATTACACTCATCTCAATGCCAACTTACAGCTACTGCTTAATATTAATATACTAATGGAACTTTGCAATGAAAAAAAAAACTGACTTTATTTAGCTTTACTGGATTATTTTGGAAGCAAAGGAATAAAGTAGAAAGAAAACCTGGCACTAACATGAAGTCGGCAGGCTAAGAAAAACAACAACAAAAAAACAAAAGAAGATTAGTTTATAGAGCATCTTTCTTCCTAGAAACCTAAAGAGGCTCTCGTATATTTCACCTTTATTCTCAAAACAGATAAATAAAAAAACAGAAACAGAAAGATATATTCGTAGTTTACAGATGCAATAAATGAATTCCAGAGAAGTACAGTTGAACACATTGTCTATATAGTTCAAGAGTTGTATAAAAATCTCATATTAAAAAAAAAAAAAGGAATACAATGCCCGGCTCCTCAAGGTACTTAGCATCTTTAAACAAAAACCCACAAGATAAAAAACAAAACAAAACAAAACAAAACCTAGTAGCTCTGAATATCAAGATAAAGTACTATAAGAGAAATACAATATTATGTGAAGGTTCCAGAGAGAAAGATATTACATTCAGTGAGAGCACTTGAAGGAAGATATCAAAAGGAGATGCCATGTGAAAGAAGCAACTGGAGAGGAAGGATTATTTATGACTATAGCACAGCACTGTACAGGAAAGACATGGCCTATGTGGGTTAAAATGAGTTCTGACATAGCCTAGTTTAGATGGAACATAGGTTCCATGTGGGGGAATACTGGGAAATGATGAAAGATAAGCTTAAGCCATATTGCAGAGCACCTGACAGATCAATGGTGAGCAACAAGGATTTTTGATGAAGAGAGGAATGTGATTGGATCTACACTTTAGAAAGACTAACCCGGCAGGAGTTTGTAGGATAAATTATAAAAGGAGAGACTGGAGGAAAACCATAAGTGAAATATCTAAGGTGTCAATTAATTTACAGGTCTGAAGCCAGGTTCAATCTAACATGATGCCAAAAAGCCTACAGAATCTATTAAGACTTTGTATTTTGTAAGTAAGTGGGACTACATCAAGCTAAAAAGCTTCTGCATAGTTAGAGGAACAATCAACAAAAGGAAAAGACAACCTACAGAATAAGATATTTGCAAAATCATGTATCTGATAAAAGGTTAATACTCAAAATACATAAAGAATTTATACAATTCAACAGCAAACAAACAAACAAAAAAAAACAGCAACAACAAAAGCCCCACAAGTAATCCAATTTCAAAATGTGCAGTGGGACTGAATAGGTATCTTTCCAAAGAAGACATCCAAATGGCCAACAGTACAAGAAAAGGTGCACAACATCATTAATCATCAGAGCAATGCAAATCAAAACCCACAATGAGATACCACTCACCTCTGTTAAAAAGGCTGTTATCAAAAAGGTAACAGATAACAAGTGCTGGTGAGGGTGTGGAGAAAAGGGAATACTTGGGCACTGGTGGTAGGAATGTAAATTGATACCGCTGCTATGGAAAACAGTATGGAGGTTCTTCAAAAGAAAAAGAAAAAGAAAAAGAAAATAGAACTACCATATGACCCAGCAATCCCACTTCTGAGTATATATTCAAAGGAAATGAAAACAGGATCTCAAAGAGATAACCTGCACCCCCAATGTCCACTGCTGTATTATTCACAACAGCCAAGATATGGAAACAATCCAACCCATCAACAGATAAATGGATGAAGACATGTAGTACACATATATCTCATTATATACTAAGCGAAATAAGCCAGAGACAGACACATGTGGAATCTAAAAACCTCCGGACCCAGAGAAATGGGGAGTAGAATTGTGGTCACCAAGGGCTGGGGTGGGCTAAGTGGGAAGATGTTGATCAAAGGGTACAAATTTCCAATTATAAGATTAATAAATTCTGGGGGTCTAAGGTACAGCATAGCGATTATAGTTAATAATACTGTATTACACTTGAAAGTTGCTAAAAAGATAGATCTTAAATATTCTCACTACAAAAAAAAAACAAAACAAAATACGGTAAATAAGTGATGGAATGGATGTGTTAGCTAATGCTAGGGTGATATCATTTTGCAATATATAAATGTATCACGTGAAAACATTGTACACCTCAAACTTATACAATGTTATGTCAACTATATGAATAAAGCTGAAGAAAAGACAATATTTTACATGATCACCAGTAAATAAGTTTTTAATTCAATTACTATAAAATTAAATCCCACTTACACAGATTATTATGTTAAGCTCATTAATATAGTACTTTTTGCTTCCTTCTGGGAATTCACACTAGGTGATTTTATTTAGAGTTAAGAAATAGGGAAACAAATTTTTTAGTTGGTATGTACCACATATAACAATATGAAAAAAATGTTAAACATTCAGTTAAAAGCACCATCAAGACTAACATTATGTATTTATTTATTTAAGTTTTTATTTTAATCAGTCAGTGCTCATCACAAGTGCACTCCTCAATCTCCATCACCTATTTTACCCATCCCCCACATCCCCTCTGGTAACCATCAGTTTGTTCTCTATGGTTAAGAGTCTCTTTCTTGGTTTGTCCCTCTCTCTCTCTCTCTCTCTCTTTTTCTCTTTGCTCATTTGTTTTGTTTCTTAAATTTCACATATTAGTGAAATCATACGGTATTTGTCTTTCTCTGACTGGCTTATTTCACTTAGCATTAAACTTTCTAGGTCCACTCATGTTGTTGCAAATGGCAAGATTTCATTCTTTTTTATGGCTGAATAACATGCCATTGTATATACCACCTCTTCTTTATCCATTCATCAATCAACAGATAACTGGGTTGCTTCTAAACTTGGCTACTGTAAATAACGTTGCTATAAACACAGTGATGCATGTATCCTTTTGAGTTTGTGTATTTGTATTCTTTGGGTAAATACCCAGTAGTGCAATTGCTGGATCATATGGTATTTCTATTTTAACTTTTTCAGTAACCTTCACACTGCTTTCCAGAGTGTTCTTGGCTGTTCCTAAGAACAGTACAAGAGAGTTCCTTTTTCTCCACATCCTCACCAACACCTGTAGTAAGACTAAGATTTATTAAGAGTTAATCTTGATTTATAAAAAAAAAAAAAAAAGAGTTAATCTTGATTAAATGAAGCCAGCTTGAATGAAGCATCTCCTATACCATCCTACACCAGATTAAACAGATGACAAAGACAGGGTGCTGTAAAATTTAGTGTCACAATATTTGTAATACATAGCTATTGTAATTCACTTTGCTTAGAAACACTGCCCAGTGAAAGCTGAATTAATTAGACATGGAACTGTTAGTTTATGAAGTACTTCATGTAGACTCCTTGTCACTTTTTATTTAAACATGTTTTTATTTAAGCCGCCGTCAAGCCCTATCAATCCACCTACAATGTCCGTTCTTCCCCTTTCACACTGCTATTCCCCCAGTTCAGGTCCTCAGAAACTTTCATCTAGCCCAGTATCTCAGTTTTCAGTTTGAGCTCCTCATCTCCAGAATTCCACTTCTCTAATCCATTTCTCGCATCATTATAGTGGTTCAACTTAATGTCCTTGAAGTTCCCTTCAACTGTACAATTCTATGTCATTCCATTTGCAAAATCCTTCAGAGTAGTGGCTTTCAAATTTGTTTAACTATAACAATTTGTTTAACAGTGTAGAATATACATAACATACATTTATACTCACATAACACTCATTTATATTCACATATGTGAATGCACATTTCACAAAATATAATTAACCTTACTATGTACAATGCATTTTGATATTTTCTATTTTATTCCAGTCTCTTTCATTTAAAGAAAAAAAGGTTGTGACACATTAAACTCAGTTGGAAAATACCAACTTAGGGGCTTGCCTACACAATCCTGCCTAAAATTTAAGACACTCCTTTTTTATTTCAATCAACCTTTGTAGACTTATTTTCCACTACTCCTTAAACTCCGAGCTCTAGCCAAATTGAACTTCTTGCTACTTCCCTCATGTATCTCATGATTTCCTGCTTCTGTGAGTTTGGATAAACTCTGCCCCTAATTTGCAACTTTCTCTTAGACATTTGCTCATGCCTGCCTTTGTCAAAACCCAAACAACGTACAAGGATATCAAATGTAATTTCCCCCATAAGACCCTCTTGATGCTCCTACATGAGATTTTTTTTCTCCTCTCAATTCCCATAGCACTTTAATTGCATACTCCAATGGCAACTCTACCTTGCCTCTCCAGGTTCTCTGAAGGCTGAGACTGTCTTGAACATCTCTTTACACTACTGGTACATTATAAGCATCCAATTAATGTTTGCAGAAAGAAAAACATAGAGGAGTCTATAAAGTGCAGTAGTATCAGGTTAAAGATAGCAGGAAAAGTCAAGGTTGATTAATTCATCCTTTTTATTCACTCAACTTTTTTCTCACATCAGCATGTCACAGAACAAGTCTCTACTGAATCATCTCTTACCAATACTAATAATTTAAAAACTCTATTTATTGATATCATCTTTGCTTTTTATGGCTATTTTATGATATAAGCACCACAAATTATCTGGATGAACAAGTTCCCAATTTAAAAGGGAAAGTCAATGTAAAAATATCAGTTTAAGATCTATCATACCATTGTGTCACTACCAATAAAGTCCCGTGCTATGAAAAAATGGAAGGATAACAACAGATGAATAAAGTAATTTATACTTGTAAATTTTAGTAATATGTTCTTAGTCATTTAATAGAGAATATAACAAAGACAAGGTAAAATACAGGTCTAGAGTTGAAGTAAAGGACTGTAGGATAGAAACATACATTGTGTTGTCTTAGACAACACAATTCCTAAGCAGACATCTGCAAAAGGTTTCTGAAAAAATAAATGGTAGCATAGACAGGAAAAAAGACGAAAAATTCAATAGGACCCAGACACCAGAGACTTGAAAGATAAGTCAGACATACCCAACACACTTTAAAATACATAGAGTTAAGATAGAAATCTATATTTTGCAGAAGAAAGGAACATAAGGAAAGTCAATTAGTAAATTTATAGAGAGGCACTGAACCAGGCAAAAAATAAATTGAAAGAGTATATATGTGCATGTTTAATATACACACACAATCAGTGATACCAAGAGGAGAAAGTTCAAGGTTAGGAGACAGAATAATCATTTTGCTAAAATGAGGGAGTCACATTTTCTAAGCTTTAGGGGGAATCTACAGATGAAGACTCTAGACCTGCGATAAGTTTACAAACTGTAATAATTGACAAGTATAATCCAACATTTTACTTCCAGACAGATCTTCCATCATGTGCTTTCTCATGCATGCATGACTTTACTGTCTGAAGGGCCAGCAATAACACAGCCTCAATGAAGTCACACCTGGGAGTCAAAATGACACTTGTCTGTGCTGATTCCAACTCTTCTGTTTAGGGTCCAGAATCAATACTAGCAAAGCATTTCTTGTGCCAAGGGACCAGGTTTAATGTCCAAAATCTTGGGAACTGACAGGGCTTGAGGCAAGCTGTGCAATGCTGAAGAGCCAGGAGCAATCTGTACAGGGCTATGTGCCTGTTTAATTAGCATTATGTCTGGGTCCTCCCTGCAAATCTTAAGGGCCTCTTATATGTTCCTCCCACTCCAAACCTTTTGGATTTGCCTCAAGCCACCCAACCACCAAGGGTTTTTTTCCCTAATATTCAGAGTGAAAAAAGATCCACAGAGCAATTTTCCACCATAAGCATGTTTTCTAACATGCAGACACCAAAAATAATTTGAAAAAGTGTCTGCTCAGCATTTTTATAAAGTACTCTGCAGCTGGAAATAATTCTTGGTATACTTAGTGGGTTATAGTGCCAAATCTGATAGGATATCTTATTTTGAAAAGTTTCACAATTATGCCTATTCCATTTAAGCTTCTAAGTGGAAAAACAAAAACAAAATGAATTTACCAATGGCATTACATCCTATTTTATAACAATGTTGTGGCTCCCCTGAATTAGACACATTGTGATATAAAATATAATTTGTTAAGCTTTGGACTAATTTGTTCAGTCATCCTTTAAAAGGCATCCATATGCCAGAAATACTGCTGTACACTAGATATGTAAAAATGAAGAGTACCGAGTATGTCTTTGAGGGTCTCACAATCTAGCAAGAGACAGTCACATAAATAATCCTACTAATGTCCTGAGGAAAACAGTAGAGGTATAGACAAACAGAGAAGGAAAATACAGGAAGCAGATAAATTAGAGCCCATTTCATAGAAGTGTATGAAGTGAGAAGTTCTTTAGAACAGAGATAAGGATATGGAAAAGTACAGGCAAAGATTCAGATATAAAAAGCAATCTCCTAAAACCTATTAGTTCATTATAACTTGAACCCAGAAACTTGTATGGAAATGACAGGATCAGACAGGTAGGAATGGAAGGGAAGGCAAGGATCTCTTCTTAAAAGAGTCTTTTCTGCCAAGGTAATGTGCTTGTAGTTTGCCTTAGTAGTGGGTTATTTAAGTATTTATGCAGAACAGCCAAGGACAATATAGTAGAAGGGTTGAATGGTACACAAGGTGATATTGAAGGCAAGCTGACGAGTTAGGAGACTCTCACAGAGTACAGGTGAAAACTCAGTAATAGTGAGAATGAAATCACAGGGTCAGATATCAGAAGTCACAGAAGTAATAGCAGGTTCCTAGAGATCTAATAGTGGTGGTTGGTGTGGGAGCAAACTGAAAGAAAATGGAAATCTAGTTGTGGGTCCCAGGTTAGACTTAGGTGATGGGGGTAGATGATGATGATTTTAACTAAGAGAGAAATATAGGAAATGGAGCAAGCTTGTGCAGGAAGAGAATGAATAAAATTTTGAACTTGTTGAATTTATCGTGCCTATAGAATATTCAAGTGGAGATATCATGAGAATTGAATGCCAGTCCCAGAGTATAGACTCACTGTTGTGGTTCCAATGGTCAACTAGGTTTGAAAAAGGATAAGACAGAAGGAGGGAGGGAAGAAGAGATGGAGGAGAGGAGGGAGGGACATACTGAAAGAAGAGCCATTTAGGATGGTTCCTAAGTTTGTAAGCAATTGAAACCTATTTATTTTCAGGAAACCTGCTGCTTTTTACCTCCTTGACACAGTTCACACTTCTACCAGCAACAGCTTGCTTTGTATTTGGAGATCCACTTTTCCCCCCAATGGGTTCTGTTCTTCCCACAGAACCATAGTAAAATGTAGTTCTAGTAATCATGACTCTATCTGTTGCTCTAGGAATGGCATATGATCTAGACCTATCCAGTCAAATAAAATCATCAACAATGACTGGTTCATAGATGATACAAGTCAGGCCACTGAGTGGCAATGAAATATAACTGGATAACTACATTTTCCTTTGAGTTATTTAAAAAGACTGAAGCTTTTCCTACTAGATTTGAACCAGAAAAAATGTAACCAGGAGCCATTTTCTGAATATAAGAGTCTAGTCAGAGAATGGAATCAATAGAAAATAGAGGCAAGAGATGGAAACAGGGGGGAAAAGTTATTGATTATATAATTTGTGTCTTGTACTTAGTCTACTTGAAGCCAAACTTATCTTTAGGTTATTGTCAATAAATTATCTTTTTCTTAAAGGAACTCTCATGCATTGTTGGTGGAAATGCACACTGGTACAGCCACTGTGGAACACAGTATGGGCGTCCCTCAAAAAGTTAAAAATGGAACTACCATATGATCAAGTAATCCCACTAGAGGATATTTACACAGAGAATACAAAAACACTAATTCAAAAAGATATATTGCACCCTTATGTTTATTGTAGCATTATTTACAATAGTCAAATTAGGGAAGCAGCTCAACTGTCCACCAATAGATGAATGGATAAAGAAGATGTGGTATATATATACACATATAAATGTGATTATAGTTTATATATATTATTATATATTAATAATTATATGTATATACTATAGGTTATATATAAACAATGGAATATTATTCAGCCATAAGAAAGAATGAAATCTTGCCATTTGCAATAACATGGTGGATCTAGAGAGGATAATGCTAAGTGAAATAAGTCAGAGAAAGACAAATACCATATGGTTTCACTCATATCTGGAATTTAAGAAACCAAAACAAATGAGCAAAGCAAAAAAGAGACAAACCGTAAAACAGACTCTCAACTATAGAAAACAAACGTGATTACCAGAGGGGAAGTGGGTGGGGGAGGGATGGGTAAAATAGAAGAGAATTAAAAGTACACGTTGTGGTGAGCACTGAGTAATGTATAGAATTGTTGAATCACTATACTGTACACCTAAAACTAATACAACACTATAAGTTAACTATATGAAATTAAAATTTTTAAAAATTAACAAGGAAAAGAATATATAATATGTAAAAAAAACCCAAAATTCTTTTTCTTTAAAACAGTTTGAATATGACTTATAATCAAAATAAATCTAACCAACACAAAGAGTAAAGTGGCAATTGATGTTTCTAAAAATATAAAGTTAAAATCTAGTTTAAAAAATCAGCCACTTATTTACAAACCTTTATCAACAGTAAATATTTGGTTTAAAAAACAAACAGCAGTTATTCATTTATTATTATATTCAAATTATAATACAAGTTTCCATTAAGGAATTTAAGGTCATCAACACCAAGATAAAGTGAGAAAACAAATATGAGAGAAGAAAAGTAGCAAGGATTAGAAGAGGAAGACTGAATATGCAGCTTAAGGAAGAATATTAAATGAATCCCATTAGAAAAAAAATTAACACAGATTTCTGGCTAAAGAGAGTCCATTAAAATGACAACAAAGATATAACATCTAGAAAACAAAATGTGGGGCAGGCAGGGGTAAACATCAAAGGATTTCAGTACATTTCCTGAGTCAACAGATGAAGATGGAACAACGGCTGATACGTCAGCAGCAGAAGCTGTAACCTACTATTTGCGTAGCAGAGAAGAAAACCAAGGAAGAGAACAAATTAGGCTACATTATCCTGAACTCCAGGTGTAACAAGTATGAGATATGGGGCTGGAAAAACTCTAAAGTCAAAAATGTTCACAGTCAGCTTTGCTCCTGCCTAATTCTCAGATATGAATAAGCAACCAACACATTTAAGAAAAGACTACAACATGAAAGGGAAGGAAATAGGAGAAAAAAGACCCTAAAGGAAACATTAATATTTTAGGAAACAATGCTTAAAATCACTAGTTTGTATTTTAAGAGGGATATAAGAATGTTACATCTATAGAAGGAGAAATAAATTGTTATAAAAAAGAAACAACCAACAAGTGAAGTTATTGATCACCAAAAATACAACTGTTAAGAAAGGAGGGCATTTAAAAAGGAAATCTCACATCATGTACAACAAAAAAGATAGAAAGATACAAAATAATGTGAGAAAAGAGAGATGAAGATTCAAACTAGGAGGTCTAACGTCCGATCAGTGAGAATACCACAAAAAGGGAATAGAGAAAACCAAGGGAGCCAATTATCAAACAAAGGAAGAGCATTTCTCAGAGCCATCCTCAAGCTACACTTCCGTTGGCTCTGCTATTTTTGTGTGTGTGTCAGATCTGACATTTGTATGTTTTTTCCATACAAAACAAAAAGCCATAGCAACTCTAGGTCTTACATCCACACATCCTTCTCTACTGGAGAAAGTGTTTATCTCCTGCCAACCATCCATCATCCTAGGCTTCATTCCTTCTATTGGGTACATATAAGTTAACAAAACCATCCCTGATGCAATCACTATAGTCAGGAGAATGCCATGTTGTGACTGGCTTTCACCTGGATTAATACCATCCCTGAACCATCATTAAGAGAAAGAGGACAGAGATATGCTGCTACTCAATAGGAAGCTGCAGAACGGATGCAGGAAAAGCAACCTTCAATATCCAATGCATTGTTGTGACATTTCAGTACACCAACCATAAAGACACAATCATAAAAGTTAACAGAGAGGAAAAATAAGTCAGCTAAAAAGAACAAAAATCACATCAGCATCAAATTTTTCATCAGCAAAATGCTAGTGAACCATGGAGCAATGCCTTGAATGGTTTGAGGAAAAATTACTTTTCAATCTAAAATTTTAAATTCATCCAATGTATCCATCAAATGTGAGGGCAGAATAGGAACATTTTCAAAATGTATGGATTTGAAAGTACCTTCCTTACGGAAGTTTCTTAAAGATGGACTAAAAAGAAGGAATAGCCAAGACAGAGGAAGATATCAGAAACAGTAAGAAGTGGCTCCAAACCACTAGAGAGAGAAAGAATAAGTTAATCCTTAAATATACTCTTTATAGGGATATGGTGTTTACACATATCCTTCAGTAACTATTACATTTCTTTTTTTTAAAATTTTTTTAACGTTTCTTTATTTTTTTTGAGACAGAGACAGAGCATGAACAGGGGAGGGTCAGAGAGAGAAAGGGAGACACAGAATCCAAAACAGGCTCCAGGCTCTGAGAGGTCGACACAGAGCTGGCCGTGGGGCTCGAACTCATGGAGTGTGAGATCATGACCTGAGCCGAAGTCAGACGCTCGACCGACTGAGCCACCCAGGCGCCCCTATTACATTTCTTACGTGACTTACAAAGAAAACCCACAGAATTTAAAAATCACTATATTTCCAGGAAATAATATAGGTTATCTATATACCAAATTAATATATATACCAAAAATATTTATATACCAAAAAATATATATACCAAATTAATACAGGTGAAAACCAAGGTGACGTTTTAATACTAACAAAATTCTAAAGAATAAAAAAAAGGCTAGTTATGTGAAAATCAGGTTATCTTGTAAACAGCTTGAGATATACATATGTTATCTACCTGTCATAATCACCCAGTAATCTATGAGATATAAAAGCTTATTACATTTATATTGGTTTTCATAACTTCTACAAAGTAGGAAACTTACTCTGTCATTTCTCCCAAGTCGTTGCTACTTCTTTTCAGCAGTTAGTTAAGCACTTTGCAAAAAGAAACAACTCCTACTCAAAAATTAGCTTTAATATTTTGAGGTAAAAAAAGAGCTACAAAACAAAAGATTGACTTACATGGGAAAGTCACAAAACTGCAACCTGTTATAAATAAATGCTTAAAATGAAAATGAATCTAAATGCTTCCAATGCTCCATTAATATTCAAAGGATTAAGAAATGCAATCCCATCTTTTTCTTAGAATGAGTGAACACTAACCTGAAGAATTATAGCTCTTCTAGATCCGTTTTTTCCCATAATTACTCAATTATTCATTAGAATATGTAAGACCTCTATTGGAATTTTTACACCAGTGTTTCACAAATGGATTTAACTATAAAAGCCTAGCTATACAATCTCTTCCATAAAAGCAATATATTTCTAATATTTATGTCCTTAAAATATCCTATAGTAAAATTAATATTTCTATACAGAAAGAGAAGGAACTATTTCGTCCCCGACAACTTGATAACATCTCTTTCAACTATAGTTATAATTATCATGTACGAACTTCCAAAGCAGTTGTCAAGATTTAACATTAGCATTAATTTATGTCATAACTGACGGTTACTATAAAGATAATGACAAAGCATCCATTTCTCCAAAGACAGCATGGATCAAAAGGGAAATTTCTTCTTAATTACTACTAATCTGCCCATTTTTAATTAAATTGATCAGTAATTTATTATCTTTCCCTTTCTTGGAAGGCTGTTATTATCACATAGCTTCCCCAAAGTTATCAGTTATCAGTGATTTTTAGGCAATCCAATTACTTCTGGTGTGAGTCCCACCATTTTGTAAAACTTGTTTATGCTAAAAACTTAATACCCAATTTCTCTGTACCTTAAAAAAGAAATTTTAAAAATGCAGGGGCGCCTGGGTGGCTCAGTCGGTTAAGCAGCCGACTTCTGCTCAGGTCATGATCTCACGGTCCATGAGTTCTGGCCCCGCGTCAGGCTCTGTGCTGACGGCTCAGAGCCTGGAGCCTGCTTCAGATTCTGTGTCTCCCTCTCTCTGACCCTCCCCTGTTCATGCTCTGTCTCTCCCTGTCTCAAAAATAAATAAACGTTAAAAAAAAAATTAAAAATGCAGAATTTGCACTCAATATTTCACACTTGAAAGTGAGCAGTTTCAAGATCTTATTTGTACAGAAAGACAATTAAAAGTGGAACTTTTATGCCTTTCCCCCTTGTTTGATAATCAAAATAGTTGTTATTAGTATGTATCTTCCCAGAGGAAAGAAATGAGGTCCTTGTAATTTCCTTTGAAAAATATCTACTTCTTATGCTATGCATAACTAAACAATAAATTACAGCATTATTCCAAGTGTTTTCCCTATCAGTTTCTTTTCTAAAGGTAAATACAAATGAAAATATCTGACATACAAAATAAGAAATACTTAATTCAAGCAAACTTTAAAAGAAGTTAAGTGCTTCATGTATTTTTTCTGAATCAAAATCCTTAATTGATATTAAGCTTTGATCAGCATCAAATTTAAAATATAACACTGAAGTAACAAATTTTCATGATACTGGTTCATAATATAACTTCTCAGAAGCTGAACGTTCTGTGAAAAATGAGAAAATGAAATGCAATGTTTCTTGATAGAAGGGACAGAAATCTTCCTTCCCTTTGTGACAATACGCTAAGACAAGCAGGAAATATCAGCTTACATTCTCTATTTCATTAGATATGCCTTGTATGAATTGACTACAGCTGATTAAAAAAATTCATATTAAGAATACAGAATGTATTCAAATAGTTAACTATCAATGCGAATGAAAAGATAATGGCTTAGTATAAAGTAATCTCCATTAATTAACACTTAGTGAATAAGTTTCTACTACATTTATAAGGCCCACATTTTCTCTCCTAAATTTCCTATTTAGAAAAATTAACAGTGAATGCAAAATGGCTGCCAAACTCTTATGTACAGGGACTTAAGAACTTAATTCGTATCTCTCTTACTAGATTTAAGCAAGGTTCAGTCTTTTAGGTCTATTTAAATTTCACCATACTAGAAAGGTCTTGCTTGAGCACCCCCTCATCACTCCTTACCACTCTGTTTCCTTCGTCTTCATAGTACTCTTCAGCACCAAGCATATGATTTGCTTGTTTGTCTATTATCTGTCTACTCCCACTGCAAAGTAAGCTCCAACACAACAGGGCTTTGTCTGATCTCTTCATTGCACTATCCCCAGTGCCTAGAACTGTATACCGTGCACATAGTAGCATTCAATAAGTATTTGTTAAAAAATAAAAATGATTAAAAGGTCATCAGCTCCAAAATCCTAAGGAAAAACTTAATTAAAGACATTTGACAACCATGAATGCCAAACTATACCAAAAGTTTTATTTTTAAATAGTATTTAAAATAAAGGTATAGTAAGTTTTCTTTTCTATCCAAAAAGACTAAATATCTTGTCAAAGAATAGCTGGGTTACTAACAGTTGTTAATTATTACTACATTATTCAGTTAATGTAATTGGTTCCTGTGCATACCTTAACAAGTTTCAAAAGCTCATAGAGATCTTCAACCTCATCACCTTCACGTTCGGTATACACTCGTCCCGTATCCACACTCCTTCCTCTTATGGTACGGCGGTAGAGAGGAAGAGCCATCGCTTCTGCATACAGATCGACGGCGTGATGACCCACTGTCTGATACATGTAGCTATCCAGTTCATCTGACCCCACTGCAACATTGAAAGTGGAAATAATCAGTAAAACCGAGTGAAAAAGAAAGTGGATTTGAAAGTCCATCTGGGTTACTGCTTGGAGACTTACTACAGTATATCTCTCTGCATTAACGAAGTGAAATAAAGTGGAAGAGTGGCACATTTGTCCACAGTTGCATCCAGTTCACATCAGCTCTAGTCATCTCTACTACTAATTACAGATACATATAAATTTTTAAAACTATATACAATAAATGTTTAAAGAGAAGAGTAATATAGCCAATAAATTTTGATTAGTTTATTCAATTAAAGATTTTATTACATAAATGTTTTTCAAATCATTCAAGGTTATTTACAAAGTCATCTGGAGTTGTAGGAAAAAACCTTCCTTAACTAAGTAGCTACTTGGCTAACAAGTGACAAATATTTGTAAAAATAAATTACATGCTCTTGATATATTTTATATTCAGTACTTCAACAAGACATACAAAAACATATAAATTAAACAGCAGTCCAAGATAGCTGCAAAAGACCCTGAACTTACCTCCTTCCACAGAAATACCAAAACTACAGCTACATATGGCATAATTCCCACTGAATTCTAGCTGAATAGCTCCTTCCACAACAAGGAATAAAAGGCCCACATCAAAATGTGTGACAAAAGCAGAGACTCAATCTTGCCCAAAACCCCAGCAGTGACCCACAACAGAAAGGGATCTCACAATACTGAAACCTCTCCCTGAGGAGGGAGGGGTTTGTGCCCCACACCGGACACCCCAAAACTGTAAAACCTGCACTTGAAAGACAAGGACCCTAAAACATCTGGCTTTGAAAACCAATGGGGCACACACCCAGGGGGTCTAAGGGACTGTGGAGATTTGAGATATTCCTTTTCAGGAGCTTGTGCATAGACTCACTCCTCCCAGGACCCAGCACAAAGACAGCAGTTTGAGAGATGACTGGGTCATACGTGAAGATTTATTTGCTAATATATAATTGTCTGCTGAAGGGGCAGGGGCAAGTTGGGACTTTTTTTGGAGATGGAAGTGCTGGTAAACAACATTTTCCCTCTCCTTCTTTCCACATTGCTAGCGCTGGTGACAAGTGCAGGTGCCTCACCTCCAATACTTTTCCCCCACGTGGCAAAAGTTATAGGCATGCCCTACCCTCAGCACTCTTTCCTTGCTAAATCCACAGGTGAGCCCCACCTCTAGCACTCTTTTCCTGCATTGCTAAATCTGTAGGCATGTCCCACCCCAGTGCTCCTCCCATACCTTGCTAAAGCCATGGGTATGTTCTGCACCCAGCACTCTTCCCCTGCATCACTAAAACCATGGACATCACCCTCAGTGCTCTCCTGCAGCCTCACTCAAGTTGGCCACCAAGCACAGTCCACACAACAGACACTCCTCCATCACTTGAACCTAGTAGCCAGAGGGGCTTCTGTTTCTAAGCCCCACAGGACTAGCTCTATGGAGGCTACCACACCTACAGCACTGAACAGACAGCAGACTGAAACTCCTCCCATCTGCTTTGCAAAAGGCCCATATGCTTGTCCTGGAGCTTCAACCTGAGGGACAGGCTTCATGTTAGTCACATACCTAAAGATTACAGAGGTGCCCTCAGGAACCACAGGCAAGGAGTTACATCTTTGAACCCTCCCTTGGCCTTGTTACAGCTCACTGATACCTCTCAGAAAGAAGCCCAGTTTTTTGTAACTCATGCCCAAAGGACACTTTCATCAAATCTCAAAGTTTAACAGCAGAGTTTATACTTGTGGTCCCACCGAAATGTATATATTTGCATTCTTTAAAAACTGCTGCCTGAGGATCTGGCTTTCAATCCACCTGAAACTAGTTCTTAACTGAGATCACTCCCTTTGTAACACTGATAGGTCTTGGAACACCTTCGACACTGGGGACCTAACAAGAATAAATCAGTCTACTTAGGCAATCACAAAAGTTCAAGAGACAACCAGGAACTAAAGCAAGGTTGAACAACAAGGTTCATCTACGGAAGGCCACTCCCATCAAGACTGGAAGAGACAGCGGTTTCATTTAATATATAGAAACAAACACAGAGAGTAAAGCAAAATGAGGAAACAGAGGAATATGTTCCAAATGAAAGAATAAGACAAAACCTCAGAAAACACCTTACAGAAATAGAGTTAAATAATTTAACTGATAAAGAGTTCAAAGTAGTATTCACAAAGATGTTCACTGAATTCAAGAGAAGAATGGATGAGCACAGTGAGAACTTCAACAATGAGGCAGAAAATATAAGAAAGTAACAAACAGAAGTCACACAGCTGAAAAATACAATAACTGAATTGAAAAAGTCACTGCAGGATTCAATAGCAGACTAAATGAAGCAGAAAAAGGATTAGTGAGCTGGCAGACAAAGCAATGGAACTCACCCAGAAAGATCAGATCAAAAAAGAAACAAAAATTAAGTGAAGATAGCTAAAGTGACCTAGGAGACAAGATCAAGAATAATAGCATTCACATTATTGGGGTCTTGGAAGGAGAAGAGAAAGAGAAAAAGAGGTAGAAAACTTACTGACGAAATAATAGCTAAAAACGTCCCTAACCTGAGGAAACAGACATACAGGTCCAGAAAGCAAAGAGAATTACAAATAAGATGAATCCAGAGAGATCCATAGCAAGACCCATTATAATTAAAATATCAAAAGCTAAAGATAGAGAATATTAAAAGCAGCAAGAAAAAAACTAATAGTTACATACAAGGGAACCCCCCCCCCCATAAGACTATCAGCTGATTTTTCAGCAGAAACTTTGAGGACCAGAGGGAGTATCATAATATACTCAAAGTGCTGAAAAGAAAAAAACTTCCAGCCAAGAAAAATCTACCCAGCAAAATTATCATTCAGAATTGAAAAAGAAATAAAATATTTTTCAGAAAAGAAAACCTTAGGGAGTTTATCACCACTAAACTGGCCTTACAAGAAATTTCAAAGGGATTTCTCTAGGCTGTAAAAAAAAAAAAGCATATGTCTAATAACTAGAAAACATATGAAAGTAAAAACCTAATGGGTTAAAGGAAATATATAGTAAAGGTAGTGAATTAACCACTTATAAAATCAGTTTATAGGTTAAAGGACAAAAGTAGAAAAATTTACTATAATTATAATTAAGGGATATACAAAACTAAAAATGTATAATATAATATTAAAAACATAATGAGGTGCCTGGGTGGCTCAGTCGATTAAGCTGAAACTTAAGCTGAAACCTGACTTGGTTTTGGCTCAGGTCATGATCTCTCTGTTCATAGGTTCGAGCCCTGACTCCACGCTGACAATGTAAAGCCTGTTTGGGATTCTCTCTCTCTGCCCCTCCTCCATTCACACACTCTCTCTCCCCCTCTCTCTCTTAAAAACAAAAAAAGAAAAAACTTTTAACACATACAGTGTGGGGGAGGGAATGTAGCTTTTAAAATGCATTCAAATTAAAGTTGCTATCTATTTAAAACAAAACAGACTGCTATATATGAAACGTTATGTATATATAAACCTCACAGCAACCAACAACCAAAAACCTATAATAGATACACAAAAGATAATGAGAAAGGAATCTAAATCCAACATCAAAAAAAAAAAAAAAGGCATTAAACCACAAGGGAAGACAGCAAGAAAAGAAGAAAGGAACAGAAAGAAATTACAAAAAAGATAGGAAACTTAACAAATGGCAATAAGTAATATACCTGTCAATAATTAATTTCAGTGTAAATGGACCAAATTCTCCAAACAAAAGACAAAGAGTGGCTAAATGGATTAAACAAACAAACAAACACAAGACTCAACTATATGTTGCCTAAAAGAGATTCACTTTAGCTCTAAGGACACACACAGAATAAAAGTGAAGGAATAGAAAAGATACTCCATGCAAATGGAAAAAGAAAAGTGGTACTGTTATACTTTAAAACAAAGACTATAACAAAAGATAAAGGGCATTATACAATGATAAAAGCGTCAATCAAAAAAGATGACATAAAATTTGTAAATATTTATGTACCCAACATAGAAGCACCTAAATATATAAATATTGCCAGATCAAATATTACCAGACCTAAAAGAAGAAATTAATAGCAATACAATAGTAGAGAACCTTAATCATCATGTAAGTAAGAACCACTTACATCAATAAATAGATCATCCAGACAGAAAAATCAACAAAGAAACATCAGCCTTAAATGACACATCAGACCAGATGGACTTGGTAGATTTATACAGAATATCCCATCCAAAAGCAGAATACACATTCTTCTCAAGTGTTTGTGACCATTCTCCAGGATAGATCACATATTAGGCCACAAAAAAATAATAAATTTAAGAAGCCTGAA
Source organism: Panthera pardus (assembly GCF_024362965.1). NCBI lineage: Eukaryota > Metazoa > Chordata > Mammalia > Carnivora > Felidae > Panthera > Panthera pardus. Next base: position 59,702,735 of record NW_026526810.1, on the reverse strand, counting down.
ATAATAGCAATCATTTTCTCCAACCACAATGTTATGAAAACTAGAAATCAAATACAAGAAGAAAACTGGAAATTTCAGCAGTATGTGGAGATTAAACAGCATGCTATTGAACTAATGGGTCAATAAAGAAATCAAAGGCAAAGTAAAAAATAATACCTTGAGACAAATGGAAATGGGAATACAACAATCCAACACCTATGGGATACAGTAAAAGCAGTTTTAAAGGGTAGTTCAAAGCAATGCAGGTTTACCTCAAGAAACAAGAAAAATCTCAAACAATCTACTTTAACATCTCAAGAACAAGAGAAAGAATAAACAAAGCCAAAAATTAGCAGAAATAAGGAAACAACAAAGAGTAGAGCAGAAATAAAATAGAGACTCAAAAGACAAAAGAGAAGATCAATGAAATTAAGAGCTGGTTCTTGGAAATGATAAACAAAATTGACAAAGATTTTGACTAGATCCAGCAAAAAATTAAGAGGACTTCAAATAAATAAAATCAGAAATGAAAGAGGACATGCTACAACTGACACCACAGAAACACAAACGATCATAAGAGTTATTAAAAGCAATTATATGACAACAAATTTGGCAATGTAGAAGAAATGGATAAATTTTTAGAAACATACAATCTTCCAAGACTAACTCCTTAAGAAATAGAAAATCTAAATAGACTGATTACTAGTAAGGAGATTGAATCAGTAATCAAAAACCTTCCAACAAACAAATCAAGTGGGATTTACTCCAGGGTAATAAGATGGTTCACATCTGCAAATCAATTAACATGATGCACCATATTAACAAATGAAGGATAAAAATCATATGATCACCTCAATACATGCAGAAAAAGCATTAGAAAAATTTGGCATCCATTTATAATAAAAATTCTCAACAAAGTGAGCATAGAGGGAAGTACCTCAACACAATAAAGGCAATATATGACAAGCCCACAGCTAACATCATATTCCATAGTGAGAAGTTCAAAGCTTTTCCTCTAAGATCAGAATAAGACAATGACATTCACTCTCGTCACTTTTATTCAACATAGTACTAGAAGCTCTGGTCACAGCAATGAAGCAAGAAAAAAAAAAGCATCCACATTAGGAAGAAGTAAAACTGTCACTATTTGCAGATAACATGATACTTTATATAGTAACCCTACAGACTCCACCAAAAAACTATTAGAACTAATAAACAAATCCAAAAAGGCTGCAGGATATAAAATCAGTATACAGAAGTCTGTCACATTTTTATACACTGATAACAAACCACCAGAATGAGAAATTAAGAAAACAATTCCATTTACAATCGTATCAAACAGAATAAAATACCTAGGTATAAATCTAATCAAGGAGGCTAAAGGCCTGCACACTGAAAACTATAAGATATTGGTGAAAGAAATCGAAGAAGACACAAATAAATGGGAAGATATTCCATGCTCATTGATTGGAAAAATTAATTGTTAAAATGTCCATATTACCCAAAGCAATCTATAGATTCAATGCAATCTCTATCAGAATTCCAATGGAACTTTGCACAGAACTAGACCAAATAATTCTAAAACTTGTATAGAGCCACAAACAACCCTGAATGGACAAACCAATTTTGAGAAAGAAGAACAAAGTTGGAGGTTTCACACTCTTTGATTTCAAACTGTACTATAAAGCTATAGTAATAAAACAGCTATAGTAATCAAAACAGTATGGTATTTGCATAAAAACAGACAAATAGATCAGTGGAAAAGAATAGTGAGCTCACAAATAAACCCACACATATATCATCAATTACTTTATTACAAAGGAGCTAAGAATATACATTGGGGAAAGAATAGTATCTTTCAATAAATGGTGTTCAGAAATGGGACAGCTACATGCCAAAGACTGAAACTACATCACCATTTTATACCATACACAAAAATGAACTCAAAATCGGTTAAAAACTTAAAACAAATTAGAACTCAAAATAGATGAAAGACCTGAAACCATAATAATTCTAGAAGAAAACATAGGTGGTAAGTTCTTTGACATTGGTCTTGGCACTGAGCTTTTGGATCAGACTCCAAAACCAAAAATAAACAAATGGGACTAGATCAATCTAGAAAGCTTCTACACAGCAAAGGAAACTATCAACAAAATAAAAAAGCAACCTACTGAATGGAAGAAAATATTTGTAAATCATATATCCAATAAGGGATTAATAGCCAATATAAATAAAGAACTCGAGAGCAAAAAAACCCAAACAATCCAAATAAAAATGGTCAGAGAATCTAAATACACAGTTTTCTAAAGAAGACACACAGATCACCAACAAGCACATGGAAAGATGTCAAATATTACTAATTATCAGAGAAATGTAATCAAAATCACAATGTGACACCTCACACTGGTCAGAATGGCAATTATTAAAAAGATAAAAAACAACAAGTATTGTAGGGGATGTGGAGACAAGGGAATTCTCATACACTTTTGGTGGGAATGTAAATTAATAAGAAATTTCCAATATGGGAAACAGTATGGAGGTTACTGAAAAAATTAAACTAGAACTACCATATGATCCAGCAATTCTACCTCTGGGTATTCATCCAAAGAAAACAAAAATGCTAACTCAAAAAAGATACATGCATCCCCACGTTCACTGCAGTATTATTTACAATAGCCAAGATATGGAAATAATATGTGTCCATCAATGGATAAATGAATATAGAAGATGTGGCATATATACTGCCACATACAAAGGCATCACACTAAGTGGAATAAGTCAGAAAGAGACAAGTATCAAATGATTTCACTTACATGTGAAATCTAAAAAACAAAACAAATGAACAAACAAAAGAAGACAAAAACAAAATCATACTTACAGATACAGAGAACAGATTTGTGGTTTTCAGAGGGAAAGGGGGTTGAAGGAGCATGTATGAAATGCATGAGGGTGGTCAATCGTATGGCGATGAATGGTAAGGAGATATATCATGGTGGTCACTTTGGAGTTTAAACAAACATTGAATTATTATGTTATATACCTGAAACTAATATGTTATATACCAATTTTATCTTAATAAAAAATAATAAATAAACCATGTCTCAGGTGGACCCATGAGCTTTGTAATATACTTTTAATAAAACTGTTTATCTAAAAAAGAAAAAGAAATTCAATATTGTTAGAGCAGTTACAAATGTGTACAGAAACATAGCTTAAGCTAGTCAGTAACACAATCACTGGTTGTCACAAGATTCCACAAATATCAATACAGGTAAAATATTCAAAATAGATGAGTCACACCAGACTATTTTGATGATACAAACGAACTTACAAATATATTGGATCAGGCTTTTTGATCTCATATTTACTTTTGAGAAAAAAGAATCATGAAGGTACAAAATATTATTTGCAGATATTCATCATAGCATTATTTATATTAAAAATTATAGTGTATTCATATAATGAAATACTTTGCAACCATTAATATAATTTTGAGGAAAAGCATTTTCTATTTTTTACTTTATTGTTGAAGTATAATTGACATACAATGTTATATTAGTTTCAATGTTATATTAGTGTGCAACATATTGATGTGACAATTCTATAGACTTCTCAGTGCTTCCCACAATAAATATAGTCACCATCTGCCACCATGCAACATTATTACAATATTATTGACTATATTTCCTATGCTACTCTACATGCCCATTTTATAAACAGAAGTCTGTATCTCTTAACCCACTTTCACCCATTCCCCTACCCACTTTCCTTCTAGCAATCACTAGTTGTTTTCTGTATTTAAGAGTCTAGTGTTTTGTTTGTTCATTAGTTTGGTTTAGATTCCACATGTAAGTAAAATCGTATAATATTTGTCTCTCCTTGTCTGACTTATTTCACTTAGTATAATGCCCTCTAGGCCCATCCATGTTGTTGCAAATGAAGAAGGAGCATTTTCTTTTTATTTTTTCTATTTTTTATTTTTATTTTTATTTTTAAAATATAATCTATTGTCGAGTTAGCTAACATACAGTGTATACAGTGTGCTCTTGGCTTTAGGAGTAGATTCCTGCGATTCATGGCTAATATACAACACCCAGTGCTCATCCTAACAAGTGCCCTCCTCAATGCCCATCACCTATTTTTCCCTCTCCCTTATCCCTCCCCCTATCAACCCTCAGTTTGTTCTCTGTATTTAAGAGTCTCTTATGGTTTGCCTCCCTCTCTGAAACTATTTTCTGCCCTCCCCTTCCCCCATGGTCTTCTGTTAAGTTTCTCAAATTCCACATATGAGTGAATACATATGATATCGGTCATTCTCTGACTGACTTATTTCACTCAGCATAATACCCTCCAGTTCCATCCTCGTTGTTGCAAATTGCAAGATTTCATTCTTTTTCATTGTCAAGTAGTATTCCATTGTATATATAATCCACATCTTTATTAATCCATCAGTTGATGGACATTTTGACTCTTTCCATAATTTGGCTATTGTTGACGGCGCTGCTATAAACATCGGGATACATGTGCCCCTATGAATCAGCACTCCTGTACTCTCCATATAAATTCCTAGCAGTGCACTTGCTGAGTCATAGGGTAATTCTATTTTTAATTTTTTGAGGAATCGACACACTATTTTCCAGAGCAGCTGCACCAGTTTGCATTCCCACCAACAGTACAAAAGAGATCCTCTTTCTCCACATCCTCGCTAACAACTGTTGTTTCCTGAGTTGTTAATTTTAGCCACTCTGACCAGTGTGAGGTGGTATCTCAATGCGGTTTTGACTTGTATTCCCCTGATGATGAGTGATACTGAGCATCTTTTCATGTGTCTGTTGGCCATCTGGATGTCTTCTTTGGAGAAGTGTCTATTCATGTCTTCTGCCCCTTTCTTTTCTTTTCTTTTCTTTCTTTCTTTCTTTCTTTCTTTCTTTCTTTCTTTCTTTCTTTCTTTCTTTCTTTCTTAAATTGTTTTAATGTTTATTTATTTTTGAGAGAAAGAGAGTGTGAGTCAGGGCGGGGCACAGACAGAAGGAGACACAGAATCCGAAGCAGACTCCAGGCTCTGAGCTGTCAGCACAGAGCCTAATGCGGGGCTCAAACTCATGAACCGTGAGATCACGACCTGAGCTGAAGTTGGGCACTTAACCAACTGAGCCACCCAGGCACCCCTTCTTCTGCCATTTCTTCACTGGATTATTTATTTTTTGGGTGTTGAGTTTGGTAAGTTCTTTCTAGATTTTGGATACAAACCCTTTATCCAATATGTCATTTGCAAATATCTACTCCCATTCCATCGGTTGCCTTTTAGTTTTCTAAAGTATGTTCTGCAGAATAGGAATCCCATGTGATGGTAATAAATACTGGATGCAGAAAGGATTCCATGGTCAAATAATTTATTAAAAACGGGATAACCATGTTAAACAGGTGTCTTTGCTGTAATTCTTCCTAGGCTAATGTGCTTTAACGTGTTCCAATAAGGGGAGAGATTATGAACTACATCTCAAATTTATGTACCCTTAAAAGACTTACATTTTATCAGGTATTTGTGATTCAAAGAATATATCTAGGAAATATTGTGATGGAATAATAATAACACGGAATATGTTCACAATGTGTTAGTAAGTTTTAAAAAAAGTTTACAACACTATTTGACATATATGTATGTATGTGTGTATGTATGCATATATGCCAAGAATGTCCAATTAACCTGAGTATGAAAAGTATCCTATCAAAAGGGATGAAAAAATGATATTTTAAGGGCCCCTTCATTAATCAAAACCATCACCATATGCCATCACATTTTGGCCCACCAGATCTGAACCCAACCCATACACCACACTGGCTTGCATGTACTCACATTATTACTACATACCTGTCTACTCCTAGTCAACAGTAGGAAGTAGAGATATAGCCAAAGTCACCAAAAAACCTTTCAGCCTACCCTCATCTCACACTTACCCTGGATCTTTAAATATATTAGTTTTAAAGAACACTGATACAATTGAATTAATATATTTAAAGAACTTTGAGCTTCTCAGCAAGAAACTTCCTGATGTTGGCACAATAATTAAAACATTTTACTGACTTCAAAAAACCTAGAAGACAATTTTCCTTTAAGGCTCCATTTAGTCCTAACCACAATGTAACTTGTATTAATGGAACCTATATTGCAACAATGGTATGAGATCAAATAAAACCAAAAGACTCCACTGTTGCCTGAAGCACCTCAATTAACATGCCACAAAAGTTCCTACTACAAATTTAAAGAGATGGTTTTGTGAATTTTATGACAAGGTCACATTATCCCCATTGATGGAAATAAATTCCTTTCCAGACTACGCATTGAAAACCCAGTGCCATGAATTCACTCTAACCAATTTCATACTGGAGTCATCTCTACCAGTCTTTCCTCATTACAGTTCCTTTTACAACATGTTTGGGGAAAAAATAAGTCAATCAATGAATCATTCAATAATCACCAATTTCCTGCTGACTTTAAATCAAGATTAGCTAAATCCTCTCCATTTACCAACCCACAGCCATCTACTCTCTTCCCCTACAGTTTCAGCTGATTTTTTTTCCAGCTTTTACTTCATAATATTTTAATTCCATTTACTGTTGAATTTTTCTAGCAATATTCTAAGTAAATGTCTCCATACCATTCTGAAGTATAATTTAGAGATACACTTTATCATTTTATCCACCCTGCCAGTGAACCATGAACACATGGAAGATTATACATCAATGATTCAGTACAAAGTAACTATACTAATTCAAGTAGAGAAGTTTAAAACAAGATAGAAACTCCAGGTAGAAAAATTATATCATTATATATATTATATAAATTTCTGTTTTTTAAATACCAAGACCTCTCAGATAGAAAGCTTAAAAAACCCACTTGCCTGCTTAGCCAGAAGGAATAAGGGAAGTTTTTTTTCCTTTAGTAACAGAACATAAGGCTGCAACAAAAGTCTGCTTCTTCTTTTATAATATAGAAGTTACAATACAGTTTCCATTCAAGCTTAGTCAAAGAGTTTTCTCTGTATTATTTAAAGTCAGAAAAAGGAGGTCATTTCCAATGCTGTTATATTATTCGTCATTGAAATGCTGTTATATTAGTCATCATTGAAACCCTAATGCAAAATCCTAGAGTGTGTGTTTACCCTTGACCCTTTACAAGATCTGTTTTCTATTTCTTCCTATAAAATATTTCAAATCTCTACCTTCCCACTTCACTTCCAACATTACTTGGGTCTTAAGTGTGAAATAAAGAAAATTCAGATATCTGACTGAAATAACTGCTTGATATTCCAGGCCTAATTCTAGTTAGTTCATTATTCATCTGTCTACCAATAATTGAGTGAATGCCTACTATAGAGGCATAGAGCGGTCCCAAGTACTAAGGCGCAACTAAAGAAACATAGAAGACATAATCTCTCCTCTCAAGAATAAGCAGTCTATTTGGGGATAAAAATCAAAGACTAAATAAATAGAAAATAACTGTAAAATGATATAAAAACAAAAACTCAACAGACTGGTAGCCTTGAGGAGGGAGGGAGGGAGGGAGGGAGGGAAGGAAGGAAGGAGAGAAGGAAGGAAAGAAGGAAAGGAGGGAGGGAGGGAAAAAAAGGGACATATTTAGCACTAGATTCAGATTCAACTAAATTTACTGGATGCTTACTTCATGCCAGGAACTCTAATTAGTGTTTTTACATATACTACTCATTTAATTCATCCTAAAATAACAATAGAGCCAAAGCATGGTCTTGAAAAAAGCTGAGTAAAGGGGATGATAAAAAGCTCTTACTAGAAGAGCCATGTGGAGAAGTAGTATTAAATAAAGTCAGACAAGTGTAAATCTTTCCCTATTATACCTTAGCAGTTAATATCTATAATTATATGGGTATAATAGAAGAGTATAAAAGGCAAATTGGTGAATATTTTCCTTTTTTTTTAAGTTCTAATAGCAACAAAAAGTACAACTATGCATGGTGATAGATGTTAACTAATCTTATTGTGGTAATCATGTCTTAATATATACATATACCAAATCATTACATTGTACACCTACAGCTAATACAATATTATTTCGCAGTTATATCTCAGTAAAAAGAAATTATCGAAGGTTGAATTGTGTCCCCCTCAAATTCTTTCCCTGAAATCCTAATATCCATAGCTCAAAATGTGGTTTTATTTGCAAGTAGGGTCACTGCAGATGTAATTAGTTAAAATAAGATCATTAGGGTGGTCTCTTAATCCAAATATGACTTGTGTCCTTATCAAAAGGGGAAACTTGGACACAGACAAGGTCACAGGGGGGAAAATTTCTAATTAGGGAAATTTCACTGGGAAGAAAACTGAAAAAAAAAAAACAAAACAGCTTACATGAGGTCTGTGGCTTATTTGTGGATGCCCTTGTTATCACAGGCAAATAAAAAGTGGAAATGTACTGCTTTATGCTTCTCTCAAGTCTTACATGTTTAGCGTACATGTAAAATGGATCATTTATCATTATATGTCTCACTCTCCACTCTCCTAGAAGGTGTATCTTATTCACCTGTACATTGCTTACAATACTTGGAATGTGCTGTGGTGGAGGAGCAGTACACTCTGAAGTAAGGAGGTTCAAGGGTTCAAGCCTCAGGTCTGCAAGTTTATTCAAGTTACGTACCTTGGAGAAATTTATAAAACTATGAGTTTCAGTATCTCTGTCTAATAAAACTGTCTAGGAGTTCTTAAGAGAAATAAAGGATATGCAATTAAAGACACTTAGCATAGAACCTAGCATCTAATTAGGTGCTAAATATATATTAGTTCCATTTTTGTCTTTGCATACTGCATACAATAGAATGCAATTATGAAGTTGGGAGTTTCAGTCATTTAGAGAACTTCCCAGTAAGGGTATCATACACTTACCTTGGTTTTCAGCTGGTCTTAGATTTGCTAAAGCAACGATCTGATGCCCAGCAGCAATGCACTGCATCATATTATAACAGCTGTCCTTCCCACCACTGAAAAAGAAATAAAGAGATAAATATCAGGTTATTGAACATAGAATCATTAGATATCAAAATATACTTATTCGACTTTTCAGAATACTTCAGGAACTGCTTTAGAATTAAAACACAAAAGACCACATGTAATTTCCATAGCAGAAGCAAACTAAACAAATGTATCTGAATGCCTAAGGTTGCTACTGACAAGAGCTTGTGAAATTATGTGCCAGGATAACAAAGACCATTCTAAACAAAATATGATAACTCTTTGGTCTCTTTGGTTTATAACAGTGGCTCTCCTTTATATACAAAGTGCTTTGAAAATTAAAAATATGATTTAATTGTAAATTCTAGCTAAACAGCTATTACATATATTCCTTAGATGAAATTTTCTATGGAAAAGTAGAAAACAGTCTATTCTGTTTTACTATAAGAAATCTAAAAACTGACCACCATCACCAATTAAAGGCTCAAATTAAAGATCTGAGACCCATTCTAAGGACAGTTTGATGGCCATGGTGGGTTCACATTCTATAGAGCTAGAAAACAAAACGCTGAATTACACTGATGAAGTTAAACATCATTACCATCAGTACTTTAGCTATCACTATATGGATGATGGCAGGACAAGGCTTGAGCCTTAGATCTAATAAACAGATTGAAAGGAACTTCTAAATTCTCATACCAAATCTACCTAAGGCAAGGGCAAATCACTTAGTCAAGACAAGTGGTTTATTTATAACAAGGCTGAATGGCAACCTTTATGCCAATGGCAACCTCTATGCCAAGTTCATCTATAACAAGGTTGAATGGCAACCTTTATTTTGGTTTAAAACTCTACTGCCTCTCCGAAAGATATGAATAGACACTTCTCCACAGAAGATATCCAGATGGCCAAATGACACATGAAAAAATGCTCAACATCACTCATCATCAGGGAAATACAAATCAAAAACACAATGAGATACGACCTTACACCTGTCAGAATGGCTAACATTAACAACTCAGGCAACAACAGATGTTGGTGAGGATGCAGAGAAAGAATATCTCTTTTGCATTGCTGGTGGGAATGCAAGCTGGTGCAGCTACTTTGGTATTTATCCAAGGGATACAGGTATCCTGTTTCAAAGGGACACATGCACCCCAATGTTTATAGCAGCACTATCGACAATAGCCAAAGTATGGAAAGAGCCCAAATGTCCATCAACGGATGAGTGGATAAAGAAGAGGTGGTATTTATATACAATAGAGTATTACTTGGCAATCAAAAAGAATGAAATCTTGCCATTTGCAACTACGTGGATGGAACTGGAGGGTATTATGCTAAGTGAAATTAGGCAGAGAAAGACAAAAATCATATGACTTCACTCATATAAGGACTTTAAGAGACAAAACAGATGAACATGAGGGAAGGGAAGCAAAAATAATATAAAAACAGGGATAAATAATTATACTATTTACAATAATATAAATACAGAAAACAAACAGGGTTGCTGGAGGGGTTGTCAGAGGGGGGATGGGCTAAATGGGTAAGGGGCATTAAGGAATCTACTCCTGAAATCATTGTTGCACTATATGCTAACTAATTTGGATTTAAATTAAACAAATAAAATTAAAAAAATAAAACTCTACTGCCTTTCATTGTACATGTTTCTTCCTTTACTTTATCATTACCTCCCTTTTTTCCCTACTGTTCCATTCTTTCCAATCTTTGCTTAAGATCTGCAGGTGCCCCTCCAGGCACTTGAGACCTGTTCATAGACCAAGAAACTTTTAAAAAGAGACTGCTTGTCCTAGAAACTGGACCTTTTGCCTTTTATTTTAGTTGCCAACATTTATCTGCCTCTACCGCATTCTTCTAATCAATAACAACGGTCATTCCAGAACTTCTCAAGGTGAGACCACAAGGGGCATGGTGAAGTTATACATCATGCTCCCTTTCCTCAGACTCTGATATTCCCCTAAATCTTCCACAACTTCCCCTATTGAACTTCACTGCTCTATTTTCTCAGGACAAAAAGATTTCACCAATTCTTTAGAATATTTAGAATATTAAAGATTTATGTGCATAAAACCACAATTCTAATTCTTTAGATTATTAAAGATTAAAGAGTATACACCTGGGCACCTGGGTGGTTCAGGGGGTTGAGCTCTGACTCTTAATTTCACCTCAGGCCTCAAACTGATCTCACAGTTTTGTGGGTTAGAGCCCCACATTGGGCTGTACAATGACAATGTAGAGCCTGCTTGAGATTCTCCCTCTCTGTCTCTCTGCCCCTCCCCTGCTCCCACTCTTTGTCTCAAAATAAATAAACTTAAAAAATAATAAAGAGTTGACACCTATAATCAGAACTTAGCTTTATAATTCATTTGTAAATACGTTAAAATTTCAAATATGGCTTTAAAATAGCATTTCCTAAACTGTGTTCTATGGAATGTTAGTGTCCAAAAAATACTGTAAGAACAAAAGGTTTTGAAAATGCTGAGCAACTTACTTGCCTCTTAGAACATTACAAAGTACCTAAGCATATGTTAGGTGAAAAGTCCTATAGATTAGAATTTTAATTCCCACCTCTGGTATACTAAGTGAAATTACTCAATGTGCTTGGGTTTACATGCTTCATTATAAAACCAGAGAATGGTTTAGCTAATCCTCAAGGTGTCTTTCAACTGTAAAATTGAAGAAGTCAATCTTTTGTGTATAAGAAGAATAATGTTCTTCATGCTCTAAAGATATGTGAGAATCTTGGTTTCACTTATCCCTTAAAGCACACGAATATATCCCATCTCTCATTTTAGTACACACACACACACACACACACACGATACATTACAAATAGATTCACCGTATTTAAGTTTAAATTCATATATATTCAAATGTATATTCATATAAATGTATATTTATGTATGCATTCATATTCTTATATATAAATTGTTATATATTCATACTTATAGCATGTCTCCTAACATTTATACAGATCTTACATTTAGCAAGAATTTTCCAACATTGACGTTTTTTAGTAATTTGCTTTTTTACCATAAAAGTAATATATATACATTACTGAATATTTACTGTAATGGATTATAGTAATCTTTTATCAATGTCGCCAGGATCTGACTCTTCAGTTGGTGTGTCTTACTTCAATGGTTAAACTTTTGGCAAATGGCATATGATGTAAATTACTCATTTCCTGGACTACTTTTTATTCTTATCTATCTGATCATGAAGATCACAATGGTCAGAGATTAATCATTCACTTAACAGAAAAAATTTACTGGGGCGCCTGGGTGGCTCAGTCGGCTGGGTGGCCGACTTTGGCTCAGGTCATTGATCTCATGGTTTGTGGGTTCAAGCCCTGAATCGGGCTCTGTGCTGACAGCTCAGACCCTGGCGCCTGCTTCGTGGATTCTGTGTCCTGCTTTCTCTGCCCCTCCCCCATTTGTGCTCTGTCTCTCTCAAAAATAAAAAATAAACATCAAAAAAAATTTTAAAAAAAACAGAAAAACTTTACTGAATATCAATAATTATTTTGAGGTTACAGAGTCATAAAAATGGCATTGGAATATTCCAGTCACTGCAGAAAGGATTAGAATGTAACATTAAGCATTCTTAATAGGTCACTATTGTTAAGCAGTATCAATTAACTAGGGCATTGAACAAAAACGTTTATGAAATCTTCAATGGGCTTACAAAAGAAAAGTTGGTTGTGATGTATCTCAGACACTCTATACAGGTCCTAATCTCATCAAATATACATGTACTGTAGTCTAAATTCCCTTTTTAATGTTACTATGTTTATCTTCGCTTCAGTTTACATATTGGACATAGAAACATCTAAACTAGTCTGTCTTTCCCTTCCCTTATATAAAACAGGGAGGGGGACAAAACAGAAGAGACTCATAAATATGGAGAACTGAGGGTTACTGGAGGGGTTGTGGGCGGGGTGATGGGCTAAATGGGTAAGGGGCACTAAGGAATCTACTCCTGAAATCATTGTTGCACTATATGCCAATTAGGATGTAAATTTTAAAAAATAAAAAAAGAAAAAGAAAGAAAAATAAATAATAAAAAGTATAGACTAGTCTGTCTTTGGTTATCACAGGACTCACTTTTTTAGACACCTAAATAAGTTGCGCTACTATAAATTTCAAACTTCTTTTTTAATAGAGTATGTTACCATACGTCAACCTAAAAGCAGGTGTCTATATCAAAAGCAACTGGATTTAGGATAAAACTGATACAATTCCATCTTCATCCCGAGGGAAGAGACCCTTTCTCTGTACTTGAGCCCCAAGGTAAAATACACCTTGGTCAAAAGCAAACCAGTCGCGGGTGGGACTGCAGGCGAGGGAGAAGTGGCCTTAAGCAGGAGGGGGCGGAGCTAGTAACAGCCCCCGGAGGAAGGCGGACCGAAGTCGGCGCAGAAAGACAAGGAACTGCAGAAGAGGACTGAGTAAGTGGAAGTGAAGCCGTTGGCTCTCAAACTTCACTGCCCGTTACACTTTTTAAGAATCCGACCCGGAACCTTGTCAGAGTAATGAAACCAGCGCTCTGCCAGTGAGACCCAGAAAAGGGTGGGTTTTCAAGTTCCCCTGGTGAACCCAATGTGAATTCACGTATGAGGGCCAGAAAAATCAGAGGCAGGGGCTGACAGACTGAAGAGCCTCAGTCCAGGGCCGCGGGAGGGGCCGGGCAATAGCCCGAAAACTCCGCCTCTTCCTGTGGCCAGGAGGAGCCGCTGGGCCCCCGGACACGCGGTTCCTGCACAGACACTCTTCCGCGCCGCCGAAGGCGGCGGCGGTAGCTGCCGTTTACCAGCAGGAAAGGATGAGAGGCCGGCAGGGGAGGAGGAAGGCGGCTCCCGCGCCGCGTTACCTGATCAGAGCGGCGACCCTCATGCTGGGCGCAGTACGCGTGCGTGCGACGGGCGCGGGGGGGGGGAGCCGGGAAGTCGCCGCCGCCGCCGCCGCCGGCCGTGACGCGCCGCGGGGCCTGGCGCGGGTGTTCGCCTCGCCGCCTGTGAGCGGCGGGGCGTTGCGACCTCTGCGGCTGCCTTGTGGGACATCTGGCCACGGAGGAGGCGGCACGTCGGCGCCTTGTCCCTGTGACAGGGCCCTCCTGGCCCAGGAAAAAAATGATGTTTAGGCGCGGCCTGACCACCTAAGTGAGGGCACTGAAGCTACCAGGGAAAGGGCAGGGTCCGCGTCGCCAAGCCCAAATGCGGTGGCAGTGGATTTGTTTCGGCAAGAGAACGTTCAAAATCACTTAGGCTGCAAATGGAAACACTTGGAACATGCAAAGGGAGAGGAAGTGTGCCCTCACTTCCTCAGCCACCTGCAAGAAACTAACTGCACCCTTTAGTGTTTTTTAACCTAATATCTCCTTTGTATTACAAATCTAAACCTGAAACTACCCCTGTGAAGCTCGAAGCTCCCTGGGGTTCGGCCCTTTGCGTAAATACAGCACCGTAGAAGCCGGCTAAGGCTCCTCGCGAAAGAGCCTTGGCCTTGCAGAATCATTCACTAAGTATTTATTGAATGCCTTTCATGTACCAGACACTGTTTTAAGCTCTTTGGGATACATTCATGAATAAAACAAGGATCATTACCTTCCTGAAGTTTATATAGGGGTGAGGAGAGCAGACAACATGCAGGTTAAAAAAATCCTGTAATATCTTAAAAAGTGGTAAGTGGTATGAAAAAAAAGTTAGAGATTGAGAGGAATCAGGAAGGAGGCAGAAGGGCAAGTTGCAGAATTAAAAGGCAAGATAGGACTTCTGGGAAGGTGAGATTTGAGCCAACTCAAAAGGGATAGCTGTGTATGACTGGAGATGTGCTCCAGGTAGAAGGAAAAGCTAGAACCAAGGCCCCAGGTGTATTAGGTGTCTGTAGAGGAACAAGGCTGCCCCTGTGGTGGGAGCAGAGCAGCTCTGAGAGTACTGTGAGGCAGAGAGTACAGCCAGATGAGGTTCCAGTGATGGAGGGAGGAGGAAGATCATATATAGGGTCTTGTAAGCCATAAAGAACATTGTCTTATTTTGAGTGAAGTCAGTGGCCACTGTAGGGTTTGGGACAGAAGTCTGACTTAAAACTTTTAAAAGATTCCACTGTGCTGTTTTAAGAATACACCTACCTATGGTGAGGCTATTGCAGTAATTGAAGAGAGACACGGTGGAGCCAGGAACCAGGATGGTGCTAGTGAATTTGGGCAGAAGTAAGAGAATTCCAGGTCTATTTTGAAAGTAAGTTCAAAATACTACTTTGAAAGAGTTCATTGAATTGGATGGGTTAGATGTGAGTTACGAAAGAAGGAAAACCATGAAGGATGATACTAATGTCATGCATTAAATTAATATATGTAAGGAATTTAGAATCATGCCCAGCATAAAATAATCATTCAATTTAATTATACTATAATGTTCTCATTAACTCCAGTACTCTTGGTATGATGAGTGACTACAGCAATGACAGTCTGCATACCAGTTTCACCATCTAAAATGATGCATTTTTATTGGACCCCTGGGTGGCTCAGTCAGTTGAGCAGCTGACTCTTGATTTCAGCTCAGGTCATGATCCCAGGGTCCTGGGATCAAGCCCCCCATTTGGCTCCACTGAGCATGGAGGCTGCTTGGAATTGTGTGTGTGTGTGTGTGTGTGTGTGTGTGTAGACATACATATATATATATATATATATATATATATATATATAGGCTGTGTATATATATGTATGTACATATATATATATACATATATATGTATGTGTGTGTGTATATATATCCCTCTGCCCCTCTCCCCTGCTCATCTGTGTGCTCTCTCTCCAAAATAAAAATAATAAAATAAATTATTAAAATGATGCATTTTTAAAATTATGAGATGGTGGGTATTTAACAAATGAGTCAACTATTTAAAGTGTTTGTTGTCTAGTTGGGGAGATAAGACAAATACATTAAACAGATATTCGCAATACAAGATGGCATATTTTGAAAGTAACAAGTTATGTGATGCCTATAGCAAGGGGCCCATGAATTGAACCCACAGGGTAAATGCTACAATGAGGACTGAATTTCAAAGATGGGCAAAACAGAGCAGGAAGAACAGTTGGACCTTACAAACAGGCAACAAAACAGGAGGAGTTTAGAGCATGTCACCCCAAAATATGTTGCTTCAATGTATTGATTATTTTAAATTAAAGGCATTGAGAAATAGCAGACATGGGAAGGGCACTCTGACCCTCTTTATTCCTGAAAACAAGGGATAAAACTCCCTCATAGAAGGTGCCTTCCCTGTACTCGGCAGAAAAGAGACAGGGAATTGAGGAATAGACGTGATATGACCTAAACATTCATTCCTAAGGGGTTGTAGACTTTGGTCATCATATCCTTCTTACTCTGGGGTTGTTGCATGTGTCCATTCACAGTTACCATTGGGCAAGGGAATGTCAAGAGGCACCCAAGTTGACCACCTGTGCTCCACCTGTATTCTTCCTCGTCTCTACTGTGTGAAAGCAGTCCCATCTCTTCTTGCTAATCAGAGTCAAGTATCCTTAGTTGCCTGCCCCTGGGTGCAAAGGGTTAAAAATGCCCTACTACTAAATGTCTTCTAGTTCAATATATCAGTGTTGTACCCCCTGGCAAGAGAGAAAACCTTAAAGACTAGAACTGCTAACTCTGCCCAGCCCAGAGTTGTGGGAGGTGAAACACAATGTTCCCCAGTGGGTCGTTGAGAGTGATTGTAAATGAAGCTGTTCTTCCTTTCACCCTTTGGTTCCCAGATCCAGATAGCTTTCCTATTGGAAACACACTGTCATACAGAGATCTCTGACTTAGTGCCTATAGTGTATCCTGAGGAATGGTGCACCTTCACTGTAGAGTATTGTCTTTCAGCTGCTGATTTAGCTGTTACTTCAGTAGGCCTTTCCAGTACTCTATAAGGCCAGCTTCATGTAAATAGTCCAGTATGTGATACAATTAGATTTCATGGATATGGGCCCACTTCTGTACCTCATCCTCTGTGAAGTGGGTTTTTTTTTTTATTCTTTATGAATACTCTGCTGGATGGGATTCTTTGCTTATAGAGTGAGCACTGCTAGTAGAGTCATTGCAGACAAGAAAGGCCAGGTTAGTATCCTCTCTGTTCAATCCAAGTCTGGGAGCAGCCTGGAAAGGCATGGCCTTCGGTGAATTCCATAGCGGATCCAAAAGTGTGGCAGTTGAAAGGTGTCTGTCATCCATGCTTCCCGCAGCAGGTGTTTTTGAAAGGATATCTGAGTGGGTCACCTCCATGACTGCCACACTGAGGCAAAATGGCTTTCATAGAGTCACATAATGAGGGGCAACAATGTTTACACTACTTGTTTCACACCGTGTCCCTTTGGAGTAAGAAATGTAGAATGAAGGGTTCCTTCACACTTAGAATTATATTTGAAGGAGAGTCCATCTGAATTTGTGAAAAATCTACATAATAAACAGTATTTTAAAGAAATGCTTTAATTTAAATCAAAAACAATATATTAATCTTAAACCTAGTAGTGTACTCATTGAATGCTGACAAAGTGTTTTTAAGAAGACTCATAAGTTAATAGGGAAAACTTATTTTTAATTAGTAATATCCATTTGCCTACAATAATTTGTTGAAACTTCAAGAAAAGTTGGCTTAGCAAGACCTCTATGTGCATAGCGTTCTATATGGATAGTGTAAAGGTTACTGCAGCCTAGTCAATGTCAACAAGTTAATGAATTTTATATCAGTATAAAGTAATTACTATTTATTATACTGAAATGACTTGTCCAAGATTCGCATTTTAAAGGCATTGTGAGCTCACTTCCTGCAGTCTCAAACTCTTACATTTGAGTGACTATGGATTCATTTGTAGAGCCAACAAAATAGGTGAATAGGAAATCAAACTCAGAATAATTTCAATCCCTTGCCAGGGTACTTAAAAGAAACTCTCCATAGCCAAACACTGTTGCTGGTAATAAAAAGTTGCAAGCTGTCACTGAATTCTGCTTTCCTGGCAGCACATCTCAGTGATGTACTGATTGATAAAGACTCAGATAATCAAATCGAAAACTCTGCAGGTAGTTATTCTCAGAGGCCTTAAGGATTTCATTATGCCGTATCAGGAAGCCATCGGAAGGTTTCTTGGTAAGAACTTAGGAAAAAAAGAATTAAGTACTTATTTGAAGCATAAATTTAAGGGCATCATTATATGAGTATCTGATCCATCTATATTAGTAATGGCAGCTTATATGGGCTGGGCAATCCTCTAAGTATTTTATGTATGGTGACTCAATTAAATCTTGCAGCAAATCTATGAAGTAGGATACAGTGTCATTCCCACTTGCAGATGAGGAAGCTGAGTAGAAAGAAGCTAAATAATCTGCCTATCTTAGTGAGTTTGGGCTGCTTTAAAAAAAAAATATCATAGCCCAGTGACTTAAACAGCAGGCATTTATTTCTTACAATTCTGGAGGCTGGGAAGTCCAAGCTCAGGATGCCACCATGGTCATGTTCTAGTGAGAGCGCTCTTCCTGGTTAACAGACTGCTGTATCCTTACAGAGTGGAGAGAGTCTCTTCTTATAAGTACTATTCCCATTCATGAGGGTCCAATGTCATGATCTAATTACCACCTAAAGGCCCCCGCCTCTAAACACCCTCACATTGGATTTTAGGTCTTCAGCATTCAGTCCATTGCACTGCCCAAAGTCCTATAGCTAGTAAATGTCAGAACCAGGATTCCAACCCAGTCAGTCTAACTTTAAAGTCTATGCTTTTAACCTCTATACTCTATCTGCCACTGAAATGGTCAGCTGGTTTTCTGGCTAAAATATCCTGTTTCCAAGATATGTTTGGAAGGACAATGCCATCATTCACCTCCTGAATTTCCTTTTTCTGTGCTCCCAAGCTGACCGATGCTTTTTCTTAAAGACACAAATTGTTGTATTATATGAATTAATATGTTGTATGAAGTCATTGTTAAACATTCCAGGCCTGAGAGTCATTCTGTTGCCTTTACATATGTTTTTTCTTTGCTTCATAATGGGTAACATGAAATTCAAAAGCTATAGGAGCCAGGCAGGTAACATAAATGAGTAAAGTAGCCTGGTATAAGACAACAGGATAGTGAGGACTTTGGCAAACCACTACTCATTCCTCACTTGGCTTCAGCTGTGCAAATGTGGACCCAATCAGAAGGACCAGACCTTCTGATTTTCCAAGAAATGACATAAATCTTCATTTTAGTTAACTCCTTTTGTTTTAATGTTGAAAAGTAATTAAAAAAGTTTTTTAACATTTATTCATTTTTGAGACACAGAGAGATAGAGCATGAGTTGGGGAGGGGCAGAGAGAAGGAGACACAGAATCGGAAGCAGGCTCCAGGCTCTGAGCTGTCAGCACAGGGCTGGACGCGGGGCTCAAACTCACGCACTATGAGATCATGACCTGGGCTGATGTCTGATGCTTAACCAACTGAGCCACCCAGATGCCCAGAAAACTAATTTTTAAAATTTTAATTGTTTTCACACCAAATAAGGCATATCTGCTTATTATTAATTTTATGATTTAGAGAGTAGCTTTAGAGAGTAATCTTTATTCCTTTATTCAACCAGCATTTATTGATAATCCATTATGTTTATTTATAAAATTAAAAATTTTTATGTCCTTTCCTACAGAAATATCTTGTACTCATATGTGCAAAAATATACAAGTATGTGCCAATGCAGCATTATTTGCAAAATGGAAATCTCATCAGGGCAGGAACTTTGTATTATTCACTTCTAGAACAGTCCTGGAATTAAAGTAGGAACTAAATGTGTGTGATATATATATATCTTAAATTTCATCAACAGAATGGGATAAATTATGGTCCCTCTGCACAGTGAAATACTGTGTAACAATTAAAGAAAAATGAAGAATTCTTTAAGATATACTTTCAGCATAAAAAGCAAGTTGCAGATGTTCCATTTGTACTGAAGGAAAATTAAACATATATATATGCATACATATGTAAGTAGATATTAAAGGCTTTACAAAGTTACATCCTAAGCTGTTAACAATGATACTTCTGATGAGAAAAAATGGGAGATAGGACTTCTACTCTTTGATTCATATACATCTATGTTGTTTGACTTAGATGAATATATGTGTGTTACTTGTGTATTTTCAAAGGCTAAATATTTAGCCCCATTAATAAATAAATGAAATGAAATAACCATATAATCTCATTTCTTAACTGTCAGGTTAACAAAGATTTCAAAGAAGAAAAGCTGGTGAAGATACCAATGTCGGCAAGAATACGGGGAAAGGAACAATCTCATGCTTGGTTGCTGGAGAAGTAAGTACAATTGTTCTAGAGGGCAATTGGGGACTACACATTAAGTCTTTAATGTGCATGTGCTCTAAGCATTCCCATCTCTAGGAATTTATCTTAAGAAGATAATTGTACAGTAATACAGAAGTGTATATACAAGAATATTCCTCGTGATGCTGTTTATAGTATTAAAAAATGGAAAACAAATTGAATATCAATAATTAGGAGGCTGGTTAAAGAAATGTACCATGATAAATATACCACAGTATACCCATACAGTAGAAGATCATGCATCATTATAAAGAGTGATGTATGCATATATTTGTTAGTATGCAAATATAAGCATGAAATGTAGTATAATTGCATTAACATACAAAAAGTACACATGGGCATATATATGGGAGACAGTGCAGAATCACGGTTAAATACTTGTAGTGTGGAGTCAGACTCCCTCAATTTGAATGTCAGAACTGCTACTTACTAAGCTTGTTACTTTGAGTTACTTAACTGAAACTTTCTTCTTTCTTTTTCTTTCTTTCTTTCTTTCTTTCTTTCTTTCTTTCTTTCTTTCTCTCTTTTAATTTTGTTATCTGTAAAATGGGATTAAAATATGATCTACCACACCTAGTTGTTGTAAGAATTAAATTAAATAGACCATCATAATTACATAGTCTATTGTTATTTTACATAAAGAGAGATCTGGAAAAAAATCATCAATGTGTTGGTGGTGGCAGTCTTTGGGTGGTAAAATTGAATTGAATTTTTGATTCCATATATAGACCTTTCTGTATTGTTTTGGTTTTCTAAAATTAATGCAAATGTTTGTAAATAAAGTCAATGATAGTTGGAAGAAGAGATGATTGGTAGAATGGAAGGAGGGAAGGAAGAGAGATGGGATACCTGACTGCCTCAGGGTTGGTCTCACAGGGAGCCAATTCTCTGATGAAGTTACAGAAAAGTATGAAGAGTAGATCCATAGATCTTCAGCTCCATAGATTTTAGAAATCAACTTTACTATTTATCCAATGTAGACCAGATGGTAGGAAACTGATGGAAGCTACATAGTTTCATGGAGTACTCATTAATAAACCAGAATGTGTATGAGTCAGCTGATTCTTTCGCCACTAGGAAAACACAAATTAGAAATATTCTTTCATCAAAACATTGCTTGATAAATTAAAACCACGATGAGATACCACCACATACCCACTAGAATACCTGAAGTTATAAAGACTAACATTACTAAGTGTTGGCAAGGATATGGATAAACCAAAACTTTAATACACTGTTAGTAAGAATACAAAAATGGTACAGCCTCCTTGTAAAACAGTTTGTCAGTACCGTATAAAGCTAAGCATAATTTACCTTATGACCCAGCAATTCCAGTCCTAGGTATTTACCCCAGAGAAATAAACACATGTGTCTATGCAAAAAAAAAACAAAAAAAAAAACAATGTTCGTAGCATTATTTATTTATTTATTTAATTTTTTTAATGTTTATTTATTTTTGAGACAGAGAGAGACAGAGCATGAATGGGGGAGGGGCAGAGAGAGAGGGAGACACAGAATCTGAAGCAGGCTCCAGGCTCTGAGCCATCAGCCCAGAGCCTGACGCGGGGCTCAAACTCACGAACCGTGAGATCGTGACCTGAGCTGAAGTCGGACGCTCAACCGACTGAGCCACCCAGGCGCCCCCGTAGCATTATTTATAATAAGAAAATGAAAGTAACCCAATCTCCATCAAGTGGTAAGTGGATAAACAAATTATACCATGGAATAGCGCTCAGCAATACACACAACATGAACGAATTTCAAAAACAAGCTACAGCGCATTAAGTATGATTTCCTTGATATGAAATTCTAGAAAAGACAAAGCTACCAGTGACAGAAAGGGAATCAGTGTTGCCTGGTGTCAGTGGTGAGGAGAGGTCATTAAGGGCAAAAGGCCTTGAGGAGACATTTTAGTGTGAAAGTGCTGTTCTACATATTGCTAGTAACAGTAGTTATGCAATTACCAAAATTCATCAAACTATACAGTTAAAATTGGTTAAAATTTTTATATGTAATTAATACCTTAAATTATTGGTAAGTTACTGGTAAGGATAGAGTTCATTTTTATTATCTGATAAATTATATTCCATTAATTCACTTTCTCAAAATGCGTATCTGTATATGAATGAGTATATGTACTATAGGAATTAAACTTTGAAGGAGACTAGAATCCATTGGTGGAGACATCCTTTTCTTTCATTCTTTTCCCCCAATAATGGGAGTTCTGGAATTCTATATCAAAGATGTTTTACGAGTGGCTATGTAGTTAAAAGTGTGTTTGTATAGTAAGCATACTCGTATTTAAGTTGTGAGTTTATTTGAGGCTAGTGTTAGATATTATAGAGGAGCTAAAGCCTCCTAAATCATCTTTAGTGGCACTTACATTTTTGAGTATTGTATTGATGTCAGGCACTAGTCAGTTATAAATATATGAAAGAAAATTTGCATTACACATTAATATTATCAGCAGCATACTTTAAAACTTTGCCTGAAGGGTAAGACTTTATTTCTGCAGATAGTTAATTTCTTCACTATTCTGTTTTTCTTCTGATTGATGAGTTTGACTAGATTCAATTTCATAGAGAAGGATAACAGTAATGTATATGTTGATTTTATTGCCAAATTCTGACAATTATTTACATTTAGACCCTTTATCCCTTTCAAGTCTTCATGTGTATATTCAACCATTTTAAATGTAGTACCAACTCAGTGTTTATCCTGTGTCCTTTTTATGGACTTCTGACCATATCAAAGGTTGAAAAGGTATTCCAATATTTTCCTAAAAATATGTTTTGGAGTCGGCTTACCTGAATTTGAATTTTGGTTCTGAGATATTGGTTCGTAATTTCAGCAAGATGTTTTTCCTTGATCTGTAAAAGAGGCATATCTGTGCTTACCTTATGAAATGAAGATTAAATGTATATAAATGCACTAGTCATGGGGCGCCTGGGTGGGTCAGTTGGTTGAGCAACTGACTTTGGCTCAGGTCATAATCTCATGGTCTGTGAGTTCAAGCCCCATGTCAGGCTCTGTGCTGACAACTCAGAGCCTGGAGCCTGTTTCTGGTTCTGTGTCTCCTCTCTCTGCTTCTCCCCTGCTTGCACTCTGTCTCTCTCTCTCTCTCTCTCTCTCTCTCTCATAAAAATGAGTAAACATTAAAAAAATTTTTTTTTTAATAAATGCACTGGTCACAATATCTGTCACATGCAAACTCTTAAGCAAACACTACAAATGATAGAACAATATTTATAACAAGCCATGAAGGAATGAAGATAAATTCATATAAAAATGTTCACTTAGTCCAAAAGGAGGTAAGAAAAAAAGAGTAAAAGGAGAAGAGAAAAATGAAACAAAACAATAAGCTGGTAGATTTAAATCTAACAATATCAGTAATCACATTAAATGTCAATGTCCAAACACTTAAAATACAGGTTGAAAGATTCAACAAGAAAGCAAGACCCGACTACCCTGTTTACAAAAAACACTGTTTAAATATGAAGTCATAGACAAATGAAAAGTAAAAGGATGGAAAAAAGATATATACTATGCAAACACTGGTCAAAAAAAAGCTATATACATATATATGAGAAAATGTAGATTTCAGAGTAAGGAATAAAATTAGTCTCTCTGCTTCCTCAGATCTCCAGTCCCCCAGATCCCTTCCTGTGAGGCAACACATTACCCATTTTTCTGTATCTTTCCAGAATGAGTTTATGAATATATAAGCATATATCACTTTTATTTTTCACCAAGGGGAGCATACTGTATTCACTGTCATCTACTTTGTTCTTCCAAATATATCTAAGACATTATTCTGTATCACTACATATGGATTTATCTCATTCTTTTTAACTGCTGTATGGTAAAGTATAGGGGGAAAAAAGTATTAACTAAACTATGGTAAAGTCTGTTTTTTGGAAGGTCTCCATCAAGAACACTAGTGCTCCAAATTCTAGCTAACATGGCTAAGTGAGACTCCTCCAAAATATGATTGGGATGTAACTAATTTAAAGAACTCGGGACACCTGCATCTCCAGCACATTCAAACCTAAGGTCAATATCCTGATATGTCACACATTCAAACCTAAGGTCAATATCCTGACATGTTACACTCCCACTGAGTCACTCCAACTCACATTTCTACCAGTTTGTTACTTTTTGAGGACACCATCCTCCACCTACTTAGTATTCAAGGTAATTCTTAACTTCCCCTTCTCCCTGATGTTTCCCCAGTCTGTAACCAAGTCTTATAGATTGTACTCTCAAGGTGTCTCAATAAGTTGGAGATGGATGATGAAATTCTTGAAGTTCATTGTTACCTATTCAATGCACTGGAACTAAGACTAGTATCTGCATCCAGTTCCAATCTCCATTGCCAGATGTTTTGTCTATAAAATTGCATCAGAGGACTTAAGAGGTTTCTTAAGTGATAAATTGATGTTTTTAATATTCCCTATTCAAAAAGTTTATTCTTTCTTTATAATTTTATTTATTGCTATTCTTATTTAGGAAGATATTTCGGTCTGGTGGGATATACAGTTTTATAATTATAGTGTGGTATTATGGTTCTTCTTTTGACAAGCTCCAAGTACTTTAACAAGTTCTGTTTCATATATCCTAATAATATCCCTTTGAAATAGGTTGAAGAAAATATTTTCTTTTCAATTTACTAGTGAAAGAACGGAAACAGATATATCAGGTGGTTAGTGCTTGGCTACGCAGTGTGTTAGTGACCAAGCTGGGACTGGAACCCAGGTTTCCTGACTTTCAAGCCAGATTATGTGTTTCAGAATCATAAAACTGTCTACTCTGTAATTTTGAAAAAGTAATGGTGTATACTCTCACACATTCTGAATTTCTAGAGCTGTAATAATAATCCATTAAAAAAAGAAAACAATCTTCCTTAGAGAATCTCACTGGAAAGGAACAGTTCTCAAGAAATGTAGAGAATACATATTCAACCACTGATTTTCTTCATTAAGCACTTCTCTGTGAAATGAACTTAAAATGTGATGACATCAGATTCAATATTACACCTATTTTTATTCCCCTAAAATATTGTCCAAACATATAAATGCCCTAGACTCTAAATCAATCATTTGAAAGTGGCCGACCACAGCTTTGAAAATATTGGGAGCATCATAAACATCATGCCCATCTGTCATTTCTTTTTCATCATGGAACATATATAGCCTACAATCATTCAGAGCAATATCTCATGGCTCAGGTAAAGCCTTATGAATAACTTTCTCTGTTCAGCTGTGCAATTCTGAGTAATTAGATGAATTCAAAAGTCCAACAAACTAAATTCTAAAAGGTGACTCAATGGCAGCAGGAATAGTTAAATAAACTAGTTTATTTTAATGGAAAACCTGATATTTCTTTGAAGTAGAGCAATTTGCAAGAAGAACTGGAAAAACTAGCATATGAAAGGAGAATTTAAAGTTGGAGCATTTTCTTTGCAATTGTAGAATACATTAGAATTTGATTGAACAACGTTTTATTTATGGTCCTTTTCCCTTTGAGCTTTTATTTCATCAATAAGATTTCTGTATGTTGGTGTTGTTTTTTGTAGAAAATTTTAGTAGGTTACCAAAATTTTATTGTGTTTAGCAATGTGTACATTGGATTATGTGCTTACATATTTCTAATATTGTTTTTCATTTCTCATCTGTGTATCTCAGTGCATACACACAGGATACATACTCTGCACATACCTGCAAGATAAGTGATATTTGAAAATTATTTAAGTATGAGGAAGGAGAACATATATAGTTGTTATGATTTAATTTATCTACAATAAAAAACATGACAAATGAAATAGGTAAGATTTTTAAGCAAGCAAAATTTAGTATATAAACACTGATGGAATGAAAATAATAAGCGATGTTTGATGATGAATAGACAGTGAATACTTAAAATAATTTGTCATGAAATTGGCATTATAATTCTAGAAATTAAACAAAAGAATATTCTTCTGTATCTCCTTACAAACATTTCTTTTAATTTTTCCATATTTAATTTTTTAATTGTTTGCACATACACACACATAATTTTAACATAATTATTTTGAGTACATGTAATTTTGTATTTTGACTTGGAAAAATGAATGCTTTTTACAGGTAAGAAGTT
Source organism: Panthera pardus (assembly GCF_024362965.1). Taxonomy (NCBI): domain Eukaryota; kingdom Metazoa; phylum Chordata; class Mammalia; order Carnivora; family Felidae; genus Panthera; species Panthera pardus. Next base: position 59,676,265 of record NW_026526810.1, on the reverse strand, counting down.
CTTTGGAAAATTGTAGTGGGTATTAATTTGATTCAATATCTCAAAATATTGATAATAAAAATATTTAGGAAGAATCTTTCTCTAAAATCTCAAATATTTTTAAAATAAAAGATGGAGTGGGCATCAGGGTGGCTCAGTCAGTTAAGCATCCAACTTCAGCTCAGGTTGATCTCATAATTCGTGAGTTCGAGCCCCACATCAGGCTTTATGCAGACAGCTCAGAGCCTGGAGCCTGCTTCGGATTCTGTGTCTCCCTCTCTCTCTGCCCTCCCCCTCCTCACGCTCTGTCTCTCAAAAATAAATAAACATTAAAAAAAAAATAGAGAGAGAGAGAAAAAAAAGATGGAGTTATAAATTAATAAAGAACACATAAATTAACCTACCTGATTTATTTATAGGATTTTCTTTCTTTTTCTTTATCACTGACTCCTTTGCCTCTCTCAGGCAAAAGGAAATTTATATGTCCTTAATTCTGCTCTCTTTTAAAATGCATATGAAGTGTTGTCATTCAGTTGAAATATTCTAATGCTATTATTGCAGAATACTAATGTGTGTGAATGGATGGGAATATTTTGCCCATGTAAGTTAGACCTAATTGAATATTCATTATTAATTTTGTATCTTACAGAAAAGACTCTTGTTTCCTAAGGCTTATCAAGACTTTTCAAGACTACCTGATTTCCATCCATTGGCAAAATTGCATCTACTAGATGTAGTAGCTTTTGTTACTGTTCACTAAATTTTCTAGTTTCCTTCCCTATGGAGTCCCTTGCTGAGAGACCATCCATTGCTGCTCAGTGATCATGTGATTTGTTCTGGCCAATGAAATGAGCAGAGGTGACAGAATTCACTTCAGGGAAGAACCCTTAAGAGCCAGCACACAGTTCTTTGATCCTCTTTTCCCTGTTTCAAGAGACTGGCAATCATCAGTCATTGCTCCATAAGCCTAAGTCTTGAAACAGAGCCTTTAGCTGTTTAGGGATGGACACTTACCATCATTGAGAAGTAAACCTTTCTTGTTGCAAACCACTGAGATTTTAAAGATCACTGAAATTAGGAGGCCACTGAGTTATCTCAAGGAATATGTAATCCTGCCAATTTACATGAGCAGCAACCTGGCAAGCATGTGTAGGAATGGTTTCTAAAGGTGATAGATCAAAGAGAATTAACTGTGAAATTGAATTAGGCAAAATTTACCTTATCCTAACACTTACAAAACTAACAATTTTTTTTTTTTACTTGTAGTCACTTTTCATGATTCTCAAATAGGTTTAGTTTACAGACCTCTTTGATGCAAAGACACAGAAGACTGTATTTGCCAAAACTTAAATTCTCACATACTTACTCTTGGCTATGTGATATTTAACATCTCATACAGCATTTCTTCCCAGATATGGGAGGCTAGGTAAGATATCCCTCCAGGCAGTGCCATTGCACCTTGTGCTTTCCAGTTATAATATATTAAATGTCTATTTCCCCTGCTACAATCTTTGTTTCATGAAGGCAAAGAATGTCCTGTTCTATTGTACCAGTCAGGCTAATGGCAGGAAACTGGAATTTGAAAGAAATTGAATGAAAGGACTTTTTTTGCGCGTTATTGGCAAGATTAAGTAATCACCCAGAGATGTTGAGGCACCCAGGAACTAGTAATATCAGGAAGAAAATAATATCTGTATGTCTGAAGGAAAGAAAATGGTACAGTTAGATTTTTTTGTAGACTAGAACAATAGAACAATAGAACAACAAAAGAACAATTGTTCTATTGTAGAACAATAGAAGTGGAGTCACTCAATAGGAGCCACAATAATACATCATACTTCCACAATAGTACACCAAAAAAGGGAAATCTCTGGGGAAGAAATACCCTGGTCTCTTTCTCCATCTCCTACCAGGAGCCTCCCACTGACTGAATCTCACAGAAGGTCAGAGGATGAGGAAGGCTGTTGATACAGCTCACAGAGATCAGCTCCTTACAGACAGAGAGCAAAGCAGAGAAGGATGAAGGATGGGACTTGGGAGGGCAGACAGAAGAATGTACATACCTCTTTATTGATACATTTCCAGTTCCTGCTTGTTTGCCATGTACGTAAGAAGTGCTTAAAGATATGTGATGAATGAAAGAATGAATAATGAAAGGCAAAGTAATCTGAATGCTAAGATGCAAGCTGCATTTCTTATTTTTTTAGGGAATTATTTTACTTCAACAGGTTGTTTTCTCATTGAATGTTGTCATAAGGTCCTTTCAGTTATTGGTATTAAATACTTATAAACCACATTTTGAACTCCTATGAAGAACACCGAGAAGTAAAGTAACTGGGGAAGCATTGTGAAAGAGATCATATTGGCATGCAAAAATGAAGTGGCTCAATTTGAACAAGTTTATTGAGAAGTTAATTAAGTAAAGAGGGTAAGTCATAAGACGTAATTCATGGTATGCAGTGACAACACAATTACTCATGTAATCGCTGGTATTGATACTGGGTGGAATGTCAGCTGGTGCAAGGCGTTAGGAAATTATGTGGTTGTGTCATTTGATCACCATGGCAACAATGATAATTAAAAGATTCAGAGATGGGTTGGCTATCTCTTTGTTGTAGAGCTTATAAGAAAGAAAAAGTCATGCCTAGTGCTTGAACTCTTAAACCAGAACGTGAAAGCAATATCAGAAAGTTTCTACGGAAGTTTTAAGGAAGATTTTCTAACCTAGGGTACACATTTAGAATTCATGTTTCTTATGTTATATTTCTTATGTAGGGGCATTTGTTGGGAAGAAATGAAACACTGACATTTGGGATGGAACATTTGGAAAGGCATAGATGAGGCTGAGAATTTAGAATTTCTGATTGTCTTGAACCTGCTTTAAGAGTGAATGCAGCTCTCTTCCATTGTCTGAAAAACCAGTTTTTCCTTGCAAATAAACTTTTCAGTAACTTCTGTTCTCCTCAAGACACTCCTCCCTCATTCAACACCCCTTACCACCTTTAGGTCTTTAAAGAGAATTAAATACTAGTGTAACCCTGAGGGAAAACTGCAAGATTGACTCTGGGAGGAGATCATTTTACCAATTTGTATAAGCAAGAATCTGGCAGGCATGAATTAGGTTGAATTCTAAAGAGATTACAGTTAAGGGGAATGAACTGTAAAACTGAATTAGGACAGTGGTTTTCAAAGTGTGGTGATTGGGCCAAGCCAGCATCAATTGTCACCTGAGAACCTGTTAGAAATGCAAATTCCCCAGTCTTATCCTAGACCTATTGAATCAGAAACTCTAAGGTATGGGACCCAGAAATCTGTTTTAACAAATCCTCTAGGTGATTCTACTACAGGTTAAAGTTTGAGAACCACTGGAATATGCTAAATGTACATATGTGGCTACTACTAGGATTTGAGGTTTAGTATTTTAGCTAGGACAGTTGGGAGTGAGTCTAATGGTTAGCTGGTTAATGGAAGCCTGGACTTAACCGTTGCTCATGGTCAATGAGGTTAAGATTACAGGTCTACCCTGACAAAATGTAGAAAATGAAGTTTGATGCCTTAGAGAAATGAGAACAGATTTAAAATGTGCAATTTGCTCCACCATTCTCTTACCTTCTGTACCCCCAGAACACCCTGAGGAAACTTCTTTCATTCAAAACATATTAAAATGCACTGGTGAGAGTAACAGCCACATCCATGAAAGCCTCTGTGGTGGCTGTCCCTAGCAGCTGATGATGGACATGGGTGATGTTGCCATGAAAATGACACCCTGATTTGAATAGAAAAAAAAAAAGGGATCCCAGAGTAGTAGGGCCAAGTGTCCGTTCTTAACTGTGAGTCAATGTGGCACAATTATCCTAAAAGGATATAGTTTCCAGAGTTGCAATCAGAGTGTTTTGACTCACATGGACATGTGCCCATAACTAAGTGATCATAAGGTCACTGGGAATTGAATAGATGGGCAACCTTCTAAGGTGTTTCTTGACTTGTTACAAAATAAAAAGTGACTTAGGTTGTCATAGTGAGAATTCTTAGCCTCATACCCATCTTCCAGACTTAAGCCAACTCACAGATTTAAAGCCCTTTTAATTAAGGAACAAGCCAGGTTCTTTTGAGGAAGAACGTGGCCTGCAATATGGCCATAAATGAGCTCCATGGGTTTTCCAAATAAAGCTACCAAGTCACTTACCAGGATACTTTTTCTGGGGGAGAGAAATTTTCAGGTCTTCTGGAGATTTTTAGATACTGCCTCTGAGATAATGCTAGGTCTTAGGATGTAAAACACCATCATGTTCCAGTAGTCAGAGCATGGACTTATGGAGATCAATGGATTAAAAAAGGCCTGACTCCATTCTGCCTGAAAGTGGCTCCAATAAGTTTGCTGACCCCCTGTGGTTATTTGCACAATTTCTGAGTCTATTTTAAAATAGTTGTTTTTTTTTTTTTTCTTCAGCTGAGGCACCAGCTTAGAAACACTGGTGAATTTAGGTTGCTGTAGAGTACTTTCAACTAACGGGAGACATATATTGCCATCCTTCCATAGCCAGAATCTAGAGGTTGAGGAACCAAAGGGTGGAGGTGGGAGCTACCTCTTTCACTATTATATATTTCACTTAAAGGTTCAGAAGTTTTAGAAGTCCTAATTCCCAAGGTAGGACAATTTCTGCCAGGAAACATAGTTGCTGTTTCATTACCTTAGAAGCTGAGACTATCCTTTGGCCATTTGGGGCTTCTCATGCTGAAGAACCAATAGGAAGACCTTACTCTACTGAATGAGGTAATTGGATCCAGTTGCCACGGGGAAATTGGGTCACTGTGATACAGTAGGGGCAAGAAGAGTATGGCAGAACTAAGAGGTTTCACTGAAGAACCTCTTACTATTCTATAAGAATAGTCAATGGAAATTGGAATTCAATAAAGACAGCACTACTAAAGATTTTAAATCATGGGAATAAAGGTTTGGGTCACCCTACCAAGGAAGGAACCCCAATCAGCAAAAATACAGGGTAAAACAAGTGATGGATATCATTTTAGGTCTCATGATCAGTTATAGAATCAGGTATTATAGTGGCTGTATCTTATGTTAATTTATGTTTTCTTTTTCCTCTTTGCTACTGAATATGAAAAGTTCTGATGGAAGGTAAATTATAATTTAAGTTTTAGAAAAGGGCATGAATGAACTGAAATTATCCCATGATTACAGAATAGTTGATGGGATTTAGTATCACTTTTGTGTGGAGAGCAAGAGTTGCTTCATAAAAGGGCAGAAATACATGCTGGGAGGCAAAGGGCAAACTGTGCTGGTTGCTTTCTGACTTTTCTCCCTTCCCATGTATCAATTAGCTATTGCTGCATAACAAATTACTTCCACATCTGATACCTTAAAACAATAATTCTTTATTATCTCACAATTTCAGTGGGGCGGAAACCTAGACATAGCTTAGCTACATCCTCTGGCTCAGGATCTCTCAGAGGGCTGAAGACTCATGAAAAGACTTGACTAGTGAGAGATTCACTTCCAAGCTCACTCGCATGAATATTGCCAGGATTCAGTTCCTCATGGTATTGTTGGGCTGAAGACCTCAGCAACTTGCTAGGCTTGAGGCTTATCTCATTTCCTTGCCATGTAGTTCTCTCCATAGGGAAGTTTGTACCCTGGCAATTGGCTTCCCATAGAATGAGCAAGTGAGACAGCAAGAGAATATCCAAGATGGAAGCTGAAGCTAGGAGCCAGGATGGAACCATATCATGGAAGTGACATTCTAACACTTTTGTCATATTCTTTTCATCAGAAGTTTGTGACTATGTCCATCCCACTTTTAAGGGGAGGATATTACACAAGGGAATGAATACCAGAAGGCAGGGATCATTGGGAGCTACCTTAGGTGCTACTTCTCATAACCCCAATTCATTCTCTGCCTTTATTTGGATCTTAGTTGGACTGCATCAGTCAGGTTCTTGCCCTCTGGCTTTCTGTTGGGTTTTGCCAATAAGAGTTCTAGCAGGAGAATAAAAGATGAAAGAGAAGTCAGAATATTTCTTTCCCTGCTTTCTGCCTTCATGCTGTGTGTCTGGCTGTACTTTTCTGCCTTATGGCCCTGCTTCCCTGGCTCTAGCCCTCCCTGAATACTGGTAACACCATTTCCTTGCCTGGGAGGTTTAGGCCTGGGGACATTTTAGGCTTCCCATATTTGCCAGTGTCTGGACACCTCAGTATCCCTTGCTGATTCTTCACTTCTGCACACACCTCTATAAATGATCTTTCCATTGAATTTTAAAAAATGTTTATTTATTTACTTTTGAGAGAGAGAGAAAGAGAGTGCATGCATGAACGGGGAAGGGGCAGAGAGTGAGAATCCTAAGTAGGCTCCATGTTGTCCGTACAGAGTCCAGTGCAGGGCCTGATCCTACAAACTGTGAGATCAGAACCTGAGCCAAAATCAAGAGTCAGACGCTTAACTGACTGAGCCACCCAGGTGTTTCCCTGCTAGCATCTTGAATGATACGTATCTCTTAAGGGGAGAGATTATATATTGATATTTTTTTAGTCCTTGTGTTTAACATGGTAGGCACTTAGTCAATGTTGGATGACTAAGTAGATGGATGGACAGATGAACCTAGTTTGAGTGTTATGAAAGAAAGGAAAGAGAAAATATTTTTAATTATATGAAAATTCTTCACTGATGCAGAATAGGCCTTGTATGTTTCATCTGAGACCATAAGGAAAAAAAGAATTAAGTGATCTCTAAAGAGAAATGGCAATTTAAAAAGTTTTAAAGAATTTTTATTCTGCCAGAGAAAGAGAAACTAATAGAGAAACTTATTTAAATCAAGCCACCGAGTCTACAGCATTGTAAGGGAAATTGTTTCAGAGGATTATCAAATTTATGAAGGCAAATGCATACTGAATTGGGTTAATATGAAATAACCATAACCAAAGGGTGTGGTTATTTTTATACCATTCCTAAGCAGTTAAGATTATTCCAGCCATATGTGTCATTAAAAAACTTTTACCAATGATTTTTAAATTTATGTTAATAATCAAGGGCCATTAAGCTGATGTTTGAAAATATTTACAGTGTTAGGCATAAAATACTTCACAACAAACCATACTGTGTTCTAAATTTCAATGTACAAAAAGCGAGGAACGTTGACCCTTTGAAGAAAGACAACTAAGAGGATTTACTATGTTAGGTGACCTCATCTGCAACAGGTAATATTGTAGAAGTCTGGCATTTTTACAACTTACTTTGTGAGGGAAAGGTACCGTATTCTCTCAGATCTTGGCTTGTATCCCTTTGCCACTATAGTATAAAATATCTTAGTGTGCTGGGTTTTAATCGTCAATACAATGCACATCCTGAAGACCATCTGTTTTCATTCTGTAATGTGGGCTAGAGCAGCCTTGCAAATAATTTTCAGAAATTGACTTACTTAGTATTTTTCCTACCTGCCCTCACCTCAGGAGACATATGCTTGAGCAGTAAATTCATAGTCTTTATTACCCCTAGGCCCACATGATTCCTTACAGTGGGCAAGTGAATAAGGGAATATTTGCAAGGCCCGTGTAAAGGTGATGAGGAAGAGCAAAATTTAAGGGAGACTCCAGGTGACTCAAAAACATTTTATTAGTGGAAAAATTATTTGTTTAAATGTATTTTTGTGGAGCCCAATTACAGAGCTAATTTATGTCTTAAGAAATATCTAGGAGTACCTTTTCTTGTCTTAATTGGCAGTTTTACTGGCACAGCGTTGACAACAGCCCTCATTAATAGAACATTCATTGCACTTAAAGAAACGTAAGATGGTATGCTGTGGGGTGTAAAAATACCTCAAACAACTCTGCACCTTCTTCCCAACATTTGCAATCAGTAAAATCAAAAAGTTGAGAGAAATTAATAAAGTGACAGAAACCAATAATATTCAAAAATAAACTCTAACACTAAAAACCTCAACTTCTTAATTAGGTCCTCTCTTCCATTTTGAACACACGCATGCACAGGCCTACATATATCTTAAAATCAGCATATTCAAGGATATACTCATTTTTACAGACTTGAACTGCCTTACATATCCCCAAAGAGGCCAAGGGTCTAGGAAATTGTTCAGTTAACGGAGAGCCAAGAATTCTTTTAATTAAAAATATTTGTAATCAACCTCCCAAGTGGGTAATAAAATATGTGACTGTGAAACAGGCAAAATAAAAAAATCACAAATCCATTTATTTTCCCCAAATCAAAACATTATATTGAGAAATCTGTTACTCACTCACCTGCCAAGTTCTAAGATTAGAAATCTTTGTTTTTGCTGTAACAGTTGATGCTACTGAAAGCTGCTAAGTCGCTTGAGGAACCTGTTCGCTGTTCTATTTCAGATGTTTCTTCTTCAGTAACTTTTTAATTAAAAGCTTTACAGATCACCCTAAACTTAGAGTCATAAGAACAATGCTTTCAGATTTTTTTCCCTCTTGTGTGTGTACATATGTAATTCTCCAGATCTCTTAAGATATGTACTGTCGTGCAGGCTAAAATAAAGCTACAAGTAACAATCAATGTCTGCCTCAGTTCTCTAATTATCTCATGGATTTCTACCCTTGTATTAATTAGCTTCTCAACTTCTTGACTCTGTGACCATGTAGTTCCTTCTTTCAGTATCATCTGCTCTCAGTATTGTTCATAGTTAAAAAATCAATCAGTCAATCTTTTTCTATAGATTTCATCTGAACACGACTTGACCAGTCACTACAGCCATTAGTCACCATCTCATTAAGACACTACTTCTTTATGCATATTACCATAGTATATTTATTTCTTTGGGATAGAGAGAAATGTAGTAAGGCCCTGATAGTATCATGTGTTAAGAGGTGCCACAAGGCCAGACTCTGCTGAAAACCATTCTTCTTTCTACATGGTGTGGTGTATAAAACTCTTACCATTGGGGGCACTCCATTTAGTTAAGCTGAAGGGGCCAGGACAATTATGTATTCTGATAATGTTACAAGGGAAGTAATCTAATAACACAACAAACTACGCATGCTTGGGGTAACTTGAAACCTCTATAAACAAAATAAAACCCATAACCCTTGCCAGTGGGTTTGGGATCAAACTTAACTTTTCACTGAGTCTTCAAATTCTACAACTTTTCCATTATTTAAGGTACATTCTTCAAAACTCCAGAAAGAAATTCCCAACACACCACCATATAGCTAAGGTTTAAAGAAAGCTCCAAAGATTAAGGAATGTGTGTAAAAGATCTTAAACAACAGAGCTGTTTTTGTTCACTCTCCCCTCCTCTTCCACAAAGAAAAACAAGAACATGGGTGACCTATGAGGATAAGGGAAACAGATCTCCATCTGTAAGCCTGTAAGGGACCATTGAAAACAAGAGTATAAAAAGAAGTTTTAAAAGTTATAAGGAACACATTCAGAGAAGACTTTCAAATAAAAACAAGCAATTAGTGAATTGAGTAACAACAGAAATTGAGCATATGCCAAGGCCTGCCAAGGCCTGCTATCTATCTCATGCTTCTTTGGTGAGAGAAATTGCTTTCTTTTACTATGTAACTCTGTCTTGAACTTTGTGACATTTGGAGGAAAGAAAGGTGCTCAGGAAATAGGATTATCATTGCCAGTAGCAGAATGAAGGACTTAGTGGGTTTATTGTTTAGAAACGATTCCAAGTAAGAATTAAAGTTTGTCCGTAAAAAAATAACTTTATACAAAGAGCACATTGTAGCTGCCAATCAATAAACTACATAACATACTAGAATAGCTGCATGGGCGATATGAAATGATATTTTAAGGAGTTTGTTTATATGTGCAAATACAGTTGACTCTTGAACAACACAGAGGTTAGAGACACTGGCCCTTCATGCAGTTGAAAATCCATGTACAATTTTTGACTCCCTGAAAACTACTAAATATCCTACTATTGACTGCAAGCCTTACTGATAGCATGAACAGTTAACACATATGCTGTATATTATATGTATTATATACTCTATTCTTACAATAAAATAAGGTAGAGAAAAGGAAATCATAAGAAAGAGAAAATACATTTATAACACTGTACTGTATTTATCACAAAAAAAATCTGTGTATGAATGGACTCGTGCAGTTCATACCAGTGCTGTTCAAGAGTCTACTATGCTTTTAATCTGGATAATTTAATGAAGTAGTTATGACCCTGGGCACGTTTGATAATCTTACATTTTGTGACTCAGTTTTCTCCATCCTTAAAACAGGAATGACAGAGGACCTACCTCATAATACGTTTTGCTGCTTCTAACTTGTATAATATATATAAAATATCTTGAGCTGTGCCTGTACAAAATAAGCACTAAATAAATATTATTACCAGTCCCTTAAAAAAATTATAAACTACTGTTAAAAAATCTGAATAAGTGCTTCAATTCTCCAGTATACCATAATGATAGAGGTTTTGTATGATTGCCTAGGCTAAATAGGCTAAATAATATCCTCCAAAGTTACCCAGGTGGGTCTTAATCTTTGGAACCTGTTAATGTTACTTCATATGGCAAATGGACCTTTGCAGATGTGATTAAGAATCTTGAGATTGTAAGATTTTCCTGAATTATCCAGATGGAATTTAAATGTAATCACAAAGATTTAAAAAAAAAAAATTTTTAATGTTTATTTTTGAGAGAGAGAGAGAGACAGACAGAATGTGAGCAGGGGAGGGGCAGAGATGGAGGGAGACACAGAATCCGAATCAGGCTCCAGGCTCTGAGCTGTCAGCACAGAGCCTGATGCAGGGCTCAAACCCACAAACCGTGAGATCATGACCTGATGCCTAACCTACTGAGCCACCAGGGCATCCCTAATCACAAAGATTCTTATACGAAAGAGGCAGAGGAAGATTTGCATATGGAAGAAGGCAGTGTGATGACTAAAGCAAGATGATATTATATTGCATTAAAGATTAGGGAAGGAGCCACAAGTCAAGGAAGGCAGTTCTTGACACTGGAAAAGTCAGGAAAGAGATTTTCTCCTAGAGCCTCCAGAGGGAGTGTGGTCCTGCTTGACATCTTGATTTTAGCCCCGTGAAACTGATTTTGGACATCTGTCCTCTAGAATTGTAATGTAGTAAATTTTTGTTGGGGGGAGCGGTGGGTGGCTCAGTCGGTTGAGCATCCATCCGACTCTTGATTTTGGCTCAGGTCATGATCCCAGGGTCGTGGGATAGAGCCCTGTGTCTGGCTCCAAGTTGAGCATGGAGCTTCCTTAAGATGCTCTCTCTGTCTACCTCTGCCCTTCTCACCTGCTCAAGCTCAATCTCTCTAAAGTTAAAAAAAAAAAGAAAAAAGAAAGAATAAATTTGTCTTGCATTAAGGCACTAAGCCTGGGGTGATGTTTTTAACACCAGCATAGGAGACTCATATAATGTCATACCATGTTTTGTTTAATGAATTAAATGCATTCATTAGGCATGTATTATGAAGTGAAGTGGTTATGGAAAAGTATGGTTATCTGGTTTAAACAGCTGAAACATGGATCTATTTGCTTGAATTTTACAAACCGGTAAGATTTCTTCAGTCTTTTGTCTCTCTCCCAGTGTCCACACTGGTTTTATTTCAACTATTTAGACAGAGGTATGGGCATTTAGTGGGAGGCCCTTATGGCTTTCTTTCTATGCTTAAGTTACCACTTCAAACGTGTACTCTTTAACTTGCTTATCTCAGGTATGATGCTACTTTTTAGGTGGCTGCTTTAATATAGTCCTATAGACCTGCCACATTTTACAAAGCAGGAAGTGGATGGATCAAGCAGTGGTGGTGTGGTAGGCAATACTGGCTTTGGAGCCAGGTAAACCCAGGTTTGAATCTGGGTCTATTATGAACTTTTTGACCTTTATCATCTTTGGGCTATAGTTTCCTCCTGTGTAAAAAAGGAATTTTTAAAGTGCCATGTATGGTAAAAAATGGTCTCATTTATATTTGTAAACATATTACAATGTTCCAAGGCCACATTGCCTTTAGTAGAAGGAATTTCAGTCTTTTCCTGGAAGTTCCTCTCATCAAATGTTTCTGAGAATTTTTTTAAGTGTATTTATTTATTTGAGAGAGAGAGAGAGAGAGAGAGAATCCCAAGCAAGCTCTGCACTGCCAGCACAGAGCCTGACACGAGACTCGAGCTCACAAAACCATGAGAATGTTTCTGAGAATTTAAGTCCCTACTCACAGCAGCAAATCAGATGGTGCCTTTAGATGAACTTCAAAACTGTTAGCCCCTTAAGAGACTTTGGCATCCACTGGTCCTAGAAGCCCTGGTGTTTCTTCTGCTGTCCTGCTCTTTCTCTGAGACAGGTTGCAATCTACTCTGGTGCCCTCTGAGAAGATCTACACTAAATCCCCAGGAAAAACAATGCCAAGAATGGATTCTTTAGATGAGTGGCCAGATAAAGGTGAATGATGTCCTTTCTTCTATGTTATTTTTTTTTTTTAACGTTTATTTATTTCTGAGGCGGAGAGAGACAGAGCATGAGTGGGGGAGGGTCAGAGACAGAGGGAGACACAGAATCAGAAGCAGGCTCCAGGCTCTGAGCTGGCAGCACAGAGCCCGACTCGGGGCTCAAACTCACAAACCGTGAGATCATGACCTGAGCCTAAGTCGGTCGCTCAACCGACTGAGCCACCCAGGCGCCCCATCTTCTATATTATATTTCAGACATACTCCAAAACAGATAACTGGGCCACAAACCAGCATAGTGGAGATTTTGCGTTTCAGCATTTTTGATTCTCCCACGCATGATTGTTGCTCCCTGGGATAATCCCCAGTACTGAATCTGATGAATCCAGAAGGATGATGGCAAGAATTTAAATGCATTGTAGACAAATCCAACAACTATTGGGGGATGTCAGCTTTGTGTAGGAGAGCTTCTTAATCTCTTGTAGATGATGTCAAGAAAGAACTGGGGCGCCTGGGTGGCGTAGTCGGTTAAGCGTCCGACTTCAGCCAGGTCACGATCTCGCAGTCCGTGAGTTCGAGCCCCGCGTCAGGCTCTGGGCTGATGGCTCGGAGCCTGGAGCCTGTTTCCGATTCTGTGCCTCCCTCTCTCTTTGCCCCTCCCCGTTCATGCTCTGTCTCTCTCTGTCCCAAAAATAAATAAAATAAAAAAAAAAAAAAAGAAAGAACTGTGACTTTCTAGGAATTACCCTAGTGTCATTGACGAAGACACAGCACTTAGCCCAGATTAAAAATTTAATCTCAGGGTCTTCTCTGCAGAGAATAAAATTCATTAAATTTGCAGATGTTTTTCTTAGAATTTAACATATTGCAAATCTTCAGAACTTATGTGATCCTTATGAGCCTGGAAGCTACAAGCCAGTAAACTGTCTCAGAAAACATTTCATTTTGAGGAAGAAAAAAAAAAAAGATGTATCTCGTCTTCTGACAAAATTTTCAAGTCCTATGACTTTCTCACTGAGTCAAACATCTCACTATGGACTAGCCAGATCATACATTTGATGACAAATGATTGCCTATCTAAACCTACTAATAAAGATATTTAGCATTAAATTTTATTTCCATTATGGAATAATCTCTATTGCCTAGTGATTGATCAAATAGAAACAGTATCCCAAGATTTAAGTAGCTGTAACTTTTGGGGATGACACAGTCTCCCCATTACAATGAATACATGCAAAGCCTACAAAATGTGGTATATAATAAATATTAAGAGGCTTTTTTGTGGTCTGTAGATCCAGGTTAAGAACTCCTGAGGCACAGGGGTGCCTGGGTGGCTCAGTCAGTTAAGCATCTGACTTCAGCTCAGGTCATGATCTCATCGTCCGTGAGTTCGAGCCCCATATCAGGCTCTGTGCTGACAGCTCGGAACCTGGAGCCTGTTTCAGATTCTGTGTCTCCCTCTCTCTCTGCCCCTCCCCTGCTCAGGCTCTGTCTCTCTCTGTCTCAAAAATAAATAAAACCATTAAAAAAAATTAAAAAAAAGAACTCCTGAAGCACAAAGAATTTCAAATATAATGCAAAATTTTCAGATTGCAACTGTGTGATAACACAGAATTTAGGGGGTCAGGTTGGATTTTTGTTCTATCATGACACTGAGTTGCTCACAGTCAGTTGGGATTGTCTTTAACACATTCGAATGGTAGAGTTGGCCAAAATTAATACTATATATGATTTGATATCGCAAATAGAGTTTTAAACAATTCCTGTTTATATTGCATAGTGCATTCACTTGCTAGAGCTGCCGTAAGGAAATACCACGGACTGGGTGGTTTAAACAACACACATTTATTTTCACACAGTTCTGGAGGCTGGATGTCCAAGTTTAAGGTGCTGGCAGGGTTGGTTTCCCCTGAGGCCTCTCTCTGTGGTTTTCAGATGGCTGCATTATTGCTGTTTTTTCATTTGGCCGTCCCTCTAGGTTTGCACCTCTGCTGTCTCTTGATGAGTCCAAATTTCTCTTCTTCGAAGGACACTAGTCAGGTTGGATTAGGCCATATGATCTCATTTAACACTGATGACTTTTTTAAAGGCCCTGTGTCCAAATACAGTCATATTCTGAGATAATGGGGTGCTGGGGCCTCACCATATGAATTTTGGGGGAGACACAAATTCAGGCCATAATGCATAGGATCTGAATCTAATTGCCTTTATTTTCTCCTAAAAGTATTATTTCACATGTCCAAATTTTCCTAGATAAATTATCCCTCAGGTTCCTTACATTAGGTAGAAATTGCACCTCATTTTCTTAGGTTAACCTGATGTCACTAAAAATGGCGTCATTAATTTGTGGCCCAAAGAAAACAACCATAGACAAAAGGCTTTATAAAGCAAAAATAGAAATAATTGGAATTTGATGAGCTTCTCATGACTTTAAATGTCATCATGAAACAAATAATGTAAATACTTTATATATAGTCTTGAAAAGAGCCTTAATTGTTGTGTGGGCTTTTTATGTAGACGAAACAGTATACAGGTTGTTCTTGGCAATGCAAGGACTGCACAACTGATACCTCAGTTCTTACCACCCTACTGATTTGGTTATGTTACAAACATATCAATAACGTATTTGCAAGTCTGCCAGCTGAGGATGGAAATTACAAGGGAAAAAGAATCGGTGGGTTTATATCGCAATAGGCTAAAAGATCAAACGTGAGGCATTTATTTAGAAATAATACATGTATTGTTAACTTTCACTGTTAAACTAACCTTCTCAAATAAAGTGTCTTATATTGGTGTGCATGCAGAAATGACAAAAGGTGAATACAAAGAGGGGAAAAATTATACAGCCGAAGCATGGTCACAAATCCAAAGCAAATAAAATTAATATTGGATATTAAAATGGTAAATATTTAGGCAATAAATCTTAACATATCAAGGTTATCAGTGGGTCAAGTTCTACATTTGTGAAAAAGGTATCAGCAAAGAGGCCGGTCTACTTAGTCCTTTTCCCTCACCAAAGATCTTTTTACAAACAAGAAATCAGTATTTTGTGAGAATTGGGCTTTTTTTTCTTCCCATTTTCCAATTTCCAAACCAGTTTTGAGCAATATTAAAGGCATTTAAATTCAGGAAATATGCAAAATATCAACAGAATTTTAACCCTATTGCACAATGCGTCAGATGAACGACGGAAATAATTGCTGTCGGTTTGTACTTTTTTGACCAATAATTCTCTGTATTTCCTGCAAGTAACTTGAGTGATGCAAATGACCTTATTTTTACAGCATGCTTTTATTAAATAGTTTATTATTTTGGCAGACTAATAAAGATTTTGGTATTTGCTTTTATTTGCAATAATATTACCACCACATAAAAAAGGATTTTATGTTCTTTTTGAGGAACAAGGAGGATAAAAGTGGTGATGGATAGCGCAGCTGAGGCATCAGCAATGAGCTGGAAATGAGACACATAAATATGAAAGCAGAGCTAAGAAAATAGAACTGCACCCTTGGCCTTTCTTAAAAGAACATGCACACTTCATGGTTCATTCACACTGTTACAGAAACTCCTTTTGTTTCCAATGAATCAGGGAATGCACGCAGTCTGAAACACTATTCTCACTCATAGCTGACTGACTCCTTCTATTTAATTAGACTCATTCCAGGAAAATATTTCCAAGCTTTCTGAGGATGTTTTGATTTGAGGAAAAAAATAATCAATTGACTGAAAAGTTGGTGGATAGAGGGCTGAAGGGGAAATCAAAACAGACTTCCTATTTTCACCGTTATTTAGCACAGGCACAGAAATGAAAGCATTGCGCACTGTAGCATCTTTAGAGCCGATTGAGCAATTTTGTAGTATTTAAGGATAGTCGACGTAGGTGTCTAGGCAATTGAACGTGTCTTTAAGGGCAAATAATATTCAACATGTGTATGGAAACATTGGACAGACCACATTAGATGGAGGCTTTGGGAATTATGCATTATGTCTTGCCAGCGATGGTCCGTGTTTATTCAAAAATTATAATTGTTTTCATGTTGCGTGTTTTCTGATATAACGTCGGTGTGTGAATTTCGCATGTCAAATATTATATATTTATTGTCAGCAGAGTATGTTTGGCATTAATTTCTATCTTCCTCCATTAATAACTTGTTTCCTCATAGCAGCATCTAATCGTTACCGTGAATGGAAGCAGATTGTGATGAAGAAACCAAAGGGAAGGTGAATCTCTTATCAGGGCCCAAATCTGAATTGGCACATAGTAGCTCTTAGCTCAGTAATATTCATACGTAGAACTATTTTTCTTTGCACATGGAAGTGCAGCCAATAGATGAAAGTAGAAAGAAGTAATATGTTGTGAGCCGAGAAATCCACTGCTTCGTTATCGACATAATTCGAGTCTTACAGAGGGAAAGAGCTCTACCATTTGGACTCTTGTCTCAAAGGCTTACAATAGACATGATTCTGACAAGAGGTTGGTGGTAGCAGAACAGACTTAACAATTAATGGTCTGCCAAGGCTGAGTTCAGAGAATTGCTTTACCCAATGCCAATCATTCATTCCTGGCAGTAGTACTTCACATCTTTCCTGGGATGCCATCCAACCACAGTGGCATCTAAAATATATCGAGCAGTGTTGTTACAGTTGGAGGTGAAATTGAAATTTGCGCCAAACAGAAGTGACAAATTCACATGGCTGAGTGTTGCCTAGCAATCAGGTCCAAGGGGGACGCGGCAATTCTGCCTTTACCCATGGGGGTGCGTAAGGGGGGAAAGAAACATTTACATTAGAGCTTAGGTGGTCTCACAAGTAGAGCCAGGTATATGACAGACTTCCTCTCACTTGCAGGGTGTGAGGGGGTAAGGTATTAGGGCGGCATAGGGAAAGGAGGGCAGCAGCTGAGGTTGGTAGGATAAGCAGCTTTTGAGGCGGAGATTCTCAGCAGTTAACCTGGGGGAGGGGGAGAGCAGCAAGATGCCAAGATGCCAGACACGCTGCAGAAATTCATGGCAATTGGCCATCCTGCTGCCTTTTGACTGCAGGCCTCTGATGCACCTCTGTTCAGCTGACACTTGGCAGCTGTGTGGCCCCAGGGTAAAGGGAGCAAATGGTGGCTTTCTCTTCCCAGAAATCCACCTGGGAGCAAAGCTCCGGGTAGGCAACCAGATTAGGGAAGGGATTAGTGGAAGCAATAGAAGAGTCCAGCTGAAGTTCCTGTCTTGTGTCCTCACTTACTATTTTCCTTTTGGGTTCCCCAGTCCATCTAGTTTGTACTGGTCTTTTCTTTCTCTTGAAGAGTGCTACCCCCTCTCCCCCTGTGCTGTCCTCTAAGGTGTGGCATGATTATCAAATCAATGATTAACCTACCAAACAGCAAGTGGATGTACTCAAATACAACTCTGGGGGAAGAGGCACAGAGGCACAGTTGCTTGCCTGACAGACTTTTCTCAGGTCACAAACTGAGTGAGAGATTGTGTGCAAATAAGTGTTTTTCCACCACTCCCTTATTTGGCAGAAGCATAAATCTGGGCATTTGTAGAGTGGATTTAACTGTATAATGGAGGAATTTATGGAGGTATTACAGCTACCAGGCCATAGATTATTTTCCTCTTTGCCTGCATTTGTTGTTGTTGTTCTTTTTCTCTTGAACCGTCAGGGTCTGCTTTACCTGCTGAGTCTAGTCCTCACTGTTTATGAGAGAAGAGCCAGCCCACTCTCGACTGAGATGGTAGATGCTATCATTTCCGGGAGTGATCCCCCTACTCCATAGGCTTACTCTTAATGAATGTCGGGCTTTAGTGAATTGTCAATGTTGCAAACCTTCAACACCCGTCTATGGTATTTGGCTGAATTTGTATGTAACCTGTTGTTTTCTCAAAGAGACTATGAATTCCTAAGGGCAGGAACCATTTCTTCTAAGTAGAGTCAGATAAGATAAACTCTGAAATGGTGAAATTGCAAAGTGCTATCCAAATTTTAAGGTGTTTTTGTTATTCCTATTGTGTATAGTATGCTGTCCATTTTGCAATAGATGTTCAATAAATAATGGTGGATCAATGGATGGACTGGATAAATGAATGGTTTGATAATGACTGATGAATATATAAAACTATACATGAATTTAGAAGATAATATAGATTATAAAGCTAAACAATAATAACAATAATAATATTATAATACAGTAATAATAACTGTACGGACTGCTCATTTTGTGACATCCTAAATTTTTTGCATAAATTAATTCATTTAGTTCTCACAACAATATCAGGTAGATATTATGATTTAAAGTGAGGGGATTGTTGCTCAGGAATGTTAATCAATTTTCCCAATTGTAAATGAGGAGAACTGCTTTCTAACCGGACTTTAGAAGTAATCTCCATTAATAGCATTAATTGCCTATACATGAAAATGTAAAATTGGGATCTATTCTGTTTGAGTTCTGTCAGCATGAAGAGCTAAAGCATAATGAAGTCGGTGCACTATTGCGGTAGACAGAAGAGTGGCCCTTCAAAAATGACTACATCCTAATCCCTGGAGCCCCTGAATATGCTAGGTTACATGGCAAAGGAGGATTAAGGTTGCAGATGGAATTATGGTTGCTCATCAACTGATGTTGATCTGGGAGAAGGTTAGCCTGCATTATCCAGGTGGACCCAGTATAATCACAAGGATGCTCAAATGGAAGAGGGAGGCACAGGAGTCACTGTTAGAGATATAATGTGAGAAACACTGCCTGGCTGTTACTGGCTTTGAAGATGGAAGTGGACCACGAACCAAGGAATGTGCACTGACTCTAGATGCTGGAAAAGGCAAGAAAATGGACTTTCCCCTGAGCCCTACCAATGCCTCGCTTTTAACCCTGTGAGACCCATTTTGGACTTCTGACCTTCAAAACTGTAGAATAATAAATTAGTGTTGTATGAAGTCACTTAGTCTGTGGTCATTGTTACAGCAGAAATGGGAAACATAAGGTTTTCAAATTTTTAAGGTTACAGAATGAATTTTGATTGCTTACTAATTCATCACTGAAGGTTAGTGACATAACTTCCAAGAGTTAAAAGTTGGAAGGATTAAAAGTGGGAAGAGTTCAAAGCTGGAAGCGGGGGCGCCTGAGTGTCTCAGTGATTAAGCATCTGACTTTGGCTCAGGTCAAGATCTCAAGGTTCGGGAGTTCAAGGAGCACCCTGCCATCAGGCTGGGAGCCTGGAGCCTGCTTCCGATTCCTGTGTCTCCCTCTTTCTCTGTCCCTCCCCCACTTGCATTCTGTCTCTCTCTCTCTCTCTCAAAAATAAATAAATATTTAAAACAAATTTTTTTAAGTTAGGGGGGTGCCTGGGTAGCTCAGTTGGTTGAGTGTCCAACTTCACTCAGGGCATGATCTCAAGTTTCGTTGGTTGGAGCCCCACGTCGGCCTCTGTGCTGACAGTGTGGGGCCTGGAGACTGGCTTCAGATTCTGTCTCCCTCTTTCTGCCCCTCCCCTGCTCGCTCTCTGTCTCTGTCTCTCTCTCTCAAAAACAAACATTAAAAAAATTTTTAAAAAAAGTTGGAAGTCTTGGCCTCACTTAGCTTCATTATTAAACTCATTTTCAGGGGCACCTGGGTGGCTCTGTCAGTTAAGCATCGGATTCTTGGTTTTGGCTCAGGTCATGATCTCATGGTTGGTGGGTTTGAGCCCCATGTCAGGCTCTGCACTGACAGCAGCAGGCCTGCTTGGATTCTGTCTCCCTCTCTCTCCTGACCTCCCTGCTCGCACTCTCTCTCTCAAAATAAATAAATAAACTCAAAAGAAACCTTAGGTTTATTTTCATTTGAAGTATGTACAAAGCAGATCTTTCCACTTAACATTCTATAATTCTTTACCATTTTTCTTCTCTAAAACAACATTTTAATCATATTATGATATTTAAAATTAGAAACCTGGTCATCCAAAATTACCCAGGAAAGAGAGACACGAATTTCTATGGACCTTAATGGACATTTTCTGTCTTGTTGCTTCACCTTCCTTGCTCTCTTTGTCTTTGTTCTTCTTTTTCATCTACTTCCACCTGTCCTCTGTTAAATCTCAAAACAATGATCCTCTCAAACCTGATAAATCTCTGGCTAAAGATCCAAAGAATGCATCCTTTTTCACTTGTTAAGTCTCAGAATCCTAGTGTTTTTTTAGTCTTATTTTCCCCTTTAATAATAGTAATAATAATAATAATAATAGATGATATTAATATCATTTAATAATATTAAGCACGTTCTTTGTGCCATTATTTTGATAAATGCTTTACATAGGTTATTTAATCCTCATAAAACTCTAAGAGGTAAACACTTTTATTATTTCTGTTTTTCAGATAAGAAAAGTGAGGCATAGAAGGGTTTAGAAATTTGCCCTAGTCCCTGAACTCAAAAGTGGAAGAGCTGAGATTCAAATCCAGAGGATGGCCCACCTTCAGGTGACATCTTCACTTTACACTCTGCTGCCTTGTTTGCTGTCACCCTGGTAGCAGCTGCTGGTCGCGAGCTAGGCTAGAAGTACTTGAATTATTCACAGTGCTTAAGATAACAAAAGATAACAGCACTTAAGTGCTCAGTCCTGAGGATAGCCCTGGGTGGTCAAGAAATAAACCAAATAAACATGGAGGAGGTAGAAATGCTGGTTATCCATATCAGAAAGTAGACCCTGAGCATATCAAGGAAGGGCCCTTGACTTATTTAATTTCATATTTTGAGCATTGAGCATCATGTTCAGTGTATAGTGTTTCACCAGGAATTCTAAATCAGTTTCTGGACTACCGGGAAAGTGTTGATAGTATTGGAGAATCCACGTGTTTTACAGTCACTAGTCTCAACTGTCACGGGAAATTATCCATCTACAATGATAAGGCTGCAATGTAGATAGATAAATCCATCGACAAAGATGAATTTCTTGTTTGTTGGCTTCTACCAGTTTAGTAAGATTATATATTGGTTTCTTCATGATGACCAGAAGCTTTGATTAACAGAGGTATACGTATAATAAAATGGGAAACCAAATATGGCTAAAAATGAATTTCGTTTGATAAACAAAATGTTTCAAAACACAGGGTTCATGGAGTGTAATGAATTGTGAAAGCTTTACTTAATGCTGATGATGCAGACAGGCTGATCCCGAGAAGCCAGGGGAGGATCCTATAGGACCAACCAAGAGGGTCCTTGGCTTCATGTGGGATGGAAATCAAACACAAGTCAGAAAACATGAAAACAGAGTTTCCTGAATAGTATAAGTGACAGGTAAAGAACAGCAGATGGAGTGTCTTGGAAACTCAGAAAGGAAAGGAGAATGAGTCTTGCTGCTTGGATTACAGATGTATATTAGAAAGGGGTCTAGGGTACTGTTCCTTTGGGAATCCAGGGCAGGGTCTGATCAAAGGTGAGTGTCAGGTGAACAATAGGTGTTATTCCGTAAATTACCAGAGGTAGCGGGTATTGATGCCCGTGTATGATGGAGGTTTGTTTGAACTAATGTCCTGCAACCTGTTTGGGATCTGGCTCTTCTTGGATATTATTAGGTGTTTGGGGCCTAGGACAAAAGTCAGAGATTGATTAACTTTCTTGCTTCCCCTTTGAAATGGGAACATAGCTTCTATGACTTACTCAGAGGCAAAATATGGATCATGAATAAATGGAGCCTGGCAGAAAAACAGCAGAGATGGAGGCTTTCTAAAACGGAGTCCCTTCACTTTCTGAAACTACCTTAGTGGAAACATCGAGAACCACAAATACTAGTGTTAATTACGAAAGAGTGAATGGGTTCAAGTCCTATGTTTCCAAATATCTGCATCATACCTGATGCTTCTCTTAATGAATTACTTCTAGTTATCATACTTTAGTGCTAATTAGCTGATCAGCTCAACTTCTGTGACCAGTGATATGTAGCTGAGCTCGGGCCACACAGAAGGACTACAAGTTTTAATTACAGGGAAAGTAATTTTCTAGGAAGAGCAACAAAAGTTTATCTACTAGGAAGTATTAAGGGGCCAGTACCTTTTGGATTGGGTGGGTAGGCATGGAAGAGAGTAATATAAAGAGGAGAAAAGTATTGAAAGGAGATGAGACATAGAGCTAGAGACATTGTCTACTGTATAATTTGCCTATTCCTGGCACTTTTTTTGAAACTATGGTGCTTTTTTATTTGTTTATTTTGAGAGACAGCATGAGTGGGGGAGGGACAGAGAAGAGAGGGAGAGAGAGAATCCCAGGCAGGCTCCATGCTGACAGCTGAAATCAAGAGTGGGACACTTCACCAACTGAGCCACCCAGGCCCCTGACCTATTACTGGCATTGTTAACCCAACAAGAGCAATTAATAAATAATTTCTGAACCTCTATTGTAAAGATATGTGCTATACAAAATATGGTTCTTTGTCCTCAAGGGGACATGAGACATACATACAGAGCTGGTGAGGAGAGAGAGGGAGGCACTTCATCTAAGCCTGTGAAAACATAAGTAGTAACATAAAATAAAGCATAATTTTATCTAACAGTACAGTAGATACCATGAGGTAGTACCAAAAAAATTAACCAGGGACAGGAAAGGATGCAAAAATTAGGGGAGGGAGCCATCATTATTGCCTCTGGAATCAGGAGGTTCAGAGCCAATATACTGAGATATGGAGGGGGAATCCATCTGATTTGCCCAGTGTTCCTTGACCTGGACCACACTGGATTACTCTTTTTTTTCCCCCACATTTATTCATTTTTGAGAGACAGAGAGAGACAGAGCACAAGGTGGGGAAGGGCAGAGAGAGAGGGAGACACAGAATCAGAAGCAGGCTCCAGGCTCTGAGCTGTCAGTACAGAGCCCAACTCAGGGCTCAAACTCATGAGCTGTGAGATCATGACCTGAATCGAAGTCGGATGCCTAACTGACAGAGCCACCCAGGTGCCCCTAGGTTACTCTTACTAAAAAAGATTTCTTTCACTCTCCTCTTAATAGAAGACAGCAGGTGAAGCTCAAGGGACCTCTTTTTCCTTTTCATGACAACCCTAGTATCCCCAACCTGGGTGGTAAATGGTTTAGCACTAATCAGAGTGCTGGACCCATGGATCCACTTGATAAATACCTGCTAATTGCATGGTAAAGCATAAAAAACATTTAACTTGGAGAAGATCTCACTAAATGTCCACTTTACCACTGCCTAGCAGTATGAGCTTGGGTTAGCTATAAATTGATTTTTATTTTCCTTATCTGTATAATAGGACAGCTAACTTCCACAGCAAAAGGTTAAGAAAACCACAAGCATAACTGAAATAACATGTAAACATATCTGATACCTGTTAGACACTCAAATATTGACGATAAATTGAAAAGTGTCCATATGGGTATAGACAGTTGGAAGCTGATATCTGAACTCTGAGTGGGGAGTTGTGTGGTATTTAGAAATTGGATTCTGCTGGTCTTCAATTTTCTTATGAAAGCATTGAGCAAGTGGATTTGGAAGGTCATGGAAATTATAATGGTCTTTATTTCTCAGAAGCAAGATATTAATGAATTCTTTCTAGGCCCCAAAGCACTGATATAATATTGAATACAGAAACAATGAAAAGCTTGGAGAACCTGGGTAGCTCAGTCAGTTAAGTGTCAGATTCTTGATCTCAGCTCAGGTCATCATGATCTCACAGTTGTTTAGTTCGAGCCCCTCATCAGGCTCCTTGCTGACAATACAGAGCCTGCTTGGGATTCTCTCTCTTTCCTCCTCTTTCTCTCTGCCCCTTTAAAGATCTGCACAGATATTTAAAGTAGAGGCTCAGAAATTACTTATTAATTGCTCTTGTTGGGTTAACAATGCCAGTAATAGGTCAGGTGCCTGGGTGGCTCAGTTGGTGAAGTGTCCCACTCTTGATTTCAGCTGTCAGCATGGAGCCTGCTTGGGATGCTCTCTGTCCCTCCCCCACTCATGCTCTCTCTCAAAATAAATAAATAAACACAATAGAGTATGTTTTCTCTCTCTCTCTCTCTCTCTCTCTCTCTCACTTAATATAAATAAAGTTTTAAAAATTAAAAAAAAAGAAGAAGAAATAATGGAAAACTCATTACTAACTAAAAAGACAACATTTGTCTGCCTCATTGGGCTTTTGCTGCTTATGGCTTGGATATATATCAGTTGGTGCCAGTCGGTAATGACATTATTGGATGGCAAAAACAAAAAGTAGTGAACATTTTATTAAGCCAAATTATTCTGTTTGGTAAGAAACTACATCTTATTCAGGGATTCTTCCTACTGCTTTGGTATCAAATTGCCTTTTCATGATAGGGTGGCAATAAAGGATAGTAATTGTTTATTCAGATTACCTTTCCTGGGAAAATGAAAAGTTGGCAACTCTATGTCAGTTTCCCAATTGTTTTTTATTGTTGATTAATTTTCAGGTTCATAAAATTTGAAAGTCTAGAAATCACTGACCTAGAGCACCCACCAATAAATAGTTTTTATTTTTATCATTAGCATTGACATTATCACTAACAATGTTGAGAATAAACTTTCTGAAAGGAATGTTCATTGAAGAGTACCAAGTTTTTTAAAGCCTCACTAGCCTTTCTCAGCATCAAAGCTTAAAAACACATCCTCCCCACCCCCTCCTCCACCCCCCCCCCCCAACTCTGAGGAGAAAAAGATATAAGAAAGAAGGGGCAAGAGTCAGATTTTTTTCTACTCCGGTGGGAGCCTACTGACTGAAATATTTACAAGTGTGGAAATGGCACAGAGGAAACCCACTTACTGCTGGAGAGGAAGGTCGAATCAGGCATGCGGCCTCCTCAGCGAGCCAGCTCAGGGGGCTCCTCTGCCCTGACCTCGCTCCAGGCAAGTAGCTATCAGGCCTGTTTGGGGTAAGTGATACAAAGAAGATAAAACACCAACAACAGCTTTAATGTCAGAGCTGCTGCCTGAGTTGCCACTTTCCCAGCAGAATAATACAGTCATGTTTTTGAGGATATTTTAACAGGTATATTAGAAAAACTGAAGGAAGTAATTCTATAGAAGTTTAAAGGTCATGCATAAATGATAGATTTTAAGACCATAGTAAAGGCTTGGTTTTGACCACCTTCTGACTGACTTTTGAAAACATTTCCATGTAAATTAATCAACTTGTATAATGACTAGAGATATTTTCTAACTAAAGAACTCAGTCGTGAAATTGTTAATCTATAAATGATTTATCAAATGTAAAAAACTGCTATTGTTGCTACTATTTTTCTTACTAATCAGCAATTTTTTGTCTTCTTATTGTCTCTCTCTGGAATTTGACTTGAAAAATAATGTTTATTTGTATACAGTAGCCTTGAATGTGACTTGAGTTATATCAGACCTGTTGTTCAGACATATTGACATTAAGAGAAACAAAGGGAATCCAGACCTGACTTTAAGAGCTCACCATATTAATTTGTTATCAGAACCAAGAGCGCGTATTTAGAAATTCAGTTTGCTTATACTATATCAGGCCCCACTGACAGCACTAGATAATTATTTAGTCTGAACATAGATTCATATGTGAGGTAGCATGCCAAACAACTTCGTGTCAATCGATGACAGGAATGGTTGCAATAATACAAGTAGATTCAACAACAGCATGATAATATCGTAGAAATGTATATTCCCTAGAGAAAGAACATGCTATCCAACATGGTGGCATTATCTGGTCCTCAGTTAAGGTTTGATAGCTTATTGGTCAGGGAAGCATCCCACCCTTTGACCTCTTCTGAGTTGAGAATTATTGTGATTCTATTTATCTGTTCAAAGTACACAAAGGAGTTTTAGCTCTGTCCCATTTTTATACATCACTTGTGACTGGGTAGCCAATGTTAAAGCATATAAAACTTGCATCAGAATGCTATGAATGCATGTACCTGTCTTCTTCAGGTTTATTCTGACTCTGTGTGTGTGTGTTTGGGAGTGTTGGAAGGGAAGGTAATAAGTATAGCCAGGTATAGTTTGACAAAACACTTGAATGTCATAAAGAAAAATTTAGTGTTTTTCTCTTTTAAACCAATAAAAGACCACACATGTAATTCATCTATTACAAGGTGAATTGACTTCAGAAATGTTTTACTTTTGACTTTTAAAATTATTCTTAAATTCTTTTCCTATCCTCATATGCCTGTAATTTTTAAAGATACTTACTCATCAGTAAGAGTGGATCTCCAGGTATGTGTTTGTAAAGAAAGGGTGGGAAAAGGTGGCATGTGATCTTATCATCTCTCTACCTTTAGATTTACTGAAAAATCCCTTAAAAGGCATCATATTAGGTTTCAATCACATGATCAACAAAATTCAAAAATGAAAAATTTTGGGGTGCCTGGGTGGCTCAGTTGATTAAGTGACTGACTTTGGCTCAAGTCATGATCTCATAGTTGGTTGTTTCGAGCCCCACGTCAGGGCTCTGGGCTGGTAGCTCAGAGCCTGGAGCCTGCTTCGGATTCTGTGTCTCCTTCTCTCTCTGCTTCTCCCCCACTCATGCTCTCTCTGTCTCCCAAAAATAAATAAAAATCTTAAAAAAATTTTTTTAAAAATGGAAACATTTTCATAATTGTTTCAACACTAGAACATTGTGGTCTAAAGAATGTTTATGAACTCATGCTACCTCAAGAACATGGGTGAGGTATGGTAATTCATGTGTGGTTCCCTGACAAAGTCATACAAGGTAGGATTTTCACTTAGAGACTTTCAGACAAGAAGTTCTAGAGAATGAATACATAGTCTGCCTCTAAATCAATTTCCTTTGGAATCAATATGTGTTCTTCTGGGAATGTGGAGGCAGGTATACACTACGTTAGCATGCAGGATTTGAATGGACCACTCTGAGAACAAGCTTTATGTTTATATGTAAGAATGTGTGTGTGTATACACACACATGTTTAATAGTCTAATAAAAAAGAATCCATAGACCTGTATTCAAGCACAAGTGCACATATTCATATTTTATGCTCAAGCACAATTCTGACATTATTGACACTTTGCATTGGAATAGGACAAGCTGGTGTCACCAAACAGGAAAATTAATTCACTCAATCCTTAGTATGCTCACGGAAGCCATACAATTCATTATGAGCACATTGCCAATACAAAGACAAACAAACAGTATGTGTATCCTATTTGATCTAAATCATAGCAGGGAGCTGATCTGGTAGAAAATATAGTGCATCCAGCCTTGAGCATTCTGAGCTGTACTCATGAATTACTTACTGTATAACTGGGTTCCACTCTAGTTTCACATAATTTACACAAGGTTATTATACATTGTGCCTCTTCCCAAATCAGCTATCTCCATAAGAGGCTCATGCATTATGGAGCCAGGGGAGCACTCAGGACCAGTCCAAGAATGCTGTGTCCATGGGGGAAAAGACAAAGTAAAAATCACTCCCTACCTAAATGCACAAAGAGTGTTGGTCTCTAAACATCAGATGTTCCTGAAACCCCACCTATGAAAAGTCTAATGGCTGATCTCAAGAACTATGTCGCTGAGTTTGGATAGATAATTTAAGCTGTCATGAAGTTGGGCAGCCTGGCCTGTTAAATCTTTTGTGAGCTTGTTGCTTCTCCAAAAACTCCCTACAGTGTCTAACACAAAAAAACACACTTTATTGAGCATCAGAGAAGGTTGTTTTCCACTGACCCCTATTACATTACTCAGACAAATATAAGAATTAAGGTAAATGAAAGGGAAAAAAGTAAAACCCTAGAGGTCTAAAAGTTCTTTGTTTAGACAAGATTTTTTTTTTATTTTAATTTGGATATTGTAGCATTCATTCATGAATCCTCTGCTTTTAATTTTCAGTATGACTTTAGTGGTATTTTCCATGTTAGAAAACTATATTCTTAAAACTATTTGGAAGGGAAGTTTTGAATTTTACAGTATACCAAGCTAACCATTTGAAAAATGAAATGTTCAGTTAGTGCCACTCTGGTCAATGAGCATGTTTCTTAAAAACTAAAACAAGATATTTCTTATGGAAACTAGATATAAACTCTATTAACAGATGGATTTTATATATTTTTTCATTCTTGTATTGTTAGTGACTAGACTGTATGTAGTAAGCATTCAATACATATTTATTGAAAGGGAGAAGAAATCAATGCATATGACGTGTCAGAACACAATTCTGGGAAGATGGTATTTTTATCACAGTGGAGTTTATTTCTCTATGTGTGTTTGCTCAGAAATCCAGAGGACTCTACTTAAAGCAAGTTCTAATAAAGGATATACTGCTATCTATTCTGATCTGATATCCATGTATGGTCAGGGCATGGTCAAAGGAGGTCTGTTAGGGATGTATTTACATTCAAATAATAGAAAACTGCCACAGTGGCCCTGGCAGGAGGGGCTTTGTCTTCTGGGACAAGAAGTTTGGGAGTAAGCAATCCAGGATTGGTGTGGCAACTCAATAATGCCACCAAAGAACCTATTTTTCCATTTTTCTGTCCTGCCAGATGTAGTTTGTAGGCATTTGCCCTCAAGCTTGGCATCTTATGATTCTAAGAAAGATGCTTGCTTTGGGCGCTGGGGTGGCTCAGTTGGTTAGGCATCTGATTTGGCTCAGGTCATGATCTCACAGTTCATGAGTTCAAGTCCTGCATTGGGTGAGCTTGACCCCCGATTCAGGTGAGTCTTCATTCTCTCTCTCTCTCCCTCTCTCTCTCTCTCTCTCTCTCTGCCCCTTGCTCACTTGCACCCTCTCTCTCAAAAAAAAAAAAAAAAAAAAAAAAAAAAAAAAGAAAGATAAAGAGAAAGAAAAAAGAAAAGAAAGAAGAAAGATGCTTGCTACCATGTCTTAACGCTAATATTTCACCAAACAAGAAGGAAAGATAAAGGAGTAAAGAGGGAGTCAGGAATGGATGGAGATTCTACCAGGAAAGCAGTAGCTTTCTCATCAATCCCAGCAGATGTCTGCTTACGTTTCATAGAGCAGGACTGTGCCACGTGATTAGCATGCCACAGAAGTTGGGAAAGCAAATGTTTTTAACTGGACAGTTTGCTACATCTCCAAGAAGTCAGGGTCCTATTGAGAAGCAGAAGTGAAAAAGGATATTGGGTGGCAATTAGCCATGTCTGCCCTGGGGCTGAATTTAGGAAATTAATTTGTCAGAACATAAAATCTGAGCAAGGCATCTCTGATCTCAGTTTTCTAAAAAATAAGTTCAGACCAGAGTAGTTCTATGAGAGAACAATTTGTTTTTTGTTTTTGTTTTTTTTCATGATTGAGTTAATTTGGACCTTGTATTCATAAATAATTGAACTAATAGGTGAAGATTTCTTGATGGATTTTCATCCTGTATTTGTGGCTTAGAATAAAAAACTTACTGCCTTTTTACTGCCTGAACTTAGGATCTTCTGTTCTCTGGATCAATGTTTTCCTTATTTCTCCTTTCAAAACCATTTTTCTTAAATAGGAGAAGAGTATGGTAAGGAAATTCATACCAAAATGTGAATGGTTGACAGTGTCTTTCTATATGGGAGGCTATTTGAAGTTTAATGGGATACTTGCCCAAAGGTCCATCTCTTATTCAGAAAGGGCTGAAAGAGTGGCCAAGAAAAACATTTTTGAACAGAGGAATCTTACCTTTAGCTATGTAGTCACCCAGGTGGGCAGTTGTCTTACTTATCTAAGTATAGGACCTTGTTTTCATTTTCCAAGAGTGGTAAAAAAAAAAAGTGGTAATAATTGTCCTCTCTTTAATGCTTTGACAGTGTGTCAATGGACAATGATTTCTTTAGCAAATGACCTATATGAATCATGTTAGTCCATGGTTCTTTGTTCATAGAAATACAAGCAGTTTAGTAGTAGTCAGGAATTAGAGATGTTAAAATCTTTTGGGGCTTCTGGGTGTCTCAGTCGGTTAAGCATCTGACTTCGCTCAGGTCATGATCTCACAGTTTGTAAGATTGAGCCCTGTGCCAGGCTCTGTCCTGACAGCTCAGGGCCTGGACCCTGCTTTAGATTCTGTGCCTCCCTCTCTCTCTGCCCCTTCCCCACTCATGCTGTCTCTCTCTCTCTCTCTTTCAAAAATAAATAATAAAACATTACAAATTTTTTGAAAATCTTTAATAAAGTTTTAGCCCTTTCTTGGATTTATGATTTTTTTCATTTCAATATTTTTTCATTTCATTCTTTCAATACAAGGCAAACCTTTTATTAATAAGATATAGGGAGATATTTGGTAGAAAGGTATAAATGTAAACTGATCCTTTATAAATTTAAGAAAACTAGAAAGAGAGGATGAAATATGTCATTTATGAGTAAAACAATGGAAACTATTGTCGCAAGTGTTCATATGTGTTGTATGTGCACCCAGTAAGTCTTTATAGTCTTTAAACAGTTTGTCTTTCACCTACAAACCACACAGCCTTATCATGTATTTACTGCTCACAACCCTGCTTGCTCTTATAGTTTCCTTCTTTGAAGCCTTATCATTCTTGGAGAAGAAGCCTTATGGGAAATAGTCATTGACTTCTTGTTGAAGCAGTGTTGTTTCTGCATGGGAGCCAGGCTCAGGGAATATAGCTACTGATGCCAGAAGAACTTCCTTAATTTTACAAGAAGGACTCTGAGTGACCCTTACACCTCAGTTGTACGAGCAGAAACTCTCATTCTAAGGTTTCGTAGAAATGGACACAGCCATCTCTTTACTCATAGCTAGGAAATCTTGCCCTTGGAGAATCGGAACCTAGGCTCTAGGTATATCTGTACGAGAGACATCTAAACAGGCTTTATCTCGACTATTATTTGCTATAGGACACTCATTGACCCCCATCCTATTATCTCCCATGCAGGCCTCCTTCTAAGGCCTCGTGGGGCCTTTCTTTCTGCTGGACTATACAGCGGCTTCAAACTTTCTGTTCTCAGACGGGAAAAGGGAATGAGGATGTGGAGAAGAAATGTGAATGGATCTTTTTTCAATAATTGTCAAAGGACAAGGAATATTAGAAAAGGATTTTTTTTTTTTTTTTTTTGCCCACACATGGAGCGCATTGTCGCTAGCTGTTCAAAAAAATAAGCTTCTCAGTGTCAGAGAATCCTATCCCTCAGGAATGCCACAAGAATAGCCCCAATTAGCAGAATGTAATTACTTGAGTGGGAATCATATACTTAATGATGAACCTCTCCTCCCAAATGGCATGAGTTCTTGAATAATTTAGAAGGCAAGAACAATTCAATAAAAGAGAACCTTCTTTAGAGTTAGAGGATGTTTGTGCCCATGTTTGTGCACATATATTGTAAGGGAGAGTTAGAGCTTGAGTAGTTTAACTAGTTTAACATGGAACAGTTGATATTTTCAATCTATAAAGAGTTCATTTAAATACATAGAGTGACATCAAGACCCCAGATAGGTAAATGGACTAAGTTTATAAAGAGGCAGCTTATCCAGGAGAAAATGAACCTAGTAAACAAGAAAACTGTACACCTTCATGAGGAATCCAAGACAAATATTAAATATTAAATATTTAAATATTAAATATTAAAACAACAATACAGGCCCATTTGGTATCTTTTAAACTAAGTAAAACTTTAAAAGTATTACATGATGCTGGTGAGATTGTGGGGAAGCCAGTATATGTCTTTATTGTTGGCTGCATTGTAAAACTTCTGGGGACAAATTTGATTATTTTATTATATCAAAAGCCTTAATAAGTGACCAGTAAGGCTGAGAAATGATTCAATAAAATCATAAAAAGTACATGAACTAAAGTAATGGCTATATTTTCTATAATAGCAAAAATTAGAAGCAAATATTTTATTTTATTATTAAAACTTTATGTATTTGTGAGAAAGAAACAGACAGAGCAAGTGGGGGAGGGGCAGGAAAGAGAGAGAATCCCAAGCAGGGATTCTGTCAGCACGGAACCCGATGAGGGGCTCGAATTCAGGAACCATGAGATCACGACCTGCCAAAACCAAGATACTTAACTGATTGAGCCACACAGGAGCCCCAGAAGCAAATATTCTAAAAAGCACAAATAGTTACACATTATAAAATAGCAATTCAATGAAATGGAATATATATTTTTTTTTATAATGGATGATTAAAATGTGCTAGAATGTAATACAGGAAACAAAAAATACAAAATTTAAATTATACTATAGATGTAGCCCTGTAAAATATGTAACTATATATACACACATATATATATATACCCATATATATATATATATATATATATATATATATATATATATATGGGTAAGCACTAAAAAGGAATTTATGAAATAGTAGCAATATGTTAGTATGGTATGATTTTCAGGGATTGGTTTTTATTCCAAAATTTATTTTAATAGGATAAAAATTTTTAAAAACCTGTGATGAGTTTATTGAGGAGACTCAACTTGTTAGGGATAAACATGAATTAGATTTCTTTCTCTGATAACTCTGTACTATGCTGAACATTCCAGGTTTTGCTGAGGTACTACTTCCAATTCTATGACTTTCCAGTCTTTCAGTTATCAGAACAGTCTCTCTAGTTTTGATTTGATTTAAATTATTTTTATTTATTTATCTATTTATTTATTTTAATTTCTTTAATTTTTTTAATTTAATTTTTTTTGAGAGAGACAGAGAGACAGAGCATGAGCAGGGAGGGGCAGAGAGAGAGGAGACACAGAATCCGAAGCAGGCTCCAGGTCCTGAGCTGTCAGCACAGAGCCTGACGGGGGGCTTGAACTCAAGAGCTCCGAGATCATGACCTGAGCCGAAGTAAGATGCTTAACCAAATGAGCCACCTGGGTACCCCTCTCCAGTTTTTAAATTTTATTTGTTTATTCATTCATTTTGAGTAATCTCTGTGCCCAGTGTGGGGCTCGAACTCATGATTCTGAGATCAAGAGTCACATACTCTACCAACTGAGTTACAGGTGCTTCTCTAGTTTTTTTTAAAAAGTCAGTCCTGTGTGTGTTTTGCAACTGAATCTCACATTCCACTCAAAACTTTCCCATCCTCCCTCCAGCTTCCCTTAGATTTATGACTTGCTGTGGACTGCACATACTGTGCTCCACCAAAAGTCATGTGTCGAAACCCATAACTCCACTATGATGGTATTTGGAGGTAGAGCCTTTGAGAGGTAATTAGGTCTAGATGAGGTCGTGAGGGTAGAGTCTTCATGTTGAGATAAGAAGAGACCAGAGAGCTAGCTCTTGCTGCATGTCAGGATACAGGGGGAAAGAAGGTGGCCACCTTTAAATCAGGAAAGGGGCCCCTCAACAGAGCCCAACCATGCTTGCACACTGAACTCAGATTTCCCAAGCCTCCAGAACTATAAGAAATAAATTTGTTGTTGTTGTTGTTTGAGCTACCCAGGACATGGTATTCTATACTAGCAGCCCAAACGGAATTGTGTTCTGATGTACATGGGTTCTTTTCTGATTTTTCCTTCAACAAACCTATTCTCTGTTTAATGATGACTGTCCATCATCCACCTTTGGTTCTTCTGAAAGTCCCAGGAATGCCCCCTCCATAATCTCCTGGAATGGGAGATCCAGGTTAGCTTTAATGTTTTCACTCTAGCCTCAACCCTTCTCACAAGACATCCAGCTTCTTACTGCTGGAGTCCCCTTAGTTAGTAGTCAGTGTTCTTGGAGATGGGTTGATCCCAGGAAGACAGCTCAAGCATGGCCATTCTATTCAGGGATATATAGGGAATCATGAATTACCTATACCTAATAGTGGAATGTGGACTGTTTCACTGACTTTTCTCAAATACCATCTTCCTCTGGCCCTTCATCCACACTCAGCCTCAAACATTCTGCTAGCCTAGTATCCTGGAAACTTTTAAATATCTTATCAGTAGTTGCCAACTCAATGGGGGACAGGACTGCTCAGACAGTCACTGAAAATAATTCTCCTAGAGACTTCTTCTCTCTACTTTGGCAAGAATTACTCCATCTCTTTCCTTCCTTGATTTTCAACTTCATAACCCTCACACTTCCCAGGAAATCCATGCCTTAATTCCCATATCCGGTCTTTTTATTATATTAATCAGAGTGCTTATAGTGGTGGTGGTGATATGGAAGTGGTCTTTTTTGTTAATATTGAGAGAGTGTCTTTCTATAAGCCCTAGAGGGAAGATGCAGCTGGCATTTCTTTGAACGTAGAATGTGAGGTATTTGGATGCCAGTTCTGGCACTCAGCATCGAACATCCTTTAAAAGCAGAGAATTATCATAAAATGGTTGTGTGAGTGTGGTTCATTGTGTAGAATCAGAGGACTAAACTAGATGCCCTCTAACTAGTAAATACAGTTAGTGCCATCAATATTTTTTTTTTCTGAATGATTAAATGCTTTTTGAAAGGGTCAGGACAATAATTCAAGATGTTGTAGAAATCCTCTCTGAAGCATCCCAACCCAGCCACACAGACGTTTTATTTTGAATGATTACCCCTAAGTAGTATCTGCTAAAAACCTGTTGACAATCCTTTATCTCTCTAACATATTTGGCATGCATACATCTTCTACCTGGGTTAAAATTGTCACTACTATGTGTAGAGGAAGAGGGTTGATGTGAAGAACCCTGGAATGTCGTGGCCAATAGGGAGAGATGCGACTTCCAAAGCAAACTACTTCTGTATTTTTTACCAGGATTAGCACCATCACTCACATTATAATAAGCAGGAATTTTGGGTTTCCTTTTCAAATCTCTTTGTGAATACTTATTAACTCACAGGCAATTGAAGGGCCTGAGGGCAGAAATCCTCTGTTTCCTTAGTAAAATGCCCAGGTATTGCCTAACACTGAATAATGTGGATAATATTATTTTGAATATTTACTTGAATTAGAAGACAATGGTACAGAAGACAATGGTACAAACATTTTTTCCTAGTTAAAATGGAAATACTAGTCATAGTAGACAAGCGAGAGAAAGAAAGAGATTTTCTTTTATTTCTTTTTTATGAACTTTAAAAAGTTAGAAAAGTTTCACCTAATCTCAAGTCTTTGGGATGCTTTTAAATTTAACCCAAAATGTTATTCTAGTGGGGTTGTTTGTCTAGTTTCCAACAAACACTGTCCATTTTTTAATGGATTTTGCTAGAGATGTGCATCATAGATGTATTTTTAAATTGATCAATTTGACATAGTAGTTTAAAATACAACATGTCCCTTAAGACCCAGTGTCTCTGAAAATGGGAAGCTCAAGGTTGAAATAGCTGAAGGCAGAGTTAGAAAAATGGCCTATATTAATATCAGTAGGCTTGTTTTGCTTTTGATCACACAAAGACAGAAAATCATGTCTCAGAGGTGAATTTGCTGTGTATTATCAAAATGCTTTCCCATTGTTCTTACATTCTGTAATGAAAGCTGCTAATGATGACTCTTTATTTAGAATTATATGTTCAGTTTTACCAGGCTATTTTAAAAACAACATATAATCAGATGTAATACATTCAGTAAAATATCAGAAAATTACACGCTAGGTAAATCTATAGCAGCTGCGATGGTAAACTGACTCTGGAAAGATAAGAGCTGAAAGGTCTGTTGACTGTAATTTTGGCCTAAACGTGATGCCTACATGAACTTCAAATGGGACAAGTGAACAGACGTTCCACCTTTCTTAAAAATTGCATAGGCTCAGTTATACATGTTATTACCATTCATTTAACATTTAACTGCAAACTGTCGCTTTCTACTTAACTTTTCATGTATGTAAAGCTTTTCTTTTTGTTATTTCTTTTCTATTTCTACCCTGTGATTACTTTGTACCATAATAGAAAGATAAAGAATATGGAAGACAATCCCACTAAACCACAGGATCCATCTCCCCTCGTGTTGTTCTGCATATTTTTGTTGCATATTGAGCTTGGTACAACATTGAATGCCTGACTTTTCCTTCCTGTAAACTTGTGATATAGAGTTCCAACTTTGCTCAACTTCTGGTACTCAGACACAGCCTCTCTCTTAGTTTCAGTCTTACTTGTTTTCTGCTACTTACCCCATACCTTAGAGTAACAAGTAACAACTTGGTCGCTTATTCATTAAGGATAAACACTGGTGGTCTCACGGATGCTCCTTTTACTGGGAGTTAGTTGGTAGAAGGCTAGAAGTAGCTCAACTTTGTCAAAATGGCTTGAAGTGAGTCATGGTAAATAAAATGAAGTTTTCTCACTTCCTACATGGTGAGGAATTTTGGTTCTCAGAAAGTATGGAATTTAAATAGTGAAAACTAATAGAAGCCACGTCTATGGCTCTGAAACAAAGTTAATTACATAGGTTCTTGAAAATCAATTCAAATCCATGTTAGTAAAAAAATCAGCTGAAATACGCTTGTTTTTGTTGTTGTTGTTGTTGTTGTTGTTGTTGTTTTTACTTCAAGAAGCCAATTTAGGGGTGTCTGAGTGGCTCAGTCGGTTAAGTGACCAACTCTTGATTTCAGCTCAGGTCATGATCTCACGGTTTGTGGGATCGAGCCCCACGTTGGGCTCTGCGCTGATAGTATGGAGTCTGCTTGGAATTCTCTCTCTCCCCCTCTCTGCTCTTCCCTCTCTCTCTCAAAATAAATAAACTTAAAAAAAAAGAAGTCAGTTCAGAAATTCCAAGCTTTTGTAAGTCATGATCTTCTTTGAAACCATACTTCTCATATGTTTTACATTTTCACTGCGTGAGTTCTCTGTTCTTTTGATGTACTCAATAATTTATTACTTTTTGCATTTTTCTGGTGACACAGATCCCAGAGCTATAAGAAACTGACCATTTATTTCATATGATTTGGCTTTAAAATATGATTTAAAAAGTAAAAATAGTTACTGTACAAATTGCATTACAGAAGGTTTTCTGAATAACAAAGCCTATTCCATTCAGTGAGTTTCTCTATGAAAGAATGATCTTGTTATAACAAATTTTATGTAATGAACACTTCTCTGCAATAAAATTCTTCTGCTTGTTTCTGTCTTATGATCATTATCACTAAGCAACAGACTTATTTGCTGCTTACAGTAATGAGCTATAGATGAATTTATTACAATTGCTTTGTTCTGCCATCAAACACAAATTACATGTCAACGTTCCTAAAATTTTACTCCGTTATTACCAAAACCATTTCAGACAGAGAAAAAGACCCAAATATCTAAAGTTTGATATGACTGTCACTGACCCCAAACAATTATAGTGTCTAATGCTCAAAATGATGGATATAGCATAGCATCTTCTATTTTTCCTGAACACAAAACATTGTTGTTGTTGTTTTTTCTCACAAGCTAATTCTAACTGGGAAACCTATCAGATTCTTTGCATTTTTACCACTTGCAGATGGCAAATTTAATTTCAAGTAAGATGCCATTCTGAAGCAATTGGAATACTTCATGCAGTTTGTTACAATGCTTTTGAACTACAGCAACCTGGTAACATAAGTGAAAGTCCATTATAATTCTGTGTGTGTGTGTGTGTGTGTGTGTGTGTGTGTGTGTAATCTTGTGGTTCATGGGGAGAATTGGGCACCTCCCCATCGGAATTCAGAAATATGACACCTCTCTGCAATCTCAAAAACATTAATACCTTCTGTGAATAGTTAAAATATGCTCACTCAGACTAATAGAAAACATAAAAGATTCTAATGTTGAAGACCCAGATCAGACACTATTCTCTTTCAACACTTTAAATAAATGGGACGAAGGGAATACACCAAGGTACAAAAAAATTGTATTTTATCAAAGCCAATCATAGCTACCTACTTGGAGATAGGCATGATCTACCTATCATTCCTGAGCCTTTTTGACCCACCTAATACTTTCTAATACTGAAATCCCAAGCAATAGAGGGTGATAATGATAAGGCTTTTAGTATCCTTCAACTCCTCTTGAACCTTCTCTCCTATTTATTACGGCATTATAAAGTTTTATTTTTGCCTTTTAAACATAAATTATTAGTTATCATTACTTTTAAATGGCTAGTGTTATATTTCCGAACTAAAATGTTACTGATTTTTGTCCTCACACATTTTGTAGCATGTATGTTTCTTTGTGGTTCACTTCTCTTTTTTGCTGAAGTTCATCCCTTAATATTTATGCTTAAAATCTCTGTGTGGCAAACTCTAGGTCGGATAATATATTTATTTCCTTTTTTTTTGCCTTCATTCTGAAGTTATAATTTAAGCAGATGTAAAATTCTAAGTTGACATCTTTTTTCCCCTCAACTTTTAAAGATATTGGTCCATAGTTTTCTGGTTTCTGTTGATTTAGATGAGATATCTTTGCTGGTCTAGTTTCATTCCTTTGTATGTAAAATCTTTTCTATAGTAGATTTTAAGATGTCTTTTAAAATTTTTTGATACTTTACAGCTTACCACGGGTTTTGATGTGGGAGTTTTTTCTTATAATTTGGAGTACATTCTGTATTTCATGTTTTTCTTCAATTCTGGAAAATTCCCAGAAAATATCTCTTCAAATGTTTCTTCCCTTCCATTATCTCTATTTTATTCTTCTGGGATTTTTATTAGATGAATGTGAGAGTTTCTCAATTTGTCTTACAGTCTCAAAATTGCTCTTCCTGTTTAAAAAACGTCATTGTCTCTGGAATCCTGAGTGGCTTCTTTACTCCTTTTTCTGCTATTGCTAATTCTTTCTTCAATCATATCTAATTTAGTTTCATCTACCCATTGTATTTTTTATTTTGACAGCTACATATATTTTTTCAATTAAAAAACTTTTTGATGTTCATTTATTTTTGAGAGACAGAGAAAGTGTGTGTGCACATATGCACCAAACTCACAATCTTTGAGATCATGACCTGAGCGGAAGTTGGACACTCAACTGACTGAGCCACCCGGTGCCCTGTAACAGCTATATTTCTAATGGGTCGTCTTTGATATTAATGATTTCTTCTTTTTATAATTAATTTCTAAATAGAAGTTATTAACCCACTTATCTCCATGAGCATACAAAATATACTTATTATGAAGTCCAATTCTCTTTTCTATAAAATTAATTTCCCATGAAGCAAATTCATGTTCTGATTGTTGTTTTATGGTTCCTTTCTTAGGTAGATTTCTTCATATCTTTGGAAACATTTGTTTACAAGTTTACTTTGAATAAGAGCTTGTTCATTCTCTCTCTCACTTTTGACTGACTCCCTTCTTCTCTAGAAAATTTGAGGACTCATCTACGTGGATCCTGCTCAGAACATATTCATGTTCTCCCCTACATTGTATGCCTTCCTTATATTTACTTTGGGGTTATGATACTAGTTCTGGCAAACGAGCTATGAATGGTAGAAACATGTATTGCTCCTAAATCCAAAAGAAAGTTAAGGGCGTATGTGGAATAGCTATATCTTGTAGCTTATCAGTGGGTATAAAGAACACTGGATTGGCAGAGATACTAGATAGAATCATCCCAGATGCCTAGTCACTGTTGAAAGGCAGCTGCCTAGGAGAGCCACCTGACCTGCAACAGACTGTGATGTGAACATGAAATAAAACTTTATTTTCTAAATCTGCTGATATTTTGGGTTTATTTGTTACTGAGACATAATTTAGCCTTAACTGATCTACCACATGCCTCTCTGTCCCCTACTCCAGCCTGTATTCCAGAACCAGGTTATAAAATGATGGTTTAAAGTTCCTATCCTATTTTGAAATTTGAGGTATTGAAGACAAGTCACCAAGCTAGCTTGCAGGTTTCAGTTCTTATTATAAGGCTGGTCTCTACATTCCCAGTGCCCTCAGCCCTAGGCCTTCTTTAGCCCCAGGCAGTAATCATCAGAAGTTTCCCCTAACCTCTGGCTGCAAGTAGGGTAGCTGACTCTGGTTCTTCACCTGGAGTACCTTATGCTTCTGCAGCTGACCTACCTGCTGCCAGTCTGGGTGTGATGCCCAGCTAGCCAGGAGATTCAGCCCCACTCACCCACCACTATGAATTCTGGTTTACAGAGATGCTTGCTTTTTAAAAAGTATGTTTTTTTTTTGTTTGTTTTTTTTTTGTTTTTTTTTTATCATTCCATACTTGCTATATGTTTGGCAAAGAGAGGTATGTTGAGGCATAAACTTACTAGTTTAAGTAAGAAGACTTTCAGAACACAGTTTTCCAATATGGAGTTTAAAGATTAGCATACATGAAAAGCCATAGTGGTTCATGCAGGCCTTCTTAGAGCCCTTTGGGGGTGGGAGAACGTGCAATTGTTTTCAGCCATGGCTTCTGGAGTCATAATGGGCTTTATGAAGTTCTTGGCTTTCAGTATGCATTCACTATCAATTGTCCATTTCACACTCTGACAACTTTTATGTGCTTTTTAGAGATGTTTTGGAAGCTATGTTGGAAGCAATAAGCTAGGCTAGTGATTCTCAAATTCAAATGATATATGGCCTTTTTTTTTTAAAGGAGAATAGAATTCAAGGACCTCCTTAATGTTGATTGACATTATTAGTATAATTATTCATTTACTTAAATATATACAAACATAAATTAGATGTGTGCTTCTTATGATTAAAGCTCAGATACAACTATAAACAAAACCAAATTTATAAATTAAATACAAGTGAAACTATAAAACCAGTAAGATTCAGAGTAACACATTTCTTTTAATGTAACAGATAATGTTGCTTTGCTGAAACCAAATTGATGTTTGCAATACAAACATTGTAATGACCATTGAGATTCATTGTATCAGACAGATCATGGCAGAAAATGAAAGGCATTTATTTCAGGAGCATTTGAAGAGGGTTTAATAAAGGAAATATACAAGGTAAAGACAGGGTTGAGTATAGCAATAGTGAAGAGCTATTATCACAGGTGAGACTGTAGAGGCAAATGAAGGAGCAATAATCAGAGCCTGGAGTGTGGCTACAGTTACACCAGCAGAATGACTTAGAGAAGCTATGCTCTTTGTTAGAAGGATACAATCAATTTGTAGGAACCCAGCAGGGAGGAAGCCATCAAAATAAATACTCTGACCTTACTCTTCCCAGTCTTCAACCTCCTGCTATCAACTCCCATTTGCTGACCCCAACCAGAAGGCAGAGGGCACAGAAGCCTGGGAATGAAGGTTATAGGCAAAGAACAGAGTGGAGAAAGGTAGACAGAGTAGTCTGGAGAGGCAAAGGAAAATATTCATTCAAGGTCTTTGAAGTTCAGTATGTACTGCCAGATACTTTGTGATAACATAGCTCTCCCATTTCTTTCTTTCTTTTTTTTTAAACATTCAAATTAGTGAAAAAAAATTGCCCTTTCCTTGGCATGAATATGTCTAAATTTGAAGATCCTTTTATTTTTTTTCTTATTAGTCCATGACAATTTAAATTATAATTAGTGCCAACACAATGATAAACAGAAGGAAGGCATAAGCACTGAAATTTGTGGCAATATTCAATTATAATATGCTCACCTAGCTGATCCTGAATTGCATTTCAAAATTATCATCAAAATGAATACACATTTTTTTAATGTTAAAAAAGAAAAAAAAAGCAAACAAATAACAACAATAACAAAATCCTCAAAAAAACTTCAGTTTGAACCTGTAGATCCACCTGAGTTCATGGACCTCATTTGAGAATCACTTAACTAAGCCTTTTCCTGCTTCAATCTGGTAATTTCTTCCTGCTCCAAAGCAACCTGCATAAAGCTGCTGGGAAGCTACATGCAGCTATGTTGTGATTCTGTTATTTTCTTCATAAAAAACCTTTAGTGGCTTCTCATTTCCTACAGAATTAAGTGTAAGTTCTCAGCCTGGAATTCTGAGTCCTCAACTTACTTTTCAAGCTTTATCATCCATGATTGTCCCTTAGATATGTTTTATACTCTATAGCCAAACTAGGACATGTATTATGACCCGAATATATCCTGTGGTTTCTTGTTTTTTTACCTCTGTGCCTGTTTTTTTTTTTTTTTCCTCAGCTTAAAATATCAGCTGCTTCATTTCTGCCTTTTAAAATCCTAAACACCTCTATAAGCTCATTTCAAATTCTACCTTTTCCTGAAGACTGAGCTAACACTAACGATCAGATTGTCAAATCAGATACATATAAATTGGATATCTTACCTGGTATCAAGCTTTCCAACCAACTCTAAGAATATAAGCACTCAAAAGGTATAGACAGTGCAGAGAGAAGGCTGGCACATCCCAGATGACTTCCCACATCCTTTTTTTTTTTTTTTTTTTTTTGGTGTACATGTGCTCTTTGTCTCAGAATAATAGATGAGGTCTCTAATGAGGACTGGAGGTTGCCTCACACAATGGGGAGCATTTAAGTTAGGAAACATCTCTGCCTCATGCTCCAGAGAGTAGTATGGCTTATGTCACATTCTGCAGAGTTATGCATCATAAACCCATAGGTTGTATAGGCCTCTTTACTTGTTTACCCTAAGCACTCTGACATGCTGCATCATTACTCTATTTTCCAAGAATTCTAGTTATCATATTTACAAGGATATTAAACTGAGTCGCTCCCTACTTCCTTTTTCTGGAATCACCCCCATGGTATTTGAGAAAGGAATGGCTCACTGACCTACTGTTTTAACTCCTTTCTCCATGCTTTCTTGATTACTCCAGTCTATATAATCTTTCCCTTTTGTCTCCTTCTGACTCTATCATAACATTATTTTTCTGCCTTGCATTGTACTTATTTAAATTATGTTCTCCCCTCTTGCAACTCAGCAAAAGAGACAATATGTATTCATTTTGGGGTTACTAACAGTACTTTGCAAAGTGACTTGAATACAAGAATTAATAAAAGTTACATACAATAATTTAATAAATGTTGAAAGTAATTAGGAGAAAGAGAGAATTTTCTATGCTCATTAATTTCCACAGATACCACTACTGAGTCCTAGACAGTACAGAAGAGTATGACCAAGTTCAAGTAAGTTTGAATGTCAGCTTGTGTAGATAACTTAATAGCATTATGCAAAATTCTGTTAGGTAAAATTGTTTTCATGGTCTTTCCTTCTTCCTGAGCACCTTTTCCCTCTCTTTTCAGATGCCTGTCTCAGTCTTGTTTGTAGGGATGGACTTTGCCCAGGTGAGATGCTGGCTAGAAGAATGGTTCACTGTTACCAGGGAAAGTGCTAGGTTGTGTTATCTAGAAATCCATCCTTGGAGTATCAGAATCAATGGAAGGAAAGATAAGGGTCACAGTGGAGTCATGCTTGGAGGTGGGGAAAATACAAAGTAGTCAATCAACACATCAACTGGAAGGCAGAGACATTAACCAGTGATACACAATGAGGAAGGGAGGAGGTTGAAGTGGATGGCTCAACATCCAGGTCTGAAAACCTGGAGCATCCTTGGGGGTGTTGCTTTTATGAGGGTCTTAGAAAGTTTGCCTGGATTAAGGGCAGAGACTTAAAAGGATAGAACTGGCCTCACAGAGTTCTCATGCTTCTCTCCACTCATATAAATTTTCATTCTCGATACAGACATACCTCATCTTACTGTGCTTCGATTTATTGCACTTTGCATATATTGTGTGTGGTTTTTGTTTGTT
This sequence comes from Panthera pardus, assembly GCF_024362965.1. Taxonomy (NCBI): domain Eukaryota; kingdom Metazoa; phylum Chordata; class Mammalia; order Carnivora; family Felidae; genus Panthera; species Panthera pardus. Next base: position 59,632,444 of record NW_026526810.1, on the reverse strand, counting down.
TTGTTTGTTTGTTTGTTTGTTTTTACAGATTCAAGGTTTGTGGTTCCCTGCATCAAGCAATCAAGCAAGTCTATGGGCATCAGTTTTCCAACAGCGTTATTCACTTTGTGTCTCTGTGTCACATATTGATCATTCTTGCTATATTTCAAACATTGCCATTATTATTATATTTGCTAGGGAGATCCGTGATCAGTGATCTTTGATGTCGCTATTGTAATTGTTTCGGGGTCATTGCAAACCGCCCCCATATAAAATGGCAAACTTAGTAAAAGTGCATGTTCTTAGCAACTCCACTCACTGGCCATTCCCATCTCTCCTCAGGCTTCCATATTCCCTGAGACACAAAATATTGAAAGTAGGCCAATTAATAGCCCTACAATGGCCTCTGAATGTTCAAGTAAAAAGAAGAGTCACATGTCTCTCACTTTAAATCAAAATCTAGAAATGATTAAGCTTAGTGAGAAGGGCACATAGAAAACTGAGATAGGCCAAAAGCTAGGCTTCTTGCACCACACAGCTAAGTTGTGAATGCAAAGGAAATGTTCTTGAAGGAAATGAAAGGCGCTGCTCCAGTGAACACATGAAAACAGCCTTACTGCTGCTATGGAGAAAGTTTTAATGGTCTGGATAGAAGATCAAACCAGGGAAACCACAATAATTCCGTAAGGCAAAGCCTACTTTAGAGTAAGGCCCTAACTCTCTTCAATTCTATGAAGGCTAGAAGAGGTGAAGAAGATGTAGAAGAAAAGTTGGAAACTAACAGAGATTGGTTCCTGAGGTTTGAGGAATGAAACCATTGCCATGACGTAAGGGTACAAGGTGAAGCAGCAAGTGCTGATGTAGAAGCCTGCAGCATTCACCCAGAATAACTAGCTAAGATCATTAATGAAGGAAGCTATACTAAATAACAGTATAATAATACATATTTCAGTGTGGATGAAACAGCCCTCTACTGGAAGAAGATGCTATCTAGTACTTTCACAGCTGGAAAGAAGTCAATACCTGGCTTCAAAGTTTCAGAGGGCAAGCTGACTCCCTTTTAGGAGGTAATGCAGCTGGTGACTTTAAGTTGAAGCCACTGCTCATTTGCCATTCCAGACATCCTAGGGCCGTAAAGAATTATGCTTAATCTACTCTGCCTGTGCTTATTAATGGAACGCCAAAGCCTGAATGACAGCACATCTGTTTACAACATGGTTTGCTGAATATTTTAAGCCCACTGTTGAGACCTACTGCTCAGAAAAAAAGGATTTCTTTTAGAGTATTACCGCTCATTGATAATGTATCTGGTCATCCAAGAGCTCTGATGGGCTTGTACAATGAGATTCATGTTGCATTCACACCTGCTAACAATATCCACTCTGCAGCCCATGGATCAAGGAGTGATTTTTACTTTTTTTTTTTTTTTTTTTTTTTTTTTACTTTTTAATGTTTATTTTTTTTTATTAATTTTTTTTAACATTTATTTATTTTTGAGACAGAGAGAGACAGAGCATGAATGGGGGAGGGTCAGAGAGAGGGAGACACAGAATCTGAAACAGGCTCCAGGCTCTGAGCTTTCAGCACAGAGCCTGACGCAGGGCTCGAACCCACGGACCGTGAGATCATGACCTGAGCCGAAGTCGGCCATTTAACCGACTGAGCCACCCAGGCGCCCCTTAATGTTTAGTTTTGAGAGAGAGTGAGAGACAGAGCATGAGCAGGGGAGGGGCAGACAGAGAGGGAGACACAGAATCCAAAACAGGATCCAGGCTCTGAGCTGTCAGCACAGAGCCCAAGGCAGGGCTTGAACCCACAAGCTGTGAGATCATGACCTGAGCCCAAGTCGGACACTTAACTGACTGAGCCACCCAGGTGCCCAGTAATTTTTACATTTAAGTCTTATTATTTAAGAAATATATTTCCTAAAGCTATAGCTACCATAGCTATATAGCTACCCTGGTAGATCTGGGCAAAGTAGATTAAAAATCTTCTGGAAAGGATTCACTATTCTAGATGCCATTAAGAACATTTATGATGCATGGGAAGAGGTCAAAATGTCAACATTAACAGGAATTTGCAAGAAGTTGATTTCAATCCTCCTGGATGACTTTGAGGATTCAATACTTCAGTGGAGGAAGTAGAGAACCACAAGTGCAGCCTGACGACATGACTCAATTGCCACAATCTCATGATACAGTTTCAGTGGATGAGGAGTTACTTCTAATAGATGAGCAAAGAAAGTGGTTTCTTAAGATGGAATCTACTCCTGGTGAAGACGCGGTGAAGATTGTTGAAATGCCAATAAAGCATTTAGAATGTTACATAAACTTTGTTGATAAGGCAGCCGCATGGTTTGAGAGTACTGACTTTAATTTGGAAAGAAATTCTGCTCTGGGTAAAATGCTATCAAACATCATTGCAGGCTGCAGACAAATCATCTGTGAAAGGAAGAGTCAATCAATCCAGCCAACTTCATTGTTGTCTTATTGTAGGAAATTGCCACAGCCACCCCAGCCTTTGGCAACCACCACCCTGGTCAGTTAGCAGCCATCAACACTCAGGCAAGACCCTCTGCCAGCAAAAAGATTACAATTTACTGAAAGCTTAGATGATGGTTAACATTTGGGGGGAATAAAGTACTGTATTTTTAATTAAGGTATGTACATGTTTTTATGCATAATGCTATTATTGCACACTTAATAGACTACAGTATAGTGTAAACATAATTTTTTAAAAGAGATTTTATCTTTTTTAAGAGTAATCTTGGGGCACTTGAGTGGCTCAGTTGGTTAAGCGTCTGACTTCGGCTCAGGTCATGATCTCATGGTTCGTGAGTTCAAGTCCCGCGTTGGGCTTTGTGGTGACAGTTCAGAGCCTGGAGCCTGCTTCAGATTCTGTGTCTCCCTCTCTCTGCCCCTCCCCTGCTCATGTTCTGTCTCTATCTTTATCAAAAATAAATAAGCATTACAAATAAAAAATTAAAAGCATAAAAAGCATATAAAATTAAAAAAAAAAAGACTGTCCCCCTCCCCCCAAAAGTAATGTCTACACCCAATGTGGGGGTCAAACCCACAACCCAAGATCAAGATTTACACGCTCCACTGACTGAGACAGGTAGGGACCTTCAAACATAGTTTTATATGCATGGAGAAACCAAAACTTTCATTTGACTCACTTTATTACAGTATTGTTTTATTGCTGTGGTCTGGCACCACACCCACAATATCACTGAGGTATGCCTGTATGTGAAAAGGATTGATGATAGTTTAAAATGTCCTCCTTCTTAGGAATATAAACACACCCAGAACCTAAAGCCATAGGCAAAAATGAAGAAGGATGAATTTCTGTTCTTGGATTGAGGAGAATTAGGGCTGTAGGGACTTTCCTAATACTTAAATGACCTGGACGGATGTCACGATATGATACCCCTCTTATCTGGCTCCTTAACATTGAGAACTTACAAACATTTCTCTGTCTAACCTCTCTAATTGGTAATAAAATATCAAGTTTCATGCCTTCTTCCCTGCACAGAGAGTGAAAAAGCCCATAGTTCTACTTACTTAATTTTATTGTTTGAATAATTGTGTGTATATCCTTATCTGGTTTGAACAATGTACTTCTTTGAGATTGTCTTTCTATACTACATAACAAATTATTACAAACTTAATGGTTTAAAGCAATGCACATTTATGATCTCCCACAGATTCTATGGGCTAAGAGTCAGAACATGGCTTGGGTGGGTCCTTTGTTTAGGGTCTCAAAAAACTGCAATCACAGTGTTAGGTAAGGTTAGGTTCTTACCACAAGGAGCCTGACTGGGGAAGGATCTATTTCCATGCTACTTAGGTTGATGGTAGATTCATTTCTAAACAGCCATCGGATTCATGGCAGCTTGTTTCTTCAAAGTCAGCAATAGAGGGAGAGACTCCAGAAAGGTGATGCTATGCAACAATGTAATCATATACATGTAATCATGTATATCCCATCATCTTTGTCATATTCCATTGGTTAGAAGCAATCACAGGGCGTGCCAATGCTCTGGAGAGGGAGATTACACAAAGATGTGAACACCGGGAGGTGAGGATCATGGGGGCCACCTTAGTGTCTGTCCGCTGCCGAGGTATAATATCATTCATATAAATTCTGATGGCAAATTAGTCTACACTCATGCAGATCTTTCATGGATATGTAGTGACAATGACTCTAATGATGATGATCATGGAGATGCAGGGCCAAGTGTTAGAAATTTGTGCTGTAAGGAAGAAAGAACAGCTTAAGATTAGAGACATTCTCAGGCAACATTCAAATTGATGGGTGTCATGTATACTGATGAGGTGTTTTCTAACTATGAGCTAAATTTCCATCCTATGCATCTCATAAGCCTGTAGCTCTTAAATATTGTATTCCCTCCAGTGTTTTCTGGACTTAAGGTGTCTATATCCCCTGCCGTGACTTAAATAAATGAAGTAGATGGTTAAAATGTCTTGGCCTATTTATACTCTGAAACCATGTGAAGGAAAATGACGAGTATGTTAACTTGTGGCTGTTTTGAGTTTTATAACTAACAAAACTATACACAACAGGGAGGCTGATGCTACTTGCCAGTGCTTAAGAATTTAATACCCAGCAAAGAACCTGTGTGGGAGGATAGGACCTAGTTTTTTCACTGCATCAAGAGCTTTACGTGATTAATTGTCTTGTTTATCCTAAATCTGCTCACGATAAAAAAAGAAAGATGAGGAGGAAGGGCATAGAAAGAACGTCCAGACATTTACTGTGGGGATCATTTCAAGCATCTGCATTTCAGACCTGCCTCAAAGAATGTCCTGTCACTGCTCATTGGCAAGAGGAAATGTGCCCTGAAGGAAGAGAACAGAGAGCAGACTTGATTTTCCAAACTACATGAACCCCTGTTTTTTTTTTTCTTTTACTACTGTTTTCACCTATCCTATGACCACTAAGTGAGGCTGTCAACTGCACTCTGAACATGACTTATATTTTGCTGCCCTTGTCCCACTGAAAGCGTTCTCTCTGCTTCCAATACTATTCTTCTTCTAGTTAGTCTCTAAGGCTCAACTTGAACACCATCACCTTCTTTAGTACACTGATCACTCTGTCTTGCTTTATACTCTCCCGGTGCTTGGCAATTTTCTTATGGCTCATTACATTGTATTCCATAGACTTTTATTTTGAGTTAAAATTAATATAACATAAAATTGACCATTTTAACCATTTTAAAGTGTGTAATTTAGTAGCTTTTAGTAAATTCAAAATTTACAACCATCATGATTATCAAATTCCAAGACATTTTCATCATCACCCCCTAAAAAACCCTGTGCCCATTAAACTGTCATTCCCCCACCCTGGAAACCACTAACTTGCTTTCTGTATGTATGGATTTGCCTCTTCTGGATATTTCATTTCAATGGAATCACCATACAACATGTGGCCTTTTGTCCAGATTATTTCAGTTAGCAGCATGTTTTCAAGATTCATCCATGTTATAGCTTGCATATATCAATACTTTTTATGACTGAATTATATTCCATTGTATGGTTATACCACATTTTGTTTCTTCATTCGTCATTTGACAGACATTTGGCATTATTTGCACTTTTTAGCTGCTATGAACTTCCAAATACATGTTTTTGTTTGAATACCTGTTTTCATTTCTCTTAGGCATATACTCAGAAGTGTAATTACTAGGTTTGGGAAAATGTCAAACTGTTTTCCATAGAAGCTGTACCACTTTATGCTCCCACTAACAGTGTTTTAGGACTCCAGTTTACATGTTCATCAACATTTTTTATTTTCTGAGGGTGTGTGTGCTTTAATTCTAGCTATCCTAGTGGATGTGAAGTATTATCTCATTGTGGATTTGATTTGCATTTCCCAAATGACAATGATGTTGAGCATCTTTTCATGTGCTTGTTAGCCATGTGTATATTTTCTTTGGAGATATCCCATAGATTTTTATGTTCATTTTTTCATCTTTTCTTCGAGAGAACAAGTTTCTTAAGGACAGAAAATATTTTTTTGTTAATATTTTAATCTCTTAGGGGATCTTTTAAATTGATTTGAGCACGCTAAGTGCTCAACAAATGCTTATTGACCTGAATTTAGGAGCCATAACAAAATGTTGCATTGCCTGAATTGGCTCTGAGCTGAAGTCCTCATATCATGTCATTTTTATATAAAGCTATTCTTACTCAGGAAGGACATCAGTAATCTATTAATTAACCTATTGGGTCTTTTAGTGATATCTGAACTTTTGACCATATACTCCTTGAAAGATTTTGTTTCCCTTGCTTTAAAATACCACATTTTCCTAGCTTTACTTCATGCTTCTCCATTAGAAGCAAGCTCCTTTGTGGGCTCCTCTCCTCTGATGAACACTTGAAGATCATATCTTCAAGTGGGACATCTGACCTTGGTCTTCGCTGTTCTCTGGTACCAGTGTTTCCCAAACGCTGGTCTCCAAATGGTATCATTTTGTGATAAAGGGTGATATGGTGGGGAGCCTGGATGGTTTAGTCAGTTGAACATCTGAGTCTTGATTTTGGGTCAGGTCATGATCTCATGGTCATGAGTTTGAGCCCTACATTGGGCTCCACACTGACAGAGCCTGCTTGAGATTCTCTCTCTCTCCCTCTCTCTCTGCCCCTCCCTTGCTCATACATTTTCTCTCAAAATAAATAAATAAACTTAAAAAAATTTTAAAAAGGGATGATATGGTAAATATTTTATATTATTATATTATCCTTCTTTTTAAGATTATGTCATCCATATTTTTATAACTTGAAAAATCTTCTTCTTCTATGAAATAATGATAGTATATGGCCACTAATATGTACTTTTAATATCCATGAAAAGTAAAAAAAAATGAGCAACCTTTTATTGACTCCCTGTTCCTAACCATTTAAAAATATACTGGACATGGATATTCTGTTCTACATTTATTCCCGAAGTAATTTCATTTATGGATAAAACTTCAGTTATCACTTATCTGATAATTAACTCCAAGGAAAAAATATCTCTATTAAGCTCAAATCTATATATCCAAATTCTTATTGAATAAATCTCTCTTGAAGTTCACAGAGCTTTTGATTTAGCACGTCTAATATTGAACTCATTGCCTACTTACTCACCTGCTTCTCACTTCTCTGTGTTTCCTATTTCAGTGAATTACATTATCTCGTCACCCAAGTCAGAAACCAGGAAATCCCTCTGAGTTTCCCTTTCTTCATCACACTTTCCACACCCAATTATCAACTTCTTTTATTTTTATCTTTATAGTATTTCTGTATAGTATTTCTGTATATAGTATTTCTGTATAGTATTTCTGTATAGCATTTCTGTACATCCATTCTACTCAATTCCCCATCTTCTTGCTGCTACTTTATTTAACACTACAGCCAACCAACCATCTTCCATTCAACACACAATGAAAGAGTCTGTACTATGCATCAAACAGTGTGATTACAACATGAAAATTATATGAGAGCCTGTTTTGAGGAAATATTCTTTAGCATTACAGCCTACTTTAGGTAATGTCTGATTGTCACATCATGAATATTTTGAAAATTTTTCCATGCTTGGTCAGTGCTGTGCATGTTTTAGAGGTTTACATTGGAAATTTTTTGTTTGGGAGATTTAAAATGAATTACTTACATTGAGTAATGAAATTATTCCCTGACCCTGGACTGTAGCCTAAGGAAAGTCCCTTAGTCTCTATTAAAGTTTCCATTTGGAAAATGGGATAGTTGTGTAGGTAGCTAAGGGAAATTGGTTGTTTGTTATGATTCAAGACCTCTATGGGTAACATTTTGAAGTACAGATTTCTTATTTATTCATTAAAGATAGCTCTTGCTATGACTTCCATGACTGAAGTATAATGGATTATAATCACTAATGCATATTTAAGTGTATTCAAATGTTGCCAATTATTATCTTACCAATCAAAAAGAAAGAAAAAAGAAATCAAAATATGAGACTAGAGGGGGTTAGTTAAAGGGGTTTGGTCCAGGTCCATGAAGAAGTCGGAAACAGCATCTCCATTTTTTATAATGTGGTTCAAAGCAATGGCTATTGGAATATGTTACTTATCCTAAGTAGGACTTGCAAAAAATGGAGGTCTCAGGGTCAATAGGGGAAGAGTCAGTGTCTTGAAGAAAAAGGAAAAGCATCTGACTGAGTTCCAAGGAGGCAAGCATAAATAAAGAAAAGAAAAAAGAAAGGCAGGAGAATTGACTCTTTGGAATGGATTACACCATCTGCTTTCAGGCAGTGTCCAGTAAATTTACCCCCAAGTTGTTTCTTTCAGATTTCTTAATTGGAATAGAGCTTGAAAAATATTAGTGATTTTATATATACACACACATATATATATATATGTATATATATATATACACATGCATACTGTATACTACAAGCTTGCAATACTCATGCATATATATATATATATATATATGTGTGTGTGTGTGTGTGTGTGTGTATATATACACACACACACACACACACACACACACACATATATATATATATATATATATATATATTACAAGCTTGCAATACTCATGCACCCCAGCCTTTTAGCAAAATATATGTATACCTGAGAGATTGCCATCATGATAACTAAGATGTTACAGATTTAGAAAGTTACCCTTAGTTGTAGCATTTGTTTCAGGTCCTCAAGGGAATGTTTTTACTTTGCCATTGATGGTCTGAGACAGCATGTTTTTGAACAACATTCTCCAACCAGGAGCAAAAGAGTGGAGTTCATTGTCAATAATTGTTTGAATATTTCCAGATATCCTCCTCCATGGCTCTTGGGCTTTTTTTTAGAATCATAGAATTTTTGTACTGAACAGGACTCAAAGATGATTAAGTCAAATCTCTTCAATTTGGAGTTCAGTCATTGGCCTCAGAAGTTTCAATCCCATAATTTGTTCACGGTTAAGTTATTAATGGCACAATTGTAACTGGAACCTGGTCCTCCTCCTTGACCCATGTTTGTTCCTTTTACCTGATACCCAATGTTCTTCTTTCTTTGTTGATAATTTTCTTTGAAACCTCCTTTGAAGAAACTGAACAAAACCAGTTTAGAATGCATGCATGCTTCATGTGAACTCCATTTTTGTTCCTTCGCAATAATAAGTTCCTCTGATAAAATGAATCATGGAATATTAGAGCTGGAAAGGGTACTTGTGGATTCCAGTCTCCTTATTTTATAAATATAAAATCATGACTAACAGAGTCCACTTGCCTAAGACCACACAAGTAGTGGTAACACTGGAATCTGAACTCAGGGTTCATATGAGTTTAGTGACTCACAGTGAACTTTACTACCTTGAAAGAGCCATATCTTTTTCTGACCCATGTGTATACTGGCTGAACACATTATAGCTATTAATTAAAATAAAAAACTAGGAAGACTGAGGACTCCAGATTCTGAGACTCAGTTGTTCTGGTATACCATGTGTCTTAGAGAATTAGTGAGGAAAGAAAATAGCAAAATTAAAAAAAGAAAAAAAAAACAATACCAAAGTTGTAAATAAAATCAACATTTAACAGGAGCTTAAAATGCAATTGCAGAGATAATAAAGAATGATTTGTGCTTTTAACAATTATAGGTTAATTAATTAGCAGCTGTCCTGCTGTTAAAGACTTGTGTCCAATGTTCAATGTTTTTTCCTCTAGAAAATGCAAAGATACCAGCTTGTTGTAAGGCTCCAAGCCATTCCCTGTGGACTGTTCTTGGCCTCTGCCGTCACAGACTATAACTAGAAAAAGGAAATTGACAGATAGAAAGAAAAACCCTTAACAGCTGGAGCTTTAATTTACCTACATGGGAAAAAAATATTTCAGTTTCTGAGATTTCTCTTGGGTTGCCTGATTTGGAGGTAGAAAGAGAAGCCAGAGGAAAAATCACCAAAAAAGCTTTTAAAAGAAACACTATGAAAAGAGCAAATCCTGAGAATTGTGTTTAATAACAGCAGTGATGAATTTCCTGGCAGTCTATACTGAGCAGTTAAAGACCAACCAGCATGTGAAAGAGGCTGAATTAGTTAGAATGGTCTAGAGGAGCTTAATAAAGTGTGCCAGAAGATTTATTCTCTCATATGTATAATTTTAAGATATGAATGATTCTATATTTAAGAAATGTATTACACCATCATATTAATTTTTACTAAGAGCTTCTAGTTTAACTTCAAGCAGGGTCTGAAAAATGGATAAGCAATGCTTTGAGCCACCAAGTTAGTGCCCCACAGAATATTTTAAAATTATTTAACACACATCATCTCAGTGTCAACAACTCATCACAGATAAACTATCTAATTAACAGAACCCTTCATAGTAATTTGATAACTGAGTCTTGGCTCAGTTTTTATACCAGAAGGGCAATCCTTGATAAGCAGAAATTATAAAAGCAGATTTAAAAACCATTAATTCAGAAATAAAATCAAATTGGTCTCAAATTAACCCCCTATTGGTATTTAAACTTATTTAAAAGCACTTGGCTTAAAGATAGATAACACTTGGAGAGGCTGCCTTTGACCAAAGTCAGGCTTTGTCTGGACCGTCAGCCTCTGTATTTTAATTCCCTTTGTTGTGTACCATCCTCCTTATGCCCAGTGTAATTGATATGGGTCTTACACTAGGGACAGATGAGTTTATCCTGTCATTGAAGCCCTTCACAAGATGCTTTAATTATTAGAACTAATTCAAAGATTTGTGCTCTGTGTTCTACTTAGGAAGACCAATTGTTTTCTCATTCCAATTCCATGTTGGCACCATTTCCAATGACAAATCCAATAAAGAATTAGTAATTTGGCTCCCTGTGGTTGTGGAAAAAGGACAGCAAGAATGAGCAACAATAATAGTTCCTGTTTGTATGGTATTCTTTTTTTAATATGAGAGTTATTACTGCTACACTTTAGGGACAAGGACCCAAGAAAAAGTAGAGAAGAAATTTATATTTGTATAAGGAAGGTAAATTTTGATCTTTAATCTCTGCGGATAATATTCATTTTTCAACTAAGTGGGAAGCAATAGTTTCCAATGGAAAGAACTGGGGATAAAGAAAAAGTAAGACATTTCCATTAAAAAATGGTGTTCCTCTGTTTAGAATGCAAGGTGACAAGCAAGGGAGACACAATTAACTTCTGGGTGTTGCAATTAGGTAAATGAGGTTACCAAACTCTCAACATAGCAATTTGGTGGAAGTGAACTCTTTTTGACATAATAGCTGGAACAGCAGAGTCATCCATATGTTAACTGAAGAATGTACTTCTCAAGATCTCAAAAATTATTCACTTCTTGCTTTCATTTTGTTGTTATGGGTGGGTTAGTGTATCAATGGTTGGTATCCAAGTATTAATTATAATTATCTCTGGGTGGCAGAACTATGAATAATTTTTCTTTGCTTTTTTATTTTATTTTTGTGTGTGTTCAGCTCTATTTTCTAAAATAAGCATGCATTACTTTTGTGGTAGCAAAATAATCATTTCTAGAGTGCCTGCTTTGTGATACTCCTTCAGACACATACACCCTGATTTCTAACATTCAGTTGGGGGAGATCAGGATATACAGTATAAACAAAACTTCACCTATTTTGTTCTTGCTTACACTAGTTTCTGGGGTTGATTATTATCTAGATTTTAACACATGTGTGAAAACTGTTTTCCAGACAAAGCAGACAGACATGGAGCATATTCTTGGGACCTGCTGGATCTTATTTCTGATACACATAAATTCAAAAGTTTAAAAACTTTCCTCATCTCCTTCCTTACTGACTACTCTTTGCTTGTAAGTAGGCCAACAAAGAGAAAACTATTGTAGTTTTTCAATAGTACATTAACAGAGTACAATTTAACAAGTGGGCAGAGGATATAGATTGTTTGTGTTGGGATATTCTTGACTCCCAACTTGAGAATGGACACTTCTGGGCAAATGAACGTTGAGGTCACTATTTTTACCTTCAGAGAGTGGCCCCCTTGTGTCTAGTCCCCTCAGAGAGAAACTTAAATTTCCTAGATTATCTTCTAGGGGTTAGGATCATTTTAAATACTGAGTGATAATTTATCTTAATGAATGTTTGAGAAGATTCCACAACCTTGCTTGGAAACCAACTGTCAGAAACTAGTTTTTATTTTCAGCTTAAATTTTTCATATTTCATTTTTCCATTCTTTTAAATTCCTGCACTTGTGTGAAGATCACTGCATAGAGATCATTTGTACACTTGCGGAACAATATATTAATCCATCCCTTAAACCTTCTCTGAGTCAAATTTCCTTATTTTCTTTAGAAAATACATATCTTCTTTTTCTCCATATGGCTCTTCTTTGGTCCTATATGAAGGTTACCAATATAGTATATTGAAATTCTCAAGTTTTTGTTTTTAAGAATGTAAAGCAGTAATTATCATTATTCATGGTTCAAATGACATGGAACCACATCTGGAGATACCGAGTTCATAGATCTGGAGTAAGACATAAGCATACTCTTACATTTTTTAACATTGTCTTTTGAGGAGGAACTTTTTAGTTTGATGAAGTATCATTTTTCAATTTTTTTATAGTCTGTAATTTTTGAGTCTTAGGAAATTTTGCCTGATGTAAAGTCACTAACATTTTCTTCTATTGGTTTTATAGTTTTAGCTTTTAAATTTGGGTCTATGATCCATTTTGAGTTAAGTTTGGTATATACAGGTAAAGATCCAGAGTTGTTCTTTGCTTTTTTTTTTTTTTTGGTTTGTTTTTCATTTTTGTTTTCTGGTTTTTTTTTTTTTTTTTGTGCGTGTGAATATTGTGCCAGTACTTTGGAAATCAATTTTATACATTGAATTGCCTTGGCACTTTTATCAAATATCAACAGACCATATATGTGTTGGTCCATTTCTGGGCTTCTTTTCCATTGATCTATTAATTTTAATACTAATACCTTGACTATTGTAGCTTTATTATAAGTCTTAAGATCAGTAGTGTAAGTCCTCTGACTTTTTCCTTTGGTTTCAAAATTATTTTGGACATTCTAGTTCCCTATACCTATACATTTTATTTCTTATTTATTTTATTAGTATTTTTTTGAGAGAAAGAGAGAGAGAGAGAGGGAAAGAGGGATAGGGAGAGAGAGAATCTTAAGCAGGCACCACACCTAGTGCATAGCCCCAATGCAGGGCTCAGTCTCACAACCATGAGATCATGACCTGAACCAAAATCAAGAGTCAGACTCTCAACTGACTAGGCCACCCAAGTGGCCTATACATTTTACATTCCTGCATTTGTGTGAATGCACTCCCACCTATACATTTTACAATCAATTTATTAATTTCTGAAAAAGAATCTGTTTTGGATTGTATTGCAACTATTTTGAGAACTGACATTTTAACAGTATTGATGCTTTCAATCCATGAGCATAGTATATAAGTATTTATTTAAGACATCTTTACTGTCTTTTAATAATATTTTATAGTTTTCAGCATAAAGGTTTCACACATATTTTAAATTTATCCCTTTCATATTTCATACTTACATGCTATTTTAAATTATTTTTCTTTACTTTTTATTTCCTTCAGTTATTTATAACCACAAATTCATTGAGATAAAATTGAAGAACAACTCACTGCCCATATGTAATGTATACAATTTGATCAGTTTTGACTTATTTATATACTCATGACACTATCATCACAATCAAAACAAAGGACATTTTCATCATTCTTCAAAGTTTCTTCATGCCTTTGCAGTTGATCCTTTCCTACACCTCTGGCCCCAGATGTCTGTTAACCTGCCTTCTGTTATAATAAATTAGCTTGTATGCTCTAGAATTTTATGTAAATCAAATCGTCCAGTAGGGGCACCTGGGTGGCTCAGTCGGTTAAGCGTCCGACTTCGGCTCAGGTCGTGATCTCGCAGCCCGTGAGTTCGAGCCCCGCGTCGGGCTCTGCGCTGACAGCTCAGAGCCTGGAGCCTGTTTCAGATTCTGTGTCTCCCTCTGTCTCTGACCCTCCCCTGTTCATGCTCTCTCTCTCTCTGTCTCAAAAATAAATAAATGTCAAAAAAAAAAAAAATCGTCCAGTATTACTTTTATTCTTGGCTTCTTTTACAAAACATAATGATTTCAAGATTCATCCATGTTATTGCATGCATGAATAATTGTTTCATTTTATTGCTGAATACTGTTCTATTGTATGAATACACCAGGATTTATTTCTCTCTTCACCCATTGATGGACATTGGGTTGTTTCCAATTTATGGTGATTACAAATAAAGCTGTGATAAACATTTGTGTATGAGTCTCTGTATGGACATATGCTTTTGTTTCTCTTGAGTAAATACTTAGAAATGGAATGGCTTGGTTGGTATAGCATGTGAATGTTCAATTTTTAAGGAAACTGCCTAACCATATTTTTGTGATTTCAGATTCTGATTGTTCAATGATAATGTATAGAAATACAATTGCTTTTTGCATTTGCTAGTGTATAGAAATGCAGTTGATTTCACTTTGTATTCTGTGGCTTTGTTACACTCAATGGTGTCATTGCCTTTTTTTTTTTTTATAGATCCCTTAGGGTTTTTCAATAAAGGTGATCATGTTGTCTATAAATGTAGACAGTACTTGGGGCACCTGGGTGGCTCAGTCAGTTGAGCGTTGGACTTCAGCTCAGGTCATGATCTCACAGTTCGTGGGTTTGAGCCCTGCGTCAGGCTCTGTGCTGACAGCTCAGAACCTGGAGCCTGCTTCCGATTCTGTGTCTCCCTCTCTTTTTGCCCCTCCTCCACTCATGTTTTCTCTCTCTCTCTCTCTCTCTCTCTCTCTCTCTCAGAAATAAACATTAAAAAAATATATAGACAGCTTTACTACTTTTTCAATTTTCATGCCTTTTATTTCTTTTTCTTGCCTTATTGCCCTGGCCAGGATCTCCACTATAAGATTGAATAAAAGTGGTAAAAGTGGATATTCTTATAACTTGTTTTTCTGCTTTTTTGTACAAAGCTAATGATGGACTCATATGAATCAAAAAGAATTCTCTTCTCTTCTACTGTTGGGTAGAGCTTGTGTAGAATTGGCTGCATTTCCTTTTAAATGTTTGATAAAATTCACCACTAAAGCCATCTGGGCCTGAAGTTTTCATTGTAGGACCTTTTAAAGTTAGAAACTCATTTTCTCTAATATAATAGGAACATTCAACTTAATGTATTTCTACTTTAGTGGATTTTGGTAGTTCATGTCATTTAAGAAATTGCCCATTTTATTTTAGTTATTGGAATATAATTTTCATAGGATTACCTTATTAGTCTTTTAATGCCTGTAGAATCAGTAATGATGTCTTGTTTCTTATTCATGGTGTTGGTAATTTGTGTCTTCTTTTTTCTTCATTATTAGTATAACTATGTTTGTCAATTTTTTTCCTCTTTTCGAAGAAGCAGTTTTTGATTTTCTTGATGTTCTTTAGTGTTTTTATGTTTCATATTTTATTGACTTTTGCTCTAATCTTTATCTTTTCTTCTGCTACTTCAGTTTGTTTCCTTTTTTTCTAATTTGTAAAGTGGAAACTTAGATCATTGATTGGATATCTTCCTTTTTTCTCCCTTACATAAGTATTTAATGCTCCCCCAGGCACTGCATTTTACATATCTTGTTGTACTGTATTTCCATTTTCATACAGTTAAAGTATTTTAAAATTAACTTTGTGATTTCTTCTGTGGCCTACAAGTTATTTGGCTGTGTGTCACTTAACTTAAAATATTTGAAGATTTCCCAGATATCATTTAAGGAAATTGATTTCTAATTTAAATCAGTGTGATAAGAGAACATACCATGTATGTGTTCAGTGTTTTAAATTTTATTGAGTCTTGTTTTAAGACCCCAAATCGTCTATCTCTTTAAATAGTTCACATGCACTTGAAAAGAATATGCATTTTACTGTTGCTTGACAGAATTTATAAATATGTATTTGGTCAAGTTGGTTGGTAGTGTTTTTCAAGTCTTAAATAGACATACTGATATTCTCTCTAGTTTCTTTATTGATTATTAAGAGTGGGATATTGAAATATCTAATTATATTATGGATTTGTCTAATTCTGCCTTTAGTTTTCTCATGTTAATCTACATGTATTTTGAATCTCTGATAATAAGTACAAACACATTTAGGAGATTTGATGCCTCTTAAAAAAATTTACCCCATCATCATTATGAATTTACTCTCTCTGGAAATATTCATTTCTCTGAAATCTATTTTGTCTAATACTTGTATAGCCACTTCTGCTTCCTTTTGACTATTGTTTTCACAACGTATATCTTTTGGTATCAATTTACTTTTAACATATTATATATTTATATGTCAAGTGTGTTTCTTTAATACAAGATAGAGATTAGCATTGTTTATGTTTTATGTAATTTAACAATATATATACCTTTAACTTGAAATATTTGGAAATTTATTTCTAAGTATTTCATATTTTTGAGACTATTTTAAATTCTACTATTTTCTTTCTTTTTCTATCTTTTTTGGTTATCTATTTTATAAATTTATTCAGGCATAATTGAAGTACAATAAAACTTTACATATTTAAATATATAATTTGATCATTTTTGACTTATATATGCACCCATGAAACTATTACTGCAGTCACATAATGAATGTTTCCATCACCAAACTATTGTATTGCAGGAGTATAAACTGTTATGTGAATATTGATGTAGTCAGGTTTAAATCTACCATCTTGCTATTTAGGCTTTATTTGTCCTATCTGTTCTTTGTTCTTTTTTCTTTTCTTACTTCTTTTTTCTCTGTTACTTTTTCTTGTCAGATTAGTTTTTTTTTTAATAATTCTATTTTATCTCCATTGTTAGCATATTAGCTATACTTCTTTATTTTCTATTCTGTTGATGTAGACTTTACATTACATAGTTTTATTATCACAGTCTGTCTTCAAATAATATATTATCACATAAGAAACTTACTAACCTTGTTTTTCCATTTTAACCTTCCTCAGCTTGTGCTATTTTTGTAGTAAATTTTACTTACAAATCTACAAGCCACATAACGTATGTTTATTGCTTTTGCTCTAAGGAGATAAGAAATGAAAAAAAATGCCTTTTGTATTTTATCACAACTTAACCTTTCCTGTGATCTTCATTTCTTTGAGTAGATCTACATTTCTACCTACGTTTACTTTACTTCTCCCTGAAGAACTTTCTTTAGTGTTTTCCATAGCTCTAGTCCGCTGGGGATGAATTCTCTCGATTTTTGTAAACCAAAATAAATTTACTTTGACTCTCATTTTCAAAAAGATATTTTTTCTGGGTATAGAATTATAGGTTGGCAGTTCTTTTCCTTTTGTGCTTTAAAGATGTTCATTGTCTTCTCGCTTGCGTGGTTTCTTGAAAAGTCTACTTCATTATTTTTTGTTATTGTTCATAATGTGCCATTTTTAGTCTTGCTGCTTTCAGGGCCTCTCCCTCAACTCACTAGTTTATGTTAGTTTTATTGTGATATGCCTTTGCATAGTTTTCTTCTTGTGTCTTCTGCATGAGTTGTGTGTTCTGCATGAGTTGCATGAACTTGTTGGATTTAAGGATTTCTGTATTTTATCAAATTTGGAATATAAGGTGATTATTATTTCAAATATTTTTCTACCCCCTACCTTTCTGGGTCTTCAGTTATCCTTATGTTAGGCTTATTGTTATCTTCCCACAACCCACTGATGGCTTTTTTGTTTTTATTTTACTCTTTTTTTTCCTATGTATTTCATTTTGTATAGTTATATTACTGTATTTATAAACTCACTTATTTCCCCTTCTGTAAAGTTTATTCTGTTTTTAATCCTATTTGGCATGATTTTTATTTCATATATTTTATTTTTCAGCCTTAGAAGTTCAGTTTTTGTTTTTTATTTTCCACTTCCCAAAATTTCAGGTTTCCCATACCTTCTTTATTAGATCTAGATATCTAGATATCTAAATATCTAAATCTAGATATCTAGAGTATCCAAATCTAGATATGGATTATCTAGATTTTAACTTAATATATACTATCAACATATTTAAGTGTGGTTCTTTTATTTTATTTTTTATTTTTTTTAACATTTATTTATTTTTGAGAGACAGAGAGATACAGAGTGCAAGCAGGGGAGGTGCAGAGAGAAAGGGAGACACAGAATTCGAAGCAGGCCCCAGGCTCTGAGCTGTAAGCACAGAGCCTGACACAGGGCTCAAACCCACAAACCACAAGATCATGACCTGAGTCAAAGTCGGATGCTCAATCGACTGAGCCACCCAGGTGCCCCTATTTGAGTATGGTTCTAATCATTGATTCTTCTCTTGGATTTGCATCATACTTTCCCACTTCTTTGCACATTTGACCATTTTTGGTTGAATGCTAACACATGTGAATTTTAGGTTGTTTTCTGGATTTTTGAAGGGAGTAATATTTTCTTATTCTTTTATTTTTTATTTAAAAATTTTCTCTTTTAATGTGTATTTTATTGTATTTTATTTGATTTTGAAGGAAAGAGAGATGGAGCATGAGCAGGGAGACAGGGAGACGCAAAATCTGAAGCAGGATCCATGCTTTGAGCTGTCAGCACAGAGTTCAACACCAGGCTTGAACTCACAAGCCATGAGATCATGACCTGAGCTGAAGTTGGAAGCTTAACTGACTGAGTCACCCAGGAGCCCTATGGGACTAATATTTCAAATATTTGAGAGCTTTGTTCTTGGATAAAGTTAAGTTACATGGGTCCAATATTATCCTTTGGGGCTTCCTTTCAAGGTTTGTTAGTGAGGGTTCAGATACCCTTCATTCTAGACTAATTTGCTAACAGAACAGTACAGTACTTCCGAGGACTCTACTACATACTCTGTATTAGAAGGTCTTTTTACTCTGGCTAGTGAGAATAGATCCTATTTCTGGACCAATTTAGCCTTTGAGAATTGAGCTGCCTCTTTCTAGTGGTTCCTTTCCTGGCCTCACTACTCATGTGCAGATCAGTACTTAGCCAGACACTCAAGGGAAACTCTTCTATAGCACCTCTCCTGCATTCTTCCTCTTACTAACAGACTTCTCTCCTCTTTGTTACTTTGCTTTCAAGGTTTCAGCCACTTTTACCCCCCAAAATCTGTATTCTGTCTCTGAAACTCAGCAAAATTGCAGTCTCTCTTTTGATTCTCCTCCTTATGTTGTGGCTTGGAAAATCTTCTCATGTAGTGAGCTTGGGCCTTTGTAGGGATCAAATCATTTGTTTCTGCTTTCCCAGGGATCACTGTCCAGTGCTTCTTGTTGTCCAGTATTCATTTTATTATTCCATATCTTGATCTTTGGTCTGTTTGTTTTTTGTTTTTTGTTTTTTTTAGAGGGAGAGAGAGAGAAGATCCTAAGCAGGCTCCATGTTCAGTGCAGAACACAACATGGGCCCAATCCCATGACCCTGGGATCATGACCTGAGCCCAAAAATGAAGAGTTGGATGCTCAACTGAATGAGCCACACAGGTGCCCCTCTTTTGTCTGTTTTCAAAATTTTTTAAGGATGTAAGGCAAATCTGGTACTTTTTACTTCATCATGGCTGGACCTATGTTCTAAATGCAGAAAAAAAAAGAAAAAAAGAAATTTATAGTAAAAATAGAAGATCTTATCACACAACTCAGGGCAAGAATACAACCAAGATTTGAGTATAAGGAATTGATCATCTTCAGCAACCCAGGTGATGCTTTCTTTTTCTATCTCTTATCTCTGCATCTCTCCAGTCTCTGCTGACTGGTTGTTTTCTGTTTCTCCAGGCTGTATGGTTAAATGTGTCCACTTCAAAATCAGGCAGAGAAAGGCAGATACCATATGTTTTCACTCATATGTGGATCTTAAGAAACTTAACAGAGGACCATGGGGGAGAGGAAGGGGGGTAGGTTACAGAGAGAGAGGCAAACCATAAGACACTCTTAAATACTGAGAACAAACTGAGGGTTGATGGGGGGTGGGAGAGAAGGGAAAGTGGGTGATGGGCATTGAGGAGGGCAGCTGTTGGGATGAGCACTGGGTGTTGCATGGAAAACAATTTGACAATAAATTATATTTAATATAAAAAATGTGTCCACTTCACAGGTGTCAGATTTACATATTATTGTTCTATTAACTTGCAGAAACTTCTTGAGGTATTTTCCTTTACAACATTAATTTGTTTGCAAAAACAGTTTGAGGTTCCTAGAAAACATGTAATTAAATATTATTTTAACAACATTATTTTACCTAAGAATGCTGATTTGAATTTACTATTTAATATGGCATTATAGTTAATATCAAAGTATTCTGCACATCATTTGTTTACCCTTGCACAATCTAGTTTCACTCAATTTTAAAAATAGTTGTTATGGTTTTGTTGATTTACTCATAATGATGTCTCCATTTGTTCTTGAGTGATTACAACTGATTTGGAATCCATATGTGTCTACAAATAATTTAAAATTTTCTGCCATTGCATATTTATGTTCATGTGTACTCAATTTTATATTTTATTCTATTGTCTGATTAACATTAAGGCTTTCCTGGAAGCTGTGATATCTTCTCAACTTTGCCTTAACTAAATTGCTTGGTGCTAACAATAATTATTTTTTATTTGAAATGTTTCTTAAAAACAAAGCATATTAATTGTCTTTGTGGCAATTTTTCTATCATCAGACACCTTACTACTGATGTTTTCCCACCACAAAACACAGATATCACACCTTTATCTTTAACAAATTAAGAGCTGATTTGGAATGAAATTGAAAGTTTATAACTATACATCTCCTGGCAACTTATGGTACCATGTAGAAGAATATAGAAGAAATACTACTGAATATCATTGTATAACTACGACATTAAGGGTTTTTGAATGAAAGTGAGTGATAGGTAAGGTCAAGTATGCAGTTCAGTTCAAACATTGTCCAAAATATTGGTTGAACAAATAAGTGAATAAATATTGAATGTAATGTGAGCTATCCCCATTCATAAATTAACCATGAATCTCATTGAATTGAGAAGAAGTAGATCATCTGAAAATACTGTATAATAAATATGTGATTATATTCACTATTACACAACCTGGCTGTCTTTCTTAATTAAAAGTTTGTCTTAATTAATTTAAAAGCTTGCTGCTGTTTGATTTTAAAAATAATTTGTAGATGTTTCTTGAAAACACATTCATTGTTGATTTTATACCTTCCTGGACTGTTTGGATTTATTTTTACCATGTGAATTTCTTTCCAAGAAATAAAATAAAAATGCTTGTTAAAAATTCAAAATGAAAAAAAAAGTTACAATAAAAAACTCATTACTCAGACTTGACACCAAAAGCACAATCCATAAAAATAAAAATTGATAAATTGGACCTTATCAAAATTTAAAACTTCTGCTATGCCAAAGACTGTGTTAAGAAGATGAAAAGACAGGAGCCCTTGTATGGCTCAGTTGGTTGGGCATCTGACTCAATCTCAGCTTAGGTTTTGATCTCATGGTTGTGAGTTCAAACCCCATGTTGGGCTCTGTGCTGGTCACAAAGCCTACTTAAAAATAAAATACGTAGGAAGATGAAAAAACAAACTACAGAGTAGGAGGAAATATTTGTGGATCATGTATTGACAAGGAACTTGTGTCTAGAATCTATTAAGAACTTTCAAAGCCCAGTTATAATACAGCAAATAATCCCATTACAAAATGGGCAAAAGACAGCAAGAAATATTCCACTGAGGAGGATAAACATATGGGAAATAAGTACCTGAAAAGATGTTCAACATTCTTGGCAATTTGAAAGGGCACATTCAAACCACAGTGCAGTCTCATGCACCCCTATCAGAATGGCTAAAATTAAAAAAAAAAAAAGATAACACAAAATCCTGGTGATGGTGTTGAAAAACTGGTTCACTCGCACATTGATAGTGCAGATTTTAATGGTATAGCCACTCTGCTAAAGAGTGTGGCAATTTCTTAGAAGCTAAACATGTATTTAACAAATGATTCAGCAAATGCATTCTGTCATTTATCCTAGAGATATGAAAATGTACATTCACACAAAAACCTGTACATGAATATTCAAAGCATCTTTATCTTAATAGTCTAAAACTAGAAATAACCCAAATGTTCTTCAATGGATTAATGGTTAAATAAACTGTGGTCCATACTTCCTATGAGACACTACTCAGCAATAAAAAGAGAACTATTGATACATCCTTTCATAGATTTCAATGGAATTATGCTGAGTGAAAAAGACCACTCTCAAAAGGTTATATGCTGTATGGTTTCATTTATATAACAGTTTTGAAATGGCAAAATTATAGAAATGGAAAACATGAGCTGTTTCCAGGGGTTAGGGAGGGAGTTGGGAGGGATGGTGCACTGTAGTTATAAAGGGTAGCACCAACAAGCCTAGTGATGGAACTCTTCTGTGTCCTGACTGTTGTGGTGGTCAGACCAATCTACACATATGATAAAATTGTATGTATGAAAGTTACATACACACATTGACACAAATGAGGGCATGTAAAACTAGTAAAATCTGAAATAGATCATTGGATTTAATCAGTGTTAATTTCCTGGTTGTGATGTTATGCTATAGTTATGCAAGATATTATCATTGAGTGAAACTGGCTGAAGGATTTTTGGGATCTTGCTGTATTATTCCTTGAAACTGCATGTGAATCTACAGTTATCTAAAAGTACAAACTTAAAAAAAAGTGGTTATTCACTGCTATTATGAATATACTACTGTAGTCTGTACTTAGCATTGCTATAGACATCAATCTGAAGAATGATATCGAGTAACTCATTGGATCAAGTCAGAAAATTCTGGGGGACAAAAAAAGAAAAGAAAAGAAAAGAAAAGAAAAGAAAAGAAAAGAAAAGAAAAGAAAGAAAGTAAGTGTTGGAGAGTCTCCTGAAAGGAGTGATTTAATGAATCCTGAAGGGAATGCTGAGAGGCTGGAGTGTCTGGTCTAACTGGAGAACATGATCAAGTCCTAGCATTCATGTCATAGATCCAGGTTGGGTAGAAGGATACTGAAAGAAGCTCGACTATAGGCTGTATTTTCTGGAAGCAGATGATGAGATGGAAGTTAGGGTGTTTATTGGGGATTAGCATGGATAAAAGAAAGGTGATCATAATAGATCTCTGAAGGGAGCTCTACCCAATGGCTCAGGCATTAGATGTAGATCACTTTCATTGAGCAGAACCTCAGGTGAAGAGGCTGTCTGCCACAGAGGCAGATCCTGAAAGAGCTGAGTGTTGGAGAATGTCTGCTTGCTGCACTTCCCAAAGCTGGGCAACAAACTCTGCCTGGAATGGGGATGCAGGTAGTGTATTTTTATGTCTATCACAGTTGACATACATAGATCCAGGTCAGTGATGGAGTTAATACTGAACTCAAACAAATAGTAAAAATAAATAAATACAATGGAATTTGGAGAAAGAGACTGGGACAAACATGCAGGTCTTCTTAACAACATGAGAGGATGTAGCTTCATCTAAGAATAAAAGTGACATTGGAAGGCTTTGGCTTCTTTCTGTAAATTGATGAGGATATGTAATGAATGTGGCATAGGCTTCGGTCTTTGAGCGCTCACTTTTTTTTTTAATATCCCATTCTAGATAGTATTTGCAGTTGTTGGATTACTAAGAAATACTAGTTGAAATCATGCAAGGGATTTTATTATTATAATGGTTATTTTGGCTTTGCAGAAAAAAAATGTTTCCACCCACCCACTTCCTGGTCTAAGGGACAACCTGCTACCTATCAGTCAGTTGCAGAAAATGTTGACAAAGTCTCACTCACTGACCTGATTTCACCCTCCATTTGAGCAACGGGATGTTTTACAGATATGAGAAGCTGCTGTTTATCCTCCATTTAGGACTCCCTCAGTGTGTTCATAGAGATGGTTAGAACTGGCAGGTAACAGAGGAAAAACTCTTCAAAGGAGCCTGTTAGCATTTTCTTATTCCTACTGAATGGAACCTGAAAAAGCTATTGTTACATTTCTTATGGAGTTCCCCAACGCCTCTTAGAAATGAGCCATATTTAGTTTAAAACAAATTTCCTGAAGTAAACAGTATATTTCCCTGATTTTCATCTCTCTTGGTGAGCTTCCAAAAAACTTGGAAGTGAATTAGTGTGCAATTTGCATCCAAATCTTAGCCAAGGGGATGTGGTTTATTATAATACATGGTCCTCCTAATTATTGAACAGCCCAAGAAAACTCGGCCCAGTGTGCATCTGTTCTTGCTTGACCACACTGCCAAACATAATTTGGCAAGCACAGAAATGTACATTGAGCAGACCTACAGTCTAATTTGCATTAGAGTTTGTGGTAATTATATGAAAGCTATAACTGAATGAGCTTGTCCTCTCTTTTTTAGATCACTTCATTTCTAAAAAATAAACAAGAAGCAAACCCCTCAAAGAATTTCCTTTTATATGTGTCTTTGAGGTTTCTCAACGTGATTTAATCATTGCCCAAGTGTTAGTTCTGCTTATACATGAAGAAAAAACATCTTTCCCGCATATTTCATGCAGACTTTCTTCTATTAGCCTTGATGTCTATGGGTCGACTGTGCATGCTTTAATATATATTTGATATCATTGCTCAAGAGAATGAATTAGGCTACTGCTGACCAGATGTCTGCATTATTTGGGAATTCGCATCCAAGAATCAACAAATAGGTTCATCGTCGAATTGTTTTAAGGAGTAATAAGTAGTCATTGAAAGAGCTGTAAATTAAAAATCACAAAGTTCTCGCTGAGATATTATCTTTGTTTGACAACCTTAAATAGACCACTAATCCCTCTGATTCTCAGTTTTTTTATCTATAAAATGGGGATATTGATGCCTCCTTTGTGTACCTTATATGGTTTATGGGGGTCTCAACTGGAAGAAAAAAATATTTAAAAGTATTTTTGTGTGGGGGCACATGGGTGGCTCAGTTATTTGACAGACTCCTGATTTTGGCTCAACTCATGATCTCACAGTGGTGAGATCAAGCCTTGTGTCAGGCTCCGCCCTGGGTGTGGAGCCTGCTTAGGATTCTCTCTCTCCCTCTCCCTCTGCCCTACTCAGGTGCACGTGTGTGCTCTCTCACTCTCTAAAAAAAGTGTTTTGGTGTCAAAAGTATAAATGAGAAAGTTGTTTAAAATGATATTATTATTAGCTATGTATCAATACATACACCCAGTCTGTAGCAAATAATGTAGCCTACTGCACAAACTATGTTCAGAGACAATCAGGGAATCTAAAGCTTTAGCTGGTGGGGGTTCTGGCACTTGGGGTGATTATGGCTCAAGTGCTCTAGAGTTGCACTGTCCAATATGGTAGCCACTAGCCACATGTATCGATTGAGCACTTGAAATGTAGCTAGCTTGAAATAAGATATGCTGTAAGTACAACATATACACAAGATAACAGACTGAGTATAATAAAAAGAGTAAAACCTTATTAATATTTTTCCAATGATTGCAGTACATTGAGTTAAATACATGTATTTTCAAATTGTCTCTGTTGCTTTGACTTTTTGAATATGGCTTCTAGAGAGAAGAAAGAGGGAGAGGAAAACCAAGAAACAGACTTTAACTATAGAGAACAAATTGGTTGTTACCAGAGAAGAGGTGGCTGGGGGAGAGGTGCGGGAACAGGTTAAATAGGTGATGGGGATTAAGGAGTGCACTTGTGATGAGCGCCAGGTGTTGTATGGAAGTGTTACATCACTATATCGTACAGCTGAAACTAATGTTACACAGTATGTTAACTAACTGGAATTTAAATAAAACCTTTAAAAAATAAAAACATGGGGGAAAATAAAGAAATGTAGCTTCTAGAAAATTGGAAATTACATAAATGACTTACATTATCTTTCTCTTAGTGCTACTCTAGGGCACGGATCTATGGGATATTTGAATTCTATCCAGGGCTAAAGCCAGAACCAGGAAATAAACAGGCAATTGAAGTACAAAGCAGGTGCAAAGCAACAGGATAGTGACCAGGGACCCCAAGCCAGAATTAGTGGATTCGGAAGGGTGAGTAGTCAATGGAGCTTACAGGTATTTTTTGGAACATGTATTGGAATTGCACTTACAGAAAGCCCTTGGCTTTGTGGGTGGAGAGGGAGCTATTGAGGACACCAACCAGATCAGACATACCAGTATTATTCTTCAAAAACTATTATATTTAATAAAACTGCAACAGTCTAGAGCGTTCAGGGAACGCTTTTTGTGTGTGTGTGTGTGTGTGTGTGTGTGTGTGTGTGTGTGAATGTTTGACCGCTCTGGTCATTTTAGTGTTTATCCTTTAAATATCAAAGCTAAGACAAAATTTGAAGCATTTCATATGGAAATATTTCTTAAAATATATTAGGAACTTTTTGTCTTCTTATACAGAATATACTGAACGTAATTTTTGTGGCATCCAATTTATATAAGGTAATTATCATGGATGTAAATTATAATTTTCTATAATGTATTAATGATCTATGAAATATTGTGGGGTTTGATTAGAGAGTGGCTGTTTGCTCCAACACTAAATGGCCCCAGCTGGGAATGTGGTTCAAGCTATGTCTGTTTCTATATCTCTCCACATTTCCTCTTGCTACCAATCAGCACATTCTTATGTTCTCAATGTGTCTTCAAATAGCAGTCTTCACCCATTAATCTGTTGTATCTCATTTGTTGTGGGGCTGGAAGTGGGGACAAAGAAAAACAATTAAATGGCTCTTTTACAGTATAGAAAAAGCAAGCGTAAATATGTTGAGTAAGGGCCTGAGGATTTTCCACCTACGCACAAGTTAATGATGATGGATTTCGTGACATTTTGCTTTATCACGGGCATTTTTTTTGGCCGGTTCATTGTTAGGCACTATCATCTAAGCTTGCTTGCTTGAGAAATAAAATTTCAAATATTTGAGATTTAAATATGATACATTTTGCTGTGATACAGAGTCAGAAATAATAGACCCTTCCTGGCCTGCCAAACAAGATGCATCTCTTCCTATCAGGAAGGGACATAAAGCTTTCAGCTTATTGGGATCCAACACTAAACTATGCCTTCTGTAGCACCAATCTCACATCAATTTAGAACTCAGGTGTCTTCTATTATTCACATACTATTTGGTATGGCATTCTGTACAAAGTACAAAATACCTTTGCCGACTATTTAGTAATGTTATTTATAAACTTATTTAGACTATAGCTCTGTTAAGCTATCATGTGAACTACATGAAATACCCATATTAGACATGTGTTAAGTTTAAAAGTAGAGAGTCAGATTTCTGGTTAGGTCAGTGATCGTCAATGGATATTTTTATGTCTTTTATCATGTTTTCATCATTAACTGCACATTTAGTGAGCATAAAGACATTTAATCTAAGCTTTATGATAACCAAAACTATGGGTTCAACCATTGTAGATTTAGTGAAATGTGTACCAAAAAAACCCCAAAAAAGTTACAATGCCCTAGTTTCTTTCTGTCTGTGAAACTTGAACTTGTTGGAGCTGTACATGCCACAAATTATAATCACTAATTGTTGAATCTGAAAGAGCAGCCAGTTTGTTATCACTAGGAGATAGATGCCCATTCATTGTTTAGCCACACATGTAATCCCAGGGGACAGTGCATCTGAATCAAGGGCATAAGAAACTGGAGTAATCTTGTCTTGGCCACATAACAGCTGTATGATCTTTCCTTTCTGTACTAAATTCCTCTCTACTTATCTGTGACATAGAGATGGTAATAATACCTACTTCCTGGCATCTTGTTAGACTAGCTGTTGTTATTTTGTATTTCATTTCAGTGATGATTTTTAAACAAATCTGGGAAAAGAAACATGATTTTTTTCTCTGGTTTTTGCTTCTGACACAGAACAGCAAATATGGTTATTAGATATTGGGTTTTAGAGTGATTCAACCAAGGTGACAAACTTTGCAGAATGACATCTATGGCCTGTGAGGTAAAGCAGTGCAAGCATGCATAATGAGAAACCCCACAAAGAGATGATGAAGTTTTACACCAGAAAACAGACCATTGATTTGGCCAATATAGAGAGCTGTATACTTATGTGCCAATAAAGACACCTGTAGGCAGAAGAATATGATGTAAATACAAGTGATCTAGCACTTTTTATTTTATTTTTTATTTTTTAAAAAAATTTTAATGTTTATTTATTTTTGAGACTGAGAGAGACAGAGCATCAGTGGGGATGGGGCACAGAGAGATGGAGATAGAGTCCAAAGCAGGTTCCAGGCTCTGAGCTGTCAGCACAGAGCCCAACACGGGGCTCAAAGTCACAAACAGTGAGATCAGGACCTGAGCCAAAGTCAGACGCTTAACCAACTGAGCCATCTAGGCACCCCATGAAAAATAAATATTTCACCACAAATCTAGTGAAACAATTACTGAATTATTCTAAATGAGTTTATGTATTTATGTACATACGTATGTATGTATGTATGTATGTATGTATGTATGTATGTATTTAGAGGGTGTGCGAGCAGAGGACAGGCAGAGAGAGTGGGAGAGAGAGAACCCCAAGCAGGCTCCATGCTGTCATCTAGGCACCCAACTCAGGGCTCGATCCCATGAAATGTGAGATCATGATCTGAGCCGAAATCAAGAATTAGAGGCTTAACCAACTGAGCCACCCAGCTGCCCCTTGAATTATTCTAAAAATGTTGTTATAACTATTCTTTAAATCAAAACTTATCAAAATGTCATATGTTGAGTGCCTTCTTCTTGAATGTTTATTCTTGTTTAATGTTTATAATACCTGTTTTATTATTCCCATATTACAAATGAAGAAATGGAGGCACAAAAGAACTTATTGAGTTGTATTAGTTTAGCTAGTAAATAGTAGAGGCAATATTTGAGCTGAGTCAGGTTGTTCTTAGTTATCAAGTAAGGGCAGAATGATTCTGACAGCTATTTTAGCTTAAAATATTAGCAGGGATCAGTTTATATGACTAATACTCAGAAGTGATAATTGCATTAATTACTTTATAGAACACATAGACTGATCAGCTTGTCTCGAATTGTCCTTAAAATGTTTCTCAACATCATCAAATATAGAAGAATTCAAATGTATAGAATAATTCAAATATAGAAGAATTCAAAGCATTTTTTGTGTTGTTATTGAAGTTCACAGAAATTGTACCACGAAATATATATAGCCACAAATTCTAGACAAAGAATCATGATACCTCCAGAAGATTATCTTTTGGATGACTTCTATGTAGCATCTATACCAGTCATGCCAGATCTTAGGTTGATGTGTTCATCTTTTTAGCCTGCTGTAATAAACTTCCATAGACCGAGTGGCCTGCAAAATACAGACATTTATTTCTCACATTTATGGAGCCTAAAAGTCTGAGACCAGGGGGCCAGCATAGCTGACATTTGCACACTGCCAGCTTACTGTATCCTCACAGGGTAGAGAGCAGAGAGGAGGAGCAAGCTCTCTATTGACCATTTATTTATTTATTTAAAAAAAAATTTAGTGTTTATTTATTTTTGAGGGAGAGACAGAGCATGAGCAAGAGGGGGGCAGAGAGAGAGAGGAGACACAGAATCTGAAACAGGCTCCAGGCTCTGAGCTGTTAGCACAGAGCCTGATGTGGTGCTTGAACTCACGAATCGTGATATTATGACGTGAGCCGAAATCTGACACTTAACTGACGGAGCCACCCAGGCACCCCTTTTTATTATTTTTTTTAATGTTTATTTCTGAGAGAGACACAGAGCACGAGCAGGGGAGGGGCAGAGAGAGGGAGACACAGAATCCGAAACAGGCTCTAGGCTCCTGTCAGCACAGAGCCCAACGTGAGCTGGAACTCATGAACCGCAAGATCATGACCTGGGCCAAAGTAGGACACTTAACCAACGGAGCCACCCAGGTGCCCCTCTACTGACTCTTATCAGGGCACTAATCCTGTTCACAAGGGCTCCACCCTCATGACCTCATCTAATCCTAATTACCTCCCAAGACTCCACATCCTAAAGCCATCATGGGGGGGGGGGGTGGAGGAAGATTTCATCATACGATTTTGGGGGGAACACATTCAGTCCATAACAATTGAGTATAGCTATAATCCATTCATTATATCTTAATTCTAACTGTCCCATAAAAAGACCAAATTCCGTGGCATTATTAGAGTAAATCACCTATGTGAAAGCATTTTGAAAGCAACCACTCTACAATTAGTTATAACATTAATTTGAACCCCTGTTTTCCTTGACTGTGTACTCTATAGGTATAGGTGGCTGAGTTTTAATTTAAAGCTTCCATATCTGCCCATTTGGATGCTTTGGGATTCCAGATCCATCAAATCTCTGTTAGGAAATGTTTATCCTTCTGTTGAGTGAAGCATACAGTGTGCCATCCGATAGCACAAGCTTTGATGATAGTGGCTTGAGATCTGGAGGCAATAAGAGTTATTCTTGTCTGGTACTCTGTAAATTACAGTAAGCTCCTTGAGAGTAAGAACTAGGGTCTTATTTAACTATCCACTGTCAGCATCAAGCCATGATAGACACAGTAAATGTTTGTAGATTTGAATTCCTTGGGGGTGACTCTTAGGTGTGGTGGTAGCAAGGAAGGAGAGAAACTATATGCCAAATACTGTGTCCCAGCCTGGTCACTGCTAGAGCTTTCATTCTTGTATTCTGCACAGGGTAGAGGCTAAGGGATTCAGTTTGGGTCCAGGGTAAGGTGTTCATGCTCCAGAAGCATAAAAAGACTATAGGTCACTATCTGAATGGGGGTAACTAGGGGGCAGTGGGCTAGGTAAATAATCCCAGTAGTTCTTTACATGTATCCTCAGATTCTCCTACCCCAGACCCTCGGCAACATGGGGCAAAGAAGGATTAAGGTTTATCAAGTCTCAAGGAATATGAAGGAAGGATGTCAGAGCTGTACAAAATAAATGGGAATAATAAAATTCCAATCTGCACTATTAGTATTTCTATCAATAATAGTACTTTCCATTTCTCCATTTGAATTTCTATTAAAGATGTATATGTTTAAATTAATAGGGGTTCTAGTTCTTAATTATGTATTAATACCCTCCCTGTGACATAATTTTGTTTTTGCTCTTTGTCTCATACACACAGTATTTCATGGTGCTATAAAAATCTGTACTATGGATGTACACAGTGAAGTCTAGATTACTTAAAGTCAAATTCCATCCTTAGTCCTATAAATGTTTAGAAAATTGAGATGAAAGAGGCTGAAATTTTGGATTTGATATCACTCAGCAATACCTTGCAACGAAATCAACTTTCCTTTGTGAAGTCCAAAAGTAAACACTCATATCTGAATCTTACACTGAATCTAATATCAGAGTAACACTTAGACTGGGCTTGAGGCTGGAGAGGAGGGAAAAAGAGAAACTTCTTTATACACAGGCTGTAACACTCTAGCATTTCACGCATTTCTAGGAAGACTTATTTAATCTACCTTGTCATGTGCTGACATTTAATAAACACCTCATTCCTTTCCAGGTATTTTTAACAGTAAATCCCTGGCCAGTCACCAGTATTGAAATGACCAAATAGCTTCTCTCTTGAAAAATAAGGTTAATGGGAAAAATTTCTATTTTAGTATGATTTTCTTCATTCTGTCAACTGTATACATGTGCACATCTGCAATGCACATTGTTTGCTAGGAGGTAAACGTATTTTTTTGTCACGGTAATGATGCTTCTATGATATTATGCATATAGTTCCATTTGAATGACACATAATTCATGACTCTCTTTCTTTGGTTAATATTTTCATGAGGATTTTTTCCCCCCAGACCACTGCAAAATGTGCCTCCCTGTGCCTAGCACACATCCTCAAAGAATGCTAACACTTTACAAATTTGCTGGCTAATGTATAATCTGCAGAGAATATCCGCCTCATCTGACAAACACCATCTCAGCTCAGGAAGCCACGTTCAATCCGTCTATCAGATCTGACACTGGTGGTATCCACACAGCCCTTCCCAGCACACACCCTGCCTTTAAAGGCCTTCCCATCCCTGTTATTGGTCTCACAGATGATAGAGTATGACACTCCATAAACAATGAGCTAGGCCTTTTGTAGGCTGCTTTGCTTTTCTTGGCTTCAAACTGCCACTGAATGTCAAATCAATTTGGCTCTCATTAGAACAGCTTTATATGTGCAAATGTATTTGGGTCTGGTTGCCACTTTTTTTTCCCTACTTTTTTTCTCCTTTCTATTCCTCCTCTTCTCTTGAAGATGATGTAATTTTTCTCTAATCCATGCCAACACCTGTTTCTTTAAAAGAGAGAGAAGAGAGAAAAAAAAAAGAGAGAGAGAAAAGAGAAGAGTGAGAAAAAATGTTCAGTGTGCTGCTCTTTATCACAATCAGCATGAACACCAGGCTGCCACATTATGGCTCAAGTTTCCCCAGAACAAAGAGAAAAGGCCTTGTTGCCATGATATTGTACATCATGGGGGCCCAGATAAAGTCAGGAGTCTATGGAAACCTTGGTTCCCGATGTCTGGAGAGACGGCTGTCGAGATAGAGCAAGGTGTGTAAGCTGGTTTTATTGATAAGTGATGAAGCCGGCAATAAATCTGATGCTGTGCTTAAGGAAGTGGGAGCCAGAGCACCATGTTTGATGGAAGACTGTTTTCCTCTTGAGTTGGGAGAAACAGAGGGCTACTCCTTAGAGGAGAGCACAGACTGAAAGAGGCACGGGAAGCTGAGTGATGAACAGACAGCTGGAAAGAGACAGACACCCAAACTAGAGTCTGACCAGTGTGTGGTTTTTTAATGTTTATTTACTTTTGAGAGAGAGAGAGAGAGAGAGAGACCGGGGAGCAGCAGAGAGAAAGAGGGAGACAGAGGATCCAAAGTGGGCTCTATGCTGACAGCAGTGAGCTCAATGTGGGGCTCAAACTCACAAACCACAAGATCACAACGTGAGCAGAAGTTGGAAGCTCAACTGACTGAGCCGCCCAGGAGCCCCTGACTGGTATTTTTATGTTGATGTGTATACACTTTTCAGTTTATGTGAGAGTGTTTTCACCCTGATACTTGGACTTTGAGGCCTTTGATTCAAGTAAGTCATTTTACTACTGAAAAGAAAATATATAAGTATCTGCCTTTTATTTAATTTTTTAAATTTTTTAAACACTTGCTTATTTTTTGAGAGGCAGAGCGAGTGGGGGAGGATCAGAGAAAGAGGGAGACACAGAATCTGAAGCAGGCTCCAGGCTCTGAGCTGTCAGCAAAGGGCCCGACGCAGGGCTCGAACTCACGGACCGCAAGATCATGACCTGAGCCGAAGTCGGACGCTTAACCGACTGAGCCACCCAGGAGCCCCTGTATCTGCCTTTTAAAGAAATGTGTGCCCCTGGAGCTTTGACTTAACTGCTACAATTCTTGTTGAATTTATTGATGCAAGAGAAATATGAAGTTGGGTGAGTTGAATCTAAATTCATAAACTAGGTAATTACTATAATTCTTAATATTGTGTGATACACCTGAGAAATTCAGGTGTTTGAGAATGCACAAATGTGTATGTGTTTACATGCATACTTATTCATTTATTGAGCACCTATTAAATGCACTGTTTCCAGGTGCGTTGGGTGCATCCATGTATAAAATTCAAAATAATCCCTGACTTTATGGAATTTATGTTCTTTCTAGTGGACTCACAGACAATAATGAGCCTAAGAACTAATTGAAATATAAAGTCTATTAAAAAGTGATAAATGTTACCGAAACAAAAAAAGCATAGTAGGGTAAAGAAGATTGAGAACACTTGTTCATGTTTGGTCACAATTTTTGATAGAGGAATCAGGGTAGATATAATTGAGAGGGTGACTTTCGAACAAAAACTTGAAGGAGGTAAGAGAGAGAGCTGTCTGTAAATCTGGGGAAGAAGCCACCAGCCAGAGGGAACAGACAGTGCAAAGACTGATTTGCATGCAGGAATAGAACACATGAAGGGCAATGTGGCCAGAGAACGTGAGCCAGGGAGAAAACAGTAAGCGGGTCCATTGGAGAGATAATGGAGGTGGGTCCAGGTAATGAATATAATGCCCTCTAGGCCAAAGGAAAGCCAAAGATTTTGTACTTTGAGCAAAATGGGGATTTACTGGAGGATTTTGAGGAGAGGAATTATATGATATATGTGCCATGCATTTGTTTCCACACCAGCATGTTCGCTCAGATTGTAACCAGTTTGGAGTTTGTAGACTTTCTCAGGAAGTCTGATATATGAAAAAGAGTTAGGGCAAGGCACTCTAGGCATTTTGTGGGCTTTTAGAAGGGACTGTGAACAAGAACGAAAACCAAAACCACATCAAAAGAACTCTCTTAGGGTGTCAAAACCAAAATCTGGTGGGTAAACTATCAGAGAAGTAACTGGGGAAATTAGAAGTAATGACCTATTTATGATCCTAGAAGTGGGAGCACGGGATTTGTGTAGATTAAAGGAAATTAAAGTAAAAGTAATCTTCCTGTGCAGCAGACATTACAATTAGACAGACTTAAGTTTATACCCCAGTTATGTTACAATCAATCTGTGTGGTGTCAGACTAGCTAATTAGTATCTTTGAACCTTTGCTTCCTCGTTGTAGAATGGGAATAATAATAACAGCTTTCTGTACAGTTGTTTTGAGGGTTAAATTATATATGCTATGTGTGCTTGGCATAAAGTATATGCGCAACACATTGTAGTTTTCTTCCTCTGTATCCTCCGTGGAATTCATACTCAACACACATTTTCAAGTTATTTGAGAGATGTTAGTGACTGATTTGAGCAGTGGGGGAGGAAAGCATAATGAAATGGAAGATGTCTGATTAAATCCGACTCCCACACTAGCCCAGGAAGGTGATACATAAGGACTCACTCATCTACACACTTCTAGGCATCCCAAACCCTAAAGGTCACGATGCAAATCCAGGGTACTAGAGGGACATAAAAAAAAGGAGGGGCTTCTTTTGGTGGCTATTTTGCCCATTCATAGACTGCTGCAGATTAAACTCAGCAAATATTTGTTAAAACAAATGTGGGTACTCAGGTAGAAAAAAGCATTGTGCTTACCCTTCAGAAGCTTCTGGTCTGGGAGAGGGGTTCCCAGTTGGATGGGATTATGTGATTCTTTCTCCTTAAACATAGAGTTTCAAATCATTAAGGTTTTCATAAGCTGAATGAGAATACTATCTACTCCTTTTAGAAATATTCCTTTTGTTTGCTTGTTTGACAAGCAGTCACTATTATGTGAATGAGCAGGTATGGAAGGATGGGCAGAAACATTTCTGTTGTTAAATCAATTCACAACTGCAGAGTTATTCTCCAGAAGATTATTTTTCCAAGTTTAGGGTAGCTATACTCAAGGGTTGTGTTTGGGTGGCAGGGGGCAAGAGTTAAGAAACTTATTCTGTCACTGACATTAAGGAGCAAAATACTTTAATTCATGAATTTTCTGGCAGATAAAATCCCAGATCCTCTCAGAATTGCTTTAATACACTGAAGAGGAAAATGAAGTAAAACTTTTAAGCCCTGAAGATTCTTAAAAATAGTCTTTAAAGGATAGAAAAAAAGAACAGAAAAATTCCTTTAAATTCCTGGGTCCCATAAATGAGATTTTAGTAGTGGCAAGTAAAACATATTGATTGGCACCAAAGTATAAGATCTTTGTCACCATCTGTTTCCTGATTGTGTCAGCAAGTATTTTTTCCCCACGAGAGTGTGAGAATACACCATAGCCTAAAAGTATCAAAGTGTCAATTATGCACCACATTTAAAAGTTGGAAGCCCAGTTCATGAAAGTCAGTGACAAAAGTCCTGATTCCTGTTTCTTCCTAAAGTGAAATCCTTGCACTTCATTCATTTTGCAACCTACAAAAAGACCGATGGCTCCAGGGCTCAAAGGGGGTGGGCAGAGAAAGAGGGGAGAAAAGTCATCTTCAATGAATATTTATTGAAATCCTCCCCCATGCAAGTCACTTTGCTAAGATATGAAGTTATTATGAATGCTATATGCAAATAATTTTTAACAAGTATGGGGTGACAGGGAGGAATAAAGAAAGGAAAGAGGGACCAGAAGGAAAGAACTAGGAAGAGAAGAAGAACGGGTAAACAGGCAAATGTTTGGGAGTCTGGGCTAGAAAAATGAAAACAAGAGACACTGATGGAAATAGTTGAAAAATTAGGCCATGAACAGTGGGTGTTGGAAAAGATGGGAATCCTCGGAAAGATAAAAATCCAGCATTTTCAGGCTCAACTAGAGATTATCTTCACCTCTCTTCTCTTTTATCTAGTAATTTTCCTGTTGTTTAAATTTGACTCATGATATCCCTTTTTTGTTTTTGGTTTTGTTTTTTTCTCTGTTATGCTCACTGCTATTTGGTAATTGCAGCTGGTGGTTAACTATGCTGGCTTTCTTTGAATTCCTGCACGTGTCATTTGGGGTTCTGGGTAGAGAGAAGAATTTCCTTCTTCTATCCGCTTTGATTATTATTTTTTTGCCTATAGCCAATATTTGGTGGGGTTAACAGTCTCTACACATTCTCTTACCCAAGAGTGTTGCAGTAATGTGTTGAGGCCATTTCTGCACGACTGGAGGAAAGACTCCTGCTTAGGTCAGACAGTCAGAGATACCATCTGTCTGCTCAGGAGTTTCTTCCTTTTGCGGTAAATCCTGAGAAGTTGGTTCTCTGGGTTGGCAAAAATCTTTTCTTTATTTTGGAGATGGGAGACTGGGGATCCCACAGCACACTCAATGCTCTTAAAAGATAAATTGAGCATATAAAATTTTTAAAGAATTTATTTAAGCGAATATTGATTTGCATCAGGCAGTGTCAACCCAGAAGTGGCAAAGATTACTCAGCCAATAGGAGCTAGAGGAAAGATTTATATAGAGAAGATATGGAAGCAAAAAAAGGAAATTATTTGATTGGCTATAGCTTAAAACCTAGTTGGCTATGATTGGTTGTCCTTAATTTTTGATTTTATAACCTCGAGACTTGTACATGTTTAGATTTTGGTTTGTTTGCATAGGGCTGCCATAGCGTTTCAGCCTAATGACTATCTTTTAGTTTGTAACATCACAACACAAGGATTTGTGTTCTAACCAAGAGGAGGAGACTATTATAGAAACAGTGGCTTGACTGGAACAATCAAAACACTCAAAACAATCAAACTATTGTAGACTATTATAGAAATAGTGGCTTGACTGGAACAATCAAAACAATCAAAACACAGAACAAAGGCATGCCACTCTGCTCCTTTGTGCTCACTGGGGCTGACTTGTGTTGTGGGAGGGTCACCTTACCTGGTGGAAGAACCAGCTGGACATTGCAACCAGCCATGCCCTCAATTAAAGTCTGGGGCTTCGGATGTACAAGTAGAATAAATGTCTAAATTCTCTGTTCAGGTTTAACTAAATAGAGTATTAGAGCCTGCCAGATGGGTCTCTTGGCACTCTCTCAAATCATATATAGACATAATTAAAGTTACAGTTGTTTGTGTGGGTCTGGGAACTATGGGATACTTTAAGTATTGCGAGTTTGATTTGTGTTTGAACACACAAATCAAAGAGAGAACGCTTTTGTCAGAGAAATTTCAGATAAAGTATCAGAACCAACAGAAAACATGATCACTTATTCATTTATTCAGCAGAACTTAAACTAAGTGTCTACTATTTTCAGGATGCCATAAAAAGCACTGATATATTAAATAGGTTTCTTGAGAACTTGTATTTCCCTGAGAGAGAAAAAATAAGTCCAAAAATTAATAAAAACAGCATTGTATTGTAATAATGCTACAAAAGAAAAAAGAATCTCGACAGAGTGAGCGATAGGGACATTGGTGTAAGGAGGTAAAAGCAAATGCACCTGAACTGATAACAAACTGAGGAAAATGTAAAATATTTTTTCCCAAATATTTTCAAAGGCATGCCATTGCCTTCTTAATAGACGATTCAAACCTAGAATCAATGATCCGACAACATCCTACCTTTTTGTCTTTATCTTTCATGACTTATTACATAGTACTGTTCTTGGAACAAATGGGACTACTCATATACACCCTGTGCTTTCCTAACCCAATGTCTGCACTCATTTTTCCTTTGGCCCAGCAGATACTTTCAGGACTATTTCATGCTCTGATCCTCTTGTATTCAAGGTCCAGCCCTAATGTCACCTCCTTCAGTCCTTCTATCCTGGTCTCTTAGCCCCTTCTTTCTACCTCATACATTTATAATTTTTTTATTATCCCTGTTTTATATATTTGAATACAATTTTTTAATTAATTTATTTATTTTGAGAGATAAAGAGAGTGAGTGTACAAATGGGGAAGGGCAGAGAGAGATTAGGAGAGGGAGAGAATCCTAAGCAGTCTCCGCACTGTCAGCATAGAGCCTGACACAAGGCTTGAACTCATGAACCATGAGATCATGACCTGATTCTAAACTAAGAGTCGGATGCTTAACTGATTGAACCAGCCAGGCTCTCCTACACTTGAATACAAATTTTAAGTTCTCACCTCTTATTTCTCTTTTTAATCTAAGAAGTCCGTTAGTGTGATGTCTTGTGTGATAATAGTAAATTGAGCCTGTTGTCTTCTAGGCGTTCAGTAAATATTTTTTGAAGAAAAATAAATTAAGTCCAACCAGCAGAAAGCTTGGCAGATTGAAATCACAGAAATTTTATATCTGAGTCACAGACATGGTATTAAACTGGGTTTTCCCCAAAACAAATCTTATGACAAGGATTGAATATAAGGAGGTTTTTGTTTGTTTGTTTTTGTTTGTTTGTTTTAAGATTACATTAGAAAGCATTGTGAGTGAGCAAACAAGAGGTGAAAGAAAGGGAAGCCAATAAAGAGTTTATTATATTGATGAGTGGGTTTTCACAGTGGGCAACTGGGGCTCAGTCTCACTGGGGAACTCTGTATGAAATACGATTCAAAGTTTTCCCTCTGAAGGGAGAAGAAGGGTGAGGAACCATCCTTCATTGGTTAAAGATTGCTCATGGGATGTTTAGCATTAAGTTTACCCTAATTTTGTCCATTTGTTATCATTTGGTGTCCATGACTGTTGTGCTCATTTTTCAAGATCTGTGCTGGAAAGATGCTAACTGAAAATTTAGGAGTCTGTTTTACTATGAGTGGTGGGGCTCTAAGAATGAGCCCAAGGTTGTGCATGAGCCTTGTGCTCTCTGATTTAATTTTTTTGCTTTATATTTCCAAAACAATTCTCTAAAGGGGTTATATATCCTACCAGGGGTTACAGAGCCTGTTAGACTCCCTAAAGAGAGTGACTGAAGGTAAACCTTCCTCAACTGACACAGCTTTAAGAACATGGATTTGAGATAGTGCTTATATGAATGTGACAATAGTGCTTAAAGAAGAGGTAGTATTGTCATGCTGGGCTTCCTTGAAATTCTGGGAGTTCCAGCCCAAAGCCCTGGGACCAGGAATTCTGCAGGTGTTAGAGCTCTCCCCTACTGCACTCAGTGTCTATAAAAGAAATTATGTTCAAGTCCTGTTTTTGTTCCTGGAAAGGAAGCATTTGAACCTTGAAGAGCATGTGTGGATGAGATGCTTTAGGATGGGCAGATGTCCATCACATAATTTCTGAGATATCCCACAGAGAGCCTAGGACCATCACAGTAGATGTTATTCACACTGTTATGCTGATCCAGCCTTCC
This sequence comes from Panthera pardus, assembly GCF_024362965.1. Classification (NCBI taxonomy): domain Eukaryota; kingdom Metazoa; phylum Chordata; class Mammalia; order Carnivora; family Felidae; genus Panthera; species Panthera pardus. Next base: position 59,592,783 of record NW_026526810.1, on the reverse strand, counting down.
TAAAGGATGAGTACTTCAAGGCCTCTGAAGGGATCATGGGAAACATTGAGCATAGCAAAGCTATTATGGTGCTGATTACATTTCAATAAGAAAGTCTCCAGCTGTGAATGGCAATAAAAGAAATTGTTGTAGCTAACCTTAGCAAAGACAACTGCCTCTAGTTTTAAAATATATTGATCATGCCTTGAGTCAAAGGAGTTCTGCTTAACAAAGAATTCTGGAAGTTCTAGCTGCCTGCAAATAAGGCATGGCCCATGAGATGCTAACTTTTGATTGATGAAGATTATAAGAGACTAGGAAAAGCCTTCCACAGAATGAGATTTTGGGGAAGGCTCACCCAGAGTCAGGGGCTTAGCTGTGAAGGTAGCATCAGAAAGCAGTCACAGATGATGTATACCCCTTTACCCCTACTGGATCCCAAATTGCAAAGGAAGAAAAATTGATAATTCAGAAACATGATAGCATTGTCAAAAATACATGAAGTCAGCTGCATGAATTGTGAGACTAGTCATTGTTGTATTTGTTTGTTGGCTATGTACAACTATGATCATTGTTTCCATCAAGATAGGGAATAAAAATACAGAGAAGCTATGAAATCTGCATGAAATTGGACTCTTTACTAGTTATTAACAACCTAGAGATAAGAGAAAAAGTTGTCACCTGGATGTCTCCTAAGTTCTACTTCCCTCAGAGTTGATGGTTTGTGCCTGTATCTTAGCCCTTAGCTTTTTACTGTCTCATTCACTCATAGCTACAATTCAAGAGAAGATATTTTGGGAGGCCTAGGGTTTGTTTGTTTGTTTTTTTTTTTTGCCTATTTTTCACATTAGCTGAGTGGCACTTACTATAAAATACTGCTTTACTTCATGCTTTCTCTTCATATTTATGGCCAATCCACATTTGCTGATGGCTTCCTCATGGAGGCATGCATAACCCAGAAGATAAATTCGAGTTTTCAAAGCTTTATCCACAGACCAGGTCTACTCTTTTCATGCCTCCTTTCTTTTCTAAAGCTTTCAAAATGAAAAAGAGAAGAAACATTACCCATACTCTAAGTCTTTTGTAAATTTTATTTTTCAAATGATCATACAGTAAAATTGAATTTTTTGGTGTAAAGTTCAGTGAATTTTAACACGCGGATAGATTTATGTAACAACCACTACAATCAGGATGGAGACAGTTCTGTCACCCCCAACAGCTTCCTGTACTATCTCTTTATAGTTGCCCCCTCCCTTGGCAGCCACTAATCTGTTCTCTATAACTATAGCTTTGTCTTTTTGAAAATGTCATATGGGTGGAATGTTATATTGTGAGATTGATGATCTGGATAGAATAGATAATAAAAGGCAGTGAAAGGTACATTCTAGATTGTGTGACATAGAAAACTGGTAGAAAAGTTTAATTAAGGCAATATTGTTGGACTAGGGTTGGTCAGAACATGCTTCATGGAAGAGGTCAAGTGTAGAGGTTGGGTCTCAGAGAAGTACAGAATTTGTATTAATGGAAAAAACAGGGAATAGCATTTCAGAGAGCAGTGAATGATATTAAAGTGTAGTTAAGGAAGTAAGGAGACCAGTGTGATTAGATAGGAAGAATCCAGGCATCTTTGTAGGCTCATAAAAAGGGAAAGCCACATAAACAAAGAAGTGCTATTTAAAGATTAATTAGGCAGAAGTGTATGAGATGTGTCAGCTGGCATATAATATTTGGAAGATAAAGATGATGGTTGAAGCCTCAAGAGCTCCATGAAGGAGAGAAAGCAGAGGCAGTTAGCATAGGGTCAAAGAAAAGTTGAGTGATAGCTGAGGGAGGGGGAAGGAGACCTTTAGAAGACTTAAACAAGAAATAGAGAAAGAGCAATTGCAGAAGTTAGATGAGAACCAAATCTAATAAGAGAGGCAGGTAATCAAAACATTAAATGGCATACGGAATTTGAAGGAGTATGAAGTGAAGAAACCATTGGTGAAGTTGGAGAAATTTGGTTGCAGTGAAATTAAGGTGATAAGGGCCAGATTGAAATGAGGTTAAGTGGTTACTTTGAAGATGAAAAGGAAGAAATCAGGGCAGACTTGTTTATGAATTGGCCCCATACTTAGGAGTAGCAGGATCAAGTGAAGGGTTTACAAGTTGAATGAGAGCATAAGCATTGAAGGCAAAGAGGGGAAGTAGTAAGTAAAAACAACAGAGCCAAAGTCCACCTTATTGTTTCAAATGGCAAGATCTTTCATTTTTATGGCTAATATTCCATTTCATGTATATATATATATATATATATATATATATATATATATATCTCACATCTTCTTTATCCATTCACCTACTGATGGACACTTGGGTTGTTTCCATATCTTGGCTATTGTAGATAATGCTGGAATAAGCATAGGGTTGCCTATATCTTTCCATATTAGTGTTTTCATTTTCCTTGGATAAATACCCAGTAGTGGAATTACTGGATTATATGGTAGTTATATTTTTAATTTTTTGAGGACCCTCCAAACTGTTTCCCATAGTGACTGTACCAATTTGTATTCCTACCAACACAAATGCATGAGAGTTTATTTTCTCCACATCTTCACCAACACTTCTTATTTCTTGACTTTTTGATTCTAGTCATTCCGGTAGGTGTAAGGTGATACCTCATTGTGCTTTTGATTTGCATTTCCCTGGTGATTAATGATACTGAGCATCTTTTCATGTGTCTGTTGGCTATTTGTATATCTTTTTTGGAAAAATGTCTATTCAGATTGTCTACCTAGTTTTTAATTAGATTGTTTTTGGTTTTTTGGTATTCAATTGTATAAGTACTTTATATATTTTAGATATTAACCTCTTATCAGGTACAATGGTAAGTGAAATGAGTCAGACAGAGAAAGACAAATACCATCTGATTTCACTCATATGTGGAACTTAAAAAAACAAAACAAATAGAAAAAAAGAGACAAAAAAACCCCACTCTTAAACACAGAGAACAAGCTGGTGATTGCCAGAGGGGAGGCAGTGGTGAGGGGTGGGGTATGGGTGAAATAGGAAAAGGGGATAAAAAGTACATCTACTGGGGCTCTTGGGTGTCTCAGTTGGTTAAGTGTCTCACTCAGTTTCGGCTCAGGTCAGGATCTCACAGTTCGTGAGACTGAACCCCACGTCGGGCTTTGTGTTGACAGCCTGAGCCTGCTTGGGATTCAGTCTTCCTCTCTTTCTGCCCCTACCCCACTCTCTCTCCCAAAGTAAATAAATGAATAAAAAGAAAAGAATAAAATTACACTTATCTTGATAAACACTGAGCAATGTATAGACTTGCTGAATCATGATATTGTACACCTGAAACTAATATAACACTATTAATTATACTTCAAAAAAAAAACTAAGAAACAAACAAACGAAACCCCCCAAACCCCCAAGAGAGCCAAGAAATTACCCTGAGGATATGGAGCTTATGAGGAGCTAGCTACTTTAGTCAAATTGCCTTTGTGATTATTTTATCTGATGCCGTGCATGGGTCCAGTGGACTTCCAATAGGTTCCATCTGCTTCTCTCATAACCACTAAAAGCAGTCTTATTATAATTGTTGTCTGTTACTTAGAGTTCTTTAGTTGCCACAGAATTTGTTCTCACCTATCACAAACTCTGACTTAAAGAGAGGACTACTAATTCTGAGAAAATAATTTATAATGAAGTAAGCTGATAACAACTATTCATCAATATAAGTGTGATAATTTACAAACATTTTCATAAAAATTTTTATTTCACCTACTAGTATTATTTAGAGTGATAATAAAAACTACCACTACAGTATAGCAGTAGGTGAAGATTTCCTAAACCTCATTATAAAGACACCACAATTCTCTCCTGGAACTCAACCATGTCAATCACACAGTAGTATCCCAAAGCATTTGCCTCCAATTTTCTTGAATCGAAGAATCTCTCATAGTTGTTAGTATCTAGCAAGCTGAAATTTTAAACAAGGCTTTGCTTGCAACCAAAATTGATTTCTGTAATTCTCTCTAGCATGGCTTTTCTGACAAGGCTATTTCTAGATTACCCAGTGTCTGGGCTTAGCTCATGTTGCTTATGCAACTTTAATTCTTGCCTCTAACCTGCAACCTGGTCCCTCTGCCAATCACGGCTGGAAGCATCCTCCCATGTTATGGACCTTTTCATCAACTGAGCTCTACCAATCACTACTATCGACCTCCTACTCCTCATAAAATAAAAACAGAGATTTCGAGGGCTTCTTGACATTTTGCTCTAGTTCCCTAAAGACCCATCCGGGACACCTCCATGGATCTGCTTTACTCTGTAAGGATGATCTATTTCACAAAGACCTTACCATAACTCAAAGTAATCTTTAAAATAAACCTTGTGGGACAGGCTAGGGCATATTGATTACCTCTCCTCTATGCTCATGTCCTGGATAGGAGCCAACCAGACTCCCGTGAATTCTGGAAACTTATAACTTTCTATTAAAGAAAGATGGCAGTAGGGTACTGCTAACACCTAGGCCCCGACTAGAATTGAAAACTGTTAATCTGTGAAACTCTCCTGATGCATTCTTCCTTAGGCAGAAGAACATGTAAATTCAGTTCTTAATATTTGAAATGGGCAAGGGTTTTTCAAAAACCCTTTAAATCTTTATTCTATTCTCTCTGGATTTCACATCCCTTTTACTTTAGTATGTTTTCCTAAATTTATTGAATCATCAAAATGTGGCTGAGTTAATAATCAGGAGCTACGTTAGTCAATTCTCTGTAGTTGATGATTGTCTACATTCCAAAGAGCATTACTGGGCTCTGGTTTTATTTTTGTAGGGAGGTAATGAGCAATGGGGAATGGGCTGCCTTTGCCTGATGGGAGATGTGAACTCCTAGAACAAGAATGTCTCTATAGAGATGAGGTAAAACAAGAAATTTTCCAAATTGGGCTCAGAAAAAAATCAGTCACCTACATGGTACAATTTGCCAGTCACCTCTGCTTCCAATTTCTCTCCTGAAACACATTTTAGAGAGCCTGAATTTCCCAATGAAATTAATATATTTGAATTAAATATTAACTTCCTCCAGTAGTTTCTCTTATAAGAGGTAACATGTAAGTCATTACCATTGTAGTACAAATTAGGCTTTCAGATTTATCTTTTGCCATATCAAGAGTGATCTTAGGTGTGTGAGAACATTGGATTTGAGGGGACAGCACCCAGACAAAGGGGAAATAGGCTTCATTTGGAAAAAAGGAGGAAAGTGGGAGTCAACAATTTGGTGAAATCTGCTTTGGATTACTTTTCCTAAACTGGTGATAATTCTGTGTTGAAATGTCATTGACCCCTTTGCTGACAGAGCCATTGCAGTGCTCTGTGGCATGTCCCAGTGAGAAATGGAAAAGAAAGCGATACTTTGCTGTGTGAAGGCAGAACAGACCTTCAAAAATCATTAGCATTGTTTGCCTCATGTAAAGGAGAAAATGATAAGAATTCCAAAATTCATCAAATTGGAATAAATCATTCTATGTTACTAGTAGAGTGAGAGAACCCATATTTATAACACAGTGACTCCCTCGTCCATTACCTTGTAAAATGTGAAATAACTTCAGGGATAGTGTCTAATATTTGAGAAAATGAAGACAACTGTCTTCATAAAAGGCTTACTTAAACTAGGTCACCATTTTGTTGGAAGCAAAGACGTCAGTAGAGAATAATGTCAAGAGAAGCACTGTATCGTCTACACTGGAATCTGAAGAAACTGTTACGCAAGGAATGGCTACAGGGCTTTAATGGTCAAATTGGACTGATGAATAAAGAATCATGCATGGATGCCAAAGGAAAGGTCAAATGAGGCAGGAGAAAATGAAAGATTTACCAAAAGGCCAAGAGCATGCCTGAGCACTAAGCGAGAGTGGACATTTAAAAAATAAATTTAGACCAGAGGTCAGTGGAGAATAAAGCTGTAGTGGTATGGTAAGAGATTTGTTGTAGTAATGTGGGTAGGATATAGCCAGGAGAATAGGTTACAATAAATGAAACCATCTGCTGGTATGAAATTGTAAATGACAAAAAGGAGAAGGGGAGAAAGGTAAATAATTTACTGTTGCTACATAGAAGATCTCAAATGAATCCATCTTTCCAACAGTCATTAGCCAAAAATGGAAGAAAGGTTACATGATCCACAATCAACATAGAAATTGACACAAATCAATTAGATTTTATTTTTTTAAACATTTATTTACTTTCGAGATAGAAAGAGCACAAGCAGGGGAGGGCTGAGAGAGAGGGAGACACAGAATCTGAAGCAGGCTCCAGGCTCTGAGCTGTCAGCACAGAGACTGATGCAGGGCTCAAACCCATGAACTGTGAGATCATGACCTGAACCAAAGTTGGACACCTAACCAGCTGAGCCAACCAGGTGCCCCTGACACAAATCAATTAGAATGGGATCAGGAAACTAAAGACAGAGGAAGTGGAGTCAGATGAGGAAGTGGGAGACCTAAAAAAATTTGTTTTCAGTTATGCTCAGAACAAGAAAAACTAGAAAAGGTGGCTCTTCTGCTAGAAGCAAATGGAGTAAGAATAACAGATAAAGTAGAACCACTGTAATCCCAACTTTACTTCTTCTCTGCCAAGAAGGGATAGACTTAACACAATTAAGAGAAATTTGTCTATGAAAGTGTTCAGATCCTCTCAGGGTCTACCTATCTTTAAGAAAGATGTTTTTGTGGATGTGATTCTATGCTATAATCACTATGATTACTAATAGCCCTTTTCTTATTTTGACATGACTATTTAAAATTATACATGTTTTTTGGGAGCCTGGGTGGCTCAGTCGGTTAAGCGTCCGACTTCAGCTCAGGTCATGGTCTCGTGGTTCATGAGTTCGAGCCCCGTGTGGGGCTCTGTGCTAACAAACAACTCAGAGCCTGGAGGCTGCTTTGGATTCTGTATCTCTCTCTCTCCCCCTTCTCTGCTTATGCTCTGTCTCTCAAAAATAAATAAATGGTAAAAAAAAAATTATACATGCTTTTTTATAATTATAATGCCTGTGGGTTAGTGACTTTTAAACTTGACATTGACCTACAGTAAGATATAATTTTATATCCGTGTATCTCAATATACACACAGACATAACTAACTAAAACAAAATTTTTAAAGTATCTATCTTTATTACTTGAATTGTTTGGATCTATGTTAGGCTGTGCTATCCTGTCCTATTCCATTCCCTTTCTCAACAATGTAGACTGTGTCCTACTAAGTTGATGTCATGGCTCACCAATTGGGTGGCACCCCACAGTTTGAAAACCATTGTTCTAGATTCCAAATAGGGTAATGGCTAAATGGATTCAAGCCTGTTATTTGTTACTGAGATACATTTTGCCATATTCTTCTTCTTACTGAAAATAATCGTTATTTTTTCCTAATGTAAAATAAGCAGTTTAATGAGATTCAATATTATGTGGCTTGATTACAAATGTCTGAGCTAACCCCTCAACTTCCAACAAAGTACTTATCTGTTTTAGAGTTAAGAGCATGAAGCTGAACAATGTTGCTGGTGCTAAATTTGCAACCAAATGCTTTGCAAACTACTTTTAGGGTTTTAAAGTGAAATGTTTACATTTAGAACCATATTTAAATGTATCAGGGGGAAAAAAAACAACACTGACTGGAGAAAAAACTGATGGGAAACAGTTACAGAATATGCTTGTGAATTCCCATTCTGATGGTTTAATTTTTTTTTTGTAAATTTGATGTTTTAAAACAAGCTTTCCACAAAAACACCTGTAGGAGCCTCATTATCTATATTCATCCCCTCTCCAAAAGAAATTTTTTCAATATAATCACATAAAAATGTGTGTAAATAATTTTTCTAAATAAACAATTTGACTAATACACCCAAACCAGTTCTTTTTTTTAATGTTTATTTTTTATTTTTGAGAGAGAGAGAGATGGAGTGCAAGTGGGGGAGAGGCAGAGAGAGGAGACAAAATCCAAGCAGGCCCCAGGCTCTGAGCTGTCAGCACAGAGCCTGATGTGGGGCTTCAACTCAAGAACTACGAGATCACGACCTGAGCTAAAGTCAGCCGCTCAACCGACTGAGCCACCCAGATGCCCTACACCCAAACCAGTTCTAACTTCAGTTCATATCTTTGAATTATTTGTCCTTCATAGGTGCCCAGGGATCTCAAGACTAGGCAAAGTTTTCTATACTAATTTCATAGTCTGTATCTCTTAGACCATACAGTTTGACATTGCCATGATGTTGGGCAAGTAGTAAAGAAAGATAATTACCATTGGGTTTAGTGCATAACTTTACATTTTCTTTGTACTTAGCCTCTTGTTTTATTTTGAGGCAGGACTTAGGCCAAAGAATCTTATCTAGAATGGGCTTGAGGACAGCAGCAGGAAACAAAATTATTCTGTGACCTCGATGTTGCTACTCTTTTGTTTGAACGTTTATCTTGTATATAGCAGATAAGCATTTAAGTTCAAATTTCTGAATCTTCCTCTCCAACCTTTTCTCCTAGTAATTTCGCTGCATTGATCTTATCCAACCAGATTCTTGGACCTACTGATCTCAAGCACACTTCACATTTGCCCGCTTGTATGCCTTTGATCACAAAGGTCTTTATCAGATATGACCTTTTTCTCTGTCCAAATCTTTACCATTTCTACAACCAAGCCCTACCATCTTAAAACAAAACAAAACAAGACAAAACAAAAAACACTTTGCCTATGCCAGTTCAAGGTGGTTGCTCATATATACCTCTTAAGTACCTATTATCTGTACAGCCTCCTTGCCAGTTAAGGGCACTATAAAGTGGTATAGTGTTTGTTTTTCTTGTATATATTTTTAAAGATTTTATTTTTAAGTAATGTCTGCAACCACCATGGGGCTTCAACAACCCTGAGATCAAGAGTCACATCCTTTACCGACTGAGCCACCCAGGTGCCCATGTTTTTCTTGTATTTTTAACTAACTTTTCACTTATGCATATCTTGGATGTTTGTCTAAACTTATGTCCACTGACATAAGTTATACTTTGCTACAAATATTCCTAAGAAATGTATTGAGTGCCTGGTACATATCAAACATTTGTCTAGATTTAGCTTACATGTGAACATTAATCATCTACATATATTTCAAAATATGAACTAATACGACAGTCTAGAACTTGTTTATATTTCTCTTAGAAGACTAACAACATGTAGTGAATGTTGGTATTCACTAAAATTTCATGGACTCTTCAGTATTTCCCAGCTTCCATACATTTAGGTGGGGTTATGTGACTAATTGTCACTAATATAATATGAACAGAAGTAACGTGTCATTCTGGTTGGAGACAGGAGAGAGTAAGATCTACATTAAATCACTGTGACTGGAAATGAAAGACTTTTGAGATGACAGAGTTTTAAGTTGGAGGCATCCTGGTTCTGACTCTCCATATGAAGAGACTGGCACAGAGTAGCCATGCAGCCTGTATCAGATTGTGACATGAATGAGAAATACACCTTCATTATGTTAAGCCGTGGAGATTTGCATTTTTATTTGTTACTGAAGGGTAGCTTATTTGACCCTGATTATAACAGAGTAATAATTTTGTGTATGTTGATGATCAGATCATTAAAGATATTTGAACGGTGCCTGGGTAGCTCAGTCAGTTAAGCATCCAAATCTTGATATCAGCTCAGGTTGTGAGCTCTCGGTTTGTGAGTTCAAGCTCCATGTTGGGCTCCACACTGACAGTGCAGAGTCTGCTTGGGATTCTCTCTCTCTCTCTCTCTTGTTCCATCCCTCCATCCCTCCCTCTCTCTCTGCCCCTCCCTTGTGTACATGCTCTCTCTGTCTCTCCCCCACCCAAAATCAATAAATAAATTAAAAAAAAAAGATGTTTGAATGATGTTAACTCTGACTCAGTTACAGTGTCCTTAAGTAGAGATATTGTGTTCATCTATATCCTTTTTAGTGTCCAGACCAGTGCTAGGTACATAGCAGGATGTCAGTAAATACTTGTTGGATGGATAAATAAACAAACTCAGAGTAGTTATAAGGACAAATCATTAGGACAGAGCCAGAGGACATAACTGTTGATAAAAATTCAGAAGTATCTAACATACACATCCAGAGTCAGAAGCAGAATTTAGCAAAGAGAAGGAAATTAAAGATTAGCAAATGACAATTGCTGTTGAACTATCAGAATTTCTGCATTATGAACCCCCTTACTAGTGCCCAGTGGTAACTGTTGTCTGTGCTTTACTGGGAAGAGGAGATAGGTGTGGACTAATGAGAAAATTCTGTCAGTCCTTTAAATACATAGATCTTTACTCTCTAAGCTACTAGGCTTCTCTGTTGGAGAATGACATAAGAGTTTTAGCTTCTCAGTTATAGTTCTTTGGGAATCTCCTGTTAGGCAGGTACTTCCTGACTCAAAAGGTATCCTCTCCATAGAGTTGGTAGAGTCATAATAAACAAAGCACAAGGAAGAGAAGCATTTTCCCTATTGACAAAGTAGGAATTATTTCTCTATTATTGACTCCCATTCTCTGTCATGTGATCTAGGCCAATTCTTTCCATTTGTTCTATGGCAAACCAGCATTCCACATCCTTGATGCAGGGTGAGATTGTGGCTAGTGAATATTTAACTATGGCATCAGACTGGGGAAAATGTGAATGCATTAATTATGCGGTTTTCTTTTTAGGATGTAAAATGACAGGAGATATCTACTTATATATAGATAGATCTATAGATCACTATCTCCTATCATTTTCCCTCAGTACTCTTTATCTTGAAATTATCAGACAGAATAAATTCATGATCATACACCGAAATACAAAGCAGACATATATGTGCCTGGGATACAGATCATCTCCCAAAAAACTAAATAAAAGAAAGACAGCCCTGAAGTAAATATTTTCTACAAGAGGCAACTATTAATGAATGGTATTCTTTTTGCATAAGTATGAATAATTCAGATGCAAAAATGTAACCGTTAAGAATGTAAACCCAGCCTCATGACAACTTCCTCCTCTTTTTTTGCACAGTCTGTTTAATTATAAAACGCTATCTCTTTAAATCTTTTCAGCAGTCCCAGAGAGGTAGAAAGGAAGGCTTTATCATTTGCAGATTGGAGATGAGGAAACTTCAACCCAAAGTCATGATACTGCTTGCTCAGGGTCCCTCAGCTGCTCTGTGGTTGGGCAGGCCTAAGCTCAGTTCTGCTGACTCCTAGTCTGGAGCTGTTTCCACTCTATCACAATTTAAGATATGAAGATCATTACTGTAAGGCCAGTGATAGATAGGACAGTCCAGCATGGGGGAAGGGGGACAAACCAGCAGACTTTTCCAATGCAGTTCACTGACAATCAGAGAGGCTCTACTATCTCATTCAGAGCGGCACACACTTGAGACACAAAGAAGTACAGTTCAGCTCCATCGTTTTGATGTCTTCGGGCATGGCCTTCCCAAACGATCAGGTGCAGCACCCTCCTTTGCATAGTTGATGGCCTTTCCTGAAGGCTATCAAACATATCTGCTGAGGCTGCACTAAATGAAATGGCTGTCACTAAGCCATCTGGTGCATTTGAGCTTTTTTTTCCCCTCTAAGATGCAAGTTTTCAGTTTGCACAGCACTTCAAATTCTTAATACACTTGACTAAGTCATTAATATTTCACTTGCATTACCATGTATTAATAACACAAGAATTTAGAATGATCTTGTTCATCTAACTCCTAGAAAACAAATAATTACATTCGTGCATATTGATTGTCAGATAACTAAAGATGTTTAGCCTGGAGCTATGAGAAATCCACCAGCAGGCCCAGTGTTGGTTCTTAGCCATGTTCAAAGTGTATCAAGCTGATATCTCTGAAACCCTAGAGACAGAAGGAGAGAAGTTCCAGGCGTTAGAAGGGGGAGCCCTTGAATGGACCCCATACAGGTCCCCACAATCCTCTAGGAGGCTGTTTTTTTAGCAGGGGGTTGAAAGTCTTGAAGCATACTCAAAGGAAAGGCTAAAAACTTTGTCCTATGAGGTTTGTTTGATCTTGTTTTATCTTTTAGTGTGCAGGGCTGGGGGCTCATTGTCTTTCCTTTCCTCCTCTTGTCTTGATTGATGGTGACAGGTTCTAATGGTGGAAGAGTGGCTTAGACCTTGTTCGGTGATTCACCATTCATTCAAATAAGAAGTTATTATGTGTCCACCAAGAGCTGGGAACTGGACTAGATCATTGGTAATTTAACATGGACAAAACAGTATCGTTTCCTGCTTGAAAGTGGAAGAGACAGACAATATGCAAGTGTACTAACTTAAAAAAAAAGTTCTTCTATGACAGCTTTTCTCCCCCAGCTTATTTAGATATAAGTGACACATAACATTGTATAAGTTTAAGGTATACAGTGTGATGATTTGATATACATTTTTATTGTGAAATGATTACCATATTAAGCTTTGCTAACACATCCATTACCTCACACAGTTACCTTTCGAGGTGTGTGTGTGTGTGTGTGTGTGTGTGTGTGTGTGTGTATGTTGAGAACATTTAAGATCTCTTGTCTTAATAACTTTCAATATGCAATACAGTATTGTTAACTATAGTCATCATGGTGTACATTAGTTATGTCCCTAGAACTTATTTCTCTTATAACTGGCAGTTTGTACCCTTTGACCACCATCTCCCATTTCTCTCACCCTCTCAGCTCCTGGAAGGCACCAAAATTCTTTCTGTTTCTATGAGTTTGTTTGTTTGTTTTAGATTTCACATAAATGATATCATACAGTATTTGTCTTTCTATCTGACTTACTTAACTTAGTGCAATGCCCTCAAGGGCCATTCATGTTGTTGCAAATGTCAGGGTTTGCTTCTTTTTTATGGCTGGGTAACTTTCCATTGTATACCACATCTTCTTTATCTATTCATCCACTGACGGATTGTTGTGGCTATTGTAAATAATGTTGCAGTGAACATGGGGATGCAGATATCTCTTTGAGACAGTGATGATTTCCTTTCTTTCAGATAAATAGCCAGAAGTAGGATTGCTCGATCGTATGGTAGTTCTAGTTATAATTTTTTTGAAGAATCTCTCTATTATTTTCCACAGTGGTTTTATAAATTTAAATCCCTACCAACTGTGCACAAGTATTCTCTTTTCTCTACATTCTCCAGCAGCACTTGTTCTGTCTTTTTGGTAATAGCCATTCCAATAGGTGTGAGGTGATATCTCATTGTGGTTTTGATTTGCATTTCTCTGATAATAAGTGAAGTTGAAGCACCTTTTCCTAGACCTGTTGGCCATTTGTATGTCTTCTTTGGAAAAATGTCTCTTCAGGTCCTTTGCCTATTTTTAAATCAGATTATTATTATTTTTTAATTTTTTAATTTTTTTTTGCTAATGAATTGTATGAGTTCCTTGTATAGTTTAATTAATCCCTTATCAGGCATATGGTTTGCAAATATTTCTCTATAGGTGGCCTTTTTCATTTCGTTGATTGTGGGGTTTTTTGCTTTGTTTTTGTTTTTGTTTTTGTTTTTATTTTGGTGTGTGGAGTCTTTTTAGTTTGATAGTTGATTCTGTATATGTGGGTCTATTTCTGGGATCTTGATTCTGTTCTATTGGTCTATCTGTCTGTTTTTATGCAAGTAAGCTAAATTGACAAACAAGATAATTTCAGCTTATGATAAGTGCTGATAAAATAAAACAGGCTGCTCTGATATTTGTGTGTATAGAAGGAAAGAGACTGTCTTTAGATGAAGGTCAAGAATGTTCTAGAAGATGCTTGGGCTAAGATAAAGGATGAGAAGCTAGGCATATGAGGAACTAGGAGAAGTACATTGGGCACAGGGAACAGTGGTGTAAAGGTCACAAGGCAGATAAGTGCTCAACTGACTCTGGAAACAAAAAAGTCCAGATGCACAAGGAGCAAAGACAGAAAATGACATCAGATGAAGTCCAAAAAGAAGGTAAGGTGCAAGATCATGCAAGTCCGTGATAAGAAGTGTGGATTTTCTTCTTAGAATAGGCATGCTTTGAAACCTTGAAGGGTGTTAAGCAACAGAGTAACATCAGAGGGGAGAGAAAGATAGGAATCAAGTTTCCAGCCTTTGTCAACTGGCAGATGTTGATACTAGCCATTAAGTCAGGGAAGCCTGGAGGATAGAAGAGGTAAAGCAGAGAACTCAATGAAGAGAGATCACTTGGAAGACAGCCTTTTAAATCCTGGTGTCTTTTAAATAGGGTGGTCATTTGTTCTGCTGTGCCTTGGATAGTCTAATTTATAGCTATTGTCCCCAAATTATTAATTATGTCTTTTTTTTTTTTTTTTTTTTTTACTCAAAAATATATCAGTTTGGGCAGTAAAGCATTTGGGCATGTTAACTACCAATACTTCTCCAGTTCCTCTCCTGTCTTTATTATGTCATTGAGGCAGAGAGGAGAGCTCTTGCATGCTAGATGCTTGCTTTTCCTGCCATTCTCTGGCCACGTCTCCCCTTCCAGAGTCGGGAGTTGATAGTTCAGTCCAGAGGAGATATGTTTTCCTTTTTTGCCTTCCCATGTTGTTCACCACTGCCCACTCCCCATTATCAACTCCCAATTAAGTTATGAAGATTCTTTCAAATACCAGTAGGAAATGCTTCACTGGGGAAAAGTTCACCATATCACACTATGAAGCTTTCTCAAACCCACCATCTTCCAGGCAACACAGAGTAAGGCTGTAGACAGCAGCTGTGCTGTAGGTGTAGAAGACTCCAGGAGGCTGATGACAGCTGAGGTTTTCAGGACTCCTATGCTCTTGGACACACAAGTCCAAATAAAGAGTTGGTGCCGAGATTATTTTCCTCTTTGAGCCTCCAAATCAGAGCAACTGTAACAACTCTTTCTGCCCTTTGTAATTTTTTGAATTGAGATCTACTCTCCCCAAATCAGGGCATCAAAATTCAACTTCAGGACTTACAAGCCAAATCAGCCTTAAATAACTGTGAGGTTTTTCATGTTCAGTATTTTGTCTTTCTCCAGTTCTCTTTCATTGTTTCTTGCTTTTCCTTTACATATACCCTAGGCTTTAAAAATACTGAGTGACTTGCCCTACTACATATCACATGCTCTTACACTATGTCTCTGCACATGGAGTTTTTTCCGTCTGTCCCCTGCCTGACCAATTCCTACTTAATTTTCAAGACAAAGTGTATTAATTTCAGGGAAACTGTCTTATTATCATAATATTCCTGAGATTAAGTATAGATGCAAAGATGGAAAGCAAAGAACCATAGGGTTAGGTGGTGGTGATATAGGGGAAACAGGACCCTCCAGCTTTATCCAGAGGCTACATAGGCAGAAAAAACACAGCTTCAGGCCCTCAGGAGTGTGATACCTCTCCTTCTTGGAATTCACCCACGCACCTTCCACTCCTTCTACAAAGGCCACCTAAGTCCTCAAACCCTCTCATTTGGAACTGGAGACTACAGCCTTTTCTCATTCCCCTGAATCTGTGGAACTGGCAGAGAGGATTCACCATGCAAAAAAGCTGGCTAAGAAGGGAGGAGAACACTCTTTTTAATAAGCAGATGGTCTCTATAGATGAGAGAGTGTTAACATTAAAAACATATGCTCAGAACTAGGGAGGGAGAAACACAAAAGCGGATCACGAGGCACATGGTCTCTGTAAACAAGTAGTCTTTGTGGAAGTTTCCCATGTGAGGGAAACAGCTTTACAGGGTATGAAGAAACTTGCCTGAATAATTCTGACTTCATCTGCAAGACTGTTTACCTGACATGAATTATAATAGCACATTACCAAAAAATGACATCTGCAGAGATGATAGTTAGATGAGCTTGTGTTTATTTGTTTGGTTTTGTTTTCCAACCCATTTGATGAAATAAAAGCATTAGGAAATAGTCACGGTGATCTTGCACTCAATCTCAGTGTTTGCAGCAGAGAAACATAACTAACTTTGTGTCAGCATTTGATTATGTGCTGTGTAGCTGTCTAACATTTATAGAAGGAAACAGAAATAGGCATAAAGACAGTCCATACTTGTTATTACTCCAGTGATGTAATTTCTAATTAATGTACTACTCTGATTTTAGAGTAGGAATCTGTATCAAAGGTGGAGAGAACTGAGTAGACAATAAAATGCCACCATGTCAAAAAATACATGGTTATAGGTTAAATTTAGCTGGGTTCATCTTATTTTTATTTCAGTAATGGAATTCGATCAATGGAAATTGATATAGAGGCATGACTCATATTACACAAACACAGAGAAGTGGTGAGAATGATAAGCTAAACTACAATGTAATAAAGTGAGCACTGGATCAGGAGTTGAAAGATCTTGGTTCTGCCATTAACTAGCTGGTGACCTTGGTTAAGGTCATGTTATGACTATTGACTTCATTTCTTTGACTCTAAAACAAAGTGGTTAATCGAAATCAGGGATCACAGACTCAGATTTCTACATGGGCCATCCAGGCTGGTATCTTACATGAGTGAAACTGCCCAAGTGTAAGACTGTAGGGAGTGGGGGGGGGGGGCTTGTGATGAACTAGAGAGAAAACATTTCCTTTAAATGGGCAGCTGCAACTAAGCTCCAGGAAAACACTGGTATTTGGGAATGGAAGAACATGTGTTTCTAGAACTAATTTTTCAAAAATTCAAGCTGGTAATCCAGGCTTTATAGCTCAGGTTTTCAAGGTGAGTAATTCATTTAAATTTAAAAGGAAACGAAAAAAATGTATGGGTCAAATAATCGTGTTAACAAGTTACATAATGGTCCATGATCTAAATAAAAGTGAGAACTCTAGTCTAAGTGATCTCCAGGGTGTCTTTGGTTTTAAAATTCAGGAATTTTAGGGTAGAAATTGAAGCAAGAGGAATTCACTTCTGCTCAAAACAGAACATGTTATTTTTTAATCTGCAAAGAAAAGGGGCTGCCAGAGATGTGGTGTGTTAAATCAAGGATGGAAGTGCTAAATAAGAGGCTGGATGGTCATTGCTGGGGATACAGGAGAGGGGATTTCCATATTTGGGGCGTGTGTGTATGTGTGTGTGTGTGTTAGTGAAAAGAGTGGAATTAAACTAGATTATTCCATCAGTTCTTTCTCACTCTGTGAGTCTATGATTCTAGCTTTGTACTCATTCTTTTCCTTTCCACTTTTGTTCTTCTATTCTTCTCTTTATTCCTAATTATTTCACTGTGATTTTTCAAGAAAGGGGTCTGGATATTAAAAAGGCTGTGTAAAAATAGAAGAGGGGCAATGAGTTTGAAGGGAGGTGTAAAGAAGAAGGGGAGGGAAGTATAGGGAGTTGAATTACCTACAGATATGGTAGTTGGGAAAGTCTGTTATTTCAAGCTTGACTTATCTTTACTGTGGACATAAAATATGATCAGGGAGTATGATGTCAGTGCATCCACTCTCAATAATTGATATGATGAATAATCTCAACCTTCCAACACCTTCTGTATCTCCCCACATCTCAAGAAACTTCATTCATCAGCCACGTTTGAAATGTTTAAGTAATCTCAGTGATGTATGGAACTCTGACACTCCCTTGTTAGAAATTTGTGCTACTAACATTCTATCAAATTAAAAAGCCACTGAGCTCTTGTGCATAAAATTATCATAAATTACCTTCTGAAGGTTCATTGCTGTTTGGAATGTTTAATTGCTCACTCAGCTGAACTTTAACAGCTCAGTATTATTAATCAACTTGTCAAAAGGTTTTTCATTATGTAGTCTTTAGATAGAATTGGGCAAGGTACAAACTTATGCTTAAGTTGGTCTGATTGTAGCAAATTGCCAACAAATCTTGATAGAGTTTAGCATCTTTTGTTCACTAATTATGATATTTTTACAAAAGATTCTTAGGGAAACTGGGTTCTTTTATAGTTTTCAATAGTGAAAACGAATTCCTTTTGAAAGTAGAGACTTGTACTGACCATTTAAGAGCCAAAGAAGGCAAGTGAATGAATGATGACACTCTACTGATGAATGACATTGCATGTTCCTTTTCAATTATGATGGGCATGATGGATAAACTTCAACGTGTTATCTACATTTCTATGATGGCTTCTAATGTAGTTTTATAGTAATATCTTATTTAAAAACAGTGTTTGAAGGAATAGGATACTTTGGATAATTGAATTGTGTTCAGTACATCTTTATAATGAGGCCAGGGCTGTCTTATTCCCAAAGACGTGTAGATTTTTCTTCATCTAACGGAGCAAAGCCATATCACAGATTAAGATTTCCTACTGAGCTCTAGTTCCTTCAGCTTTCTACTCCTAGAAAAATATTTATAGCTCAGTGGACATGGTCAGTACTTTCATAAACTCAGGGATATTGAAAACTACAATAAAAACTAAAATAATCAAGAATTTACATGGTGCATAATTTTCCCCTGTTCTTTCTGTCTTTCTCAATATCTCTCAATCTGTCTTTCTCAATGTCTTTCTCTCTGTAATTTTTAAAAATAAAATTATGCAAATATCTAAAAAAAAGTAGCATGGAAAACATGTTTTGCCATTAGCCATGTATTTTCACATCTATAAAGTAAGTTTGTTTCTAGAAACCCAGGAAATAAATAACATCCACCAAAGTAAGGTACCATATCAGTTGGTGGTGGTTGTGGTTATGGTATTGGTGGCATTAAGAAGGGTAATACTTTGAGCCTACTGATAGCATTGCCATATATAAGATTTGTGCGAATGTCTGCCTCCTATGGCCACAAAAGTAAAAACTGGAATCTCATTATGATGCTGGAATTAAAGCTGTAGGACCACCCAGTGGATTTCTAACTTTATTAAAAAGAACTTTGGTACTGAAAACTAATCCTTCTTGGTTAGGAAAGAAACTGACTTTGCCAGAAATTCTTCTTTAAAGAAATAATTTCGAGTGAGGCTTCAGTATATTTGCTTTATTACTTTTCATGTGGCAAGTGATGGAAATAAGACAGCCGCAGGGGAAAAAAAACCCAGTTCAGATGCAACTGGATCCTGAGATGACTAAGAGTTCTTCTCCTTGTCCACATCCCTCTCCACCCACCCCAGCCAGCATGACATAATTTCATTCAAAATCCCCATGACTAGCATGTGGCAATACTAAAACCAAAGACTCAGTAATTTACCCTATGCCTTCTCTCTTGCCATCACTGCTGTCATCACTTTCTGTCCTCTCCTGGACTGAGAAGAGTGGCACAGTTAGGAAGTTAGGGAGAGAAAACAACTTACAGAGTTTGAGAAATGTTTTGCATTAACGGTACAAATGGTTGCTAGTGGACACTGACTGAATGCTTGCACTAAAAATGAAGACCTGGCCCTGGGATGCACTTCACTTATAGAAGTGATGTAATAAATATCTCATCATCATAATCATGGTGTCAATTAGGATTGTGCTAGGCTGCAAGTAGCAAAACATCTAATGAATAGGAACTGAAACAAGGTTTTGGTTTAAAAAAACTTTTTTAATATTTATTCATTTTTGAGAGATAGAGAGAGACAGAGCATGAGTGAGGGAGGGCCAGAGAGAGAGGGAGACACAGCATATGAAGCAGGCTCCAGGCTCTGAGCCATCAGCAAAGAGCTCTATGTGGCCCAAACCCATGGACCGGGAGATCATGATCTGAGCTGAAGTCGGACGCTTAACTGACTGAGCCACCCAGGTGCCCCTCAAGCTTTTTAAATTAAATTAAGTTTAATTTAATTTAACTTAATTTAAGAGGGAGAGAATGGTGGGGTGTGGGGGAGGGGCATAGGGAGAGAGAGAGAATCTCAAGCAGGCTCCATGCTCAGCATGGACCCCGACATGGGGCTCAGTCCCATGACCTTGGGATCATGATCTGAGCCAAAAATCAAGAGTTGGATGCTCAACCAGCTGAGCAACCCAGGCACTCCTGAAACAAAGTTTTATTATTTTCATATAACAAGAAGTCACGAGACAGGCTATTGCTGCTGTTTTTTCAGTTACTCAAAGATGCAAGCTCTGAGGATGCAAGCTCTTTTTATATAGTTTTGGGTCCACTGTCTCTACTATGTTGGTTTTTTTTGTTCACTTACTTGTTACACCATAGTTGGGAATGAGGATTTTAGTAAGCCAGTCAATTGTGTAAGCCACAAATTAATCACCCTGAATAATGACTAATCAAAGATTAAATATCATTGGTAAGGACTCTCTGCTAATTTTTATTCAGTAAGTCAATTTTCACTCTAACTCCTCTGTATTTAATAGGAAGATTTAAAGTTTAGATGAAAGCTTGGAAGAAAAGATCTAATGATAGGTTAAAAGAAACGTATTTAAGAAGAGTTGAAGCAGTCTTTTCTCTTCTTCCAAGTATAGGAAAGATATTGACCAAAGACACTACTTATTCAATATAGGAAAATTGAAAAAATTATTACATGCAGAAGAATTTACTATCAATGAGGATTTTTGGAGGCCTAGAATGGGTATCTTATTTGAAAGCTATAAGAACACTTCACAAAATAACATATTTGAAGTAATTCAGTCAAACCTTGCTCTGAGTCAGGCTGCAAGAAATGATCTCTTGAGGTCCCATTCAATTTGATGTCTCTCTGTTTCTGTGATGCTAAATTTTGGTATGATTGACTGGAATGCCTTAGGACTAAATTCCACTTAGGATTCCCATATCACATAAGAATAAAACCTAGAAATTACCTTTTTATGCACAAGTTTCAGCAGCTGGTCTTTTTCCCCAAGCTTTGTAGTGATGCATATTAGAGAGTAGAGTGGAAGTCATAGTGTAAATTTTCTTTAGTGCATGGATTATTGATTTAATAGATCATGACAATCTATTTTGTCAGACCTGCTACCACATGGGTTCTGAGTCAGCAGGCAGACAAGCCTTATGAAATATTTGCTGTAAAAAAACCTCCACTGCATAAGATGAAATTAAAGCTCAATAGTATGAAAGTCAGTTTTCTGAGAAGTGAGGTGATCATAACCCAAGAGCCAGAATCATTAGAGGGAAAAAAAAAAGTAGTAATTTTGCTTTCTTGCTGTTGCTTCTATCACTAGAACAACAAATTTTAACCCAGAGAAAGAAAAAAAAAATCTAAAACTAAAAACAAATTGTGGATCATTTCAGAATGTATAATATAAAGGATAAAATGGTATCCAGTTGAATTTTTAGTTGCCAAAGGTGAGCTTCCCTGAGAGACAGACTAATTTGGCTATTTGTTTGCAGGTAGTTTATTGAGTAGCAAAGGGAAGCAGGATGAATAGAAGGAGGAATCAAACTGTGATAGAGTTACAAAAGTAGCTTCAGCAACTTAGAGAGAGTTCTGAAGCTGGGATATCCCTTCCGAGATGTTCCAAATGGGGGCAAGGGGATTGGATCTTTATACCCTTGCAATGATCAATCGTTGGATGTAGTCTGTTCTTGGGGAAAGAACATGATCTTGGTCAAATAGCTTCCTTTGGCCAAGAGCAATTCTTGGGGAAGTTCATAGCGGAGGAAATAAATGACTTGAACCTCAGAGAGGTCTGGGGGGCACACCATGGAATCTAGTACAGTCTTTCCCTCTGCTACTCAAATCTGCTTGCTTCATATAGTAAATTCTCCCCATCTGGGAAGAGCTACTCCATCCTGGTCAGTTTCTTTCCCTGGGGAAACTTTCTTTTTTTTTTTTTTTAATTTTTTTTTTAACGTTTATTTTTGAGATAGAGAGAGACAGAGCATGAAGGGGGGAGGGTCAGAGAGAGGGAGACAGAATCCGAAACAGGCTCCAGGCTCTGAGCTGTCAGTACAGACCCGGATGCGGGGCTCGAACTCACGCACCGCGAGATCATGACCAGAGCCGAAGTCAGCCGCTTAACCGGCTGAGCCACCCAGGCGCCCCCCCTGGGGAAACTTTCAAGAGAAAGTTTGGAGAAACTATAGTTCCAGTCAGAATAGTTGGTTTCAAAGTTGTACCTAATAGTCATCATTTCCCTTCTTAACTACGCATTCTAGATTTCCCCTCACCCTTGGTTGACAACTTGGCTGATCCAGGTGGCTTATCTGGAAGGGTGACCTGACTCTCATCTATCTGCCTATAGTCACTATGCTCTTCTCAGTCCCAAGCTGAAGTACTTGTCTTTTACCCTTAAAATTGGCCACTAGATTACCAGGAGATATTCCAGTGGATCACCTGAGTCCCAAACATATTCTTTGTCCTTTTTGTGTAAAAACAGACCTACTTTTCCCTGACTTATCAGGGCCACTTGTGACTGTTAGGAGAGTGACTCCTTTCTTTACCTGCTGATCTCTTGATCAGAGGAGCCCAATGTGACCAAGAGGCACCTGAAGTTTAAGGTTTAATGGGACTCTGGATGTATCCAGAAATGTAGATTTCATTTTAAATTCTGCTCTATGGGACTCTGGTACCAACCATCACAGATCAGAATCCTGGGGAAACAAGACATGTAGAGATTTGGATGCAAGAGGTTTATTGGAGAGTCAGGAATGACACCTGTGAGGGAGCGAGGGCAACAGGCCTGGGCAGCTAAGATCATGAGCTGAAATGTGGTTGCAATAACAGCCTCAGATGGTCTCATTGGGAGTGTTAAAGCTTGAATGATCCTTCATAGATTTCCCAAATTGAGGCAAAAGACTCAAGCTTTGAAACCTTGTATTGACCAGTCATTTGATACCGGCTGTCCCAGGAGGAAACATAACTTTGGACAAAACAATTTCCTTCGGACAAGGACAATTTCTGTAGCGGGATACAGCTATTATCTGTAAATCAGGAGAAAGAATGCCTCAGTCCTGAAGGGAGAATATGGGTGCTACACCATGACATTATCTGGATATCTTGATTCTGAATTTACTGCTATATATTTAAGATAAAACTTTGGTCTTAGGTCAGATGTCTTTTATTCTTTGTTATGTGTACTCAGTAAATCACTTTCAAAGAAATGAACAATTGAAATGATTATTTATGATGTGTCAGTGCTCTAGTATGTATGATCTGGTAAAATGGGTAAAGGAGACAGGCATAGCCTACCTTCGATTTTGGTGAGCACCATCCTCTCTCTGCCCCTAACTAAAAGAAGAGGTATTTGGGCAAGCTGTTTAAAACCTTTCATTTAGATTTTCTTATCTGTAAACTTAGGAGATCAGTGTTTGCCCTGTTCACCTCAGGACTCTGATTATGAAAACAGTGTATGAAGTTCTTGGAAGACATAAACAGTATTGCATGACTCTGTATAGAGAATTATTATTATAAAAGTTGTAAAATTTAATATATAATTAACACATAAGTGCTTCACTTGTGTTGGCTGGACTTGCCCTGCACCAGACCTTGAATGTTACCTAGGCATTCTAGGAGAGGTTCAGTTAGAGGTGCCATCCGGGAACAAGCATTGCAGTTTTGTGCCCTTGCAGCTTACTGGATTTCATTCCAGTGTTATTCTGGTATCAAAACAATGTACCAAAACAGACATTTGGACAGTCTAAACACTTGGATAAAAATATATAATTAACTAAATTCACCTGGATTACTTTTTAAAAAATCATTTGTGCGGTTAAATATATTCAGTTTCTTACTATTATAATATCAATCATTTTCTTTATTTACCTCTGTTTTCTTTCTAAATAATAATTGTTTTAATTTTTTTCAAATTTAATGAAAGACAAAATATATTTTTATGTCAGTATGACAAATATTAGTTGAGAATTTCATCTGCAAACTGAAGTCTCAATACTTATTAATATACAGTGAGAACTTGTATTTACAGGGGTTTGGTACAGCTATTTCAGACCACACCTGTCTTTATACCACAAGACTGACCAAACTCAAAGTCAAGAACAATTATTGGACACTTAAAAACATTCAAAGCCCTGGGCCAGGTGATGTGAAGACAAATAAAGATAAATAAGATATAATCTATGGTCTTTAGGATCTCATATTGTAGTAAAATATGTTTGGTCAGGCGTAAATAAGAAAAATGCATTTACTCCATGTCAGTGTAGTGGAAGGGGGATGGAAATAAATGGATTATAATTCTTACTAGAGTAGCTATTTTGAAAAAAGCATAAAAAATTTGGATATCAACTAGACTTATCATACAACCATTTCACAACGTATACAAATATTGAATCATTATATTGTACACCTGAAATTAATATAATGTTATATGTCGATTATCTACACATTTTAAAAACTTCAACAATATTCTGACTGGTTCTTTTCCAAATTTTAATATTCTCAGGAAGACTTCGTTTCTTAGGACATAGTTTCCTATCATCTATCTTCTTTCCTTACTCCCTCCCTTCCTTCCTACCTTCCTTCTTTCCTTCCTTCCTTCCTTCCTTCCTTTCCATCCATCCATCCATCCATCCATCCATCCGTCATCTATCTCTCTGAGTATTAATTGACACTAATTATAGGCTAAGACACAGAGTCATCCTGGTCCACATGATTCACAAACATCTGCTTTTGAAAATTATACTTTGCCTGGATTTTTTTTTATCATCTATAAAAGAGACAATTTCTCTGTAGCTTGGAAGGTAGTTTGGTTTCTAAATCACCTTGTTTGCTGAAGATTTGTCTGTGTTCTCTTGTTGAGGCTTTTACACATATCCCAAGTCCAAACATGGCAGCAGAAAACAGAATTGCCAACCCTATCCTCACTGTGTACAATAATATGGTGAATTCAGAGGTTCTTTTCCATTTCATAGACCTTACAGAGTTTGGAAAAAATAAACTGTTTCAGAGGTGGTGAGAAATGAATTAGTACATGGGCAAAGGAAATGCCTGTCATGAATACATGGCCCTCAGAGGACTAAGCAATGTTCAATCTTTGTCCTTAAGTAAGTCTTGTAAAAGTCAAAAGGCAATAAAGTAAAAATCTAGGAGCAAAGTCTTGGCCACCCATGCCATTCATATTTCCCAGTGTTTCTACGAAGTAGTTTAGTGGCATCTATTAAACTGACAAAGAACAGGTTTTATTTTACCAGGCAGAAAAATTTTCTAAGGATATCAGCAATGAAACATGCATTGCAGAATTAAATAGCTTAAAATGAGCAGTTGGAGGGCAATGTAGAACACCTGGTAGACAGGTAAATCAGTGTGTAAAGATGTATAAGGAATCTTAAGCATCTACTCTACTAAGCAAATCCAAAACCTGGACTGGAACAAGAACATAAGGACAAAACTCAGATATTTCATGAGCTGTGATGGTAAATATATTCAATGTTCTAAGAAAGTTCATTATTTATAGAAGTAAGTATCAGTTACAGTTAATTGGCACTACATATGATTTAGCATTTATAAATGAGAACCTGTCATCCCTGCACTTTGTCCACATGAATAAAAGGGAAGCTTAGGCATTGACGATTTCAGACAACTGATTTAGAAAATCATACTTAATTTTAACAATTATGTATTGAATAACTGTTTTGTTGAGGGCTCCGCAGTTGGCCTATCAGCCAAGCTGAGCTGTCAGCCCAGAGCCCGACGCGGGGCTCGAACTCACGGACCGTGAGATCATGACGTGAGCCGAAGTCGGACGCTTAACCAACTGAGCTACCCAGGCGCCCCAAAAGTGTCACATTTTTTATATTGTTATGTGTTAGCACATGGTATTCTTTCTGCCTAGAACTCCTGTCTCTCTGTTTAATGACTAACACTCATCCAGTTGAAAATTCATTTCAGGTGTCATCCACCCAAGCATCATAAAACTTTTTCTACCACCATCATTGATACCCTGAACATACTTCTCTAACAAAAGTACTTTGTGCTATTCTCCATCATAGGGCTGGTTACTTTCTTCTGTAACTATCTGTGTGTATTTTTGCCTCTTTCATCAGAATATACTTTTCTTGAGGGCAATTTAGTCTCATTACCTTTATCTGTGGCAGACACTCAATGAAATAGTTAAATAGGAAAGAAAGATTAATGTGACCATGATGTAGAATGCACCACAGTGGCAAAGGAATAGATGTGGGGAGATGAATTTGAGGCAAACGCGATTAACACAGGAAAGAGATGAGGAGGACCTGACCTAAGGCATAGGGAAAGGAAAATGAAATATTTAATAGGTAGATATACAGATTTTAGTGAACTAATTCTAGGAGTGTGGAATAAGGGAGAAAAGGAAATAAGAGGACAAACAATGCTTCACTACTTGGTGGTGAGTTGAGGTGTTCTTACAGGATTTAACGAGTCCATTTCTGGCACAAGGCTCTGTTGACACCAGGAAAGAGCAGTCTGGAGTTAGGACAAGTAGCAGTGTGGGTTGCGGAATTGTCGGTAAAGCTATTGAAGGGGTGAGGGGCCTGAAAATGCAAAGTGGGAAAAGATGAAGAATAGACAGGGCTGAGGACTGAAGACAGTCAAATACCCAGATTTACGGGTGAGAGAAAGATGAACAAATGAGTTAATGGGCCAGAGTCAAATAATCAGAGGAGAAACGGAAATGATAAATACCAATCTCTTATCACTTTGGCTTGTTTTAACTACCGATAGCCCAAGAGTACACTGCAATGGCACCGTGAAGTCTCCTGGTAATTCTCATCGCTTATTATTTAGAAAATATTAGAAACCTAGATCCCACTGTCAGGAGGAGCCAGGGATCTGACTGTGAGTTACTGGATCACCATAGGGCTGCCAGCTAAAATACAGTTAAATTTGATTCAGGTGAACAGTAAATAGTTGCTAGTTCAAGCATGTCCCATGCAGTATTTGGGATCTGCTTCTACTAAAAGTTATTTATCATTTATCTGAAATTTGAATTTAACTCCCTGTCCTGTGTTTTATTTGCAAAATCTGGCAGCCCTAGACACTGCCTGTGTATTTCCTAAAGGAGAAAGATTGTGGTTTTCACTAATGGTCTTTGGAAACCAATATACTCTCCAAGAAGTTGGTCTTCCATAGACTTACGGATAAAGGCTTGCTGACCTTTGGGATAACCTCTGCTTTTTTCTACCTTCCAGAATGAGAAGAATCTGTCAACCCCCAACAACTGCTTAAATTACACAGACTTATTGTTTATGTTTTGTGAAGAGATTCTATTCCTATCTACTAGCAAAAATTCAATCTGCCAGCTATACAATTATTTCTGGCTTCATTTAGAACATTGGTCTTTAAGCTAAGGCATTGGAACTCTTAAGCATTGTGATCCTGCAGAATTGTTTTCTGAGAAAAAAATGCATGGTTTTGACAGGTTTTTAAAGGGCTCAGAATTTTTAAAAGATTAAGAATCATTTTTGTATAGAAAGGACCCTTTATGGAAAGCACTAAATATCAAGTAAAAATTGAAATCTTTGCCTCTTGTAGAATCACTTGTCAATTTCAAGACTCTTTGACCACAAACACAAAGGAAAGGTCTGAATATGGTACCCATCGCCCCCCCCCCCACCCCAAAATCAGGCGTGATTAAAGTACTAGCTTAAAAATAAGCACAAAATGCTCTGGGTTCTTTTCTATCTTAAAAAAAAGAAAAGAAAAAGAAAAAAAGATAAGCCGAGATGTTGAATTTTCTGGAAACAATTTCAGCATCTGTAAAAGGTCTATACTGTTTCTGACTGCTGGCTACTCCCAGGTCTGACATGTGCCACCTTAATCAACACTTTGGTGCAGGCGTAATGGAAAACATGTTTTCTCTGCCATAACTCTAGCATAAGTTTCTGACATCAGCCAAATGGGACAGACAGTCTGAGTCCTGCGATAGACAGGCCTTCTGACAGCTAAATAGAGGACACCCTGCTCATGAAAGATAGCCTTTATAGATACCACAGCCTCCAAGTGGAAAACCCTCTCTTGGAATAGAGAAATTTGGCACAAGTTTTCCCAGAAACTATGCCAAAGCTCTTTAATACTAGAGGAAGTTCTCATAGTCACAAACTCTATGGGTTGGTCTACTGACACAAGAGCTTGGTGCTTTTCCATCTAATCAGACTTCAGCATGGAAACAGCCCAAGGTTTTCTCGGGTGTTTATATTATTTCAATGGCACTTCCTTTGATTTACCTAAGGGATGTTTTGTTTTAATTAAAGTTTATGACCAAAGACGAGCTGAAAAAGTATTGAAGTGGATGTACATTGTTTATGGGTTTTGAATACAATTATATCAACCATAAAAATAGACCAAACAATTTTGCTTGTCTGCCAGAAATCAATTCTTGATCACGAGATTTCAGGTCTTCATTTTGTTTTCATTTAAAGCAATAAAAGGTGTTTGCTGATCATTAACTGGAGAAAATTGTAAAGTCAGTAAATCTGGAAACTAACATTTATTAAGTTTCAACAGGGAACGCAGTAAGATGATCTGATGTTGGTTAAATTATGGACTCTTTCCAGTTAGTTGGCTCACCCTCCAAAGCGAATGAACTAAAAATAAAATGACTTCCTTTTTGATGTCAATTATAAAGTGTGTATTTTTTCTTCTCTTTTTGTCTTTTAGGTTTTGATAAGATTTGGCAAGATAGTTGCTTATGAACCTATCTGACACCTGCCTCAGAAATCATGCCAAATGTCATAAGGTCATGATCCATTTCCTTCACACTCTTTATGCTTTTATGTACCAGATTCTTAAATTAGAAGCAAGAGAAATGATGTACTGGGTCATCCATCCTTATTGAGGACTTTTATTAAAACCAGACAAGCTCCCCTGATGCAAAATATTAGATTAAAATGGCTTCCAAAATATACCCACCGATTTGTTGGCAGGTCACATGAGTCCCTTGTTACAGAATCTTGATTCTTAGAACAAGATTGCCAACTACTGGGACTTTCCCCTGTGTTTGCAAAGATGTTGAAGAATACAATAGCTAGGGGCCCGCTTCAGGATCACCAGATATGCACGGACCCAGGTTGACAGCTGCTCTCTGCACTCCTCATCTTCAGCAAACAGGGCAATGTCAATCAGGGTGTGGTCCTGTTTCTTGTCTCTCCTTGGGCACTAACGTATTTCAGAGACGACATCAGCATAGTGACAGTATTGTTGTTTTATTTAATATATGTTTTCCTTCAAGCACTTTTATTCTCCAAAATGAGTTTTTACGATGGGACTTAGAAAACAAAGGCATTATTTGTGAATATTCAAATCAGGTCTTGAAAATTTAATTTAATAAAGCATTAAAGTTCTCATTTTAACTCAGACCAAGGAGTTAGAAGTAGAAGATCTGGATTCCATTTCTGGTTTCCTTTTTCATTATTGTATATTCTTAGTCAAGCCATTGACAACTAGAACATGGGGATACTGATACTTCTTTGTAGGAGAGAGAAGCTCAGGGCTTCTTCTCTAGAGGAATGCTCTATGAATTGTTTGGGTTCATTTTGTTGACACAGTGTTAAAAGACTGTGCCAGGTTGAAGCCTGGCTCACATGTGAGTGTGGCCCTTTTAGATCTTCTTGCCCTTACGCAGTGAGCTTAGATAAGTTCCCTGTAGGGGCAACAGGCTGTCTTTCACATTACCCGTGGCTGGTCAAGCGAGAGTGACTGGAAGAGGTTCCTAAAGTCTAGAGTGAGATCAAGGGCAGTCACTCTCACTTTTGTGATATCTACTACTTCCGACTAACACATGCATTCTGGGATTGCATTTTTCTTCCACTGGGATGGTAATATCGAACTGTCAGGCTTTGGATGGGGGGTGGTAGGAAGCAGGATAGGCCTTTAGAATTGCTTTGGCTATACTCTAGTTGAATCTACTTTGCTAGGGCAGAAGAAATCTTCCACACAGCCCAGAAGGCTGGAGTCCATGTCAATGTTGAGGTCAAAGTCTCAGATAGTAATAAATCGTCTTTGTTCCCTTGGGCATTTTTTTTTTTTTTTTGAATTCAGAGAACTTATGGAGAAATGACTCGTCTAGGACAGGATTTAGGTATTTAGAATCTTATTTCTTGGCCATTTATCTCTCAATAGATAAGTATCTACTGGCATTCTATTTTGACATGATTTATACTTATCTCACAAGGTGGTTTACAAGATTAGTTGAAATAATATATGTCAAAACACATGCTTCAGGCACTGTAAATAATTCTACAAATATTTGTTATTTGTTATTATTTATTGTAGGCATATTGTACAGGTGTATTTCTGCTTATTATTTATTACAGTGTGTCTTGCTGGGGAGTTGACAATTGTTTATCAGTCACAGGTCAGTTCTACAGCTTTTTCCTTCTCTTTTTCTGAATTCATGTTTTCCATCTTACTTTCTCCACTTCTGTGAAGTTCACATGTGTATTTCATGGGTTTTCAGATCCTCTTTACACTTACTCAATGACTAGTACTACATTTCAGGCACAGTGTGTTCTCAACCACAAAAAGATCTCCAGACTACTTTTTTTTTTTTTTTTTGCTATTGTTCCCTGAAGTATGATAATGTCTTTTCTCATTCTCTTTTTAACTTCTTTGTTCTTTTAATGTTGCTGCAAAGGGTGCAAATATCTGCTTGGGTTTGTCTCTGCCTTTTATATTCAGCCTGCCCTCCCAACACCACACTTTCCAGGAGAGGGAGAAACAAAATGGGAACAATGCCAAGAATTCACTCAGCACAAGCCCTCCTTACCTACTCTCATACTGCTGTCTCTGGTGTCATCTCCATGCCTTAATTGTCATTAGCTACCCCTGTTTCCATCACTCGGAGATCTCTTTCCTATTTTGGGCTAGGGCTGGGGGTTGCTGAGCCTTTACATGCTAGCTGACCCCTACTTTCCCATCTGTTCCCCATTTATGAGTAGATCATTCATCAAATTTGAAGGTTATCCCATCCATCAAGGACCAGTTAAAAGCTCCCCTTCATGTCAATATTAATTTCTTTCCTTACCCTTTCTTGATATCTTGTTTGTGTCTCCTTATGCCACCCACCACTGTTTTCCATGTATTTCTAAATGGCTTTGTCTCTTCCACTAGATTGTGATTTTCTAAAGGTGTGGCTTTATCTCACTCATCTTTGTATAGCAGAGAACACTCATACTATTTTCTGTGTATGAATAATATGCAGGTAGGGATGTATGGAGTTGGTTCGTATTGAAATGCTCCTTCCTATACACACACACACACACACACACACACACACACACACACACTCATCACTACCTCTCTCTGGAAGGCTCTTCATCTTCATTTTCTCTGCTTGATATTATCCTTCCTCATTCCATTTAAATGCTGCTTCCTCAGGTATCCCCTGGACCAGGTTAAAGGTCCTTCAGAAATGCCCTATTATGTACTTAAAACTCTAAGTAAGATTCAATGCACTTAAAATTATTTGTTCAGTATCTATTTTGTTTGCTAGACAGTAAACTCCATGTAGGCAGAGGCAAGACATTTCTGCTTTATTCACTACTTTATACCTAGCATGGCACAACCATCTGTTGATTTAATTATTGAAATAAACTCACTGTTTATTTTCTTCTAATTACGATTGTCCATTATTGTTGTTGTTGTTGTTGTTGTTGTTATTTTAGTCAGAAGCTATCCCTTAATGTATGGAGCACAGAGACTGGAATCAAATTTTAAGTATTTGTATCACAGCTCTGTCACAAGTATACAACTTGTGTTTGTATACTTTAACCTCTCTGCTCCTTAAATTCCTCATGCTTAAGATTACAGGGATGTGGTCAGGATTAAGAGACACAGTGTGGATAGTATGTCACACAGGGAGTCGCTCAATGAACATTAGCTATTACCGCCATTCAGCCATCCTTATGGAAGGGAGAACAGAGGCAGATAATATGCAAAATTATTGAAAACTCTCTCCTTTGTAGCCCATCTTTACAAACCAAACTGAGGGACTCCTACGAAGTGATATGTGTTCATACCTACACTCTAGGCAGCCTTCTCTCTTGGGAGGGTTAGTATTTCCGTGAGCTGCCTTGATGGGAGCCTTGTGTGATGTGAGTGTGTGAGCAGGATCCCCTCTAAGAGTGGGGTCCTGCGATGGAGACACTGAGTATTTCTGCTGCTCCATGACTTCCCTCTGACATCATGCTTCCCAAAGAAAGCACCGAAGTAAAATGGGCCAGTCAGTGCCTTTGGGCTTCCAAGGATGAATGTTAGAGTTGAGGTAGCAGCATTTTCTGGCAAATAACTATAGATACATACGATTCTCCCTTACCGTGCTTTTCCATAACTTTCATACATGTTACTCTGGGTTGTTTTTATAGCTGCAGCCAACACCGATACCCTTCTGTTTCTTCGTTTTCTTGACATTTTACCCAATCAATTATGAAGTAAATTGCTCTTTGCTCTCAAAATGGCATGGCTTTCTTTCTTTTGAACAAGCTTATGAAAATGTCAGAAATTGTTAAAGGAAGTGAAGAAACAAAAAGCCACAGAGGAGAAATGTGGCTTTTATGTTTAATTGACATACAGCCTGTCGTTTTACCTTAGTGATCTGAAATTGTGCGCATTAAGGGTTAGGGAAATTCTATTTTAATTTTTCACACGCCTTTCCCTGTTTGGTAGTTTTATGGCCCTGTCAGGGGGTGGACAGTTATTTTTAGACCCATGTCAGAGATGAGGAACCTGAGACTAAGTATCTCCCTCAAGGTCTTAGGCACTAAACTTTCAGGTTCCCTGATGCCTAGGCCCACCCCTACCACTTAATAGTTCTATGACTTTGGGCTAGATACTTTGTTTTTTTGCATCTCAGTTTCTTCATCTGTAAAAGTTATATTAACACTTTTATTTCAGGGTTCTTGTTAGGATTAATTTAATTCGTTCTCTGAAGACTCTGCCTTGCATATCATGAGTGCTCAGGAAATATCAGCTAGTAATATGATGCTGTAAAATAATAATATCTGTTTTTCAGGTTTGTGAAGTTTAAATGAGATAATCCATGCAGAACTCAGCCCATTTCCTGGCAAAATAGAAGCACTGAATAAGTGTTTGGAATACTTTTAATATGATTTTGATGCTTATTTGATCATGGTGATAACATATACAATCAAATAAATTATCAGTTGAGGACTAGGAGATCCTGTTTGCATCCCTCCCTCACTAGAATGCTGGCGACAACACTCAGTACTTTTAAGCTTCCTTTACTGTCATATATTTGCAAATAAACTTATACGTGTGGATTAAAGGCCTAAAGACTCATCAGTTGGATAATTTGCTAAAAGGTCATTATTGGCCGTGAATGCTACTTACCACTATGACAACTGTCCTAAAGAAATAGCAGTGTTTATTCTTCTGTGCCATTGTTAGGTATCATTTTATGTGTAGAAGTTTTGGAGAGCACTTGAGGACATATGAGGAAAGAGGCAGCTGGTGATAACAGACTTCAGGCTTGGCAGCCTCGTTTTCAACAGATAGCCTTCTTCTCCTCTCTGCTATATGCTCCTGAGCTTTGGGTGCATAGGCATATCCTGATACTGTTCAGAAAGTAAAATGTTTTAAACCAAATAAAATTATTGATGATATTAAATGGGATTTTTTAAGCTTGCCCATTATAAACCACCACATTCTAAGAAACCTATTTCATACAAGGGTGAAAAAACTGTCTAGTGACTTTTTTTTCCCCCTCCAAATTTGGGTTCTTTGTCTTTTAAATATCAAGAAGTTTTTCTGATAATTAAACATACCCAATGCGCACTAGGCTTTTGACTATCAGGATTAAGCTTTCAGTATTTCAGAAAAAAATCTGAAAAGCCACATTGTTCTTGCTTGAGGTATGAGGTGTGATTAACCAGCAAAATAACTTACCTCACCAGGTCTTGCTACCTAACTCAGAGATGAATAGTGATTTTTAATATCTCTAGGAAGTCAACTCTGGTGCTGGGTTGTGCAAAATGAATTTAGCTGCTAATTTGGATATGTGCCTATAATAGCTCCAATATAGCCTCTCCGGGTCTAAATGTCTGTGTCTTAAATTCCCAAGTTTGAAGGTCCAGTTCTTCAGTATAGCTAGAGAAGAGAACTTTCTGGCCTGGAGTTTTAAATATTTTAGATTCTGGTCTGAAATATCTAGTGCAATTGTCCAGACAGGCCAAGGTCTTCAGGCAACTGCCAAAGCACATGTCTGTTTGTGGTAAGTAGACACCGTTTTCCTACAACATCACCATATCTGGAGGGCATCGTCAGTGCCTTCAACCATGTTTGGTGTCAGCCTATTTGTCTGAGAATCCAGCTGTTGAGTGGAAGTTTACACTGGTCTTCTCCCCAAGGGCTTTCAGAGTAGTCAGTATAAAGTCCGGAAAAAAAAAAAAAATGAAGGGTAGATTGTTCTTAGCATGCAGGAAGGAAGTTGTCAGGCGGAAAGAGGATATGGGTTTGTTTGCATGCAAGGGTCAGTATTTGCTGGCTAGATATTTCCGCTGTGTCCACACGACAAGAAAATCCTCAGTTTCCTGTGCTGGACAAATAGCAGGAAAGGGTGTGAGGGTTATTGAATGACATTATCATGTTATAGCCTCATGGGTGAGGAAAGCCTGCTTATCAAAACTGATAGCAGCACAGGGCTTATTTGGGGAGGAGACCCAAGGTGCTGGAGTCACACTGGATGTTTTTCCTCTTGGGTGCTTTGGATCATTTGGCTTTTGCAGACCTGACATTCTTCCTCGCAGATAGAAGGGACTGTTCTTACTCACTGGAAAGTTACTATCAGTTCCATTATTTGCCATCTCCTCTCCGGCAAACAGTTCAGGTAGAAAGGAAATAAGAAACACTCAGACTGATTGTCAAAGTAGAAAATAATCAAGATACGAAACTTGCACCCTGCCCCCAACACCAACCTTCTTTTTTATGTTTAGCCACAGATGCTCATGTAGACTCGACTTTATTCAAGTGTGGATCTTGTTTAGTGTAAAGCTCATGTCCAATAACTGCCAGTACAATAGCTTAAATGAGAGCTAGGGTTAAACGTATGACTCACTCTGCCATTTAAATGTTCTGGGTGTAAAAATTCTCTCTAATGTGTAACTCTGCAAGGTGGAGGAATACACAGGTAATGTCTATAGTCCTTACCTGTACATCTATTTAAATCATGATTTAGAAGTGCAATTGTGCATTTATTAATTTGTCCTATAATTAATTAGCGCTTACCACTTTTAGCAATTATAGAACCCCAAATGAAGCAGTGTGATATATAGTGAGTATTTGTAGGTGCTTTCTTGTCAGTAACCTACTGTTTGTAACAAGCAGTTTTCAATTAGGATTCTGGAAATTTTCAAAATTAGAAAATACCATGAGCCAAACAAATTGGTTAGAGTGATAATATTTGCTCTTAATGAAAAGTATTCCTTTCTTTTTTAATTCGACTTCAACCACAAACTCTGATTTCCAAGAAGAAATATTTAAATCCAATAAAAAAGGAAATGATCGGGGACTATTTTCAAGGAGAAATCTTATTCTAAAAGTAAATAATAGAAACAATTAATCTTCTGAGAAACACATCAAAGAGAATTGAATTAAATCTTTAAAGGAAATAATAAAATGACTAACAGACAACATTGCAGAATATTAAAATGCCAATAGAAGAGGCTTTCAAAAATATTCTTTGGAAAATACATCCAGTCTTTAATGACACCCTGGGGATGAGGGTTGTAGTTTATTTTGAAGTCGGGAAATCATTTATTTTCTTATGTTAATTTAGAGGTATCTTTTCATTATATAGATTTACCAAGTAAAATATTCTACCTGGGCCATAAGAACTCTAGTAAATTTACAGCCAACTTACATCGTTTTTTAATTTGTAGCATGCAGAAAACACACATGACTGTAATAGATTTTTAAGGCGACGTTACCCACAATAAGTACCAAATTTCCCTATTTAACCACTGAAGATAGTGATATGTTTTTGCTATTCCAGGTAATGAAAAATAATCACAATGTTATGATATATGGTTATTTGTATATACTGTAATCAGTTGAAACAACCAAAGTCAAATAGATGTCTTTTAGATTTCTTGCCCCAATTTCATTGTTCTTCTTATTTGGGGAAAAAAGGCTGGTTCCAGTTTTTAGTAAGTCAGTCAGGTGTTTTCTTAGCCCTGGATCACTTCCTGTGATTTTCCTGGGGCTTACGTCTTCTCGTCGCCATAAGGGGATACAGAAAGCTCTGTCTGCTACTGAAATGTAGTGTGCGGTGGCCACACCTTGCTCTGTCCTTGCAGATGTCTCCTTCCCACGGCTAGGTCTGCGGGAATGCTGGGAAGGTGGTGGAGCCTTGTAAGGTGCTGTGGGAGAAAAGGGCCTTCGACTGTCTCAAGGGTGCATGAGACGTCAGTAACTGGTTCCAGAGGTTGTTTATGGTGCTTTACTCCTGGAGTCACTGTCATCATTTTTTTTTTTTTTTTTCCTGCCTGGCTTCATTCCTACCCTTCCAGGCTCTTTCCCGTTCAGACATTTTCTACACACTTCTCAGAATTATTTTGCTTTCTGAGAACTCTGACCGTGTCACTCTGTTTCTCAAAGGCCCCTGGAGGCTTTTCTTCACTCTTTAGCTTGAGCGCTGACTGCCACCTTCCAAACTCTCTCACACTGTTCCCACATTACCTGTCTGTCCTCTCCCCAGAGTCACAGCGCTATGTGGTGTGAAATGGCAAAGCACTCAGGAAAGAAGGCTCTGGCCGTGCACTTCTTTGTTAACCTAGCCGTGTTGCCCTTGCTTTTGTGCACCTATGCCCCAGCTCCTTGCGAGCTACAGGGGGAGCTCTGAGTCAGAGCTTGCTTGGGCTATCGGCCTTCATGTGATCTGAACCTCTGTATACAAGTAGTAGGAATATATACGTTCGATAGACATTTTCATAAGCAATTTTTCTCTTTTTTAACTTTAATGTCTTCCCATATTGCATTCATCTGCATAACAGTAAACACATGCCCCGACAGAAAGTTGCAGGCAGGGATATTTATTTATAACAGATGGCACAAAGCAGGAGCATGATGAATTGGTGTGTGGCTCCTGAACTAGCAGGCCCATAAATAAAGTATCCTCAAAGCTACTTTGGGGATCTTGCTTGCTCAGAAGGAAGAAAGGAAAGATGATGCTCACAGTTTTGTTGCCTTATATAATATAATCCCAAACATGTGCAATTTAACCACATGCAACCATCATTTTATAACTCTGAATTTTTTCATCCAAAAATCTGTTCATAGGTAGCATTTCAGACCTACAACATAATTATAGCAATGACAATTTTTTTTCCTTAGTTCCTCTGGTGTTTATTGATCGAATGACTCTATGCATTTTAGGAAACATATAATTACAAACTGATAATGGTCTAAACAAGACATAGACCAATAACATTTATATAACCTTTCACTTAAAAGCTTATGTGTTAAAAAAAAAAACTTGTATGTTGATAACTAGAATAATGAGATTATTTCCAAGAATACACTTATCAAAGACACAAATATTTTTCTTGAATTCTGAATAATTTTGTTTATTTCTCAATATACAAGGCATACAAGGGTAGTAAATATAAAGGTCAAGTTCAGCTGACCTTGTGAATGCAAAGTATTCATTAAAGGCTTTGAGACTAAGCATTTGGGTTTTTTTCATCAACTTGAGGGTTTCCTTAGCCTTGTCATTATTTTAAAAATGTCTTTAGATTGAACTTTAACAGTTTTTTCAATTCTACCCACATGTACACAGCCAAATATTTTTACAGAATTATATGTATTTATACGTGTATGTGTATGTGCACAATGCATGCTTATCTGTGTATACATATCTGCACATGTGTATGCATACATGTGCATGTATATACATTTGTATGCATGTACACACATTTGTATGCATGTATACATGCATGTATATGTGTTTCTATATTTTAATACTGGAAAAACTACTGCTATTATTTTGATTATGGAAAAAGCAATTGATGTGCAGAAGTCTTAGCAAAAAAGGACAAATGTTTCACTTTTTGGACATAGAGTCTGGACTTCAACTGTGCTTCCTGAACACATAACATTAACTATTGTGTCTGAAACGATAATCCCTTAAGTGGAACAAATGATCTGACTCACCTTAAAATTTCCTAACTGTTTTGGATCCTTTTTCTTTAGAGAGGGGAAGGAACATTAGATGCTTACTGTTTTTATAAATTAAACCAAATATGCTAATATCCTGGAGGTGTATCAGTCCCTACAATCACAAAGTTAAATTGCTATAGGCCCTTTTCAAATTTAAACAAATTTTTGCGAGAGGGAGAAATAAAGGACAACATAACCCAATGATAACTGAAGGGTGAGAGCAGAGTTATTACAGAAAAAAAGGTCGAGGGGTGCCCAGACGGCTCAATCGGTTAAGCATCTGAGTCTTGATCCTGGCTCAGGTCATGATCGCTTTGGTTCCTGAGTTAGAGCTCCACATTGGGCTCTGCGCTGACAGCATGGAGGCTGCTTCAGATTCTCTCTCTCTTTCTCCCTTTCGCTCTGCCCCACCCCACTCATACTTTCTCTCTCTCTCTCAAAATAAATAAACTTAAAAGAAAAAAAGGTCAAAGACAATATTTTAAAAGTTTGTTAACTGGACAAATATTTATTGACTACTTGCAATGTTACATGAAGTATACGAGGTGCATACTTGGGGATATAGATAACTAAAATCAAATATGGCAAAGGTGTATGGAGATGTTGAAATGGTGTTAGGGGAGCAGAGGAACAACATCCAATCCAGTTCAGTGAGCAGTGTTTAAGGGAGAATGTCCTCTTTTTAAAATATATAGAACTATAATGTCTCTTATTAACATTTCTTGGGGGAAAAAACCATTTGAAAAATGGCTGTGAATTATTTTCACTTTGAATTTGCTAAGTATATAAGCATGATTTGTGGTATGCTTTGAAACTCATAGTTAAAAAAATTTTAGAGTACTTTCAAAAGACTGGGCTTTTCTGTGATAATGCCTTACAAAACACTTGGCATGCTGGCAGCACATGGTAAGTGCTATAAATCTAAGCTATTATTATTATTATTATTATTATTATTATTATTGTCACTAGTTCTATGACTGCTACTGCTTAGCCTACTGCACATTTGTGGTTAGAATCAATGAGATAATAGTAAAGGGGAAAGTGCTGCTATGAAACTTTGTAAACATAGAAGACATTTTCATTAGTTAGAGATGTGGTCAGCTCTAAGAAACAGAATAAACAAGGCCAACATCTCTGGGGTAATCTTTGCTTTCTTCTTACTGGGTTGACTCATTGGTATAAGGACGACTTTTGTACCTCTGGGCATCCTGTCTGTATTTCAAGCAGGAAAAAAGGGAAAAAAATTCTTTGTGACACTTTGTCTTTTTATTCTGGAAGGGAAGCCTTTCTAGCAGAATTCTGCCTACGTCTCATTGTGGAGAACTGTGTCACATGGCTGTCTACTTACAAGAGAGGTTAAGTAATTGAATATTCACCTTTCCAATTTTTAGAATACAGGAAGGCAAAGAAGAAACTTTTTGAGTGGACTAGCCTACATTGTCTGACATGATGTTATATGAATATTTTTATATATCAAAAATGCTGTGTTACATGTTCATAGTCAGGACTCAAGTCCAACATCTGCATTAACTGCATTAAGTCTGATCTGGTTTCTATGAATGTTTTCTCTGTGTCTATTAATTCTTAGGTAGAGCCAATTACTAGAATCTTGGGCAAACTGTAATCTTTTTGATATACTTTATTTTTAAAGAAAAATATGTTCACAAAATGAACTTATATTTTTCATTAAAGAAAATCATGGAGTATGTACATGCATTATATGCATTGATGGCAGTCTATTATGATTTCTTAATCTGTAGCTCTAATAAGAGATTGCTGATGTTCAGTTTGATAGCCTCAAGTCTTTGCAAAATCCCAAATGAAACATTTAATGGAAGCTGTGAGGTCAAGTATTTGAAATAGGAGCTATCCTAGAAAACCCAAAATCCAGTGCTACTCTAACTATATTTTACTTGCTAGAACAGCAAAGGTCCAAAAACCATATTTTGGGAATTTTTAAACAATAAGAATGTACTTGTGTGGTGCTTCACCCCCGTCTACTGCTAAGCTAAACACAAATGAATGAGAAAATGAGGTTAATTACAGCCCATGCTAATTGTCTAATTGTACTGGTTGGTGGAAGCTTTGTGCATATTAGTTTACATTTACTGATAATCAATCCATCACACCTGATAAATCACTTCATGTGTATACACGTTCTCTCCCCAGCTAGATTATATACTCTGATTTCTCTTTCACAGATCCCAGACTAATGATGTGACCCTGTTCCCTTCTTAACCATTCTGCATGCTTTGTGCTTTTGTTGTTGTTGTCTCACAGTGTTTTAGCTCAAGGTTAGTTTAATATAGAAATAGCAAACAAAAAAGTGCCAAATGTCCTAGGATATACTTTCCTGGGAAAAACAAGCTGGTGCATTTATTTATTTATTTATTTATTGCTCAATCTCATTTGCATTCCCCCATGCCAGAAAATAGCATAGTTTGTGTAGACAATTGCCATTTATAAATATTTAGCAGAACCTCATCTTCTCAAGGCAGTAAAAGAGGGTATTGAGGTGATTAGATATTCATGATATTAACTGGCCTAAAGGGCATGATTTATTGCCAAAATTCAAGTCAATGCATTAACACTTATTTCCTCTTATCCTTTTAGCATATATTTCTTTCTTATCAAGAGCTAAATTAAAACAAAAAGTTCTCAAAAGAATAGCATCATTATAACATCTTTTAATCAGGCAGTATGTTATTTTGTCTCTAGCCACATGTGCCTCTGTTACTAAGAAACTAAAATCGATAATTTTCAGGGAATGTACAAATATTCAATATAGATAAGTATTTTTGTTTCTTTGCCTCAGACTTTGAAAATCTACTCAAGAAGAGACATAGCCTTTCTTGCATCTCCCAATTTGTAAACTCAGCAATCAAACCCAGTTAACTTGGGGATACTCCTAAGGGATTGAATTACAGTTGTAATATTGTAATCATCAGGACAAAGAAGGTCAGAAGGAACAGATTTGTTGTGCTGTTTTTCCTAATAACAGAAGCATCAGATCCTAAAGTCTGACCCTAATTAAGTCTATTTACTCTTTTGGATCTCTCTTTTCCTATCTAACATGGGTATATGCATTTCCTTTGCTATTCTAAAAGTGTATTGAGAAAATGAAAATGGAAATCCTTTTTAAATACAGAATAAGCTGAAAAGCACTTTTGTTAGTCTCAAATTTCACCTCCTAAAATAGGTCAAATGTTTGTCATCTATAATTTTTCAGATTATTTCCTCTAGTACCATTACTTGCTGAAATGAATTGTACAGGTGTTTAGAACATAATAAAGATGACTATATATATATATATATATATATATATATATATATATATATATATATATAGTGGTCCACATGTTATTTTTCTGTACCTGAGTGGGTTAAGTACTTAGGATTTCAATCTAGTTTGACACGCTCAGCTGTTTTTGACCTTTTGCTCAGAAACTAGTTGGTTAATCCAAAACTCTGATGGTCTGTAAGAGTGTTCCTCTTTTATGGGACCCCTAGGCATAAC
Source organism: Panthera pardus (assembly GCF_024362965.1). NCBI lineage: Eukaryota > Metazoa > Chordata > Mammalia > Carnivora > Felidae > Panthera > Panthera pardus. Next base: position 59,551,382 of record NW_026526810.1, on the reverse strand, counting down.
TGCTTAGAGAATGTGCCTGCCTGCTCTGTAATTGTCAGCTAAATTAGGAAGACTAAATTCAAATACAGCAAAAAAAAGTATGATAATTACAAGTTCAGAACAATATGAAATTCTTCTGATTTTGAGAACTGTTTTGATGGAGGGAAAAACCACCATACCCCTTGGAATGCATGTGTTGCACCTGTTTCTTGGGATATAAGAAAGGAGAGGACACATTTTACAAGAGGCAACTGTGATTGTGTGGTAGGCAAGTGGAAGAAGGATGTTTGCATAGTCTTGAAAGCAATGCATGCAGGTGATTTCAGGAAAAAAAAATCCCCACCCAACCCACCTCCACTGTTATTTTCTTCTGTTTTTATCCTCACTATTTTTGCTTTAGATCTTCAGATACTCACTGATATTTTGCATTTTTAAAAATGTTTTATTTATATTTGACAGAGAGAGAGAGACAGAGCATGAGCAGGGGAGGGGCAGAGAGAGAGGGAGACACAGAATCTGAAGCAGGATCCAGGTTCTGAGCTGTCAGCACAGAGCTGGATGTGGGGCTCAGACTCACAGACCGCGAGATCATGACCTGAAGCCAAAATCAAGAGTTGGACGCTCAACCGACTGCACCACCCAGGTGCCCCGATATTTTGCATTTTTAAATCAGTCTGATTTCTTCTTTTGCCAGATATCCTTTGTATTGGCCACTGCCATCCTGACATATGGTATTGCATATAAAGCACAGAGATCCATCAAGTTCCACTAAACTCTATTTTTTTCTGGGAAATTCCTATGATCTTATTCATTGTTATGTTGGGTTTGGCCAATAGAATGAATCAGAAATGACAGTGTGCCTCTTCTAAATCTAGGCCTTGAGTCGTCTTTGTGCACCTTTTCCTTGGAATCTTGAGACTGCTCAAGCTAGCCTGTTAGACAATGAGAGATGTGGCCCATTCACCAACCCCAAGAGCTGGCATGCAAATGAATCTATCCTAAACCAGCAAACTCTGGTCAGCCCATTCATTGACTATAGATGCATGAATGTGCCCAGGCAAGGTCAGCTGATCCTGGCTGATATCAGCATAAGATGCCAGCTGATATAAGACTCATGAACAATTATAAATCTTTATGTTCTAAGTCATTGAATTTTTGGGTCGTTTGTAATAGAGCAATAGCTAACTGATGCAAACAATATAATTCTCTCAAATTTTCCATGGTCTCTTTACTTTGTAAATTACTAGTAATATTATTTTTTATTTTATTTTTAATTTTTTTTAAGTTTATCTATTTGTTATTTTTGAGAGAGAGAGAGAGTGAGTAGGAGAGAGGCAGAGAGAGAACCCCAGGCAGGCCCCATGCTGTCAGCACAGAGCCGGATGCGGGGCTCAGGCTCACAGACCGCACGAGATCATGACCTGAGCCAAAATTAAGAGTTGGACGCTCAACCGACTGAGCCACCCAGGTGCCCCAGTAACAGTAACATTTTATATATATATATATATATATATATATATATATATATATATATATGTATATATATATATGTATGTATATACACACACATATATATGTATATATATATATATGTGTGTGTATATATACCATTTTGCTATTCGTTTTCTATTTGGTTTACCTCTGCAATATTTTTGAGTCTCTTTAAACTATCATACAACTAGGTGTGCCTGGGTGGCTCAGTCGGTTAAACATCTGATCTCAGCTCAGGTCATGACCTCACAGCTTGTGAGTTCAAACCCCCTGCTGGACTCTGTGCTGACATCTCCGAGCCTGGAGCCTGCTTCAGATTCTGTGTCTTCCATTCTCTCTGCCCCTCCCCTGCTCATGCACTATCTCTCAAACATGAATAAACATTAAAAAAATCTAAACTATCACACAACTAGATTTTAAAAGTCCAATCTGAGCATCTTTTTAGTCCATTTACTGATGTGTGTGTGCATGTGTATGTTTACAGCATCTTTGGTGACTTCTGTGGGCATTTTTGTTCATTGTTTCTCCTTCCTTGCTTTATATTGGATTGACAAAGTTTATTTTCCTATTTTCTCCTCTATTAGTTTGTTGGATATACTTTCATTTCTCCTGATATTAAAAAAATAACGTTTATTTATTTTTGAGAGAGAGATAGTGTGAGGTGGGGAGGGGCAGAAAGGGTGGGGGACGGAGGATCTGAAGCAGGTTTTATGTTGACAGCAGAGAGCCCAATGCAGGGCTGGAACTCATGAACTGTGAGATCATGACCTGAGCCGAAGTCAGACACTTAACCGACTAAGCCACCCTGGTGCCCCCTGACATTTTTAATATGCATGTTTGATTTAAGAAACTCTAAGGATGATCAGTACATCTATTTTTCTTTCAGGCAATACAAGATCATTAGAGTATTCTAACTGCTATTACCATTCCCACCTAATATGCTACTATTATGTTTTGGTACAGCCTTGATTTTAGCTTCTCCCTTTAAATAGGTGGTCATTACTTCTGACAGTCCATATTTATTCAGGTCTTCCTAAATATTTATCTATTAACATGATCACTATTGCTTCCTTCATTTAATTTTTTTCTTCTGTAATTTCCGTCTTTCTGAAGTCTAAATTTTGCTAGTTCTTTTAAGAAGGATCTGCGAATGGAAGACCATCACAGTTTTTGTTTATCTGAGGAACATTAAAAAAATTTTTTTAATGTTTATTTATTTTTGAGACAGAGAGAGACAGAGCATGAGCAGGGGAGGGGCAGAGAGAGAGGGAGACACAGAATCTGAAGAAGCTCCAGGCTCTGAGCTGTCAGCACAGAGCCAGACACAGGGCTTGAACCCATGAACCATGAGATCATGACCTGAGCTGAAGTTGGACGCTCAACCAATGGAGACACCCAGGCACCCCTGAGGAACATTTTTATTTTTCCCTTGCTCTTGATGAATAGTTTAGCTGGACATGAATTTGTGGTCAATAGTTATTCTAACACTTTGAAAATGTAATTTAATGACTATAGTTACTATTGAGAGAAATTTGCTGTGTTTGTAATGGATAGTTCCATATATGCACTCTTTTCTTTGGTTGCTTTATAGGCTTTCACTTTTTGATAATTTTGCAATTTCACTGGGAATGTGCCTAAGTGTAAATTTATTTTCATATATCCTGCTGGGGACTAGTGTTTCTTAAATCTGGGCTTTCTTCTCTTTCTTTAATTTTAGAAAACTCTAAGCTATTCTATCTTTGAGTACTATGTCTATTCCATTTAGCGTATACCTCCCTTAAAGGTATATTGGTACTCTTTGGTATATCCCTTTTTGGTACTTTTTTTTCGTGGATTTTTTCATATATTTCACCAATTTTTTTCTTTTACTCTCTGGGCTGTATTCTTGTTAATTTACCAAGATTTATGCTTTTGGTCACTAATTGACTCATATTTATGTATAACCTTTTCTTTAACTCATTCACTGAAGTTTTAATAATTGCAGCTTTTATTCTGCAACTTCTATTAATTTCTTTTCCAAATCTGTCTCTTCTTTTGTCTATAGCTTTAGTTCTTGACTTACAGTTTCTATTCTTTCTTTTATGTTTTAACACTTTTAAATATATTTGTTCTATATTCTCATTCAAATTGTTGTTTTACTATTTTATTAGTTCTGGTTTCTCCAGAAGTTGACCTTGAGTAGACTCAAGTGCAAGTGGCTTATTTGGGAGGTGAAGGAAATGTATGGGAAACAGCTAGAACACAACTCTCAGAGTTATCACACTTCTGTCTCTTGCCCAGAAGCAAGGGAGCTGGGATATTTACATATTAGTCATTGGTTGTGGGCTTCTCTGTGGCTGTTACCTCCTTGGAACATGTAGCCTGCCCTGTGCAAGGACAGTGGAACTTACGCTGCTGCTTTAGGGACAGCCCTCAGAGGGGGCCTGAGTGGCTCAGTTGGTTATGGGCCCTACTTTAACTTCATCTCACGTCATGATCTCACCATTTGTGAGTTGGAGATCCACATCAGGCTCTGTGCTGATAGCTCAGAGCCTGGAGCCTGCTTTGGATTCTGTGTCTCCCTCTCTCTCTGCCTTCCCCTGCTCGCACTCTGTCTCTCTGTCTCTCTCTCAAAAATAAATAAACATTAAAAAAAAAATTAGAGACAGCCGTCAGGCAGACAGGCAGATACGTGCAGTTGGGAGTTAACAACGTAGTCCAAGGCCCAAACCATACCATGTTGTTGGAAGGGCAGCCAACAACATTTGCTACAAGAAGTTAAACTCCCCATTGATTTTCATTGCTAACTCTTGGTTATGTTTGCTTTATAAGTTTCAACTATTAGCTCCATTAACACCATTTAGTGGTGTTGTGTGTGTGTGTGTGTGTGTGTGTGTGTGTGTGTAAATTCTCTGCCTTCCAGACTTAAGTATTTCTTCAGAATGGTTTTATTTTATATCTGCCTTGTTTCCCTAGGAAAAAATTATCCTTTTTTGTTAATTTCTCAGTTCAGGGGAACTGTGAACTATGAAGGTATAAATTCAGTCTTTAATTCTGTGCAAGTTGCAGGCTTGGGATGTTTTTCATTTTCTCTTCCCAGAGCTCATGGACAAGCTTCCTTGTCATCTCCCTTGGGCGGTGGTCTATTTTCTTTCTATTATCCTTTTCTCTGAGGGTGTGGCTTTAAAAGTCCCAACTTTATGCTCTGTTTCAGTTCTAATACCTTGCATCATATAGGCCCAAAGTCTTGTCTCCTGTGCTCTGCTACCTTAAGTGGCTGGCTGTTGCCAAACTAGAGGACCCTACCCCAGGGCAGCTACAAAGTCAGCTCATGTGCTTACAATTACGGCTTTCAGTTTCCTGGTTCTTGCCACCTGGGATTTTCCTTTTTTCTTTCAAACTTAGACACGCATTAAAAATTTTGTTGTGTTTTTCCATTATTTCTGGATGTTGGTAGCAGGACGGTTTCAGATTTATACAAGTCTGCTTTTTTTTTTTCTGGAATTGACCATTTAGATTTTAAATATTTAAAACATGCATGGGGTATTTAAAAATAAGATAAATAGACATGCTTTTAGTAAGGCGTTGTGCTGTTTAAGTAAAAAGATTCTCAGGAGTCTGGACACTCTGTCCTAATCGGGAAACTTCCATTACTGAGCTGTAGTAGCCTTAGACAAGCTATTTAAACTTTTTATGATTCATTTTTATCATGTAAAAAGGAGACCAGATATTTGCTAAGCCCTTTGCAGTTATAAAATTCCACCAACTAGTTTACAATCCAGTACACAATGTGGATGCAGCAATTTAAGATAGTGTAGTTGATAAATTAAGTCCATTTTCCTATCCTTTTCACTAGCCTGCAAATATTTCATGGGGCAGAAGAAGATGCAATTTAACTCTTTATATACCCAGTGCCTAGCATGGTGCCTGGCCCTATTTCCACCAAAGCTTGCTGGGAAACTTTTGAATGTACTCTGCATAAATCGCTATTCCTTTACAGTGTCTCTCTTCCACTTGCTTCCTCAATACAACCAGAAACGCCAACTTTCTCTCTCCCTAACAAAACACACTGCTGAGAGTTTGCATTCTTTTTCTGTTATTGCGCTGTCTCTCTCCTTTCTTCATGGACAAGCTCTGTGAAGTAGTAATTTTGGACCTCCCTCCTTTTATACACTCTTTTCTATTTTCATTTCTAATCCTAATCTTTCCTGGCCTACTTCCATCTCTCTGATTTCTCTTTCTCAGTCTGTTTCATGGCTTCATTCCCCCCATTTTTAAATGAAATTTTATTTTTTTAATTTTATTTTTTTTTAATTTACATCCAAATTAGCATATAGTGTAACAATGATTTCAGGAGTAGATTCCTTAATGCCCCTTACCCATTTAGCCCATGCCTCCTCCCACAACCCCTCCAGTAACCCTCTGTTTATTCTCCATATTTAAGTCTTTTATGTTTTGTCCCCCTCCCTGTTTTTATATTATTTCTGTTTTCCTTCCTTTATATTTATCTGTTTTGTCTCTTAAAGTTCTCATATGAGTGAAGTCATATGATATTTGTCTTTCTCTGACTTATTTCGCTTAGCATAATACCCTCCAGTTCCATCCACGTAGTTGCAGATGACAATATTCCATTCTTTTTTATTGCGAGTAATACTCCATTGTGTGTGTGTGTGTGTGTGTGTGTGTGTGTGTATACACACCACATCTTCTTTATCCAGTCATCCATCGATGGACATTTGGGCTCTTACCGTACTTTGACTATTGTTGATAGTGCTGCTATAAACATGGGGGTGCATGTGTCCCTTCAAAACAGCACACTGGTGCCCCTTGGATAAATGCCTAGTAGTACAATTGCTGGGTCATAGAGTAGTTCTATTTTTACTTTTTTGAGGAACCTCCATATCGTTTTCCAAAGTGGCTGCACCAGCTTGCATTGCCACCAACAATGCAAAAGAGATCCTCTTTCTCCACATCCTCGCCAACATCTGTTGTTGCTTGAGTTGTTAATGTTAGCCATTCTGACAGGTGTAAGGTGGTATCTCGTTGTGGTTTTGATTTGTATTTCCCTGATGATGAGTGATGGTGAGCATTTTTTCCTGTGTTGGTTGGCCATCTGGATGTCTTTGGAGAAGTGTCTATTCATGTCTTTTGTCCATTTCTTCACTGGATTATTTATTTTTTGGTTGTTGAGTTTGATAAGTTCTTTATAGATTTTGGATACTAACCCTGTATTTGATATGTCATTTGCAAATATCTTCTCCCATTCTGTTGGTTGCCTTTTAGTTTTGTGGATTGTTCCCTTCTCTGTGCAGAAGATTTTTATTTTGATGAGGTCCCTGTAGTTCATTTTTGCTTTTGTTTTCCTTGCCTCTGGAGGCGCGTTGAGTACGAAGTTGCTGAGGCCAAGATCAAAGAGGTTTTTGCCTGCTTTCTTCTCAAGGATTTTGATGGCTTCCTGTCTTACATTTAGGTCTTTCATCCATTTTGAGTTTATTTTTGTGTATGGTGTAAGAAAGTGGTCCAGGTTCATTCTTCTGCATGTTGCTGTCCAATTTTCCCAGAACCACTTGCTGAAGAGACTGTCTTTATTCCATTGGATATTCTTTCCTGCTTTGTCAAAGATGAGTTGGCCATATGTTTGTGGGTCCATTTCTGGGTTCTCTATTCTGTTCCATTGATCTAAGTATCTGTTCTTGTGTCAGCACCATACTGTCTTGATGATTATAGCTTTGTAGTATAGCTTGAAGTCTGGGATTGTGATGCCTCCTGCTTTGGTTTTCTTTTTGAAGATTGCTTTAGCTATTTGGGGTCTCTTCTGGCTCCATACAAATTTTAGGATTATTTGTTCTAGCACTATGAAGAATGCTGGTGTTATTTTGATAGGGATTGCACTGAATATGTAGATTGTTTTGGGTAGTATCGACATTTTAACAATATTTGTTCTTCCTATCTGGGAGCATGGAATCTTTTTCCATTTTTTTTTTGTGTTTTCTTCAATTTCTTTCATAAGTTTTCTATAGTTTTCGGTGTATAGCTTTTTCACCTCTTTGGTTAGTTTTATTCCTAGGTATTTTATCGTTTTTGGTACAATTGTAAATGGGATCGATTCCTTGATATCTCTTTCTGTTGCTTCCCTTTTGATGAATAGGAATGCAACCGATTTCTGTGCATTGATTTTATATCTTGCCACTTTGCTGAGTTCTAGCAGTGTTTTGGTGAAATCTTTTGGGTTTTCCACACAAAGTATCATGTCATCTGCAAAGAGTGAAAGTTTGACCTCCTTCTGGCTGATTTGGATGCCTTTTATATCTTTGTGTTGTCTGATTGCAGAGGCTAAGACTTCCAATGCTATGTTGAATTACAGTGGTGAGAGTGAACATCCCTGTCTTGTTCCTGACGTTAAGGGGAAAGCTGTCAGTTTTTCCCCATTGAGGACGATATTAGTGTTGGGTCGTTCATATATGGCTTTTATGATTTTGAGGTATGTTCCTTCTATCCCTACTTTCTTGAGGGTTTTTATCAAGAAAGGATGCTGTATTTTGTCAAATGCTTTCTCTGCATCTATTGAGAGGATCATATGGTTCTTGTCCTTTCTTTTATTGATGTGATGAATCACGCTGTTTTTTGAATATTAAATGAGCCCTGCATCCCAGGTATAAACCCCACTTGTTTGTGGTGAATAGTTTTTTAATATATTGTTGGATCCAGTTGGCTAATATCTTGTTAAGGTATTTTGCATCCATGTTCATGAGGGAAATTGGTCTATAGTTCTCCTTTTTAGTGGGGTCTCTGTCTGGTTTTGGAATCAAAGTAATGCTGGCCTCATAGAAAGAGTTTGGAAGTTTTCCTTCCATTTCTATTTTTTGGAACAGCTTCAAGAGAATAGGTGTTAACTCTTCCTTAAATGTTTGGTAGAATTCCCCTGGAAAGCCATCTGGTCCTGGACTCTTGTTTTTTGGGAGATTACTAATTTTATATTTTTACTGGTTACGGGTCTGCTCAAATTTTCTATTTCTTCCTCTTTCAGTTTTGGTAGTGTATATGTTTCTAGGAATTTGTCCATTTCTTCCAGATTGCCCATTTTATTGTCATATAATTGCTCATAATATTCTCTTATTATTGTTTTTATTTCTGCTGTGTTGGTTGTGATCTCTCCTCTTTCATTGTTGATTTTATTTATTTGGGTCCTTTCCTTTTTCTTTTTGATCAAACTGGCTAGTGGTTTATCAATTTTGTTAATTCTTTCAAAGAACAAGCTTCTGGTTTCATTAATCTGTTCTACTGGTTTTTTTGTTTTGTTTTTTTTTGGTTTTGGTTTTGATAGCATTAATTTCTGCTCTAATCTTTATTATTTCCTGTCTTCTGCTGGTTTTGGGGTTTTATTTGCTGTTCTTTTTCCAGCTCTTTAAGGCACAAGGTTAGATTGTATATCTGAGATCTTTCTTCCTTCTTTAGGAAGGCCTAGATTGCTATATACTTTCCTCTTATGACCATCTTTGCTGCATCCCAGAGGTTTTGTGTGTTACCATTTTCATTGGCTTCCATATACTTTTTAATTTCCTCTTTAACTTTCTTGGTTGGTGCATTCATTCTTTAGTTGGATATTCTTTAGTCTCCACGTATTTTTACCTTTACAAATTTTTCTTGTGGTTGAGTTCGAGTTTCATAGCATTGTGGCCTGAAAATATGCATGGTATGATCTCGATTTTTTTTTGTACTTGCTGAGGGCTGATTTGTGTTCCAGTATGTGGTCTATTCTGGAGAATGTTCCATGTGCACTGGAGAAAAATGTATATTCCACTGCTTTAGGATGAAATGTTCTGAATATATCTGTTAAGTCCATCTGTGTCATTCAAAGCCCTTGTTTCCCTGTTGATTTTTTTATTAGATAATCTGTCTATTGCTGTGAGTGGGGTGTTGAAGTCTCCTACTATTAAGGTATTAGTATCAATGAGTTTCTTTATGTTTGTGATTAATTGATTTATATATTGGAGTGCTTCCACATTTGGTGCATAAATGTTTACAATTATTAGGTCTTCTTGGTGGATAGACCACTTAATTATGATATAATGCCCTTCTTCATTTCTTGATACAGTCTTTATTTTAAAATCTAGATTGTCTGATATAAGTATGGCTACTCCAGCTTTCTTTTATTGACCATTAGCATGATAGATGGTTCTCCATCCCCTTACTTTCAATCTGAAGGTGTCTTTAGGTCTAAAGTGGGTCTCTTGTAAACAGCATATAGAGGATCTTGTTTTCTTATCCATTCTGTTACTCTATGTCTTTTGATTGGAGCATTGAGTCCATTGACGTTTAGAGTGAGTAGTGAAAGATATGAATTTATTGCCATTATGTTGCTTGTAGAGTTGGAGTTTCTGGTGGTGTTCTCTGGTCCTTTCTAATATTTGTTGCTGTTGGTATTTATTTATTTCTCTCTCTGTCTCTGTCTCTCTGTCTCTCTCTCTATATATGTAAACACATATATGTGTGTATGTATATATATATATTATTTTCCCATCTTTTCTCCCCACAGAGAGTCCTCCTTAAAATTTCTTGCAGGGCTGGTTTAGTGGTCACAAACTCCTTTGTTTTTGTTTGTCTGGGAAACTTTTTATTGCTCCTTCTATTTTGAATGACAGCCTTGCTGGATAAAGAATTCTTGGCTGCATATTTTTCTGATTCAGCACATTGAATATATCCTGCCACTCCTTTCTGGCCTGCCAAGTTTCTGTGGATAGGTCTGCTGCAAACCTGATCTGTTTTCCCTAGTAGGTTAAGGACTTTTTCTTTCCCTTGCTGCTTTCATGATTCTCTCCTTGCCTGAGTATTTTGTGAATTTGACTATGATATGCCTTGTTGATGGTCGGTTTTTGTTGAATCTGATGGGAGTCTTCTGTGCTTCCTGGATTTTGATGTCCGTGTCTTTCCCCAGGTTAGGCAAATTTTCCACTATGATTTGCTCACATAACCCTTCTACCCCTATTTCCCTCTCTTCCTCTTCTGGGACCCCTATGATTCTGATGTTGTTCCTTTTTAATGAGTCACTAATTTCTCTCATTCTTAAATTGTACTCTTTTGCCTTAATCTCCCTCTTTTTTTCTGCTTCATTATTCTCCATAAGTTTGTCCTCTATATCGCTGATTATCTGTTCTGCTTCATCCAACCTTGCCGCTGCTGCATCCATTTGTGATTGAAGCTCGGTTATAGCATTTTTTAGTTCATCCTGATTAGTTTTTACTTCTTTTATCTCCACAGAAAGAGATTCTAATGTATTTTCAACTCCAGCTAGTGTTCTTATTATTAGCGTGATACTAAATCCTGGTTCAGACATCTTGCTTGTATATGTGTTGGTTAAGTCCCTGGCCATCGTTTCTTCCTGCTCTTTCTTTTGAAGTGAATTCCTTTGTTTAGTCATTTTGAACGGAGAAAAGGAATTAATGAGGTAGAAAAAATTAAAAATTAAAAAAATTAAAATTAAATAAATATTAAAGTTAAAAAATTAAAAATAAACCCACACACAAAAAATCGAATAAATGATGCTAGATCCTAAGTGTGTTTTGGTCTGGTTGTTGAAAGTGGCTTGATAGATTAGAGAAAAAAGGTAAGAAAAGAAAATAAATCATTTGAAAATTTGAAAAAATGAATACGCTAAAGTAGACTAAATTGAAATGATGGAAGTAAAATAGAATTTGAAAAAATTTACACAAAAGTAAAAAATATAATAAAAAAAATTAAAGAAAATATTTCTTAATAAAAATTGAAAATAAAAATGAATTTTTTCTCTGTATTCAAGAAAAAGAAAAGAAACAAAAAAGAGAAAAGAAAGTAAGAAAATTGAATAGATGGACTGGCTAACAGGCTAAAATATGACTGAAATTACTGCATTTTCCCCTAGAAGTCAAACTATGAAGCGCTTTATAGTCCATAAACTAAGCAGGCGGTGAGACTTGTGTTCTTGAAGAGTGAGGTTGGCCTAGTTGGGCAGGGCTTTGTGTAATGGCTCCGTTCTCCACTAGATGGCGCTGCTAGCCTACTGGGGTGGATTGTTGTGGCGCTTATGGTGTGTATGCGCATGCATGGGAGTGGTGAAAACAGCATCACCCAGCTACCCAGGCTCTAGTGTCGGAACTCTGTTCTCCCTGATCAGCAATTGTGCATCTGTCTTTCCTCTTCAGCTTCTGTCCACTCCCCACTTCCACAATGTCCTTGACCAAGCCCCAAGCAGCCCCTCCCTCCTGAGTTTTCTTGCAGATGTGGCTGCCTTCCCCAGCCCCCCACTTCTGAGAGACCGCAGCTTTGACCCACTCTGCCCCTCTGCAGATGGCCTCACCAAGCAATGCTTGGGGCTGGCCGCACCCAGGAATGCTGGCACGACCATGCTGCTGCCAATGCCCACAGACTGTGGCCGGGTGCCAGCCCACTCCAGAAAAAGTTCACGAGAAGTGTAACAGTAGCATCTCAGGGATTATGGAAAATCACAACACACATCTGGCACCAGGCTTCGCCCCCAATGACCTTGTTCCAGCACCAGCCAATGTGGCCATTTTCTGGGGTCTGCTGGGCCCAGGTGGCCTCACAGCCTCTATTGAATGTCTTTCCAGCAGTGGAACCACTCCTCTCCATGTGGTCCGCGAGAACCTCCCGGACCCCACTCCATTCCTGGGGATTCACTCTTCCACCAGAGCACTGCCAGGTATTGAGCTGAGGAGTTACAGACTTTGCGCTCCCCTTGTTTACAGTCTTAATGGAATTTAAACCCTCTCTTTTCTCCTTTCTCCCTTCTTAGTTCAGTCCCTGTGTCTGTTTCCAATTTTCCACTTTCTCTCCAGCTGTTTTTGGGGAGGGGTGCTTTTCCTGTATACACACACTCCCATCTCCGTCCTCTCACCACATGCAAAAGCGGCTTCCTGCCCTCTGTGGCTTCTCTCTCCCCAAGTTCACCTCTCCGAGCCATGTACCTGCTGAATTCTGTGGTTTGGTTTGTGTGCATTGTTGTGTTAATCCTCAGATAAGTTTTCTAGGTGTGCAGGATGGTTTAGTGTTAGTCTGGCTGTATTTCATGGACGTGAGACACACAAAAACTTCCATGCTGTTCCACCATCTTGACTCCTCCCCATGGCTTCTTTTTTAATACTGCATCTAAAATTTGAATATGATTGGGGGTTCTGTTTCTCTTTATTCTACATGATCTTCCCAAATCACATCATCTGTTACCTGGGCTTTAATCACGTGCATGCTGATAATTTTAAAAACTTGATATATTATTATACATAGATGTCTTAGTCTGTTAAGGCTGCTATAACAAAAATAGCCTAAACTGGGTAGCTTAGAAACAATAAAAATTTATTTTTGATAATTCTGGAGGCTGTGAAATCCAAGATCATGGTGCTAGCAGATTTGGTGGCTGGTGAGGGCCTGATCCCTATTTCATAGACACCACCTCTTGTGGTGGATGAGGTGAGGGAGTTCTCTGGGGCCTTTTTTATTGTTGTTGTTAATAAGAGCACTAAGCCCAATATTGAGAACAGAGCCCTCATGGCCTGGTCACTTCCCAAAGGCTCTACCTTCTAACACCATTATCTTGAGTGTTAGAATTTCAACATATGAATTTTGGGGAGGAGGGGAGCAAACATTCAGACCATGTCCATATATTTTACTTATTTTATGTGTAGGTTTGTCTCTCCTGTTGAATTAAAGCCCCATGCAAGCTGGGACATTATCTGCCTTGTTCACCACTGCATCTGCAAAGCCTGGTATAATGCCTGGCTTGGGGTAGGCACTCAACAACTACTACTTGAATAAACAACCAATTTCAGTATGTGATGCCTCATGAAAGCACTGTGTTTGATTTTCGTCAGCAGAGCAAGAAAGAAATTTTAAAAAAAGAATCTGAAAATCTCAAAAGATCATCCATCAGAGATTCTAAGATGGTGACAGCAGTGGCCAGTGTAGTTTTTAAATTTCTCTTATCTGTATAAAAACAGAATAAAACAGCAAAACCAAAAGCTCATAGATAGACCTTGGGATAAAACTTGGTGATAAGGCATTCCCACAAATCCCAAAAGACAAGTGGACAGGAACAAACCACATGCAGTCACGGTATCTGCATGCTATTGATGTCAGAGAGAGAGGAAGTGGACAGAAGCAATGGGTTGAGAAGAGAGCCCCCAAACGGACGAAGGGTGCTGCTTGGCAGTGTGGCAGGCCCACTCAAGGGCAGCAGCTGAAATTGGAAGATGTTTGGCTTGCCCCAAGAGCTGAAATGTTCAAGGGTTCCAGGGCCCTTGCCCAGCCCCCACATGCTCTCAAAACTGATGCAAGAGCTCCCTTCCAGGATGGAGTCCCACAGTGAGGAGAAACTTCTGGAAGCAGAATGAGAATTTAATAAGAAAGGAAAAGAGAGCATCAATGAAATGCAGGGGAAACAGAGCAAAGAAGTATCAGAAAGCAAACCATTGTATTTATTCCTATTGAGGTATAATTGGCATACAATAAATTCCACATATTTCAAGTGTGCAGTTTGACAAGTTTTGACATGTGAAACCATCATCACACTCAAGATAGTAGATATTTCTATCACCCCAAAAGTTTCCTATGCCTCTTTGTGATCCATCCCTCCTGCCAAAGTCTGCTCCCTTCTAGGTAATCCTGACCTGCTTTCTGTCACCATAGGTTGGTTTGCATTTTCCTGGAATTTTATGTAAGCTGCACCATAATGTTTTACTCTTTTCTTTCTGGATTTTTTTTCACTCAATGTAATTATTTTGAGATTTACCCATGTTTTTGCATGTATATAACATTAGTTCATTATTTTTTAATGCTAAGTAGTATTCTACTTTGTGGATATGTCACAATTTGTTTATCCACTCAACAGTTGATAGATACTTAGGTTGTTTCCAGTTTGGGGCTATTTTAAATAAAGCTGCTATGATCTTTTATGTATAAGTCTTTGAATGGATATATGCTTTCCTGTCTTTTGAGTAAATACCAATGGGTAGAATGGCTAGATCATAGGGCAGGTGTGCATTTAAGTTTTTCAGAAACTACCAAACTATTTCCAAAAAGGGTATACCATTTATAATTCCCACCAGCAGTGTATGAAGAGTTCAATTTCCTCCACATCTTCAGCAACATTTGGCATGGTCAGTGTTTTTTATTTTAACCATTCTAATAGGTATGTAGTGATAGCTCAAGGTTTCAATGGTATATTTCCCTAATCACTAATGAAATTGAGCATCTTTGTATCTTATCTTGTATATGTAGAATTTGCCATTCGTGTATCTTCTTGATGAGATGAAATCTGTCTGTTAAATCTTCGGTCATTTTTTAATTGGGTTGCTTGTTTTCATAGTTTTAAGAATTCTTTATATATTCTGGATGCAAGTCCTCTATCAGATATACTATATACTTTTTAACCATGCACAAAAATAACATAAAAGAATTCTCTGTGAAGGTAAAAAAGCTGTGTAAGCTAAGCTTCCTTCTAAAAGTTCAGGAAAACTAAATACATAAAAAAAAACAAGTAACAGAAAAGTATTGAGTTCAAATTTTATGCAAAATTAGTATAAGGAAAAGAGGGCTAGGGAGTTTTAGGACTCTGTCTGATATGTTGGACAGACCTCTGTCGTAACCAGTACAAATGTTTGCATTATAAAATCAGAAAATAACTCAGAAGGCCTGTCACTGAGGCATAAATTTTTATCCTTATGTATTTGTTTCTTTGCCTTAATAATATTAAAAGGAATATACCACCAAAGCGTTGATATATTAAGTTACCAACACTTCAATGAGCATAATTTTAAGTCATCTTTTGCTATATGATAGAAAACTGAGAGAAACTTCATAGGCAAATGACCCACCCAATAGATATTCAAACAGAGTGAATATAGAAGAGAGCCATTTATCATGTGACAAAATTTTGGTGAAGAGTAATTTAGGTTGGGACTGTTTTACCCTGCATGTGGTAGAATTGGGGGCAGTGTGAAATCTAGTTTTCTATAGAAGACAAGTCTTAAATGGAAGGAGGCAGAACAATAATTGCTCACAATTTCACTTGACACAATCATGATTTTACCCTCCAGGTGGAAAAATAAATAAGATAAAACAAATACTTGGCTCTGAGGAAGGTCAGAAATAGGAAGACTTCTTACTGATAAAATGTTTATGACTCAGGGAAAAAAATACAAGGAAGAAGGCAGATGGAGAAATGAAAGCCAAAAAGCAGTGTGTATGGGATGGGGGATGGGGTGGGGAAGGAATGGCTAGAAAGAGAAGAGGGAAGAAAAAGGAACACAGAAGATTAAAACAATATTTTAAAGGTTTGCTCTCTCTTTTTGAAAAATTTAAAAATATTTTCAGCAAACAACATTGCTTCTCTCTTGGTTTTGTTTTGTTCTGTCTTCCTTTCTACACTGATGTCTGTTCTTTGTTTTGCATCCTGGTTTTGCAGGGGGAATTCTGCTTAGCCAGACACGAAGGGAAGTGCCAGCTATGTCAATCAGCTGTCATAACTAGGGCCAGAGACCAAAAAAGAACAGCATAAGCCAAAAAGGAAGGAAAAAAAAAGAGACAGAGATGGTGTGTGGGAGTATGTTGGGGGGGGGGGCGCTGCAAAGGGAGCTTGCTGGGCTGGGAAAATACATTTTACCCATTTCTCCCGAGTTACTTCATCTATACTTTTTTTCAGTTCTGTGGGAAATCAAGAGCAAAGGCTCAGCTTATCAGTGATTTCACTGAGCCAGGATTCAGAAAGCTGAAGGAACATCCTGTACCAAGCTCTGAAACACTGACCTCAGTAGAATCCCCACCCTGAAGATCTAACGGAAAAATATTTGCCTCATAGTGTGTGATGGCTCTGTAAGATATGCAGGCTAGGGAAGACAATAGGAAAAATTTAGAATTAAATATTGAGTTCAAATAAAAGCTTGGACAAAGCAGTGGCCTATTTCTTATTTGAAATGCGGTATGCTGAGAACTTTACCAAATCCAGCCATTTGCCTGTGTTTGGATTAGTCTTGGAAGGATCATTAGACCTGCATTTCTGCCAAACACAGTTAGGATTTGCCCATGCTGATGCCCAAATATAGACCTCAAGTTCAGTGTTGTGTCTACCATGTGCCTTGTCTAATCCAGAATGGGCTTGTTCGTCATGCTCTTTCCAGACATAGTATAAACCACGAGGACAACTATAATTAGTACTGAGAACACTAAACAACCTTTGGCTAGAGCTATTTTGACCCAATAGTTGAATCCAGTGGAACAAGACATCTAGGTTTATAACCCTAGCTAAGGTCTGATGCTGTCTGTGACATTATTTTTTCAGGCCAAATGAGTTCTATGCCCAAGAGTCCTGAGTTGCTCAAGATGAGTGCATTCAAGTTTGTTCTTTTTGTGTGTAACTTGTTCCAGTTTCTGGCTCCAGTTTCATTCATCAATTATGATTATGGGTTGTAATATTAACCTAGATTTAAATATGCCAAGGTTTGATGGAGAATAAGAATATATAAATTCTTGACCCATTATTTTTAATGTTGATATATAAAAATATAGTCCAACTCAGCTAAATAATAAATTGGATTACATGATGATGTTATTATTGCTAATAGATACTGGAACTACACTATATACTCTTTAGGTAATCAATATACTGGAACCAATTATACAAGAATACTTGTGAGGTTAGAGTTTCTAAGGCCCTCACAAACACGAATTATACTTCTGACACCAGATTTGTCTTTAAAGACTTTGAATTATTTGAAGTGTAGATAATAAATTTAAATAGCCACTTACCTATCTATACATTATTACTGAAGAATGCTCATCTCAGCAGAGGTTGGCAGTAACAATCCTTAATGTGTCTCCAGAGCCACATCCCTCACTTACTTTATCTGAAATATTTTTATGAATTTCTGGCCAAAACCAATTTTGATCCAAATAAAATCCATTTTTTAAAAAAATTTGTGGCATTTTGTGGGGGAAAATTCACTTCTATTTGTGATTATTAGGTTCGGGGCAAGGTTTTTTAAACAGCTACTTCCATACCATCCAAGATTAAGCTAGAACACATCAGAAGGTAAGATTTCTCTTAATACACAGTTCATTTTGAACAAAGTTGCATTCAATATATGCACCATAACAGGAAATTGTGTGCATGCAATAATATTTTTACAGTGAGTAACATCTTGTCATTTGTCAACACGTTTGTCATTTATATCCCCTTGCAGCTAAATTTAGTTAGAAAAAGCCTATATAAAAAGACATCTATGTATTTATGTATTTCTAGTGCTCATCTCTGAAAGGCCGAAGCACTTGACAAGCGGGATATTTTAACACAAAATGATACAAAGAGATAAGGAGCAGATACATGGGGAAAATATTAGCTTTTTTTTTGTTAAATTCCAAGTTTCTCTGAAACTGTAAATTTGTTACTAGATCAGGTCAAAGATGAATATGAAAAAGGGTAGCCTGCAGAGATGCAGTGATGGCTAAGATCCATCTTTCTGCTCCAAGTTCTTAGTTGTGTTTCTTGAAGTGAATTTATTTTTAAAGAGATCATATTCACTTTCTTTGCAAGCCATGTAACAAAACTTATTTGATATTCAGAACACAACACTGTGACTTGGTGTATTGAATTTACAAAGTGGACACAGGGAAAAATCTAGGAAGTAGCTGTCAGGAAGGATTATTATAGAAAATGTACAGAAGAACAAGGTAGAGAAAATCTGTTTTTTCTTTTTTCCTTCTTTCTTTCTTTCCTCCAGTCCCACTTGCCTCCCTCCTTCCATCCCCTCTCTCTCCCTCCCTCCCTTCCTTCCTTCCTTCCTTCCTTCCTTCCTTCCTTCCTTCCTTCCTTTCTCCTAACTTCTGTAATTGGATCATACTCAAATAAGAGACAAAGTTAACTAGACACATAATTAATATAGGTAGAAATTTTAGAGTAGGAAAGGGAAAAAAATGTGATTGTTCAAGCTTTGAATTATTTATAGCACTTCCCAGCACGTGTGTGCAATGCACACACTCACACAGTATTAAGTTCCCTAAGCCTAAAGCTGGAAAATTTTGTGCCTTAATACTTCTGCTGTGTTTCTCCATTGATAGAGTTTTCACCTAAAGTCCAAACATTTGACTCTTGCCACTCCATGAAATATTTAGAAAATTTTTCCACAAGCTTTCTCAGAGACCAGATAAAAACACCCTTTCACTGTTCCCTGTCTCCCTCCCATTTCCTGTACACACCTACTTCTTGGACAGTTGCATTTAATGCTAAGTTCAAAAACTATGACTTTCAGAGAGGAAAGTTTTGAAGAGAGAGATGCTTTTATTTGCACACTTAGAAAAGAAAATCTTTTTTCCTTGGGGTGTTTGGGTAAGAAGCTAGCAGATCAGCCTTCAAATTCAAAATGGGAGAATATGATTCACTCTTAAAATTTCCTTGATTGTTTTTGGAGTAAACGTTCAAAGACCATTTCCCCCCCACAAATGTGTTCCCTTCACATGAACAGAATTTAGGAAGAAAAATAATGCCTTACCTTAATCCTAGACACAGCAGCATCTGTGATGAATGTTCAGAATATCCCTAGACATATTTAACCTTATAATTTCTGGGATTTTCCATAAAATGATATTGATAGAAGGGGCCTCAGTGTCAAAATTTCAGCATTTTCTTGTAGCACAACAGGATTTTCAGATGAATCTGCTCTGTAGAGGTGGTAATTCCTGGAATAATATATATATATATTTGTCCCAGCAACCAAGCTGTGACACAGTTAGTATACAGTTAAACAACTCACTTGATGTGCCTTCTGTTGGCTCGGGTGTGTGTGTGGTGGGGAGGGGGAAGGGAACTCTATTTAGAGCCACTCAAAATTGTCCAGTTTTTCCTAGCTCAACTGTTATCGTCATTTCTCTTTGGCTGTCTCCTGGGCTTTGAAGTTCTGTGTTATATTGCCCCTCGAATACCTCCAGCAGGACCTGAAGTTCACAGTTAACATTAACAAAGTGAACACTGTTAGCAAGACACTCTACCGTGAATTCCTAGAGTTCACAGAGATGAATGGCATTGAAAGGACAGTTCTGAAGATATAAGGTCAACTTCTGCTGAGCTACAAAATCAAGCATAAAAATCATAGAACATGCCTATGTTCTTTGAGCTATACCTTCAGTAACATGTGGGTGTTTTAATTTTTCCCTCATTTATTTATGGGGAAATTTCTGAAAGAAAGTAAAAAGTGTATTTTTCTCTTATGCGCAGCAGTTATAGAAATGCTGTTGCTTATGTTACGATTTTATCATACCTAAAATAATTTAGATTATAAAGTTCCAAATTAGACTTTTCCACCTTAGGCTTTTTAAAGACAGAACATATTAGCCACATTTGTGTTACTCTAAGAGCTGATACAGTGCTTTGTGAACCATAGCAAAAAAAAAAAAAAAAAAAAGAAGAAAAAAATATATATTCCAAACATTTGACTCATCTCTCTCTCTCTGTGTATATATGTGTGTGTATATATATATATATATATATATATATATATATATATATATATATAAATTAATAGACCATATTTAGTTTTCTCTGACAGTTTTCCTGGAAGGCTCCCAAATTGTTTTACCAAAACAGAATGTTACCAAAAGCTCTAGGAGTAATAGATCAATAATAACCCTGTTTCATTGAAGAGGAAATTGAGATAAAGTATGTCCAAAATGACTTCAATGGGGACATAATATAGAAACAAAGCTAATAAATTCTAGATTTATTTTGTGTTTTTTACCTAGAGCCACATATAGTTTGACTAATGTAACCTCCTCTGACATGAACATATGGATATGTGGGAAGGAAAGGAGAGACGGATGGAAAGACATTGGGAAAAATCTAGAATGACTCATCTGGTTTACTTCTTTTCAGAAATTCAATCCAGGCTTATATTTGGCACCTATTACTAGAACTGCACTATGTTACATTTTATAGTATATGTAGAAGAGGGTTAAGACATATTCCTAAACATGTACATTGTCTCCAGAAGCTTTTAAAATGCAAACCTAATTAGCTGGGTGAGATAATGAGTTAATTTATCAGTATTCCTAAATACTTGTCATTTTATCAGCAGGGATAAGGGTCCTAAGACAAAAGGACTTGGAAAGGTGGTGATAATGGTGGATAATGGTGAAATCAAGTGCACTGGGCGTTGTCCAGGAAAAAAGTACTGGTGATAGAAGTGGGGTGAACCATAGGGAGGATCCCTTGTCCCAAGAGACAAGTGTGAGGATCCTGAGAGCCTACCTGGGGAGAGGACACTAAAACAGAGCTCTGTTTCACAGTCTGGCTTAGACCTGGTCCTGAGCACTTCTATGGTGATGATGGAGGGATTGATGGGGGATTGGTAAAAAGGCATGGGAAGGGGATGTGATACTTTAGGGCCTTGTGACCTTCTTGAAGAAACATGATTTTAGTGATTTTTCAGAAAATCTCACTTTGTTTGTAAGGACCACAATCTCTGAAAGTATTCTTCCTGATGTATTTACCTGATGATGGGCAATGTATGTTGACAGTCCAGTGAAAATATTCAGTCTCACAGATAATTTTTTTTTCAAACCTCTGCATGAAATTAGTGAAATCAATTCTAACTGTAGTTTATTTAGGAATTCATATTGTAAAGCCAAACATCTTTTATAAATATTTTAAATCATTGTCCCATGCAATTCTATAAGCATATGTTTGCTTTACTGATTTTATAAAAAGTGACTTTATGAAGTCATATAAATATTTGCATATAAAAACATGAAGTGACAGCATTATTTCAGGTCTTATTGAAAGTGGGACTGCTCTGATTAGTCAATACACTAGGGATTAGGGTGCCCTGCAGATCCCAATGGGTACTTCCTTAAATTTAATTACTATTTTAAAAGCTGTTAGGAGAAATCTGATTTTAGCTAACTGATCTTAAATCATGTTTGAACTTGGCTATACTATTCCTCTGACAGAGCTGGAGGGTGAACAACAACAAAAAATGGACATACGTATTTGGATTCAATACACTTAGTGCACAGGGATGGGTTGGTTCTAGAATTAGATAGATAGTCAGGAAAAGGAGATATCTTTTCAGATGGAACTACTGGGAAAATATTTAATTCCAGGACTTGAGTTTTAATTAAGACTCTTTGGCTGCATCCCTGGGTGCCTGCAGAAAAGAGTATGGCCAATTCTTGTAAAGGGATTGGAGTAGTTCCTATGAAAGCCAAAAAGTACTCTTTCTCCAACTCTTTCTGCTTTAGATACACATGGCCAGTACACAGGTCTCAGAGGTATTTGTCATACGTCTAATTGCATGTTGAGTCTAACTGAATGGTGATAATCTAATTCCAAATTCCTGGGAGAAGTGGATTGATCCAACTTGGATTAGCCATTCAACCTTGGTCTGATCATCTCTTTCTGGTGGATTTGGGTGGGGTGATCAGAGAACTGACTGAACTAATGAAATCAGTCAACTGGGGACCTACTTCTGTGAGCAATTTTCAAAGAGTAGTAAGTCAGTTGAGTTGGGCAGATACCCAAGAGTGGTTGTGTAGAATTTGAAGTGGGGTTCAGTGAGCTGATGCAAAAAGGTAGGGGAAAATGAGAGGTTGAAGTAAAAGAAAAAAATAACACACAGCAGAGATAAAAGTAACTCTTTGTCAACCAAGATTAGAGTCAGCCACTCTTGAATTTCTGAGTGAGAATATTTCCTCTCCTTTGCCAATGTGGAAGTGGAGAGTACTGTGAGAGTTTTACCTCCCACCTAAAGTATTTCCTGACTAGTCATTTTCCACTAATGCTTTTAACCTCTAAACCTCTACAGTTTTGTTGCTACAGAGCTCTTGCTAATACAATATCTTATGGAGTTTTTTAGTGCTATATTACAGAGCGAAATCATCAGAAAACACATATATAACTTCTTCAGAGTGGAATTCATGTTTTGGTTTCTTTATGGCCCACCTGCTTTCAGGAGCACCTAATGCAGTAATTCACCTAGAGATTGGGCTACTTAAAGGCTGTACCTTTTCTTCACTCCTCAGCATCAAATTATTAACTACAGAACCAGAAAATTGTACTGGATGAGCTCTCACATGCTTTCCACCCCTAAGACTCTCTGATTCCAGGGTCTAAGATATAAACGTTCCCCAATGAATGGAAAACTTTGTGACAGATCACCACCTTGGGGTGCTTCTGACAATTTTAGCCTGCAGGTGCTGCTGTGGTGCAAGAAGAATTAAGGCATGGGGAGGCACACATCAAACAATGGCGAGAAAAAGATGTTTTCAAGAATTCTATTTCCACCCACATGCAGCAGTAGATTTCTCTGCTCCAGCATCTCTCTGTGAAAGGACTGGGGTTGGTTTCCCGAACAGGGCAAGAACCAGAGGGTGTGTGTTCTCTCCAGCTGGACCTGGATATCTGAAAGGATGTCCTGTTTACATTTGGCACCAGAGCCTAGTGATTACACTGCCTGAGTACCCCCGATGTGAGATGAAACTCAAAATGGATTTTTCACACAAGTTTAAAAAATAACACTCAGCTGACCCTGTCATCATACCACCTGGGATTGGTTTACCAAAGGCCTATATTTAAAAAGAATGCTTACTAAGAAGGGTGAGGCCATGGTATCCATGGAATGCAGTTTTTGGTGGTCATGGAGGATTTTCTTTATCCTTTCTCTTTCTCTTCCCCTTCTTTTGTTCTCCCCAATTCAATTCCTTTCTTTTTTTTTTTTTTTTGCCTTTCCCTTTGTCTCCTTTTCCTCTCTTGTCCTTTTCTTTCTTTCTTTCTTTCTTTCTTTCTTTCTTTCTTTCTTTCTCTTTCTTTCTTTCTTTCTTTCTTTCTTTCTTTCTTTTTCTTTCTTTCTTTCTTTTTTTCTTCTTTCTCAAAGAGAAAAAGGAGGGTCAGGAACTTGACTTATGGCCAGTCTCATTTCATGAAATGACCTTTGTAGGTAACAACACTGTCCAGTGTAATATTCCATAGTTAAGCATTAAGTAAAGAAAAATCAACAAAGCAACTGTCTTTTCTTTCTTTCTTTCTTTCTTTCTTTCTTTCTTTCTTTCTTTCCTCTGCTCTCTCTGTTCTTTCCTCTGCTTCCCTCCCTCTCTCTCTTCTTTCCTTAGTCAGTCTGTCTGTCTCTGTCTCTCTTTTTAAAGAAAAAAATTATCTTTGAAAGAAGGTGTGGGAGGTCATGGTGGGGATCCAAACTAAGAACAAAGGAATGAGAAATTAGAAAAATGTTACTGGTGAAAACATCATTGTAAAGACAGAAGCTGTCAAACAACTAAGCTCGTCAGTTCTGGAAGTTGGAGTACTGTGAATGTACAAGTTGTCTATTTGTTCATTGCAAATCTTTTTTAAGAAAAGATTTTTTTAAATGGTATCTTCTCAAAGAGCTCCTGTTGTTTCTGTCAGCTTGACTTTCTGACCCTCTGGTTTATAGTTAGTACCCAACAGTGTCATATCTTATTGTTGGCTACCACTCTGCCTTAAAGTCTTTCTGGCATGAAATGGGTGGGAAAATGTGTATAAGGAATGATCTTGGGGGTATGAATTCTGTCTTCCCAATGAAATTGCAAGCTTCCTCAAGGTAGGTCAGCACAGAGTGCCATTTTTAGACACTGTGCCGACACAGATCAGGGAAGAACGGACCAACCTAGACGTATCTAACTTTTGATCTTTCCTAAAGAATTTGCACCTCATTGCATGATTTCTTTGTTTATTCTGTATAGAGTGTGCATAACAAGACTCAAATACCAATTTGTGTGTATTTGATGATGCCAAGGCTGTTCTTGCAATAAGGAGAGCCAGGATTAGCAATTGAATAGCCAAGTAAATGAAGACCAGGTATTCATAACCCACCATTTATCATGGGTTTGCAAGACAACCGCATTTATTTCAATCTATGTGTGAGAGAATGTGCCTAGCAATCAGGTCAGCACTATGAACGTTGCACTGTATTTATCTTTAGTCCCTAAACATTGTGTGTAATCAAGGAAGTGAGATGGAGTAATAAAAAACCATTATAGAGTTCTGAAAGCCCTCAATTTCATATTTACATCTTGGAACCAGCTCATTCTGACTTCATAACTCCTTAATTAGAGGCACAGTCGCTTTCTTTTCTGTAGGGCATTTTTTTTCACCCTCACAATACAAGCATACATTTGGTAACTAATACCAGCAATTAGCCTCATCTGCTATGTAAATGAGTGTAATTGCAATTAAATACTTTAGTAGGCCCAAAGGGAAAACATGCAATCATTACAAAGTAAGTAGAAGAGCATGGTTAAGGGACATTTAGAAGTGTTCGCAGAAGTGCCTTTTCCCTGCAGTGTCAGGAGCCTTTTCTATGGTGAATTATTTCACTGGGAGCCCTGGAACTTGACTTGCATTTCTTGTTCTATTTTCCTAAGAAGATCGGGCGAAAACCGTCCTTTTCAGCATTTCTCAAGGTTGGTTGGTTTTGGGAAAAATCAATTTGGGAAGTAGTTTCTCTTCAGCATGGATCCAGGGCTTAAAAATATCAACTTTCAGCTACCTTGTGTTGTACAGGTTGGAAAAACAGCACTATATTTACCAAAAAGATAATTTTCAGTGTCAATATTTGCTCCTTACTAGATCCTAAGGTTGAGAACAGTTGAAAGAGCATAGCACAGAGGAGAGAGTGATGACCTACTAGGGAGTCAAGCAGTACTGGTACTAGTTAGTAGCATGGAGTGGCTTAGAGCCTAGGCTCTGGAGCCTGAGTGTGGGCCTCTAGTCCTCACTAGCTACATGCACTTAGTCAAGCCATGCGTCCATTTTCACCAGTTGTCAAGTGGGAAGACATAGTACATGTCTCATAGGTTGCTGAGGATATAATTGGTTCATGCAAATAAAGCACCCAGAATACAGCCTGGCAAAGAGTAAGTGCTCAACCAATCCGTGTGTGTTGAAAGATCTTTGACCCTTTCATTCCTCCATGTAGATTTCCTGTCTAGATAAAGCCAAACCTCAAAGTAATGCACCTAAGTGGAATCATTTTAATCTCTAGAAGGAGTGAGCTTACTGTGTTTTCAGCGTTATGCTAGAAGGCTTCTTTGAGGGACATGATCCCCATGAAACTTACTGTTGTAGGCATGCATTTACTCTAGGAGTGATTCACACTTCAGTGTAGGGACTTCTTAATGAGAGTCCAAGTAAAAACAGATGTTCTTATCTATGAACAGTGAATATGTGACACATCATTTTTCTTTCTTGGCATTGGTGGCTAGGAGTCACATAGGCAAATTTGTGGCCAACACATTTCTAGTTATCTACACAAGACTCTCCTGCATCACAAGCTTTTGTTTCTCCCTCTTTTAGTTTCATAAACATCCATGTCCTTATTTGTGAAAAAAAATATTTTGCCGTATGCATCTTGTAAACGACCTCAATTATTCTCACATAATTGTGTACCATTGAGCAAGTCACTTTGCTTCTTTGAGACAGCTCCTTCATCTTTAAAATGTAAAGTTGGGCTTCTGTTTTTTGTTTCCAGCTTCGAAGTACTGATCCTTAATTAAAATGAATACTTTTGTTCTTGGAAATAATAGCTTGGATAAATGAAGGAGAGGCTCTCTAGAAAACAAGGGATGCATGGGATCAGAGCTGAAAAATGTGGAAGAACATTTCAGATCTTCTCACTTGGGCTACTTCTGCTTTCTCTCTCACTCTAAATGACCCAACACATTTAAAGGCATGGTCATGAATATTTCAGTCCGTTCTTGGTTCCTTTCCTGCAGTGAAGAAAAGGCAGAAGGCTTTGTTTCTGGGAGTGGAGGTGGCCAAAGCATTTTTGTGACTTCCCCTATCATTTCTCCTACAACCTATTCAAGGGAATGGGAGCAACAGGACCTCAAAGAATAAAGACAGTGAAAGACTGTAAACCTCTCTTGCCACTTTTGATAGAAGGGGAAAATTCTAGAGTTCTTATCGTCTTCTCTTGTTCACCTACCACTTAAGAGTTACAGGGAGAGCTTCAAAGGCTTCACATTGTCCACTCCACTGAACTACGTTATCAGAGAAAAGACTGCCAGATGTTTAGCAATCAAACTTGGTGCAGAACATAACTTTAATGGAAAACAGAAGGGCGTTTTGCTTCCCTCCCACTGTGCTATCTATCCAAGCGACTTTCAGGAGCCCACTTTCCTTACTGTCTTTGAAAAGCACACACACGCACTTTTTAAAATGCTGTAGTCTGACCCAATTTGATATAACATAAGGTGAGTCTTTGCATATATTTGTGAAATGAGTAACTTTCTATCCTTAGGGAAGGAGTTCATAAAACCTGTATTTTCTAGCTTTAAGGCCACCTTAGAGAACAATTAATCAAACACAAATAGGAACATTTGGTATGCAAACCACCGCAAAGGAATCAAATCTTATTTTCCCTGTTTATATCTGGTCAGCTCCCCTGGCACCTCAGATTCAACATTTTTGTTTGTTTGTTTGTTTGTTTGTTTGTAAAGATTTGGTAACTTTTAATGGACTAAAGTGGATAGGAATGTAGAGAATGTGTGTGTGTGTGTGTGTGTGTGTGTGTGTGTGGTTTCTTTTTTTTTTTTTTAGAAAGAAGAGGACATTTAATTATTTTCTCTTAAGATGCTTTTAAAAAGAAAAAAAAAACAAAGTCCTTTATTTTTATACTGAATTGAGAAAGAGATGCTTTCTGTAGAAGATCATTTGAATCACTGTGACAATGAGGGAAATGCTGCCCAAAACACTACATGACTAAGGTGTAAAGGCTTCTCATAGCTAGAGAAAGCAGAATGACTTTAACTTATTCAAAGAGTTTAACTTATTAAGTTGGGACTGGCTTGTTTTGAAAGGGTTTGTCCCATACCCCAGACTTTATTCTTTACAAACTACGTCACAGTAAAGTGTCCGTTTGTGGGTTGTAAAGCAACTCCAAGACATCTGGCTCTACTGGGGCCATGGATAAGTGTAATGAAAATTTGACTTCAGTGGCTACTTCCTCTAGATGCTATGCATTCTGATCCTTTCTTATAAAAACAGCAACAAAACAACAAAATATAAAATAAGTGGAATTTAATTGCAAAGTAATTTGTAAGATTTCTGTTACTTTTTATTTTGTTAGATTTGAACCTTCAGATATAGTGAACCCAGGAAGAAACAAATCTTGGTATAATTGCAGTTTATGAAACTGGTTGTTGAGAAAATATTACTCTATTATTTAAGACAAAGTTCCCAGCCTCATCCTCAGTTTCTTGATATTCTCCTTCTTCACCCTGCCTGCCTTATATTCCATTGAGTTTCCAGTGTTTGGTGAGCAGAAGAGATTCAAACAATAGGCTGTAGGCATTGGATTGGGTGCTACTCCAGAGGTAAGTTTTCTTTCATAGACCTTCAAGTGTGTTCTGTGTGCCCAACTTGATTGACAAATGGTGTTTAGAAAGGGAAATTGTTCAGAAGGTAATAAAAATATCTTTGTTTATAGTCTGACTACAAAACAAAGTGAGAAAATTCTCAGGCCCAATTTTCAGTTCTGTGGTCCAGAAAGATCACTCAAACAGTATTAGGTCTCACTCAGTTTCCAGGTTGCCCCTCGAGAGGTGAGCTTAGGCTTTTGAGGTTAGGGTCACTATCCAGATGATTCCGCCTTCCCTTCCTCTGCATTCCCTTTAATAACAATGCTTTTCCCTTGTTCGGTTGCCTGTGAGGGGCCTCTGTGTGGCTGTATCTTTTATTTTCACTCCTAAAAGAGTGTTTCAAAGAGAAGTCAAGATTTTGGCCTGATCTCTTTTCCCAAGTTCATGGCCGTGCTCCCAATTAAACAAAAGTTTCTAGATTGGATCCCAATGGATATCACCTATTTTAGGCACTCAAAGAAGGACTTGGCTTTGCAAGGAATGTTAAATATCAAATACACATTATCTTTGAATTATTACTGTTATATGAGCTTATTTTTTATACTCATTTAAAACAAAATCATGGCAATTCCCTGCAATCAGGTGTATTTTAAAAGGGAAGCAACTCACAGTAGGAACAAAAAGAGATTGGAAATGTGTTTGTCTTATTTTAAGGAGGGATTTATTAGATATATCTTTTTTTAAATAATTATTTTAAGAAAAAAATCTGGGACTGTATGAAAATGAGTTGACCAAAGAGTGATATTTGTGTGGTGAAAGAATATATTTTAAATCTTCTCCACTATATACTCTGGGAAGTATATATTTTTCTTTAGACCAATAGTTTACATGCCCCAAATTTTGAATTAATTCATGACTACTACTGAGATACTTCCTGTCTATCAGGTATAGAAACCAAGACCAGATGAATTTCATGAGAATTTGTTAGAACAGCAACAACAAAATTTAAGTGTACAAACCATTGGTCTTTAGGATTTCAAACACCAAATCCTGCTTGTTTGGTTTTTTGGTCTTGGTAACAGAAATTTTTGATTTATGGCCAATGAGAAACTTGATGTAAACCCAACCGGAATTCGAGATCTTAGGGACATAGTCATCCTGAATTATCACTTTTCAGTGGATTTCAAGGTCCCCAAAAAGGATGATTTGAGAACATAGACCCAATACCAGTACTGGAAAAGAAAATTGAAAGTAGTGTCCTCACTGGAGAAGTATTTCCCTATCAGTGGAACAACATATTTGTGCTCTAAGCTACATAGAAATAAGGGCTTAGGGTTTAAAAGAAAGGAGGTGGGGGTGATGGTTCTGGAAGAGTGTTGATGCAGAATGTATAGTCTTTTTGTGTAGTAGGTAGCCAAAAGCATGATTCTTAGAGATCCTATCTGTTCCCAAGCTACAATTAAGAGGTTAAAGCAAAGCAATACAGAGAAATACTTTAACAATTCAATAGTTGCTTCTTGAATGGCCACTGTGACAGTGCTTTGTCATAGGATATCCCAGAGCTGGTCTTTAAGCTCTATGAGCCCAGAGACATTCTCTGATGTTTATCTGGGAAGGCCCTTGCTGTTCCTGGAATAGAGTAGGTACTTGGAACCTATTTGTTCAACAAATGAGTAGAAAAAATCATACAAAGGTCTGTCAGATGAAGTCTCTGCCCACAAGGGGCATATTGATTATAAAAGCATTCACAAACTGCTTTACAGTTCACAAAATCTATTGGCCTACATTATTATCTGTAGTCGTCAGTGGTTCCAAATCTAATTTGTATCAGAATCACCTGGGTAGGCCTTTTTTTTTTTTTTTTTTTACTGTGCAGATTTTTATAACCCAACCTGACTTGGGAAATGGAATCTTGTTGGGAAGTGGTAAAGTCGATGGAGGAAGCAGGTGACAGCACTCGCCAGGTGATTTTAGTACACAATGCTGACAGAAGGTGCCATAGTGAAGAGGACAGGCTCCTGGCTCTGACCAGACTGAGTTTAAAACTGGCCCTAGAGTTTTTTAGCTTTTTAACTTTAAGATGAACTTTTCTAAGCCTCGGTTTTCCCATCTATAAAATGGGGGAGAATAACAATAACTATCCACAGAAGACTATTGGGTGGACTCAAGGAGATAAGCCACATAAAGTGCATATCCCAGAGCTTGGCACAGAGTAGGCGCTCAATAAACTTTGCTTGAAATTGCTAACCACGAGGGTCTATGGCTTATTTCATTTTCAGTACTAGACCTAGGCTAAAGAACCGCGTTCCCTGTTCTCTAGGATGAGGCTGTCATGACATTTTCTCTCATCTGTTTAACCATGGGATGGTCTGAGAAGCTCGCTCCTCCTGAATCCGAGCCAGGACCAACTAGACATTTGGTCAGGTCAGAATAGAAGAGACTGTGGCATTTCCGATCCTCCACTGGACTTCCCTCTAGGATGAACGTACTCATGTTGTTTCAGGATTTCCAGCAAGTCCTGGCCTGGAAGCCAGAAGCTAAAGTTATCCCAAAGTGATAAGCTCAGGAACTACATGAGATGTTGATTTAGATCTAGTCTCAGAGGTTATCGAAGGTTCAGAAGCTAAGAAAGGGCAGGGGGTTTAAGGGTTGGTTGGAGGGGGTCTATCATTTTACCCACAGGGGAAAATTGTGCTGTAGAGAGAAAACCCAGTTTTGACTGAAATGTCTAAGCAAATAGGTAACTTTAAATTAATGATAAACTATAATCTGGGTCTCTAAGATAAGCAAAATAAGCAGCTGTAATAGAATGAGGTTTATCAGAGTGTGATAGGAAGGTCAGGCATGACAAATTGGGAAACTGGGATGTTGAGTTGGCTCATGACTATTATGTAACTAACATTTTTGCTAAATTTAAACATGAGCAGCCTTCTCTGGAGGTGTGTGGGTGGAGAGGTGAAGGGGCAGATTGAAAACAATGGTCTTTATTTTAATAATATACTTTAATTTTAGGCCAGGGTTGAATGAGAACTTTCAGCTAACAGTATACTTTTTGGCAGTTCTGAATTTTTCTGAACTGAGGCTACCCTTAGCCCTATGGAACACCCCTATTTTTCTGTCAAACTACTATATCCAGTGCATTTTTCTCTGGCCTCCCTGGAAGTAGAATTGTCTCGGCCTTTCCCCTGCAGAAGGCAAAACATAAACATAAGGGCATTAAAATGGAAACAGGATCTTGGTTCTCACTGTTTCACCAGGCTCCTTAGCACTGACCTCTGACCCTCATTAAGATCCCATGGAAAGTCTGGGCATCTGGGGTGTGTAGCTCACTGTGGGAATTTTTTTGTTGTTATGATTGTTGTTTTCCTCCTCCTGGATTATTTTGGCTTAACCTGGGGCTATGATGTAAAATAAGCCACTTTCAAGAGCTTTTCCTGACCTTGTCTGGGGATGGGGTTAGAATGGGATTTGACTACTGCTGCTGTCAACTCAAAGAATCCATTTTCAAGTCTTCATCTAAAATTTATGTGAGAAAATAAAACATAGCATCTCTAGCATTTTCTTGCATTAATGACAGGTAACTTCTTGGTTTTGAACACCCATGTAGAATTGTTGAAGATACTGAGGCTTCATGTTTTTTTGTTTTTTACTCATTTGTTACTTTTGTAAAAGTAGAGCTCTAGATCAGATACCCTCTCCCATATTTGCTCGATTTATGTTGTTTCACATCATACTTTCATTAAAGAAGACATCTTTCCTGATCATTCAGTGGGAAAGATCTCAGATAAGTTCATTTTTCTTCAATGGAATTCTTTGTTGTCCTTGAGCAGTTTAAAAGGCTGAAGTCCAGAAATATAATTGGATAGTAATTTAAAATATTCTGGTTGAGTGGCTAATTTATGTACACATTTAAGAGTAATTAGTAGAGAATTTAGAAAATTTTCAATAAAAGCAGAAGAGTAGTCATCCACAATAAGGTAAAGTAATTCTTTCCTCTTTGGTTGGGTACCTCTTTGCATATCTCAGGGTCATAGACTTCCATTCAGCAAAGGCCAAGTTTCATCTTAAGCTTTTCTAATCCATTGTAGACTTTCTTAAAAGCTCAGTTCCAGTTGATATAAGAGGAACTCTTATAAAAATGTGCTCAAAGAAGGCTGATAGGTTTTCTTACAGGTATTTTGGTTGTTTTAAAAGAGATTATTAACATAAGCCAAAATTTAAACTTTATAGTGTTTTGTTTACTCACAAGAAATTCAATATTCTCTGATTCTCTGTTCTAAAAATTCTGGAGAAAATACAGAATTACTATTTTGAAATGGAAAAACTGAGAGTCAAGAGGGCAAGTGATTTGCCCATTGTGTGTAAAACTCAAGTTCTCAGCCTCTGGTACTGTATTGTATCTATAAGTAAAAAGAAAAACAGAAACCCAGCCCTGCTCTACCTCAGGAAAGAAGAGAAAAACTAGGAATGCATATGTGTGTTCTTTCAAGCTCTCTCTATAAAAAAAATCAATCTTTCCCACAAAACCCTCTTTTATTGGATGGGTGTATATGCAATATTCTAAAACCTTCCTAATAGAGTCCATTTTTTGCTTTATTTTAATTTTAGGACAGACTTCTGGGACAGATATATATCTGGTTCTATAGCACTCAAGCTATAGTTGTTTAATAGACTAATGTTGGGAGGAGAAGCAAGAGGAGAGTATATAATTACTAGGTTGAATGGACATCTAAGGAGGCCATGGAATAAGTCCTTGCTGTGACAACTATTATTTCTCCTTGAAAATACCACTTCCCCTTGCACTCTGCTATTCCAGGTCCAGAACCTTTTTAAAACTTGCCTCTTTAACGGATCCATCTATGAACATGTAGATAGCTTCATTTGACTTGATATAGTTTTTCACATTCTTCAGCTCTTTCATGCATCTGCTTAGTCCTTTTAATTAAATTACACGCTCTTTTTTTTCATTACTTTTTTCTTTAATTTTACAGGGCCCAACATGTTGCTCTACACAGAGCAGACAGTAAGTTTGTTGACTGACTATAACATGAATCACAGGTAAAATAAATTACTCGACCACATAAAGGATTAGTACAATGCTCTCTTCTGTGTGGAGATGAGATAAAACTGGAAGAGGAGTGTGTTTCTGTCGCCCATGGGTCCTGTGCAGGGAGCTCCAAATGAGGAGCAGGTCTGACATGGCAAAGTTGAATTACCTTTATTTTAATGACTGTAACTTATATATGTATATGGCTTCTTGGAAGTTCAGATATTTTTAATACATATGACCTCATTTGACTCTCCAAGAAAACTGGAAGTCAATCTGTATTGACTCCGTTTTGTGGCTAAAGAAACTGAAGCTCACAGGATTTAGTGATTTATCCATATTGATATCTTGCAAGTAGTTGAACCTTGAACCCAGTGTTTTGTCTTTCTTTGTTTCCTTTTTTACCTCCAGGGTTCATGCTCTTTCCAACCCACCATGCTGTTTCTCTCATTCCATAAAGCTATCACTGCAACACTCATAGTCTGTGACTCATTCTGGAATAACAACCCTGCCTCAAGTGATATTTGCCAATAGAGTCCCACAGTTACTGTTGTGCCCTGTAGCTTCTAGCATAATAAAATTGTAATATTGAAAAAAGATGGTTTTTTTTTTTTAAATAAGAGTTCTTAAGGAGCTGAAGGTTACATGGAAAAAAGCCCCAGGTCACTCAGACATTGCACTTTGAGCATATTGAGCTCTTGTGCTTTGTTTGACCAGCATGATTCTGGCTTTAGACCAAGGAAGTTTAGTGTAAGCTTCTAGGTCAACTGACCCACTAGAAGGAAAATTATAGCACTCTTCACCTTTTTTTCAAAACTGAGAGGATACGTTTAGTAGTAACTTTCTGAAGGGGTAGAAAGTACAATATGTATGAAATTGTCAAAGAAAGATAATTTATTAATAAAAAATTAATAGCCATTTCCATAATGTGCTTTCAGAACACGTTATGCACAATCACAAAATCACAGCGCATTTATAAAACTCCAACTAAAACAACATGGAGGTATTAGTGGATTAACTCCTTCCCACGTACCCCCAAACAACAGCACTGTACCATGTGTAGTACTTCCTGTTTCATTTAGTTTTTAAGCCTTTGTTTGATTTCAACTAGTTCAGACATCATAGTCTCAAATGCCTCATGAAGCATAACGGTTCTGGCTCCGATTCTTCCATTGAACCCCACTGCATTGCCCACCCTCAGCTGCGCAGGCGCAGTCTTCCAGATTTAGTAGAGATCACTACCACCCATAAATTTTATGTGCATTAAAGGTAGTTTCCCCCTCTTGTAATCATTATTAATATATGATGGCCAAGGTATTATTCTTTATCGATAATTTTATAGATCATAGTTAATTTAGAAAGAAAAAAAATCAGAACTATAATGCAAAGTAGTAGAACTT
This sequence comes from Panthera pardus, assembly GCF_024362965.1. NCBI lineage: Eukaryota > Metazoa > Chordata > Mammalia > Carnivora > Felidae > Panthera > Panthera pardus. Next base: position 59,517,119 of record NW_026526810.1, on the reverse strand, counting down.
CACGTTAAAGAGTGACCTTGTCAAAGAGATGCATTTTTACTTCAATTAAATTCAAAGTCAGTCAGTCCCATAGGTAATGTTAGCAATTATAAGAATACTTTGCAAAAGTAGTTAAAAAACACTCAGAGAACTTTTATGCGATGCTAGTTTTTAAAGCAAGAATGACTTTCTTCTAAAACTTCAATTCTTTATGAGATCATTTTGGAGTGTACTGTTACATAAAACATGAGGTCAGTAACTAAGGCTAATTAAATTTTAGTAGGAGCAAAAGTCACCAAAAGGTTTTTGCATTCATCCTACCAATTCTAAAACAGTGATACAATACACCATTAATAGCCTTAGAATTGCTAATTATTTCAACATGAATAGCGATATCAATGCTGTCAGTTTAATTTAATACACTCAGGAGAATTCCTGCAGAATGCATGATTTCTCTATTATTTCCTGGTTTTCACAACCACTAAAAGCTATAAATTCTCTTTCTTTTTTTCAAAGAGAGATTAGTAGTCTAGACCCTTCTCACCTTTTTGAGGAATGGTGCAGTTGTTATTTTTTTAAGAAATGGGAAGTAAAGACAAAATAGAAATTCAGAAATGAGAGTAGCCCAGGTTTAATTCTGTGATCTAGTTTGAGGAAGAATGTTCCTAACTCCAAAAGAATTAAGATGCTCGTGCTTTCTGTTGATTTCAGTGGAGTTTCTACTTAGGAAATGACCTTTGGCTTGGGGTTGAAGTGTATCCTTTTTGGAGAGGATCTAAAATGGATGTCTGGAGGAGTACAAGTAAAAAGAAATTGTTTGATTAAATAAACAAGTAGAAACTTTATTGGAAACTTTACCAGATTAAAAGGATGGAGTAATCCTCTCATTTCACAAAATATTTCACTTAGAAGGCAGTAGAGAACAACCACGGCTTTCTCATGGGGGAAGAGGGAGTTAAAATTTATTCTACAAAAGAATCATTCAGTAGTAACTAATTAAAAAGTACTAGTTAGACCTTAAAATCATGGAATCTCAGAGTTGGGGGAAAAAAAAAACCTTGAGGATAATCTATTCTAAGTTTTTAATGCATATAATCCCTTAAAAGTGATTGGTCAATCTTGGCTTGCATATCTCTAGGGATAGGAAACTTACTACCTTATTTTCAGGACATTCTAATTGTTTGCACATTCTTTTTTAAACCAATTGAATTTTATTTGAATTTTCACTCATTTACTGGGTTAGTATCTTCCGAAATGTGGTATTTGGCATGGTTTTAGGTGATATATGGGAAATAATTTTAATATATTTTTCAACACACATTAAAAAATACATTATTGTACCAAACTCATGATTTCATAGATTATTATTTTTTGGATGGAGCTAAGGGGAAAAAATGAGTCCACATAAGGCAGAATTAAGAAACTGTTAAGTTAATGTTAAGTGTATGTGAAAATGAACATGACCAAAGTTGTGCAGGTGATTACAAAATGATGAAGTATGAAAAACAGTACCCAAGGTCTACTGTGGAAACAAGAAGGGATGCCATAATCCAGAATCATGGCAGACTGTATTGTCATGAGATAAGTCAGGAGGGTGTATATGGATAAACTGGGGCAGAGGGAAGAGGTAGAAGGCTGCTGTAATAATGGGGCAGACTTACAATGCCCTGATCCATGGTGGGAGTAGCAGAAATGTCAAGAAAGAAGTCTATTAATGAAGTGTTATGGAAAGAACACAGTCCTGCATTTCCAAGAACTCAGATCTTAGTCCTACCTGTCCTCTAACTAGATCTCCCCTTACTTCTCTTGATCTTAGTTTTCCTCATCTGTGGAACAGGGATGGTTTCTAGTGCAAGCACCAAAATTTCTTCCAGCTTTGAAGACCTTTGATTACATAATCATTATGAATATATGGGCTCAGCAAATGAATGGATATATGAGGAATGGGAAAGAGAATAGAAAATGGCAGTGAGGTTTAAAGAATGGGTGAATAGGCTCATTCACAGGCAAGAGAGTCAAGTGGGGAGGATAATTTGAAATCAGTGGGAAAGGAAAGATTGATTTGAATCTATTGCAATGGAGTTGCCAGTGACATCTCTTTGTTATGTCTGACAGGTCCTTGTGCACTTGGGAAAGAGTGAGACTTTATTTGCTCATTTGCAAAATAGAAATTAGGTGATCTATAGAGATTTGGGGATTGCTTACATAGAGATAGATGAACTCCTGGAAATGAAGAAGACTATCAATAAAGAAAAGGAGGAGAGAAAATTGGAGTCAAGGGAGTTACATTTATTCAGAGGCTACTAGGTGTCAGGCATGTTATTTACATTGTCCCTTTAAACTATACAAAAACATTATGAGGTATGTGTAATTTGCCCCATTTTACACAGCAGGAAAATAATGCCTGGCATGGTCCAAGATCACATAAGAATGAATACATAGCTCAGACTTGAACCTTGAATCTATCTGACTTCAAATCTAAGTGATTCCAGTCCTATGAGGACAGAGACATATGAAACATAGACAATGAAGGCGAGGGATGAGTACACTGCATAGGAGTCCTCCGAGGGGTGCAGGGAGATCCTCTGATTGTGTGAGGTGAGTGCAGCCAAAGCTAGAGGGAAGAAAAGGAGGGAACAATCATAGCTGACCCTTGATCTGTGTGAGGGTCAGTGGTGCTACCCCCATGCAGTCAAAAATCTGTGTATAACTTTTGACTTCCCCCAAACTTAACTAGTAATAGACTATTGTTGACTGAAAGCCTTACCAATAACATAAACAATCAACAGATATTTTGTATGTTGTATGTATCATATACTGTATTTTTACAATAAAGTAAGCTAGAGAAAAGAAAGTGTTAAGAAAATTATAAGGAAGAGAAAATACGTGTATAGTGTTGTACCATATTTATCAAAAAGAATCTGTGTATGAGTGGACCCACATAGTTCTAACCCTAATATACATTCAAGGGTCAAATATAAACACTGAACATTTACTGTATGCCAGACACTATTCTAAGTGATTTACTTGTATTCACTCATTTAATCCTAGTAATAACTGGCTCACTGAATGGGCAGCACTCAGTAAGTTTCAAGGCAGTAAATAATTTTTTTTTCCTACTATAGCCTTTTAACCCCACCCACTCAGTGCTCCATGACTACCCCTGGACAATGTATTCAGCAGATCCGCTGACTTTTCTTGATCACTTTTCAGGTACCGTATTAGAAACTATGATCCATACATTAATAGAATGCTCACTATGTGTTGCCAAAAAAATGGAGATGTTCTTGGCATACTAAACAAAATGTTAAGTGGGGAAAAAAGCAAGAAAGTAAATACGATAACCTACCAATATGTGATAAAGGGAGAAACACATACATATTCATATATAAGCATGTATGATTGAATACCTTTTGGGGTATTACCAAGGACCTAATAAGAGTATGTGCCTGTAGGTAGGGAAGTTATTGGCTAGGGTAATTGTAGAAGGAGGGAAAATTTCCATTGAATTTCTGTTTATTCTCTTTGACTTTTCATCTCTTTGAATGTATTATTTTGGAGCTCAGTCAGCCCTTGCCACAATATTGATGCATGATGACCATCCCCAAATTTGTGGCCATAAGCATTGATTCTCATTCTCATAAGCAAGTGGTTACCTGAGTGGCTCTGCTTCAGGGTGCAGTGTGCAGATTGCCCATCATAGCTCTACTTCATTTGTCTTGTTTTGAGACCCCCAGCTGGGAGGAGTGGAGACTTTTTGGGGCATGTTCTTTTCTTGGCGAAGTCAGGAGCTTCCAGAGGGGTTACAGAAAACATTTATGCTAACTAACTGAAGGTGTAGGCTTGGAACATCCACATAGTCACTTCCAACCCATATTCTTAAATAAGGAGGGAAGCATACTCCTCTAGGAGGTAGAGAGAATGAACCATTGCTGAACAATAATCTACCTCACTATTAAAAAGTTAGGTCAATTTAAGTCTAATATAAAAATTTGAATCTCTCATCCAATCCCATATTTCTCCTTTCTCCACTGTAGCTTAAGCTAGAGCCATATTTAGAAGTCTGTAGTGAGGAAAGGCATATGGCCAATTTTCTTCTGCCTTGTCTTGTCTTGTCTTGTCTTGTCTTGCCTTGTCTTACCTTCCCTCCCCTCCCCTCCCCTCCCCTCCCTTTCCCTTCCCTTCCCTTCCCTTCCCTTCCCTTCCCTTCCCTTCCCTTCCCTTCCCTTCCCTTCCCTTCCCTTCCCTTCCTTCCCTTCCCTTCTCTTTTTTCTTCTTTTTCCTCCCTGTCTCCTTCTCTTTCTCTCTTTCTTTCTTATTTCCTCTTCTTTCTTTGCTATACCAACTTTCTAACTTTTATATGCTTTATCTGTCTTCTCCAAACTTAGGTTCAAGAAAGAAGGATGATTAGAAGGAAGGGTCAAGTTCTAATATGACTGGTCTTCTGTACTATAAATTTAGGTCCTATGTGTGGCCCATGACAAGATAGTGGTTCTTTGTTTCATGAAATATATTGTGAATTCTTTGAGACTCCTGGAAAGGGACTTCTCCTTGACCATTCCTTGGTGCAGTTGATGCACCTTCTGAATGACCATTCACAGAGGTTTCCAGTCTGTTCGATCTGTTGCGTAGGATTCTTCCAAGTATTCAAGCTCTGCTACTATATGCCACCTATAAGAAATAAGCATCCTTACCTGCTGTTGATTAAATGTAGCTTGCATCCAGTGTAGCCCCTATTCTCTGTTCAGAGAGGTAGCCATTCATCATTGAATTTTTCCAGGTGAAAACCAGTTTCAGGTTTTCTTGAATTATGTCAACCTGGCTTCATAGTAAGGAAGCACCTTGTCCTTTGAAATGCACAGCTCCGATCAACTCTTCCCAAACAAATTTTCTCCTCTCTTCTCCCTGGTCTAGATTAAGCCCTTTATAGCATAGGCTGGAGATGGATGATGGGTTAAAGAAGTGGACGAAATCCAGAGTCATGGATTGTAGACACAGCTCTGTCACTAACTGTGGAAGTGACATGAGTGAGAATCTAGTTCAGCACCATTTTTCTAAAGAAGAGGAAACTGGGGATCACACACTTCACATAACTTGTCCACTTCAATCTGATAGTTAGTGACAAAGCTCTGCCTAAATCTGTGTTCTTTGGACTGTGGTATATTTTTTCCTCCCACTGAATCAAAGCAGGAAGTGCTTACTTATGTTTAAATAACCCTCTTTTTGTGATTTAGATCCTTCCTTCTTTTTCTGGCCTTGGCAAGGACCAGACCAGGAGAATAGCTGGTCACCACTTTTTATATTTGAGCATTATAAATAAAAAGCTTTCCAGACCTGCCCAAAGGGTTGGGATTTCTTCGAGAATCTTAAGCCTCAGGGACTCATTTTAGTCATTCAAACTACAAAATACTTTGGTTCTGAAGATCTTCTTCTGAAAGACCCAAATAAAGATCTCTCCTCGCAGTCCATTCGTCAATTACCCCCCTCCCTTCCCCCTAATGGCTAGAGGGAGATGTGAAAAGTCAGCTGAACTTGGCACTCATTATTCCTAGAGGAAGGTATATTTCAAACTTAATACTTAGATTCCAAACTCTTTTCTCTGTAGGAGTTCTAATGCTTAGGTAAAATAACATTCTTAATTCCAAGCGTAGAGTTCTTAAATAGGAACACGTATCTTCTTTTTCCCTTTTATTTTTGGAAATTTAAAGTTCATTAAGTTATTAACTTTTGAAAACTTCCACCTTCTCACTTCCTTGTCTGTCAGCCTAAGGTCGTCCCTTCTCCTTGACACAGTCTCTCTCCCTAAAAGGATATATTCTGTTCCTCTTGTGCTGTATTTCTCATGCTTCTCAACATCAGTGCCCTTTTTCCACCTATCTTTAAAGGCCTGTGAATGTGCACGTGCACACCCTGCATTTACACACACAACGCAGATAAAAGAACAAAACCTCCCATCTTCTGAGAAAAATTCTAACTCTCCTCAGGTACCGGAGGTGTCTCATTTCATATTCCTGCTTGAAAATATGAGAGGAATCTCGAATTGTGATCTTGCATTATGCTTCAGAGCAGGCCTTCTTAAAAGTACAATTCCTCCCCCCAAAGGAAATGAGAGGGCTATTTAAAACAAGCAATCAATCCATTTAGAACTCACCACAATCTGAACAACATTTCTTAGGGTGATGAATCGAAGAAAGAGAGGAAAGGAATTTTTTAAAAATGGATTTAAAAGGAGATTTTGGGCCCATCAGCATTCATGGAGTCCAAACATAGAAATTCAATTCAATTTATCATGTAGAGAAAAGATTAATCACTTGCAGAAATCTTGAAATCAGTGTGCTGCATTCAAAGTTGTTAAACTAGAATCATTTTTAATATTGCTATCTGGTTGGTATTAAGCTTTTCTACATGATTTGATTATCTTTAACAACATATTTTTTTTCGTTTTTATTTATTTTTGAGACAGGGAGAGACAGAGCATGAATAGGGGAGGGTCAGAGAGAAGGAGACACAGAATCTGAAACAGGCTCCAGGCTCTGAGCTGTCAGCACAGAGCCCGACACAGGGCTCGAACTCACGGACCGCGAGATCATGACCTGAGCCGAAGTCGGCCGCTTAACCGACTGAGCCACCCAGGCGCCCCTGTGATTTGATTATCTTGCTGCAACATGAGTTGTCTTTAAGTCCTCTCTGTTTCAATCCCCAAATCAAGTCCATTGCTACCTCTGACAATTTTTCAGAGGGTTCAGATTTAGTCCTTGTTCTTTTGAAAAGTTGGCATCTCACAAGAAGTGACTACTTCATATGGATTCATACTATTCCGGTAATCTGTTACCTGACTATTGTTTTCTTCTTCTTTTTACTTTGTGTGTGTGTGTGTGTGTGTGTGTGTGTGTGTGTGTGTGAACCCAAAAGTAAGGATCATTTCTGTAAGTATTATTTAGAGAATAGCATTTCCAGGTGCAATCTACCTACTACAGTTTCTAGTTATTTCTCTAAACTACTTTTTTTAAATGTTTATTTTTCAGAGAGAGAGAGAGAGAGAGAGAGAGACAAAGTGTGAGTAGGGGAGGGAGACAAAGAATCTGAAGTAGGCTCCAGGCTCTGAGCTATCAGCACAGAGCCCACCACAGAACTCGAACCCATGAGCCATGAGATCATGACCAGGGCCAAAGTTGGATGCTTAACTGACTGAGCCACCCAGGCACCCTTCTAGTTATTTCTTAAGTCAAATCTAAACTCAGTCTTACCACTCCAGAAATACATTTCTATTGTTGGTTTTGGTAGAATTTTTTTACTGCTCAACATTTGTTTTTCCTGGTAACATCATTTCAATTTTGCCCTATTGCATAGAATCTCCTGGGACTGTCAACCAAGGTGTCCTGCCCGCTCTGGCCTTGGCAAAATTCTGTGATCCAAACCTTCTACCAACAATTTGACATGAAGCAAAGTGACAAAAACAACAAAAGCAAAACAAAACTTCCTCAAAATGGCAAGAGCTCACTGATTTCCAAGACTGTCTACTTGCCCCTACCTACTCCCTGGACCCTCATTATTGCTTTGGCCTTAATCCTTGCTGAGTCTGTTCTTTCAGCTTCTTTACCATGCTGTGAGCTGCTCAATATCTTTCTAGTAAATTTTGTTTTTCTGTTTAAATTAGATTTAGGTTTTGTTGATTATATTAGAGTTGGTTTTTGTTGATTACAAACCAGAGACTTCCAACTGAGACATAATGGAATTGGCCTCAAATATCCTCTGGCCCAGTTGGTTTCCCACCTATGGTGAAGGCTTTTGGGGGACTATAAAATTGCTCTCTGGTCTTCCTATTTTTTTCCCTTTTTTTATGTTGCTAAACTTTAGCCTTTTCATCCTTCATATTTCTTCAAAGTTTACTTTTTCATGACAATTAACTCCATTTAATGATTCCCATTAACAGCCTTCCAGAATTTGCTTAGTGCTCATTTGGTATTTGCCAGTTCCTGCAGGTGGCTCTCCTTGCAGAGAGAAGATCTCTCAGCTTTTGTGTAAGGATTAGCTGCCAAATGTTGGACAAATAAACTGAGTCACAGTGTTTCCATTCCTGTGCTTTTCAATAAAGTAAACCAAAGACAACTTACTGGTTAGACCAATCCTGTAACACTGTTATCAAATGTAAATTATCCATAGGAAAACCATCATCCGAGTCTCTTTCCCCCAAAGAGCAGGAGATAAAGTACAACAGAGAGAGGGCCAAATCTAGGGAGATGGTTCATGCACAAAATTTATGTTCGACCCATACCAGCAGCAAATGATCCTAAAATCTCAGTGGCTTAATGCAACAAAAGTTTATTTCTTATTCATACTCCATGTCTAACAGGGGTTAACAGGGATTTCTGCATATCATAACTTCTCCAGGACCAAGTAGGTGGAGGCATCCTGTTGATGAACATATTTCTTTCTTTTGGTCATATTTATTGCAAAGCAAAACAAGCAAACAAAAACAAACAAAAAACCCCAACAACCATGGTCTTATTATCTTTAGTTGGTCAGGGAAATAAAATCCCTCCATATGCCTGGAAAAGGCGTGAGTATCTGTCAAACAATTCTAATGGTTAGTCTAGATGCCTTGCTCTGTACCTGTACTTCTCTCTCCCTCACGATACTTGGCATTAGTCAGTTTAGAACTACCCACCTCAGTGAAGGCACATTTTTACAGATTTAGCATTTTGTTTAACAGAGTTATTACTTGATCTCAACTAAGTCATTAATCAACAATGTTGAATTGATAGGGTCTTTACAGTTTACATGCATCTCTATACAAAATATTTCCTTTGACCTTCACAATCACCCAGAGACATAGGTGGGACAGAGAGTATTAATTCCATTTTGCACAGATGACTAAGTTGGAGCTTAAGGAAACAAAGTACTCAACCCATATTCACAGTGGTAGAGCTGGGACTTAGTCATTATATGTTTCCACACCAAGCCTACTGCCATGTCTTTTCCACACCACACCTAACACAGTGAGCAAATAAAGCATATGGCCTCTACCAACCTTATTACCATGTAAAAGAGGACCCAAAGAGGATAGAAAGTCCTCCCAGAACCAAAGAAGTGAAGCTATAACGATAGTTAGGGCAGCGCCTCTAGCATATTATGACTACTGGAAGGAGGTTTGTCCCCTGCCCTTTTACACTCCACATGGGTGGTTGCCTGCTTCTCTACCTTCTTCTAGAAATAGCTTGAAGTAGGGGAGCAGGCATATGTGAGTGTGTGTCTCCTTGTCAGTTGATTAAGAAGATGGGAGAGGACCATGTAGGTGTGAACTGCTATAAGGAAAGCAAAGAATCCCTCTGCTGTTGCTGGTAAAAATGAGTGGCTCAACTAAGCCCTATGGTTGGAAACAGTTTCTACTTTTATATCAAAAGAATATCAATGCATACACTTTTAACATCTACTTTTCAGGTTAGGAAATTGGCCTCGTGTAGCCCAGTTTAATCATCGGAGTCTCTAGGGATTAGTTTGTTGCAAAAAATTTATGGTCGTTCCTTGTCCTGGAATTTCCTGTTTCAGACAGGTGTCTGTGTATCTCAATTTTTGGATTTGAAATATTCGTTGTTCCCAGTGGAAGGGCAAACCGTGTGGCCCTGGACTTGGTTGTGTCATGCCATTCATTTCTCTTGTCAACCTACCTTGTCAACAGGCATGGATCGTGTTATAGGAGCACGATGTGGCTAATAAAGAACTTGAAGGTGATAGGAAGGGAATTGAAAACTCCACTGAAGAAACCTGAAAGACAGATGCAAATGTGAAATTGTCTAGCAACTGTTGCCCCTGAATATCAATCACTGCCAATCACCAATCAACTTTTCCAGCACTCAACCCCCCCATCACACGTTGCCCTGAGAGGGGTTGTCGCCTCCTGAGCATGCAGCACACCTGCAGGCAGGCCTCTTCTGGAGTTTGCCTACAGGAAGGTCATTAAAAGGCATAACAAATGAGGGCAGCTCCCCCAGCAGGAGCAATTAACCTTCAGGAACCTGGCAGGCATAGGTATATTTTAGGACTGCAGAAAGCATTAACCTTCTCATTATTTAAAGAAGTGAACAGTAGAGGAAAATCTGCAATCTCCTTCACCATTTCTCTCTTCACTTCCCTCTCTTCATCACCCCCTTACCCCATCCTGCCTCACCACCACCCTGTTTCGTTCACTCTGTCTGTCTTCAAAATGTATGAAGTCCTCTTCATGCAGGGATAGTGATAGTTGTTACTTGGCTCCAGCCTATAAAGTTTCAATGTGGGCAGCTCTCAAGGAGGCACTTACATATGGCTAAGCAAGATCTTTTCTTCTCTGGCTCCGATATGGGTCTCTTCTATGGGTCCAATCTGAGGACCAGACTGGAGGGGGTATGTGGTGGAGGTCCTGAAACCTCCTGGCCTGGTTCCATGTGGTGACAGGTATCACTGATGCCTGTCACACATACAGGGTCCCTGCAGGTGCCTCTTAAATGCCCATCCGTCTCCTTCTCATCCGTTTCCCTTTGGCTCTCTGGAAAAGAAGAAAGCCCAAATGCTCTGCAGGGGAGAACAAATAGCAAGTGGGCTCATCCATCATTGCTTCCTGTCAGGTGCAAGCTGTAGATGAATGTTCAGAGACTGACATAGCCCTGGTCAGAAACTGCATAACAGTGCCCCCTTTTCCTATTAGCTAGGGACTTCAGATTGGGAAGAAAAGAATATCTACATAATTGTAAGATGTTAACATTCAAGAAATAGCATCTTATTTTGAATGTCCATGAATCCGACGTCTATTAGCTGGGATAACTTACATTGGGATCCTAATGTACAAAAACAAATCTGTGAGGTTCAATTTCATTTTCAATTAATGATGCTTTTTTCTAGAAAAGTAATAGTGAAGCTGAAAGAAAAACATGGGACAATAGTCTTCTCTTATATCAAACATCATTGATGTATATTCATTTAAGAGAGAAAAAAATATTTCATTTCATTAAAGAACTAGGTGCTAGTATGTCATTTAGAAATCATCCCTAGGTTATTAGGCAGCAATATGAAAATCTAATCTGGCAACATGTTTGTAATTGTTACAAGAAGTCACCTATGAAGAAATTCTGAAGAGACAACTGATTCAGGATTTGATGTGGCTTCTGGCAAAGTGAGGAGATGCCAGGATTGCCCCAGCCTCTGAGGAGGCCTCTTTAATTTAAATGTGCATGCTGAGATGCAGCTGTGCTGATGAATGCATATTTATTGGACCTGGATAGGAGGCAAATGCGTAACTAATTAAACTATTCTAGTGTCAGCTACTCTGGCCAACATCCCCTTGGAAAAAAAAAGCATCACTATTTAAAATGTATTTTGGAACCAAAAAGTTACCACTCAACTGATCGACAAATAATACCTGTGAAGGGACACAAAGGTGATTCTATTAAGATTAGAAAAATAGGGTTGAGGAATATCTTTAATTTAGAGGTGACTTATTGAAGAATGCTGATTGACTACATTTGCACTCTATCTGAGATGAAGAGGACAAATTGTCTAGAATATGTACAGAATGTCATGTTAGAGCACATCTAGTCCACCTGTCCCCCTCAGAGCTGAAGCAACAGAACATAAAGTGACTGGAATAGAAACTATGGAAGCTTCTCTGTTTTCTAGTTGAGAGTCCTTCCTTTGCACTACTGTTAGCCAATGAAGGATTTTATAATACAATCTTTAGAAAAAAAAAGTGCAACTGGTTAATAAGGAAAGTTCTTTAAATTTGTTTCTTTAGCAAATCTAGACAAGATAAGCAGTATGACCAAGCTGGAAGCAAAAAGATGGGGCTGGATAGCTTCAGAATGCTGGAGTTCTGTTATCTCCAATGCTCTGCAACATGTTACATAATTTAACCCGGTCATTTATTTCATCCATACCATGCATACTTTGGATTTTCGTTATCTAATGACTAAGTGTCTATTGATAGATCTAGGTTGAGGAGAATATTCCAATTTGGGGGTTTTCTGAGGCAGCGCGATAAATAATACTTCTCTTCCTTACCGGATTCTGAATTAATCAAGAAATAAATCAGCAGTAAGCTAATGGAGTACTGAAAGATCACCTTTATTACTGATAAAATTTGAACAATATATCTTAAAGCATGTTCAGATGGGCTGGCTGAGCTGACTCCCAGCATCCAATGGGCTGACCTGCTCCCTAGGAGCAAGGAGGGGGGGCAGGGTCATATCAAATGTACTAATCTGATAAGTAACTCCATTTGCCTCTTATGCCTTCATCTTTGCTGGTGCGGTGAAAGAGGAGCAAGGAACTCCCCCACAGGAAGAAATAAGGTAGAAGAAGGAGCATTCCCTCCTAAAACTTTGTCATTTTGCCTTTTATGATTCTTTCCTTTCAGTGTGTTATGAAAGGCATGAAACCCAACACTGGGGAAACGCCTTCCTTCTTTATCAACTTGGGGGGGGGGGGGCACTAAATGTGTGTGTGTGTGTGTGTGTGTGTGTGTGTGTGTGTTGAATGGCGTTTTCTCCATGGGCTGAAGGAACTATCTCCTTTTGTGCAAAGGTGGGAAGAGAGGAAGGAGGAAGGGTTTAGACTCATTAGAAAAGTGATAACAAAGTGAAAAAAAAAAGAGCTAATGTTCAGTTTGGGATATTCAAATAAAGATTTCACCAAATACATGTGGAATTAGGTGAGAAGAAAGAGAGAGGGAAAAAAGAATATTTTTCCTTTAGCATAGCAAGAGCCAAGCCTAGAAAAAATTCATTTATCCTAGATATTTATTAAGTGCTGACTGCTGACGACTGCTGACTATGGATTTGAGATGGTTCTAAGCACTGAGAATACAGCAGTGAAAAATTCTATTGATAAAACCCTGCCCTTGCTAAGATTGTATTCTAGTTGGGGCAGAGTTGAGATCTAGTAGGCCTACCATGGTATCTACTCTGGGCAGGGTGGAGGGTGGTAAATCAAAGCAGGGGCTGAATACTGGATGCCTATGGCAATTCAACAATAAGAGTCAAGGGGTCACCAACAGGCCCCACTCAAGTTAGAATGGGCCATGTATGCATCAAGCACATTAGCTGACTTCAGACCTGAGTGCCAGCAGAGGGAGTAGCAACCAAGTCAAAGGGAAGCAGAGACATCATCAGATCAGAGAACTTCTTCAATCCACTGCCACAAAGACTTGGCAAGCCCCTTCCCCTAACATATACCCAGACACCATTTGAGAAGAGAAGGGAGAAGATGGCAAAATCTACAAGTGGTTGGATCCTCAAAGGAGAGAGTACTCGAGTGGATCTTGATTAAAAGTGAATTATCAATGGACTGAATGTTTAAACTAAAAGGAAGCTTTATACTGGAATGACTGAATTATTTTTATCTGGGTTAAATTTACTTCTTTGTCCTTGATATCTGACAGTAGGGAGACCTGCCAGAAGAATATGGGTGATTTTATGACCTTGCCATAATGCTATGGAGATGATGTCACAGAAACAGCAAAGGTACTTGGATGCCTCACTGTTGACTATTTGTCTTAGACTAATTTTGAGACAAAAAAGAACCTTTTTCCTTCCTCTTTGACGCTTGCAGTCTTAGCTAAGCTCAATCTACTGGAGGGAGATGATTTTCCAGTGATTTCTACTGTACGTTTTATCCTCAAGGTACTAGAGTGTTCAGAGGGTAGTATAGAATTTGTCCCAGAACTTAGGACTACCCATGGTTTAAGGTGCAGAAAGTTGGGCTCCTACTGGGTAAATAAAGAGGTGTCTCAATTGAGAGAGAAAGAGAACTGCTAGGTCATAGCAGGGCTGGGCCAAGGATCACCCAAGGATTTATGTTTCTTTTATTTAGTTCAATGGGACCCTTTAATCTTTTTGTGATGTCTTCCTTCTTCCCCTTCCTGTTCTGAGTTCCACCCCCAATTTCATCACCCAAACTGCTTTTCCAAATGTCAGCAAAGACCTACATGTTAAAAATCCAATGAATTTTTCCAAGCTCTCATCCACTATCTTTCCACTGTATTCTTGTTTCTGGAGTTCACTGCTGAAATTCTCCTTCTTTAACATTCTGAAAGTGCAGTGCTGGTTCCTCCTATCTTGTTGAAAATTCTTTGTCAATTTTTGTTATGGGCTGGGCTGTGTTTCCCTCAAATTCATAGATTGAAGCCCTAATTCCTAGTGCTTAGAATGTGACTATATATGGAGATAGGATCTTTAAAGATGTAAATAACTTAAAATGAGATTATTAGGATTGGCCATAATGCAGTATGTCTGGCATCCTGATAAGAAGAGGAAATTAGGACACAGACATGCACAGAGGGAAGACCATATGAAGACTGAGGGAGCAGATGGCCATCTACAAGCCAAGGAAAAAGGTCTCCAAAGAAACTGCCCTTACTGACACCTTGATCTCAGACTTATGCCTTCCAGAACTGTGACAAAATGAATTTCGTCTGTTTTACTTTGTTGCAGCAGCTCTAGCAAACAAATACAGTCTCATATTGTCTTTTTCTGCTCATTCTCTAATTTCCCAAATTTCAGTCCCTAGATCAGTCTTCATGCTTAGACTTGCTAATATCATATACCTCCCTCCACACATTCAATTATTACCACCATGAAAGTGATCCTCTAAGTTACTAGGTTGAACCATATGAGAAGACCATTTTTATATATTGAAAGTGATTGGCTATTGATGGTTTCATTGGCTCAACCTGATATGCCTCTACTGTGGACTTTCCTGAGGCTCAAAACTTGCATGTCTCTCTGCCTTTTACACCTGCCCACATGATTATATGCTAGGAACCTCCCAAATAACACATCTAACACAGAACTTAACATCTTCTTAGGAAACCTGTAGGCTTCAAGCATTGGCCTCATCTTTGGGTCATTCCTGTCCTTCAGTGCCCCATACCATGATCATCACATGTGTAGTCATATGTGATACCTGCCTTCTATATGCACTTTCTTAGGTACAGCACTTTGAGGGAAATTTTGAGGAGCCTCCTAACAATTTGCAATTTAAAATATAGTCCCTGAAACTGGAACATCCCCATTGCCTTCAATCTTGTTAGAAATAAAGAATCTTAGTTCCCACCTGGATTTAGTCAATCAGAACCTGGGCATTTTTTCTTAAGTCCCAGATGATTCTCTTACAAATTAAAGCTTGAGAAGGACAGCCTTGAAGTAGGGTAGTGGCCATAAGAATTCTAACTTTCCATAAAGATAATAAAAATTTATTTTTCCATTGGCAGCAGGAGAGTTTAGAATATAAGAAAACCCAACTCACCATAGTCTTGCAACATAGAGTATTGCCCTTAATTAAAAAAGAATTGCATTTTTATATTTAATTTTTTTATTGTTTATTTTTGAAAGAGAGAGAGAGTAATAGAGTATGAGCAGGGGAGGGGCAGAGAGAGAGGGAGAACACAGGGTCTGAAGCAGGTTCCAGGCTCTGAGCTGTCAGCACAGAGCCTGACATGGGGCTCGAACCCACAAACCGTGAGATCATGCCCTGAGCCGAAGTCAGATGCTTAACCAACTGAGTCTCCCAGTCACCCCTAAACTGCATTTTTAATAGGTGAAAAATTATATTTTAATAATGTTACTTCTTATTCCTCTTTGATTACTGGTGAGGTTCTTTATTGATATTTGTCCATGAATTTGCCGCACATAGCATTTGATAGTTGTTTTTCTAATCTAATTATTTGCACACTTTTCTAAATTCCATTATTATTATTACTTTGTTATTACAATGTGGATGACTTCTAAGACTTTTTGTTAACCTGCTAAATTTAAACCAAAGCATTCTCAATATTCCTGACAGCTATGCTTTTAAACTATGTAGAATGTGAGGAATACATTTTCTTCCCAAATGATTTTAATCAGCTACACAAGTCACAAGTTTTTGCTTAATTTATGAGTCAGTTTGAGGACATTAATGGTTAACGATGATTTTAAAATAAACACTACATTGCTTGACACACAGTAGGAACTGGGGATGATTCTGAACTGAGTCAAAAGGCAGAAAATAAAATAAAAAGCATGGCCCCATTCGGCAGCCTCTTCTTTAAACTTAATAGCTGCAGCACGCTGTGCGCGCACACGCACACACACACACACACACACACACACACACACACACACACGAGGAGTCCTTCTGGGGAGCCACTATGGATACAGAGATATGAAGCACTAGGAATCATGCCTTTTCTTATCATTCAGAATGATTAGTCTGCTGGTTGTGACTATCTGGGCAGCCTGGGAGGTGGCTTGACAAGGTTACTCAGGTCAGAGCAGGATAACAAGCAGTAGAAGAAAGAGCTATACACTATTTAAGAAAATAAATAAACAGCCTTGATCATGCTCCTAAAGCCAGCAGCTTCACTTTGCAGTTGAGTAAGCCGTGCTTGTCTTCCTTGTTTCTCTTTGTTTATGAGGATTTCTAAGTTCTTGCCTATTGATGGTGTAATTTGCTCAGCCAGACAAGCAGGTACTGTACGCAATAAGTTATTCTAAATAAAAGGGGCGATTAATCAAGGAAAATCAAACTGTGAGCCCTAGTACCACTCCTTCCTGGCTGGTCCCAGACTCCCAGCTTGTTTATTTAGTGTCACCCATAGTCTGTCATGGCTGACCTAAAACTATCAGGAACAGCCACAATGGCAGCCAAGCATAAACAAAAATCTGAACTGAAGGTACAGTGGGACTGCCATTCCACAGATAAGATCTATTGCTGTAATAGCCCTTGATTATGAAGACCAAAGGAGAAAAAACACCAAATATACAGACACTTTTCTGTTTATTTATACATGAAGAAGGAGGGGGAAGCAAATCATTTACAAAGAGGAGGGAAAAAAGGGAATAAGGTTTCATTACATGTCAGTGTTTCTCAGTTTATACAACAAGATTCTGTGATAGCAGGGGTTTGCTGCTGGTCTCCTTTGTTTGTGTATTGACATTTTGCAATGCTTAAAAAATCACACACTGGGACCAGAGATAGCTGGGAGAAAGGAATTGAGGCGGGAAAATCTACTGGACTGTTACCTAGGGAAAGAATGTTTTTCTCTTCCATGTAACTGTTCCAAAGTAAGCTATAGATTTAGGCAACAAATGAGTAGGTTTTTAGAGGATCTCTCATATAAAAGGATGTGCTGGGAGATTATGCCTTTTCAGATGAATGGGACCCCTTAATTATTGCAAACATGCATTATGCATTTTTCGACATGCAAGAAGCAGTCCTCACTTCTCTCTTTGCCATGATATTCTTCCATGGTGGAACCCTTTCCCTTTTTTCCCCCCATCAGTTTATTTAATTTTATAAAGTTGGGGAATTACTTGGAAAGAAAGTTATCTGGAGATGCTACTTATCCGAATGTGATGAATGTAGGTGTCCGCTTCAGAGCCAATCTGGTCACTGCTTCAAGAAGGAACGAGGAAAGATTACTTTCATCCTTAAAGAGGCCCACAAGTTCTGGGAAGCGGTGGAAATGGATCTCTTCATTGTTGTTTGTAGGTGCTACACTGCTGTTGCTCATGTTCCAGGGGCCAAATTTATCCATTTAATGGAGAAGTGTGCTTGTCCTACTTGCATTCCACTTTATAAAATGTGTAAGAGGAAGGGCAAGACGCTTCCAATAGGGTCGTAGTATTGAGGAATACCGCTTTATTGTTCTCTGTTGGTCAATTACTGGGACAAATGGCTGCAGGAAGTTCTCCCCAATCTATTTTCTTGCAGGCCATGCAGTATTACATTTCACTCCAAAGAGTAAAGTTCTAATGCTTTATCACATTCCAATGCTCAAAAGGGAAATTGCTGCTAAGGTACTTAACACTAAATGCATCCATTTTGGTATACTGACATTGCCTGGGACTACAGATAAATTTCAGCAAATCACACTCATACACTAAGGAATTGGGATCTCATTCTCTGAGGCACTGGAGGAAATAGAAGGCTCTGCCTAGGGAGGGCACAAAATGAGGGTTGGCATTATCAAGACACTGCACTGAAAAGGTGAAATGTTCTATCAGCTACTGTGAAAAACCCCAACTGTGTTCACTTGCATGACTGGCTGAAAATTCATTTTCTTTTCCCTCTTGGGTCTTTTGTGGCAAAGGAAAACATTTGGGAAAGGCTGGTATGAGGACTAACATAGCGTACACAAAGAGTCAGAGAAGGGTCATGTGGTTAGCACTAAACTAACATTCACATTTAGATAGATGCTTTAGTCCATTTCTGCAAACCGTTCTAAATTCATATTTGTACTCTCGCAGTCTTTTATGACTCAAGATCCGAAGTTCTGAAGGTGCTTGTGAAGTACAACACTAGTTTTTCTTTGCCTGCTTGAAGTTTAACATGCCATTCTCTCCCTGTAGAGCCTCCCCAGTGCTTTCCAGTGTGATTCCCATCTCTCCCCTGGAGGTGTTCTTTGTGCGTGGTGATGATCTGTGAGGGGATGCTTCTGTACACACAAATGATTAACTGATTGAGGCCATTTTTAGGATGAAATATGATGACCAGAATCAAGTGATTTATTATCATGTGCATTGGTTATGTTCTATCTAATTTTCCTTGTCTGTAAAAAAAAATGTTTTTCTCATATCATTTTTAAGTTAATTCACATACCATAAAATTCACCCTTTGAGAGTGTATAACTCCGTGGCTTTTCGTATATTCACAAAATTGTGTGACCATCAGCACAATCTAATTTCAGGACGTGTTCATTATCCCAAATAGAAACCCCACACCCATTAGCAGTCACTCCCCATTTTCCCTCTTCCCAACTCCTGGCCACCACTAGCATGATTTTTGTCTGTGTGAATTTACTTATACTTGGCATTTTGTGTAAATGGAATCATTCTACAGGTGGTCTTTTATGTTTGGCTTCTTTCATTTAGCATGATATATTCAAGGTTCATCCGTGTTGTAACATGTATCAGTATTCCAATCTTTTTAAGACTTTATTTTTTAGAGCAGTTTTAATTTTACAACAGTGAGAGGGAAATACAGATACTTTCCATATACCCTGACTCCACACATACAGAGCCTCCCCTTTTATCAATATCACTCATCCAAATTGTTCATAATTTACCAAGGATGAATTTACACTGACATATCATAATCATCCAGAGTCCTTAGTTTATGTTACGGTTCACCCTTGTTGTACCTTCTATGGGTTTGAACAATTATGTAATGACATATATCCATTATTATACTATCATATAGAGTATTTTTACTTCCGTAAAAATCTGCTATGGTCTGCCAATTCACTCACCCTTCCCACCAGCCCTGGCAACCACTCATCACTTTATTGTGTCCATAGTTTTACCTTTTCCAGAATGTCATATAGTTGGAATGATACAGTATGTAGCCTTCTCAAATTGGTTTCTTTCACTTAGTAATATACATTTAAGCTTCTTTCATGTCTTGATAACTCATCTCTGCTTACTGCTGAATAATATTCCATTGTGGGATGTACTACATTCACCTGGTGGAGGACATTGTAGTAGTTTCCAAGTTTTGACAATAATGAATAAAGCCACTATAAGCATCTGTGTGCAGGTTTTTGGGTTGACATAGTTTCCAACTCCTTTGGGTAAATGCCAAGGAGTGTGATTACTGGTTCATATGGTAAGAATATGATTCATTTTATAAGAAACTGCCAAACTGTCTTCCAAAGTAGCTGGACCATTTTACATTCTCATTAGCAATTGATGAGAGTTCCTGTTGCTTCACATCTTTGCCAGCATTTGGTGTTGTCACTGTTCCAAATTTTTATAATATTACTAGGTGTATAGTGGCATGTGACTGCTTTAATTTGCATTTCTCTGATCACATAATGTGGAGCATCTTTTCGTCTGTTTGTTCTTCACCTATATATCTTCTTTGGTGAGGTACTTAGTAAGGTCTTTGGCCCATTTTTAACTGAGCTGTTTGTTTTCTTGTTGTTGAGTTTTAAGGGTTCTTTATATATTTTAGATAACAGTCATTTATCACACATCTTCTGCAAATATTTTCTCCCAGTTTGTGGCTTGTCTTCTAATTCTTTTGATTCTGTATTTCACAGAACTCCAAAATTTTTAATTTTAATAAAGCCCATCCTATCAATTATTTCTTTCATGGATCATGTCATTGACATATCTAAAAAGGCATTGCTGTGCCCAAGGTCATCTAGGTTTTCTCGTATCTTATTTTCTAAAAGTTTTGTAGTTTTGCAGTTTACATTTAGGTTTGTGACTCATTTTTAGTTAATTTTTATGTAAGATTTAAGATTTGTGGTTAGATTTATTTTTGTGCATGAGAATGTCCAGTTTTTCTGGCACCAGTTGTTGAAGAGACTATCTTTACTTCATTGTGTTGCCTTTGCTTTTTTGCCAAAGATCAATCGACTATATTTATGGGGGTCTATTTCTGTTCTGTTATGGGGGTCTATATTCTGTTCTGTTCTCTCTATTCTGCTCCATTGATCTATTTACCCTTTTTTTTTTGCCAGTACTACAATATCTCAATTACCATAGCTTGTTAGTAAATCTTGAAGTTGGACGGTCTTATTCCTCCAACTTGGTTCATCTCCTTCAATATTGTATTGGCTATTATGGGTCTTTTGCCTCTCTGGGCGCTTGGGTGACTAAGTCAGTTGAGCGTCTGACTCTTGGGAATTGCTGGGCGCTTGGGTGACTAAGTCAGTTGAGCGTCTCTTGATCTCGGCCTAGGTCATAGTCTCACGGTTTGTGGGATGGAGCCCTATATCAGGCTCTATGCTGGTGGTTGGAGCCTGTTTGGGATTCTATATCTCCCTTTCTCAGCCCCTCACCTGCGTGTGCCCACATGCATGTGTGCACTCTCTCTTTCAAAGTAAATAGATAAACTTTAAAAAAATGAAAAATAATTTGGAAATGCTTTGTTGATTGTTTTATTCTTTGCATGGCTGATTAATATTCCACTGTATGGTGATACCCTATTTTGTTTATCCATTTATCAGATGAAGGATATTTGAGTTGTTTACAATTTTTGACTATTATGAGTAATGCTTCTGTGAACATTCCCTACAAGTTTTTGTTTGAACATCTATTTTCAATTCTTTTGAGAATTTACTTAGACGTGTAATTGCTGAGTCAATGTGGTAACTCTATATTTGAGTTTTGGAGGGGAATTTCAGACTGTGTTCCAAAGCAGCTAAAATAGAAGTATTTATAATGGTAATTTATAATTCACATTCAACAACGTTTAAAAATTTCTATTGTTTTATCTATGGTTTGTTATAGCTTTAACTCTTCTACACAAAATATTCTTTGATCAGAACTCCATTTTATATAGGGGGCGATTAAGTTGAATTGAGTTTTAATTTAAATGCCCATTCCTATTCCTTAAACTTTTTCTGACTCAAAACTTTTACTATGCCATTGCAGTCTGTATTAAAGACAAACCTAAAATACAGTTACTTCAATAACTGATAATCAATATTATATAGTTGATTGGATATATATATATATTAATAGCTAATAGTAAAAATACATTGACAATATTTATTAATTATGGTTCTTTTTACTTTTTGTGTGTATTTTTGGTTTAAATAATACCCTGTTTCACTGAAAAAGATTACCAAAGTTCATATTCCAGGAATGAAATGTTCTATTTTATTTAAACATATTTATAAAAATCAAATACATTTTCATTCACAGTGAGGACAGAAACTTTAAAACAATAAAATATCATAATTAAAAGAAAGCAACTATTAACCTTGACATTCGAACAGTAAATTAACCAATTTGCCAATTATTCTCCAGGTATGCAACAAATGAGCTAATTGACTGATTTTTTTTAAATGTTGGTCTGAATTATGTTGTTGGAGTCAGTAAAATTTGGAGTGTCAATGCCTTTTAAACCATTTGATGATATTCAAGAACTTTCTCAGAAATAAGTACAAATATCGGAAATAAATCCTATTGTGTGTGCTTTTAGTAAATGAGAAATGGCTCTTTATTCTGGTCTTGCTTGTATAATCATGCTATTTTTAACACATTAAGAATGGGTTAGGAAAAAACAAGAATGGGATGGATTGTTTGCTAAACTTAGGAGATTGTCTCTCTTCTAGGTTTATGCTTAAATTCCATTTATCCAGCTTCCCAAATTAATGACAAGTTTAGATGTTCTGCTCCTGCATATACCGTTTAGTGCTGAGAGTGGAATTAAAGACCCATGAGAAATTGAATAGGAAAAGAAAAAAAAATCTTCTGAGAATATCAAGTGCATTTTAGAAAATATTAAGTTAAAGAAATCAATAACTCAACATTTCTAAAGGTAAATAACATTAGACAGAAAGCAAACAAGCACCATTATGGTCAGTGGTCAGATTAGAGACATTTTCCCCAATAAAGATCTTATGGCACCAGAGAAACCAACACAGACTCTGTTAAGCTGTTGGAATTATTATTCATTTAACAGAGTGTCTCATATAAAAGATCTACTAGGGTGTTTGAGACCACATACCCTACTCAGGTGGAGAGTTACTTGCAGGTCTAAAAAGCTTGGTTGTTATGTGAAAGGCTGATGTGATTTTGTGGAATAGCAGATCAATTTGAGTATAGCAAATTAGTAGTGTAGACTACATAGCAAGCTTAGGACAAGTAGCAAAGCCTTCTTGGGAAAAGCTTGCAAATTTTGTATGTAAAGATAATTAATAGTTGATTCTAATTTGAAAAGGGCATTCATTTTTATGCTTGTCTACTATTGAGATTTATAACATTAAAATCATTGTTATTCCTGTTTCAGACATGAAGTCTCTACACAGAAGTGCATTCGAATATTTCTTGTTTTTGTTATGAGTCACGGTAGCAAGCAACAGAAAGCGATTCTAGTCAGCTTAAATGGGCAAGAAGAATTCATTATAATGATACAGGGATGTCCCATGGAGTCCAGTAGTGGGAAGGAATTTGGGCTTTGAAAGGAATTGATACTAGGGACCAAAAAGTTGTCTTTTCCTCTCTGAAGATTGTTTTCTTTTGCATGATGATAAATGAAATTTCTTCCCCGCATTTCTAAGTCTGTACCTCACTGGTCCAGACACTTCCAAAAGGACAACCTAAATCCAATTTCTGAAGGAAGAGACTCTTTTTGGCTGAGATTGAGACAGATGCACACTCCTGGTCCAATCAACCATGGCTAAGGGGATGGGTTATAAATAAAATGGCTACGGTTGTGCCTACCATTGTGGATGGAAGGACAGGGAATGCAGGGTGCCTGAAAGTGTAATGAAGTGTGTTGCCTGTGATATGGGCAGAAATTGATCCAAGTATGCATCAGCCAGAACTAATTTCAAGTAAGTCACCTAGAATAAGATATAAACAAAAAACCATTTGTCCCATTCCCCAATAATAATAGCTATATTGTACAAATGTCCCAGAAAATTCTGCATGTGCTTAGCCTAAAAAAAAAACAAATATTGACTTATATGTAGTTTTTTTCAAAGTACAGACCAAAGGATGCGTTCTTACGGGAGAGCATAGTAGATAACTGTTTACCAATCTTTTGAATACAGTCTCCAACTAGGGGGAAAATCAATTGCTTTTTTCAGTTGTTTCTATTAAAAATCTTGTGAGGTCTTCAACAAAGAGCTTTCAGTTCAAGAAATTTCAGAGCCAAATAACTATTCATTCAAGGGTAAAGTGTAAAAAGTACAATTGAACATAGCAATTGGGTAGTTGTTAGAGTGACTGCTAAACTATTTACTGTGTACAATGTTGTCTTTCCTCCACATCCTTGAGGAATAAAACTCACATAGACTGTGTTCTTAATGTAGATGTTTTAGAGGTATCCAATATAATATGAACACTCAAATAAAAAGCTACAATAGCATATTAATTGTTTTCCAGGAGCATTCTGCTTTAGAATTTTTATATTTATTAAAAATAAAAGAGAAGTTCTGGTTTTGCCTTTCTTTGTGTATTTTACCTTTATTTGTATATACATATGTTCTGTTATATCCCATTAATTTTTTTTCATGTATATTTATCTATTTTGAGAGAGAGAGAGAGAGAGAGAGAGAGAGAGAGAGAGAATCCCAAGAAGGCTCTGCACTGTCAGCTCAGAGCCTAACCTGGGGCTTAATCTCACAAACAGCAAGATCATGACCTGAGCCAAAATATAAAACCAGATGATAAACTTACTGAACCACCCAGGCGCCCCTGCTATATCCTGTTTTAATCACACAATTCCCTACTTCCAAAAAAAAAAAAAAAAAAAAAGGCAAGACAAAACAAAACCAAAACTGAAAACCAGATACATATTATCTTACAACAAAGGTATATTAAAAGGGGATTGTTGCTAAATCGAAAGGACTATTTTTTTATTATAGTAGGCAGAGGCTTCAAGGGAGGGAGGATGAGATCACCATAATTTGGGGAACAGGAAATGAGAAAATATCTTCATGAAGGAAGGTGAATTTAAAATTGTAAGGGGAAGAAATCACAGGGTAAGGAAATGTCATGATCTAAGTTACTGAGTGGAAGGGAGTGGTGGAAACAAATATTTCTTAAGCCAATATTATGTGGCAGAGATATTGTTGGGAAGGATACAGATATTTTAAATTGGTGATAATAGTATTTGGAATATGGAGCATAGAGAGCAGAGTTGTAGTTTTGCATAGTAGTGTGGGGTCATAAAATGGCTGTGCAAGCTGAACCCATGCAAAGCAATCTTAATGGTCACAGGGAGAAAGTTACAATTGTTTAGCAACTTAAAAAAAATTCTGTTAAGGGGTGCCTGTTAATTGGTTAAGCGTCCAACTCTAGATTTCAGCTCAGGTCATGATCTTGCAGTTCGTGGGATGGATCCCCACTTGGGATTCTCCCTCTCCCTCTCTCTCTCTCTGCTCCTCCCCTGCTTGTACTCTCTCTCTGTCAAAATAAGTTAACATTAAAAAAAATTGTGTTGAAAAGTAAAAACTGTCGTATTGTCAGTTATAAATAAGTAGAGAAATTAAAACAGTGAAGCCAATTTAATATACTGTAATAAAAAAAGTGAGAAATATTGAGAATTAAAGAATATTATTGTTTTTGTAAAAAATCTATCAAGAGTAGTTTTAATAGTACTTGTTATCTTCTTGCCTCTAATTTATGACAGGGGGTGAACATTTTTCTATGCATTGACATATTGTCATACTCCTTTCTAAGTTTTGATTAGCTTCCAACATTTTATCCTCCGTGCTTTCAATATCACAAAATATCTCTGAGAACGCCTTTAATATTGAAGTTGTTTGCCAGCATCTCCCCTCTGGGACATCTTCGTCCTTTTTGTCAAAACCTCTTTCCTCATTTATGTTGATAAGTTCACCTTCAGTAAGTTCCTCTGGCTCTACATCCCAAGTCTCTCAAATGGTAGCCCTGTCAACAATCCTGTGGTCAGCTCTTTCTTCTATAACTCTTCACTAGATGAGAATTTCAGTTTTGACATTTTGCTGTCCATTTCTTTGCTGCATTTTTATCTCCGTGAACATTTTGATCTCTGTTAAGAGGCCAATTCCCTCGTTCAATTATCCATTTTTGTAATACGTCATCTGGGCTTATCACTGGGAAACAACAAAAGTGTATTCTTCACTGTCTATGCATACACTGAGTAACAGATGTCCAGGGGCTAATCACTGCCAGACCTTGAAAGAAGTGATGCGATCGGTCACTGATTATGATGCATATCAGTTATTTGTTATATGTAATTTGTGGACCAAAAAGCTAGATGTGAAGTTCACACTTTGTGTAATTACTCATAAATACTATACTGTGGTAACTGAAATTTGGGCCATTTTGTTGGGAGACTGGTATAATTTAATTTAGCCATAGTAGCTGAAATTCATGCCAGTACTGTGTAAAGTGAGGACTGCCTGTAGAGAATAGGAATATAGTTTCCAGAGAAGATGAAAGTGAGGCCAGAAAAGGGCTATTTTTATATCTTTTAAAAAGTTAAGGTAAAATTCATATAATATACAATTAACCATTTTAAAGTATACAAGTCAGTAGAATTAATGTATTTATAATGTTATATAACTACCACCTTTCTCTACTTTCAGAAATTTTCATCACACCAGAAAAGCACCCTGTACCCATTAAATAATCACTCCCCATCTCCTCTCCTCAATTCCCTGATAACTACCAATGTATTCTCTGTCTTTATGGATTTGTCTATCTGGATATATTATATAAAAGAAATCATACAATATATGACCCTTGTGTCTGGCTTCTATCACTAGAATAACTTGTTCAAGTTTCACCCACATTGTAGCATGAATCAGTACATTGTTCCTTCTTGTAGTTGGATAATATATTATTGATATACTTCAATTTGTTCTTCCATTCATCCACAGGCATTTGGGTCATTTCTAACTTTTGGCTATTTCCACCTTTTGGGTAATGCTGCTACAAACATTTGCAAACATGTTTCTCTGTGGACGTATGTTTCCATTTCTCTTGGAGGGAAATTACTGGGTGTTATGGTAATTCTATGTTTAACCTTTTAAGAAACTACCTGTAAATGTATTAGGGTGCATGTATGTATGCATTTCTTTTGGGTGGGATTGCTGGGTCTTAGGGTTTGTATATGCTCAGCTTTAGTAGATGAGGATAAACAGTTTCCCAAAGCAATTGTACCCATCTACACTCCCACCTGGAGTGTATGAGAGTTCCAGTTGTTCCATATCCTTGCCAACATTTGGTATTGTCAGGTTTTCTAATTTTAGCAATTTTAGGTGGGTATGTTGTGGTATATTATGGTCTTACTTCATATTTCTCCGATGACAAATGAGGATGAACACCCTTCCATATGGTCATTT
Source organism: Panthera pardus (assembly GCF_024362965.1). NCBI lineage: Eukaryota > Metazoa > Chordata > Mammalia > Carnivora > Felidae > Panthera > Panthera pardus. The sequence continues at coordinate 59,490,334 of NW_026526810.1, read as the reverse complement.
TCTACCTGGATACCTCTTGTGCAGCACCTATTCAAATATTTTTCTTAGTCTCTGTTGGATTATCTGTCTTTTAAAAATTGATTTGTAGGAATTGCTTATTCATTCTAGATATGATTCTTTTGTTGCTATATGTATTGTGGGTATTTTCTGCCACTCTGTGGCTTGCTTTTTCTCTCTCTTAATGGTATTTCAGATGAGAAGATGTTTCCAATTTTAATGTCTTTCAAGTCATCAATCATTTCCTTCATGGTAATGTTTTTTTGTGTCTTAAGAAATTTTGCTTTACTCCATGAAAATATTTCCTATGTAGTCTCCTAAAAGTTTAATTGATTTTCCTTTCACATTTAGATCTACAGTCCCCTTGGAATTGATTTTAGTGTATGATATGAAGTGTAGAGGTCAAGATTAGTTTTCTTCCGTATAGATCTCCACTTGACCCCAAAGACCACCTTTTTCCTCGCCACACTGCAGCACCATATTTGTCACAAAGCCTGTATCCATGAAGCTGTATCTGGTTTCTTTTGTTCCATTTGTCTTTTTGGTTATCATTGTGTCAGTATTACCAGATCTAAAATATTGTAGCTTTAGAAGAAATTTACCTATATAGTTGTATAAAGCCTACAGCTTAGTTCTTCATCTTCAAGATTATTGTGGCCATGTTTTACCCCTTGCAGGTCCGTATACATTGTAGAATTTGTATGTCAATTTCTACACACATGAAAACCATGTATTCCCCAACAAAACAAAGTCAAACAAGACAAAAAAACAACGTCTTTACTTGGTGGAATTTTGATTCACTCTATAGATCAATTTGAAGAGAATTAGGGTCTTTAGAACATTGGGTCTTCCAATTTCCAATCTACAACCATTATATATCCCTCCATTGTTGAAGTCTTAGTAATGTTTAATAGTTTTCTTTTGAAAGAACTTGTATAACCTTTTGTTACATAAATTCCTATCTATTTAATAGTTTTGATGCTATTGTAATTTTTAAGTTAAAAAACTATTTGCATATATTTTTCCTGATATATAATTAATTTTTATATATCACTCTTGTATGCAATGACCTTGCTAAATCTGTCAATTCTAAGAGTATATATATACAGATTTTTCAACCATAGTCATGTCCTATGTGAATAATGAATTCTCAATTCTTATAAAGTTCTTATTTCTTTGTTTTTGCCCTTCTGCACTAGCCAGAACTTCCAATATAATGTTGAAGAGAAGTAAGGATTGCTTACATAATTGGCTTGTTCTTCATCTCAGTGGGGAGGTGTTGGTGATTGATTGTGTCATACACGTCACCCATACACTCAGTCCTCGTCTGCCTTGCTCAAACCTCCACCTTCTTGGAGTTCAATCCTCTTCTTTCCTCCACTTTTAAGGTACACAAACATACAGAATGCTAGTCAGAGTAGGCTGATAATATTTGAACTAACAAGTGTCTTTGTACATAATATGGAAGTGTTTTAAAAAGAAAAGAATACTCTCTGAGTCAGTGGGGAGAAAATAATGGTTTGTATAGTCAGTCCTCAGATGAGTGGAAAGGAGAGAGAGAAGGAAGGCTGAGCATGATTGAAAATGGTCACCACCATTTCTTCACATGCAAACTTCCAAGATCACTAGCCCCACCTGGACTTAGCTCTATTCTTCTGAGAGTGGCTACCAGTAAGAACTATCTGGTTGAGTGATGTGTATGAAATGTGTAACATCTCCACTGTCTGTAAGTTAGAGGGCCCTTTCTGGCTTTTCATCATGGATCCATTCCTATGCAGTTTGTTGACCATCACCAACCTTCCTTCCAATAGGAAAACTCCCAGAATGTCTTGACATCCTGGCTGTTTCACACTTGCTGACATTGGAAACTCTAGAGAATTGCTGACTTTATGGGATTTGTTCAGAGGCCTAACTAGAGAGAATAGAGAGTAAAAGCAAGCAGAAAAGAACCATTTTGTAAATGTCTTAAATGCTATGTTGAGATGTTTTGGGACTTAAGTGGGTACCCTGTGGAGAGCCACTGAAAGCTTTTGATCAGATGAGTGAAATGATCAACACTATATTTTAGGAAAAATAATTCCACTGTGGTGTGAAAGTTGGTTTGGAAGGGTAATGATCTATTATTAAACGATTTTAAGAATCTAGCTGAGGGGCGCCTGGGTGGCTCAGTTGGGTAAGCCTCTGTCTTCAGCTCAAGTCATGATCTCGTGATTTATGGGTTCAAGGCCCACATTGGGCTCCGCAGTTGAAAAGCCTGCTTAGGATTCTCTCTCTCTCTCTCTCTCTCTCTCTCTCTCTGTCCACACCCTGCTTGTACTCTCTCTCTCTCTCAAAACTAAATGAATAAATAAACTTAAATAAAAGAATCCAGCTGAGAATTAATAAGGTCCTGACCCATTGTTGTGGGCATGGGTAGAATGAAGGGCAGTAAGAGACACAAAATTCCATTCCCCAATCTGGTCTCCTGCCCATAGTGGGTACTCATTAGCTGCTGAGGTATCAGGTAGATCTAGGGCAATAGAACAGTATATAGCTCTGTTTCTAACTGTAAAGGAAGGCTTACTAGATTATCCTATCATGGTTCTTCATCCTACTATGAAGCCATATGTAGCTGGTACATTCTTGGCAAGTTTACAGGACAGGGTCGCTGTCTTGTGTACATCTGTATCCAATATAGACTGCACAGGATCTTTTTATTTTCGTTTCCTGGGTTAGGGTTCTTGACACTTTCTCCCCAGCTCCTCCCATTTATTATTCAGAATTTGCCTGAAGCATCAAGACTAGAGGGAGAAATCCTAGGAACAGATAGTGTGAGAGCTCCAAATTATAAACTGAAAGGTGGTTGGTTGTGGCTAAATTTTCTGTTATAGGATGCACTCCACTGCGCTTTGGGGGAAAAAAATGCCATGCTGAGCTGCTCTTTTAGAAACTCAGTGCATACCCGCTGTTCAGTCCTCTCATCCAAATTCTAATGACTCCGTAAAGAATAAAACAGGTGCAACCAAAAGCACCCAGGGATTCAATACTTATACACCCCTGGAAATCTTGCTGCCAAAGGAGATACTGTAGAAATGGGTCATAAGACAAGGTAAGGGGAATCTTTGGCCTCACAAGCAGCTCAGTACAAGGAAAGTGAAGGGAAACTGTCTAATGAGAATATGCTCGTGTGGATCTGATGCCAAGCATTTGCAAGACTCACAGGGTCTACAGTGTATGAAGTGACATTATCTGGCTGGGGGGTTTCAGTGATGAAAACGTAATGTTGCTACTGCAGAAACCTCAGAGACTCTATCGAACCAGCAGACGTGTGTCCTTATATGAGCCGGGCCTCTAGACCTCAGCCTGTTACGAGGTGTAGAGATCAGTCAAACTGGAGGAGGATGGGGGGGAAAATGTAATTTGTATTAAGTGCAAAATCTTTAGAGCACTTGGCAATATCACAGCGTTGGGAAGGCATATAGATATTCAATAATCATCGTTGATTGTTGCAGTACAATATAGGCTGTCAAGCCCTGTCTTAGAGCCACTTCTGTAGATAAAGTCCCTACTGTTACTCTGGGATTTCAAGACTTAGAATGGACTCTTGTATTTTACTCAAAGTATTTTAATCAAAATACTTCTATACATTTAAAAGTACTTTAGAAGTTTGCATAAATGACTAATTGCTTTGTACTTTAATTTCCTCAACTTTATGAGTTGTTTTTCAGTTGTTTATTTCCAGTTCTTTAGATCTTTCTGTCCAGACACCAGCTTTGAATTTCTTGAGTTCTGTGGGTAATAGGATATAGATAAGGAAAAGTCTTCAAGATAAACTGTTAGAATTTAGACATGACACCTTAGTTGCAGGTTTTCTTGGTGAAGTTTCCACCTGACTTCATTTTGAATTATAATCATGAGCTTACCACATATAACAAACATTTGTGCTAAAGATTGCTCGTGTGGGTCCTCAATTTGCCTATGAAGAAAGTAAGGATCAGTGAAGTTTAGAACTTACCTGAAGTCATTTGGCCACTGAATGATGGAGCTCTGGTCCTCTACTCCAAATCCTTGATCTTTTAATTTTGCTGCCACATTATGAGAATTAACTAATTAGTCTTTTTTCATTCTTAATTTTATTTCTTTGGAACATTTCAAATCTCTTTGCTCTCAGTAGTGTCTAGCTTTTCTCCCAATATGATTTTGTATTTCTTCAGAACAAGAGGAATGTTACATACTTTTTAAAGTTTGTCTTTCAGAGCAAATGGTATCTTGCCTCTAAGACTTTAACAGAGGTCTTTAATGGGCTATAATGTTTCTTCCAGTTCCTTCATGGCCTTTTCTCTACTTCTCTTTTCTTGGTCAGTCAAGTCTGTACTTAGATGTTTGGTGATTGTCTCATTATTGTTGTCATGAGTCTATTGACTTGTGGTATGTAAGACTATTATCTTGAAAGTCGTCCAAGGACACAAAGGATTGTCTTCAGAGACACATGTAAATTATGCATGCTTTTAATGTAAATGTCTATGTAGTTTTGCCAGCCAGCTCATACATGTGGGCATGGTCCTTCAACACAGTGTAGTAGAAAACAGTGACAAAGGGGAGGAACACACATGAACTTGTTACTGACGGACTTTTAAAAAATATCTGAGATTACTAGAATCATATTTTGTTCATGTTGACATTTTTTCTTGAGTCCAGATGCTGATCTTTCAGGCAGCCTGATGGATTTTGCTACATTGTGAATGTGAATCCCATGGTTTTCTGACCCCTAATGTGCTGAGCAGTCAAACACAAAGCATTTGGAATCTCTCTTATCTACTTTGACTAGCTCTATGGCCATTTTTTTCCTTCAGTGTCTCATTTGCAAAATAGGAATAGTACTCTCAGTTTACAGGACGGCTTCATAGGCTGCTAAAAAAATGGAGTAGCAAACATTAGCAAAGTGAGGTGGCACACATTAATGAAATTATGGGAAATAGAGAAATAGAGAAATAGTTCATATACCTGCAGACAGCAGGCTACAGCTTCTGATGTTCATTTCCTGCTAGTTTTTATTCCTCCATTCTATTTATACATGGTAAGAATTTATATGCTTACATTTTCATGTGTAGTTTGGTAAAACTAGAGAGAAAAAAGATTTACTGAATGTATTATTATCATGGGGGGCTTGCACTTTTCATCATACTCTCCATATTTAGGGTTTACAACTAGCCTATAAAATATTTGCCCCAGACTGAAGCTCGGCAGATGAGTTCTCAGTCTGTCCTAAACTGTGAATTTAGTGCCAAATTTCAAAACCTGTAGAGTGCCGTGTTTACCATGAATGAGATCTAAATTATAGCAAAGTCTAGTTCAAAATAGCCTGCTTTAACACTAACAGGTTATGGCAATAGCTTTACAAATAAATTCTAATGGGTAGATGGCATCACTTCTATTAGGAGGGCCTGAGGGGTTACCAACCATGCCGGCTTTTATTTAATTATACAGATGTATCACCAGTTTCAGCCTTATCATATGCCTAAATGGTTTAACCACAAGTAAATGTATATTTACCTGGAGTCAGGGAACCATATTCTTTTATTTTTTTGGAGAACATACATTTTTAGAATTGGTGTCTCCATCCTTGGAGGGATGTAAGGATGCTAACTGTATATTCTGGATTATTCTATTTACTAATTTTGCCATATGAAAATCAAGTCAAGTTAGTATTGATAAAGTTTATTTTTTATTTTCTTTGGCTTCAGGTTAAAATAGTACTTTGCTCTAAGCTGGCCAGATACCTTTTTGAGGCTCTCCGGATGTTTCAAAGCATCAGGGTCATCAAAAGGAGTCATTTTTGGTCCATTTTACAGATAAGACAGGAGGTAGGACCTAAAGACTTAGAAAGTCACCTGATGGAGAGGAATTATTTAAATGCCAGTGTTCATCATCAGGTATGAAAACACATCATCTTCTGTGTGTGTTACACTTAATGTTTTCTCTTTACAAGTCATCTTGTCCATTCTAAAAATGTCCAAGATGCCAAGAGGATTAGAAACATTTCCTCTCTCCTTTGTGGAAGGAGTTGCATATTGAGGATTTGGCCCCTTCTACTTCAAAGAAGGTAAATACATTGCACGTTGCTGCATGGTGGGGTGCTTGCTACAAGTCTCTTTCTGATGGGATATTTAGTCCTATGGGGAGAAAAGGAGCAGGATGAAGGACAAAAGATAAAGGAAGCACAAATAAAGAGGAGATGCTCAAGAAAAGATGAGGAGAATGGGGGCAGGAGCAACTGGGCATTTGTTCTCCAGTCCCTGAAAGTTATCCACTGTTCAGCCTGTGCCCAAAGGGGGCTATGGCTGATTGCTTAGCAGAACTTTTGTGAGACTCAATGCTCAAGTACCCAGTAGATTCATAGGCTGGTGAATCAGAACTTGACTCAAAAGAGAGGCCAGGGGCGCCTGGGTGGCTCAGTCAGTTAAGCATCCGACATTGGCTCAGGTCATAATCTTAAGGTTCTTGAGTTCGAGCCCAGCATTGGGCTCACTGCTGTCAGCGGAGAGCACATTTCAGATCCTCTGTCCCCCTCTCTCTTTGCCCCTCCCCTCCTCTCTCTCTCTCTTAAAAAAAAAATAGAGGCCAAAGAAGGATTCATCCTACCAGCATGTTGTCAAGTCATTACTTGAAGGGAGTCAGTATTATCATTTGGGGGCTGAATATATGCTTGCCTGATCTTCAGACCCTTGAGAAAAAAGCTTATTTGTGCCCCAGGAGACCGAGGATACCTAGCAGGACATTGGATCCAGCAGAATGGAAGGAGAGAAGCTCCTGTCCTTGTACTTTATGGCTGGAATCGGGCCCTTCAAAGCATCCCCAGCTGGGGTGAGCAGGAAGTGGATATCCTGGCACACACTTCTTAATTTATAAAATAAGAGTGTTATAAAGGAAATTTCCAGTTTATTCTTTTGGTCTTAATGCATGCTTTTCCTTTGTCCATGTTTTATTTGGTCATGTACTAAAGTTATTATTGAAATGTAGTTATGTTCACAACAATCATATTATTTTGGTATTCTGTCCCCTTCTTTGTTACATTAAAATTCTAATTGGAAACATTAATCATTCAGTTCTCATAATCATTTTTGTCAAGCAGAATATTGACAAAGGTTCTCTTTTTTTTCCTTAGAAGTTATCAACCAATGGTTATTTTGTTTTTTCTGCAAGGCTGTGAGGAGGAATTTATCCACAGTAATGTCTTTGTTGTTATTTACCTACTCTTGGTTGCATTCTTAATCTTTGCCATGCCTTCTAAATCTGTGTTCACCAGATGTGAACAAGTTTAGAGCCCCAAACACTCTTGTTTCATAAATAATATCAATAGAAGGATCAAGAGGAATATAATGGCTGCCTTTGTCATAAAGATAAAGCATCACTGAGAAGCGATTTTTAAATTCTTAATAATTTGGCATCTACTGGAATATCAATCTTCGAGTCAACTGGGACACCTGAAAAGCAGCATTTCATCTTGGAACCAGGAGGCACTCGCGGTCCTTTCCATTCTCCTGCTGTGTTCCTTTTTCCAGTTTTCATTATCTTTTAACCACTTCTCCTTCTGCAGTCACTATCATTCTTGGACTCCTGTATGGGCTTCCTTCTCTAGCTGTTCTACCCTGGTCTATATTCTCAGGTCTCCCTCGGTAACAGTGACTAACACACTCCCACCTCTGGGCCTCCTCTCTGTCCCACATGCCCCTGTTGTTACAGATAGCATGGTGGGATTGTGATGTGAGAATGAAAAAGTAAAATCCCACAGCATCCCTTCAATTCAATGCAGCAGGAAGTCTTACTAACCCATGAGTTCTTCCATATATTATATTTAGGGCTGGAAGTCTTTGACAAAATTGTTTTTTTTTTTTTTTTTTGTTTTGTTTTTTTTTTTTTACTTCTTTGGAAAAGTGCTATAAAGAATGAAGAGCTACATGTTCATCATCTTTCATGAACTGTTATTTGCATCTTACGATGCTGTTGTCTAATCAAGCCAGGATATCTGCTAAAAAGATGTTTATTTCTGTTAATAGATTGGCCTTTCCTTAAATTGCCCCTCTGAGGAGAAATATCAGACCTGAAACAAACCCAAATGTGTTGTCAAAAAATTAGGTTTGATCAGGATGATTGAATGCATCCAATTTGAATTCATTGTCCTACCTCTAGGTCTCACTTCCTTAGCTTCTCCCTTCCTGCCATGTCAGGGGGAAAATTATAGGAATGGCTCTTAATTTCTTACTTTCCTTTCTTTCCCAAGTCAATCCATCAGCAAGTTGAAATTATATCGCAAATTCATCTACTTCTCCTCCATCTCTAATACTGCCATTCTAGCACAAGACAAAACCATCTCTCTCTTGGGTTTCTGAATTGGCTCCTAATTTATCGTCTTGCTTCTACTCTTATTCTTCTTCATTCTACTCTCCACACGGCATAGCCAACATGATTGCTGACCCCTGCTTAGAATTTCCCAAAAACATCCCATTACATTTGGAATAAAAATCCCAACTCTCACTGTGGATGAAAGGTTGATGCATGATTTGACTTCTGCACACTACTCCAATCCTTTCAGCTTGAGTATCTGCTATGTGCTAGGTACTGACACACCGAGTGGAGAGAGTATCTAAGATAGATAAGATTAATCCTCAAATAGCATATGTTCCAGGAAATGAATATATGCCATAAACAGAAACTTCAAAAGAATAAATATGATGTGTCAGGGCGCTATCTTAGACTGAGCCCTAAGGGAAGGCCTCATTTAGAAGGTGGCATTTAGGGGCACCTGCATGGCTCAATGGGTTAAGCCTCCAACTCTTGTTTTCGGCTCAGGTCATGATCTTGCAGTTTGTGAGACCAATCCCCACGTCAGGCTCCCCTCTGGCAGCACGGAGCCTGCTTGGGATTATCTCTCTCCTCTCTCTCTGCCCTTACTCTGAGCTCGCCACCTGTCTCTCTCTCTCTCTTTCTCTCTCTCTCTGTCTGTCTCCCCAAAATAAATAAATGAACATTAAAAGAAAACTAGAAGGTGGCATTTAAATGAAAATCTGAAAGACAAGGTGGAACACATGATATGGTTATCAGAATGAAGTGCAAACGGATGATTTTGGAGGATTTTATGCAGGTTACTTATGTGAACTGTTTTATATTTTTAAGATTGCTCTGGCCACTGTGAGGAGAATGGAATCAAAGGAGGCCAAGTGGAAGCAGGCAGCCTAGTTAGGAAGCTATGGCAGTGGTCCAGGAAAGAGATGATTATAAACTAGACTAAGATGATGAATAGAAAGGAGTGGATAGATTCAGGAAGATGTGTCTAAGCCAACAGGACTTGTTGATTGATTGGTTGTGGGGTGATTTTCCAGGCTCACGCCCTTTGCATATATACTTCCTTTTGCATACGATACCCTTCCCATGTTTGGGCATGATAAATCCTCATCCTTCAGGTCCCAGCTGAAGTGTCATCTATTTAGAGACATCTTCTGACCTCTTGCCTAAATTCCATTATTCTCTATTTAGTTTAATTTTTAATTATTTTATTTGAAGATTTAAATAATTGTTTTATATTCCCACTACTGTAAAAAGCTTCTTGAGGGCAGAGATCCCTTCACCTTTCTCCCCACTGAATTCATCCCCCCTAGTAGAGATGGTACACAGTAGGCATTCAATAAATACTTCTTGAATGATTGGATTATGTAGGTCACTGTGCCAGTTTATTAGTTCTGTTTACGTGTCCACAAATTGTCTGATTTAAATTGAATAGATTTAAAATAAATCAAATTAAAAAAAATTTTTTAATTTATTTACTTGCTTTGGGAGAGAGAAAGAGAGTGCAAGCAGGGGAGGGGCATAGAGGGAGAGAGAGAGGGAGGATCCCAAGCAGGCTCCATGCCATCAGCACAGAGCCCAACACAGAGCTCAAACCCATGAACCATGACATCATGGCCTGAGCCGAAATCAAGAATCAGACGCCTTACCAGCTAAGCCACCTAGGCGTCCCTAAAACAAATCAGATTTTATGTGTCCCCCTTGGTTTATACACTGACAGAAAGTTTCAATGAATAGATTATTGGTTTCTTTAGGAAATAGACTACTCTTCATCTGTGAATGCCCAGTGCCTAGCTCAGGCTGACATGGGCAAGGCACTTTATTTTTCTCTCTAAGCCTTTAGATTCATAATCTCTAAGACAGAAATAAACATCAGCCCTGTTTTAAAGAGTTGCTGTTGAGAATTAAATAGGATAATCCATATAAAGCACATAGCATATTTCAGAATATATTATAAGCACTTAATCAATGTGACTATTTTTATTGTTATTATTATTGATATTCATTGCTGAAAAAACAGGAAGTTTGTGACATCTGAGGACTTTATTGACCAGTAAGCGTGCTGCTATTTATTCTTATTGTCTGTAGATAGAAGTCATTATGTTAATATTGAAAATCTGCTTTCCAAACAATATATGACAGGTGTATACTCTTCCAAGGTAATTCTTAGAACTGGTGTAAGTGATTAACTTCATGATTCTTTCTATGATTTGAACAGATTTAATTAACGGCCAGCCTTCTTAAGCTTCATACTTAAAAAGGTTTTTGTGGAATTAGAGTTTTAGAAATTCTAAAATGTAGAAAGAGAAAAAAACATTTGACTCCTCAGACATGTGCAAACAGCAGCAAGCAATTATATCTACTGAGTAGATTAAAAGTACCATCGAGCATTGGCTAAACATCTTTTTATTTTCAATATGAAATGCATATCAGAATTCTGAATAGCAGGTTACTATTGAGAATCATTTATTTTTCCTCAGCAAACATCTATACTTTTGATGATATGGTGTCATCATGAGGTAAAATATCAATATGCTTAAGGACCCAGCATTGTGAAACACAGTTTTTTAATATTTAAAAGGTTTGTGCAATTGTAAATAAGACAGTGCACCCAATATCAGAGCATGCTTCATGAGAAAAAGATGCTAAATTTCCTTGACCTACTTTCATCTTCATGTTTAGGAAACAGTGTCTAAGAAGTAAACAAAGTAGTTGTGCCTCACGTAGGAGATGATTATTGTTTGAATTTATGATTCATGCCTTGAGCAAAATTTTGTTTGTGGCCTCATTTGCAACCATAATTTACAACTTTACCAGGGATATGCTGTGTATTTGGGAGGTAATATATCAGACTTGCTTTGTACTGGAACAGTTCTGTAGCTCGGGGTATAGTATTTTCTGTGTTTCTGTTAGCTATAAAATTTCTAGGCATAACATTTATTGTGGCAAATATGGAAATTTTTTAAAAATTGTATTCCCCTTAGGAATGTCTCATTGTATTTATATTCTTATTATAGCTAAATCCAACTAGTGTTTAAAGGAGTTGTTAATCCAACAAATATCTGGTTGCACAGTAGGAAGAATTAACCTTTTCAGATTCTTTGAAAATAAAGATCTCCTCATTTTTGCATTTTGTGTACCTCTCATCTAAGAAACTAATAAACAATGTGTGACTCTGATACACTACTTGTGCGTGCCCTTAATATCCAGACTTTTTTTTTCTATTGCAAATAATAAGTAGGCTGTAATACTGAAAAATGAGTTTTGCTTTATTCTCTTTGATCTATGAGTTGGTGAAGAATTTCCCACAATACTCACTGGACGTTTTGTTGTCTGTTCTAGTTTCAACTGTCTTAAACAATACATCTGGAAATACTTGAGATTTAAAAAATAAATAAACAAACAAATAAATAAGTAATACTACTCCAAGTTGCCATGATCCCCAACTGAATGTGAGGTTCTTTTTATTTTTTTTTTTAAATTTTTTTAACGTTTATTTATTTTTGAGACAGAGACAGAGCATGAACAGGGGAGGAGCAGAGAGAGAGGGAGACACAGAATCTGAAACAGGCTCCAGGCTCTGAGCGGTCAGCACAGAGCCCGATGCGGGGCTCAAACTCACGGACCGTGAGATCATGACCTGAGCCGAAGTTGGGCGCTTAACCAACCAAGCCACCCAGGGGCCCCTGTGAGATTCTTTTTAATATTGACTTGTATCTTTTCATGTTCCTGTTTTGGCATTTTTATTAGCATGGTCTTGTATGAAGATGACTATTGATTACTCCAAGTAAATATTTAAAAGTTAACTTTGAACTTCCGTTGGAAAATTGGAGGTAGGTTGGTTTGCAAAGAGTCATTTTCATAAGTACAAATAACAAACATGATCCCAAGTTATAGTTTGAATTACTAAAATTATAATTTTCTGTCTGATTATATATGTTTAAAGCACAGTTCAGACAAGAAAGTACGGCCATCTTTCCTGTTTGCTGATACAATCAGTGAAGAAGGAAGCTATAAGCCTGGAGGAAGCTTACAATTTTAGGAAAAAAAGCTTAATGATTCACATTAGTCTAATATGCTTCATGCTGCATGTGTTTGCGTCATCAAATATAGAGCAACCTACAATACGACTCCTCCAGAAGTTCTCTTCTGTCCTCAAGTTCTTAGCAGAGTTTTTCCTGACATAAAGGCAAGTAGATGAGATAGTTTGCTGAGAAGGGAAATGGTCATTTTTATGGCTGGGCACGGTAGGGAAAGAGAAGTAGGATTATGCCTTTCGTCTCCATGTTTGGACTTCAAAACCAGAATCAAAACTGTTTAGTAGTACGGAGGCTTGAGTCATTTCAGTGCTATTACATATTTCTTTTCCTCCCCTGGTAATTATTCATTCAGCTATTATAACTAACCACAGTAATTTTCTTAGAACAAAGGAGAGCATGGCAACAATAGCTTTAAAAATGACCAAGTTTAAATGCCCAAGGTCAGAGTGTAACGTTTTGATTTCTGTAAGTATTTCAAATGCTACAGGCTTTATGTAATAATTTTAATGTGAAAAATATGCAGGCCACGCTTCACTGCTCTTTGCATATACTGCAAAGAGGGAAAAAAAACCTTAAAAATTGCTTAGCTTTAATTGAGCAAAAGGATTCACATGTGATCTGAACTTGTGGCTCATAATTCCTCTAGACAGCTTTGGTTGCCGTGTGATGATCCTAATTAAATTATGTAACGGCACTGAACTAGCTAAGCGAAAGGGCCTGTTCTTTCGTATCACCTGGCCATTTAACTCTTTGCAGGATTCTGGGTTTGGGGCTCTGGTCTTCTACCGCGATTTTGTATGTTTTTCATTGTTAAGGGTAGGAAAACACAATATTAATGATATACGCCTTGAAAGTTTCGGCCTGTAGGTGGCAGCATTGTAAGGTTTTGGAAGTCTTGAGCTCTGAGGTCTTTGCCTGTTCTAGCTGCCTTTCCCCCACGCCTCAACCTCCACCGCCAGCGACCCCCCTCCCCTCACGCCCTCCCCCACCTCATCAGGCCCAGCTAACATCATTACACACTCATGTCAGGTAAAACTAAAATGGAGAGAAATGTCATAGCCAAAAAATTAGGCTTTGTTCACTTAGGTCTGTGTTTCATTATATCTCTGATAATATGGTACATTTGTAATTCTGACCTGAGATTCAGCTAAAGGAGGCTTCTCAGTAGTCCAACGTTAACCCATTGCAAACCATACACATTTCAGATAGGCATTTTACCAAGTACGGGGGGGGGAAATTATAGTTTGGGTGAATAATTAATTTCACTTAAGCCTGCCTATTTTAATCACTTGGGAACAAGTCAGGAGGCTCAAAACTACCTTATGAGATCCCACAACAACCTTAGCATCCTGCTAAAGGTTCTTTCTTTCTTTCTTTCTTTCTTTCTTTCTTTCTTTCTTTCTTTCTTCTGTCTTTTCTCCATGCGTGGCCACCTGTTTTAGTCTAGTTAAGTTAGATGATTACTGCTCTGATTTGGGCAAAGTAGAAAAGAAACAAAGATTTACCAAATTTGATATATCTGATTTAAAAGTCATGATTCCTGGGGCTTTAATAATGAATCACTTTGTGCAATACTAATATTGTTTAATATTATACAAATCAAAGCATGATAAATAATAAATACATATATACAGATACTGGCATAGATTTCATTGACTGTGGTGTTTTTCATAAGATCCACAGAGATCTTACAGTTCCATCTTGTGTACTTCTCATCTATGAAAGTTATACTTGAAAAATTTTCCCTGGGTGATAATGGAAACAGTATAGTGTAAGGACATTGGTATCAGGTCTTGTATGAAGTCTTTCGTTAACTGGATCCTTGGGGAAATGGTTTCCGAGGTCAAGATTGACAAAATTATTTAAGTATTATTGAAAATATAAAACAAAATTGTTTCCTCAATAAATATAATTAGCTGTATATACTGCAGTTTCAAGAACAAGCACTGATATTGGGACCAGCTCTTTAAATAAAATAGGACCTCTGTGGTCTCTGGAGGGAACATGCATAAAGCAAAGTAAATGATTTTCTGTCAACACTAAGTAGACAGGTGCTTACATTGAACAGCATTCTAATATGTCTCTGAATATTTATGTCTTCTTTTTCAAATGCATTGCCCATGAATGTCACAGCTGTCAAACGTCTGTACACAAGAAGATAAAAAATGAAATTAATAAAAGGCAGATCAACATTTCGTTTGTTTGGAACACTTTTCTTCCCCGCTTCTTTTTCCTTCCTCCCTTCCTTCCTTCTTTCCTTCCTTTTTTTTTTTTTTTTGTTGTTTTTTTGTTTTTTTTTTTCTAAAAACTCAGCTGTTTTTTAGGATTTGGGCACATCTGCATTTTCTAAAAGGCCAAGGGAAATGTGAGTTGACTCGTATTTTAGGCTGGCACCAGGGTCTGTCTCAGTATTTAAACACCAAAATAATCAATGGAATTAATGACCAAGAGAACCAGGGCCTGAGGATTTTTCTAGCCATTTCCGCTGTCCATGTGCTTGGTTGGCTTGGGTGCCACAAACGAGATTCTGACAGGTTGTCACTGCCCTAACCCAAAACTCAAGTTTGTGAGGTGAGAGGCTCTTAAATCTTTCTGCTTCTGTAGCCCGGAGTTTTAGTTCTAAGAGTTAGTGCCAAAACAAGCCGTCGTGTGCCCTCAGAGTTATAGAGGAATTTGGTTTTCAGAGCAGAGATGACTAAATAGAATTGGTGGTAGATCAAAGCGATGGAAAAAGGGCCATTTAGTCGACAGATCCCTGCCTCTCTACTTCTCGTGGTTACTGAAAGGACCATGTGTACAAAGAGCGCATGTTGGGATGAACTCAGCAGTCCCCTGACAAGAATTTATTTATTAAGAAGCAGCCGATTTTGAGGTGTCTGGTTACCATTACTACTAACTAGTCCTCAGCCAATATATCCCCCCAGCTACTTCTTTTTTTATTAAAATTTTTTAATGTTTATTTATTTATTTAGAGAGAGAGAGAGAGAGAGAGAGGCAGAGCACAAGCCGGGGAGGGGCAGAAAGAGAGTGAAGGAGACAGAATCCGAAGCAGGCTCCAAGCTCTGAGCTGTCAGCAGAGAGCCCAATACGGGGTTTGAATTCACAGACCACGAGAGATCATGACCTGAGCCAAAGTTGGACACTTAGCCCACTGAGGCACTGGGGCGCCACCCCTCCTCCCAGCTATTTCTGTATCCACCCTGAATTGTCTGAACAAACCATTGGGCCAAAGGAAAAAGTGTAATTTAAATGTTGTACCAGGGTTTAAGCTTAGGGACTCTGCCCTTGCTTGGTCCTTGATGAGAATTGTTCTAAACAAAAATTCTCCAAATAGTCCAATAGTTGTTATAAAAGCAGTTTATTAAGACTTAAAATTCATTGTCCAGATTTTGGTGACCTAATTGGTATTTCATTGATAACCACAGATATGAACCAGATGTAATAAATATTGGTTTAGCTCAGATTTGATTTAGAGAACATGCTGATTGCCCTGAGTTTGTTATATTTATAAAAGCTTAAAAAAATCAACTATAATGTAAACTATGGACTTGGGGTGATTATGATGTGTCAGTGTAGATTCAACAATTGTAACAAATGTACCATGCTGGTGAAGGATGTGGAAAATGAGGGCAGCTATGCATATATGAGGGCAGAGGATAGATGGGAAATCTCTGTTCCTTTCCCTTAATTTTGCTATGAACCTAAAACTTCTTTAAAAAAGTAAAGTCAACTAAAAAAACAAAAACACCCACATAGATTCAGTTCTAATTTGATGTTCGCCGGACACTTTTTTTTAAAAGAAAATTTCAGTTGAGTTGGCAGTCTGATTAAGCAAATATTTGAGTATATTTGAGTATATTTATATTACATGGCTTAGTTCAAGTCCCTCTGGTTGGTAGTGTGCTATTGTAATGGATCGCTTCAATATAATATCAACTTATTTCAAATCAGTAATTTAACCTCTTATCAGTAAAATTGTAGGTGATATGATTGCATGACTGCTAAGCATTTTCTGAAAGTTGCTGTTGATCCTTGGCTCCAGCCTAGAATTTCTCTCCATCTCTGCCCCTGGAAACCCTACTCCTTTATCAAGATCCAACACAAACACCAACATTTCCATCAAGCCATCCCTGATTCTCCTTAGACAGAAATATCTTTTTTTTCTTTTCTTTGTGCATATACTTTGTATGTAGTTTAATTAAAGTATCATATTCTGCTTTGGGTTACAAATAGTGGTTTATGTGTTTACTTTTTCTAACATGTCACGAGGTCTTTGAGGGCAATAGTTTTGTCTATTTTAAAATTTGTGCTGTCATAGTTCTAGTGCTTTTGTTTGCAGATTACTTATAGATGGTGTGGCTTTTGATGTTGGTTGAATCTTTGTTGTTGCCTGTTTTGTCAGTTTGTATTGGTGGGAATGGGTCCCTCGGAAGGAAAAATGCTTGTAGCTATAAAATGTCATCTAAATGCTTACCATCGAAACCTTCTAGGACATTCCACAACATAGGCATAGAATATCTAAAAAAAAAAAAAATATATATATATATACATATATATATGTGTGTATATATATATATATATATATATATATATATACATATATATATGTGTGTATATATATATATATATATATATATATATATATGCAACCATTATGGGCAGTTCACTCAAAAGTTCACATTTCAAATAGGTTGCATCTGTTTCTAATCAGGTAACTGAATGATTAGCAGGAGAAAACATATGATTAGAAAGCATGCAAGCCTTGCTGATATGTATTATTTTTAAAGCTCTCCAAAGCTAAGGTCAATAAAGAAATAGTCCATGCAGCAAGAAGAGCTAGATTAGAGGAAGAGTTTCAGCTGTAAACCCTTTTGTGAGCTGTTGTAAAAACAGAACTAATTTAACTGATGAGTTGAGGCATTTGGGACTGACATGCCAACTAAGGAATGTGCAAATAGACGAGAAGTATGGTGACTAGAAAAATTATGAGAGTTGTAGTTGAAGAAAACAACAAAAAAAGTTTACTGCATAGAAAGTTAATAAACAGATGATTTCATTCCTTTTTATAGAGCTGTACTTGAACTCAAAGAAAGCTAGTGAGAATAATGGGGAAAAGCCCAAGAATAAAGAGGGGCAATTCCAAACAAGAAACATTGGAAAGCCCTTTGTTTACTTTCATTATTAATGGGGGAAAAATGACTTTCTTGAGGTATTATATCATTTTAAGTATATCATACTTACCTCTTAGTTTAATCTATCACACTGAACTACCTCTTTTGAACAGTTTTTTACACCACCGAGCTTGAAGTTCGCAGAAAAAATGAACAAAAAGCTTGTTCTCTATTCCTGATTTGAACCAGACACAACCTACTTCCACACTGCATGCTGTCCTTCAGTTAATGACCCTCCCGAATTCTATCAGATGTCCCCTGTCTGCAAGCTACAGACAGTCTGCAAGGGTAGAAAAGTATGGTGACGTTTGCTCACAATAACTTGCTTTTTGAATTGACTTGGTAATATTCTTCCACAGTTTATTACAGAAACTGGCTACATTTTTGTGCACAACATCCTTACTTGGGGCAGTTGAGACTCTCATGGGCTTAACAGAACATAATTTCTGAGAACACTAGAGTATCTACACAGCTATTCTGAGAGGATACATTCAGTTTAATGTGAGAGTCCATGCATACAATGCCTTATAACACTGGGTTTATTATTATTTTTAATTGGATTTTGAGACTCAAGTGAGACTTAGAGTTCCAAGCTCAAAGGAACTTGAAGCCATGGCACCCTTAGCCTCGGGATATTCTCGAAATCTTAGAGGGCATGGACCTTCCAAGGGACAGGCAATAAGGACCTTGAGCCAATTTTAGCTAAACGTAAACGACAGAATGACTTCACCTGACACTGGGTTTACCTTTCATCATTAGTTTTTCATTTCTGGGTATTTACAAGCTTATAACTTAATTACATGGTATAGTTAATTAACATGATTTGAGCAATTGTTTTCCAGAAGGCTACCCTACTGATCAAATTCAAATGCTTAATAACCAAACTTTATAGGAATTTTTAATATAAAATTTGAAATATGAGTCTATTTTCTATATGAAATGCTACTATGTCATTTATAGAATCCTAGTACCTAATTTTTTTAAAAAAGCAAAACAACACTTTAAGAAAGGACATTTAGGGGTGCCTGGGTGGCTTGGTCGGTTAAGCGGCTGACTTCAGCTCAGGTCATGATTTCGCGGTCCGTGAGCTCGAGCCCCGCGTTGGGCTCTGTGCTGACTGCTCAGAGCCTGGAGCCTGTTTCAGATTCTGTGTCTCCCTCTCTCTCTGCCCCTCCCCTGTTCACGCTCTGTCTCTCTCTGTCTCAAAAATAAATAAATGTTAAAAAATAAAAATAAAAAAATAAAAAAATAAAAAAAAGAAAGGACATTTATTGATTCTTATTATTTCCATCCCAAATTATTTCTATTGCAGCTTTTGTCAGTTAAACTCTGTGTTCATGTTCAAATAGAATAGATGGTGTCTGTTTCCTATATGGTTTTCATAGGCTTAAGGATCATTTATATTAGTTTTTAACCTTCCTTGCTCCAGCCCAAATAATTCCATGTTCCTTGATCTCTTCCCAGGGATCTTATTTTCCATAAATAATCACAAAGCCTCTAGACCCATAAAATCTTATAATCCAGTATCTGTTATATTTCTTTTCTTTATTTCTCCTTTCTTTCCTTTTCTCTTCTTGCTGATGGGAATAAAGAGGCTAAGAAACAATTCTTCAAAAGTTGTGGGAAGACAGAGCATGTAATATCTTAATTTTACCATTAAAGTTGTAGATTTTCCTCATAGTTTATCTTTCGCTCAAGACATTCAATAAAACCTCTTTTCTCAAATCCAGACTACACATTTATGTCAATCAGTTTACACCCTGCAAAACAGACCAGCTTACCACTCAGATCAATCTCTAAGCACATAGGAATCTAGGCAAGCACTTGTCTTTATAGAACAACTTAGTTTAAGCAATTAACAATCAAGCCCCATACACATAAACACACTGTAATTAACTGTTTAATAGTGGAAGCTTGCTTTTCACATTTTTCCCTTTGAGTGGAGTCAAGGTGAATTACTTGGTTTTTCCATCACTAAATGCTACAGCAGCTCAGTCTTTTGCAAGTCTCCAGTCTCCACATATTTTCCTATGCCCACTATATTTGACAGTAAAACTGCCAAGCTCCATTATTTCCAACTGGCAGCAATTTAATACATAGTTGAGTCAGTTATTTAGCTAAATAAATTGCTTAAAGTTAACTCTATTTGTAAGACCACAAGGTGTTTCTAAAATGTGCTGCCCTTTTATATCATAAACCTGGATTAGGTTTACAACCCCATTTCCCCTCAGCAGTTTATAAATCAAACAAAGAACGTAGAACAATGCATAAAAATCCCCGTGAAACCACCCTCAGAGTTTTTGTTAATGACAAAAGCATACTGGGAGCTGGATTTACTCTGTATGGTAGAGAATAAAAGTTTGGTTTAAAGTAACCAGCGTTTGTAAGGGTTATCCAAGCACCTTTAAGAGGGATCAACTTTGAAACTAGAATTTTGTGAAGCCACAAGCCATCTGTTCCATGTTTTATCTAGAAAAATGTCAGGTTGTGCTAAAAAGCTTTGAGCATGCTCCTCCATGTCCTTTGCTCCTACCTATTAACAAACATGCCAAGCGTTCTTAAAAGTACGTGGGAGAATATGTACTGACTTACTTATGATGTCTCGCCACAGGCGCTCATTAAATATAAATGAATGAATACACATACACACAAACACACAAACACACACAATGCCCACAATGAGCACCATGTAATCTGGCCCGGATGTGATGTTTTCCTTTTCCAGTTAATCGCGATAGGTTTCTGAGCTGAATTAAATGTAGCCACTGCTTTCACCGAAGGTATATTTGAAAGAGTAGAAGGAAGCTAAAGATTCGGGTATCTTCTCCAAACACCCCAGTGACTAACCCTCTTCTAAGAGTGAACATACTTTGGAGCGCCTGGGTGGCTCAGTCAGTTCAGCATCGAACTTCAGCTCAGGTCATGATCTCTTGGTTCATGAGTTCAAGCCCCATGTCAGGCTCTCTGCTGACAGCTCAGAGCCTGGAGCCTGCTTCAAATTCTGTGTCTCCCTCTCTCTCTGCCCCTTCCTTCCTCCCCGCTCACAACCTGTCTCTCTCTCTCTCTCTAAAATAAATAAACGTTAAAAAAATAATAAAAGTGAACATACTTCATTCTTTTGACCTATTTCAAGATCTATCTAAACACGATAGAAAAAAAACCCGTAATGGTTCAATCTGCAGGGTACAAACCCAGAGAGTAGAAACCCAGGTCATTTGTAAATGTGTATATTTTGTTTAAATTTAGAAATCTAGCCATGGTAATGTTTTTAGGGAATGATTTTATTTGCCAAGTGACATCCTGAGTGCTCTGTAGAGCTGAGCATGGAATTTCTTGGCTAGTCATGCTCTGAAAGGACAAGGACTGCAGAATAGGTAACCTTGCCTAGCAAGTTATTGTCAAGTCCTCCATATCTACACTAATAGGAAGGAGATAATCCCCAAAGTGTTTGCTTTTGTCTCTGGGTGGACATTTTTACATTGATTTACATTTGAACATGAATGCATCACACACTTGAGAGAGATGAAGGTGTTTTCATTGTCCCTCCTCACCAGTACCTAGAAAGTCTACCACTTTCTCAACTTCCCTGCTCCCACCTCAGTGGGGGAGACCGATGTCTGGTAGGCTGAGCTCCAGTTGAAAAGATTTGTGTGACTTAGTTCTTAAGCTCAAATTTGGGAGCAGAGACTTTGAGAAATGAAGATTGATTAAGTAAATCTTTAAGCAATCAATTATTGAGGTAGGATAAGTCCCTCAGCAAAAAAGAAGGCTGGAAGACCAGCCTCGGGTTTGTTTCCTAGGCTGTTCTAAACCCCACCGTTCTGTTGCGGCCACCACTGGCTGTAATTTAGGCTCTTCAGTAAGTCAAAAGAGATAATGAAAAATTCACTAGTGAAGTTAAGGCCTCACTAGGTTGTTTGACTTTCAGCTTTTACTGGTGAGAACTGAAACATGTGCAGAAGACAGCAAAGCAGAGAAACACCCACAGCTAATCAGGGATATACAGAGCAGGAACAAAAGCAATTATTTACTAAGCCAACTTTTACTTATAGGAAGGAAAGAAAAGAAATACAATATTAATGAAAATACACAAAATACAAGAACCTGAGTTAATTTATCTTAATTTTTCAGTATGCCTACCAAACTGTCAATAAGCAAGCCAAAGGGAACATTCTGTGATTTATCCTCTTTTTTGCCTACCTTGACTCTTCACGGAGAGTTAGAGAAAAGTAAAATTTCCAGAAATGAAGCAAAAAGGAGGAAGAAAATGATCTGAAGAATCCTTGAATTTGCTCTACTCAAGAAGCTTGAAAGCAATGAGTAAGATAAAAGTAGCAACAAAGGAAGACTACCCCCCAAAAACATTGCATAAAAACTTTGATATGAGTCATCTTTAAGAATTCTTTCATTGCCTAGAGAGAAGGAAGTTTGCAAGGGAGGGGGAAATACCACCCAAAGTACACATTAAAGAGACAGATTTGGCTGAAATAACAACGTGTTATATGAAGGAGTACTGATATACTTCAGATCTCAGAATAGTTGCATCACAGTTCTTTTTAAATTTATTAAACCTGTATGGTATAATATTTATATACAGTAGACCAATCCCCTAAGAAAATATATATGGGAATCTTCACTAGGAGCTATAACTAGAGGTGACTGCGTCTTGCTTCTGATCTGAGTTCTGCTCCTCGTTGGTCTCTTCTCTCTAGATCACTGCCTGATTCTCACTTGTTCGGCCACTCTCCACTATTGCTTATGTTGTTCCATGTCAAACCCGTGATTTTTAAGACATTTTCAGTGATGTACCAATTACAGACAATTCTCCATCTTTGTAATTGTTCAAAGTTCATAGTTTACGCCGTGATGGTTTCAGTGTTTGCATTTATTTCTGTAGGCTAGTTCTTCCACTTCTAATTTGTTACTACATAAATTCTTGCACATAATAGAACTTCAAGAAATGTCAAAATCCTTTCATTTCTTCAGATATACCTACACCATTGCCCTTAAATGCTTTCCCCTCCCTCTGTGCTGCTCTAGTGGGAAGGGATTTTATATATAGTGTTGCCTCTTGAACAAAATAGAAACTCTCTGGAAAGGACTCCACAGTTAAAAGTCCTTTACGTCATGTTTACCACAATGTTAGGTTTCTTCTTTCTTTCCTGTGCCATTACTTTGGTTAAAATACCTTGCCATTTAACTATTTTATGGATTCCTGAGCCTGTCACAATAATTTTTATTAATTTTTTTTTTTGAGAACCAACTACACTAGTGATTAGGGCAAGCCATCAACTCGGGTTTCTGACCCTGAAGTCCTCCACCAGACCACAAGTCTTGCTTGCCATGGATTTACACTATACACTATAGGCTATGCACACCATTGGTAATAGAAGATAATCCTTTATGGAAGCAGTTTCCCATATTGTTTTAACAGATTCTGGGCATTTTAATTTTATAGCCAAGATCCATCAATTTGCTGGAGCATGTGCTCCAAGGAACTCATTGCTGAGACAGGGATGTTTGTTTTAAAAGGTGATGTTAGTTTTGAGAATGGGTTGAGAATGGGTTGTTTTAGTGTTTGTTTGTCTTGCTGATTACTTGCATGGCATGTTTTGATTTAATTGTGTTAAGAATTTTTTTTTTTTAATCTGCCTAAGGGCAGTAGGGATGGGTTCATTGAGAGATACAAATTGGGGAAAAATAATAAATTCAGAGCCTATTTGTTTGTTACTGCCCTTTGGAAAATAGATGAAAGAATGTCCTACTTTTCTAATATCATTTATACACTAGAAATGACATCGATCTGTAGAAACAGATACTTCATACACTGAAGTTGTAATTGATGGAAGAGAGAACTACCAATAGACACAAATGTTCTACTATACTGAAAATACTGAATTCCTAAGATCTCAAATGATTTTGCAAAAAAAAAAAAAAATTAAGATTTATCACTCAGTTACATACACGTGATCCTGAGGTTTGATGCCAACCAAAGGTCACATGACCTCTGCCTTATCTGGCAGAGCTTGACTTAGATTGATTCTTTCTAAAAATTTACAAATCAAATAAATCTATATTTCTTGCAAGTTTGCATTCAAGACCTTTTATGACACTGATTCAGAGTTTGAGTTCTTACCCAGAAATTTTGGTAAATTTTCTGTTAGCATTAGGTTGAAGAAAGACATTTTGGGAGAGGGGAGGTATATACTGTTAATTAGTTTTTACTATGTGTCTGTCACTGTGCTAGGCAGCTTACATGTATCATCCCATGCAGTCTTCATCATAGCCTTTTCCTTTTTCAATGAATTCATTATTATGTGGAATATTTGTGGATATTTTTGATCTTAAGAAAATATGTCCTTAGACTTAAAAACTTTGGAAAGACATAATCTTATTCATGCTCATTTATTATATGAATTTACAAAATTGCTGGACAATTGGAGGTATAATATATTTGTGAAAGAGTCTTGCCCCTAAGTGAGATTAATTACGTTTTTAACTTCTAACCGTATTTTTAGTAGTGCTGGGATGTAGTTTGCTAAGCCAATGAATTCAAGCTATTTCAAAATTTATAACCCATAAGTAATGATAAAATAATTCTACCTATGACAATTAAAAATTTTTTTTAATGTTTATTTATTTTTGAGAGACAGAGCACAAGCAGGGGAGGGGCAGAGAGAGAGGGAGACACAGAATCCGAAGCAGGCTCCAGGCTCTGAGCTGTCAGCACAGAGCCTGACGCGGGGCTTGAACCCACGAACTGTGAGATCATGACATGAGCAGAGGTGGACCACGTAACTGACTAAGCCACCAGGCTCCCCTACCTATGACAATTTATGTGCAGTGGTTCCCAAAGTGTGGTTCAGAGACCCCTATGGGTCTATGAGATCCTTTCAGGATATTTTCAAGGACAAAGCTGTTTTCATAATAATATTAAATGATATTCGCCTTTTCACTGTCATTCTCTCATGAGTGCACACTAAAGCTTTCCAGATGCCACATGACTTCTCCTACTGTTATTGATTTAACAACTAATAGATTTGGGGTGGTGGTGAATTCTTATTTTTAATAGAATTTTCCAAGGTAGTGGTTTGAATGTATAAATATATGTGAGCTTTTAGAAATTAACTCAATTTGTTCTCAATTATTTCCATCTTATTTTAACCAGTTATTTTTGGTTATGCCTTCTGTAGTCTCTATAACTCATTATTACTCACTAAATTGTTAATTTCAAATGCTAAAATTTTCTTTGCAACTACAATGAGCTTAATAGCTTTCCAATACTTCAGAAAACTTTTTCATAAGCTTGGTGGTGATGTAATTAAATGTGATGTTTTGATATTGTACAATAAAATGTGTCAACATTTGGAAGATCTGCATGATTTGGTGAAATGATATTTTCCTTTTTTTTAAGGGAAAAAAATTTTAAGTGTATTTATTTTTTTGCGGGGGCAGAAAGAGAAAGAAAGAGAATCCCAAGCAGCCTCCATGCTGTCAGGGCAGAATCTGACATGGGGCTCAAACTCATAAACTGTGAGATCATGACCTGAGCTGAAATCAAGAGTCAGATGCTTAACTGACTAAGCCACCCAGGCGCCCCAGAGAAATGATACTTTCTAAATGACCAGTTTATGATGTTACACAATTCTATATGAATAAAGATCCATGGAAATGAAGGATAGGCCAGTGAATTTCAATGTAAGAGATATGAAAAAAGCTTATTCATAAGTTTCAGATTCCATATGGCCACTAACCTTTAAGTAATTACAAACTGTCAAGTTTTGATATATTATCAAATAAGAATAACCATAATTATCTGAAATGACTATTCTATTACTGTTTCCTTTTCCATGTACATCTCCATGTAAGGTTGGATTTTCTTTATGTACTATACCAAAACAGAGTGAATGCAGAAGCAAATATGAGAATCTAGTCATCTTTTATTAAGCCAGATATCAAAAACTAAGTAAAAAATGTCCCCCTTCTTACCAAACTATTTGAGAATTGGTGCTATAATAGAAGCAAACTAATAATTATTGTTGCTAGAGATATAGAACATATTCTCCTAATCAAATGACTCAGAGACTATTTAGGAAATAGATGACACTTAAACAGAATGACAGAAGAGAGTTTAACAAAAGGACCATTTCAACAAATATGGGAAGAATTAAGGGAAACCAACAAGAAATAGTGAAGCTTATTGGGTCTACCAGAGGTCAGGTGCCATTACTATTAAGTTTGAAGGAGCAAGAAGATAGAGTATTTCCAGAACCTGGAGGGAGAATGGTAGCCGCAACTGTAGACTGATCAACAAGAACCATGAACTTTGTTGGGGAAATGTAGTCTTTGCCAATCTGCAGTCTATCATAAAGAGATCTTGGACAATAAGTACTCTGATCTCTTGCTTTCCACCTCTGATCAATTGCTGATGCCTCCCACTGTCTGAGCTCCACTGGGAGCCAAGCTGGTCCAGTCTATTGAGGTCAGGATATAGAGAAGGTAGAGAAGGATGGAAGGTGGATCTGGAGGGAGGACAAAGAATATCCAAAATAATCATTGTTGGCAGAAATAGTAGCAGGCAATATTGAATGTATATCATGGAATTATGAGATGTATTACAGATTCTTTGCCTTCAAAGAGCTTGCATACTTTTTGTATTTTGTTTGTATTAGGTCCTTTCTTTTTTTTATTAAAACTAAACTCTATACCTTATTCAGATTTCACTAGTATTTCCACTAATGTTCAAGTATTACTTTTAATAATATTTTGGATACATAAGTGAATGGGGGATGAGAGAGTATATGAAAACAACACTGAACAGTGAGAGTGGCATTCATCAATGAGTATGGAAAGTGAGGATTAGAAAGACTCTCTCTCTCTTTCAAAATGGATGTATATATATTAATCACAGACAGTGCTGAACCCTATATATTTTTTTTCCTAAATATACATAGCTATGATAAAGCTTAATTTATATATTTGGCACATAACAGATTAACAACTATATATATATATATATATATATATATATATAAAACATATATACATATATATGTACAACATATATACATATGTATATGTACATATGTACATATATATACACAAAATATATACATATATATACAATATATATATTATATATAACAACTATATATATATGACATATATGACATATATATATATATATGACATGTATATTATATATATTACATTTGAGAGAGAAAGAGAGAGCATAAGTGGGGGAGAGAGAGCAAGAATCTCAAGCAGACTCCACACTCAGTGTGGAGCCCAATGCAAGGCTCAATCCCATGACCCTGGGATCATGACCTGAGCCTAAATCAAGAGTCAGATATTCAACTAACTGAGCCATCCAGTGCTCCTTAATATTTTTATTTTATGTTTTTATTTTATTAAGTACTTTTATTTTATACTTCTTATAATTGCATGTCTTTAGTCCTTATAAATTTTTCATATACAAAAGCTGTAGATAATTTATGTATACAACTTAATAGGTTTAGAAAGGCATATTAGTTTCTAATTTGTATTAATTTGTTAAGAACTATAAATGCTTGGAAGCCAGTTAGGGATGAGGAGAGGGACACCTGGGTGGCTTAGTCAGTTAAGCATCTGATTCTTGATTCTGGCTCAGATCATGATCTCACAGTTTGTGAGTTTACGTCCCGTGTTGGGCTCTGTGCTGACAGCATGGAACCTGCTTGGATTCTCTCTCTCCCTCTCTCTGCCCCTCCTCCCTTGTGCTCTTTCTGTCTCTCTCAAAAAATAAATAAATAAGCTTTAAAAAAAGGATGAGGAGAGATGAGAAATTGGGGTGAGTTTGTGTTGTTAGAAAATATTTCATGGTAAGTATGGACATGAGTAAGATTGGAACACGAAGAGAAGAGAGATCTTTCAAGGTGACAGGGGCCAATCTATGAGGTAGGAATTATGTGAATAATAAATAGACATAGGGCTGACTGTACTATGAGGGTTCAGAGGGATAGAGAGAGAAGAAATAGATATCTGTACATTAAGGCCAGCCCAAATGCTTTGAATGACAGAAGATTGTACATGATTTATCTGGCAAGAAACAGAGCCATTGGCCATGGCCAGCTTACCATGGGCTTACCAACATGGTGTGTAACAATCAGATAGGTGTACACAATAGTCCCCCCTTATCCATGCCAGATACATTCCAAGACCCCCAGTGGATGCTTGAAATCTCAGACAGTGCTGAACCCCATACATATATTTTTCCTAAATATGCATACCTATGATAAAGCTTAATTTATATATTAGGCACATAACAGATGAACAACAATAGTTAAGAATGAAATAAGACAAATATAGCACTATACTGTAATAAAAGTCATATGAATGTGGTTTCTCTCTCTCTCTCAAAATATCTTACTGTACTATATTCACCCTTATGATGATGTGCGATGATAAAAGTTCTATGTGAGACATGAAATGAGGTGAGGTGGGCTACTCTTGACCTTTTCTGACACATCGGAAGGAAGATCATCTGCCTCCAGACCACTGTTAACTGCAGTAAGTGAAACTGTAGGAAAGAGAAACCATGGGTAGGGTGGCAACTACTGTAATTACAGCAAGATGTCCTTACATGGTAGAAGGGTGGACTGTGACCACTTTTGAGTAAGGACATAGCCACTCATAGAAAGGGCAGTGAGTCCCCGGTCCTGGGTTCCCTTCTCCTGGAATATGTTTCACTGTGTGTTAAGTGGATCACTGAACTTTAGGGGGTCTCTGCGAGGAGCCTGAGAAGCATCAGTGAGCTGTGTGTATTCGTGCATCTCCTTTTTTTTTATATACCTTTCACAGTACTTACTGGTCGGCTCGGTGGCCAATCAGAGTAAAAACAAAGTTCATTTTAGTCTGCATTGTCCTTCCTGCTGGTGTTGAAGCTCAGAACTGACTTTGGGTCTGCCGTAGGTCAGTTAATCACCCAGGATGCTAAGTAGCGACACCTTAGAAGTGTTTTCAATCCTGGTCTCAGGGAAAGGAAATTCTTGAAAGTAAAATGCATTGACAATCTCTTATAAGTTAAAACATAAAATCTTTATTCATAGATTTGGCAAAACTAGTCTTGTTATGCAGGAGCAGTTTGCTTATTCATTTTTGACAAACAATGGAAACACGGCATTATTTATATGGGTTTCAAATAAAAATCTATTGTAAGTGATGTTGAATTTTACATGACAAAAGAAGTGAAAAGCAAGTAAGAATAGAAGGAATACAGGCTATGACTTTATTCTCAGTAGTGAAAACTTTTTTTTTTTTAAACATAAAAACCCTGCAACAAAGCATGGTCCTTTGTAGACTTTAAAAGAAATTGATAACTCATTGTAAAGCGTTATCGATACTATAATTTCATGGAAGTTATGCTTTTAACCTGAAAACAAAAAATGTTTACTGATAAAGAACCTGCCTCCCCTTGGCCCATGAAAAGAAAATGACCAATATTTGCCAAATACCTTTATTACTTAATGCATTGCAAATAAACAGATATTGCATTTTCAAATCACTTCTTTTTTTCACCTCAGAGAAGCAAGACATTAAGATGAAAACAGTGCCATCATTTGTGTGTTTGTAACATTGTGGATTTTAATGTTAGGAGTTAATGATCTTCCAAAATCTCTGCCCTTATTTTCCCCACTGAGATAAAATATTCTTTTAAAGAGATTTTTTTTTCTTTTGTGTTGGAGACCACATGCTCTGTGTTCTCAGAATCTGCACCTAAGGAAAAAGCTGGCATTAACTGGGAGAAGTGCATCTCCTTTGTAGGGTCCTCTTCTATTCTGGGCAATACAGCAGGCCTGTAGGGAGAAGCTTGGGAATGTCACTTTATGGTGATGAATACAACTAATGGAAATTAATCACACAACCTAAAAAAGGAAGTGTAAGAGGAAGAAGCAGAAGTCAATTAGTAGCCTATGAGAATTAATGTAATGTAGATGTCTTCCTATGTATGAAACCAGTCCCTTGGAAGTAGCATGCCAGTTAAAGGCACAGACCTTAACTAAAGTGGCTACCCAGGTTGTAAGGAAAACTTTGAGGCTGATAAATAACTATCTCATGCGAGGATTCGTAAGAGACCTGACCTGTGCGAGGATGAAAGATAAGACAGGTAACATTTGTCTCTTGCTACCAAAGAAACTGCATTTGATGATACTTTACAAACCATCTGAGGATCATAAGAAATTCTTACTGGTGTTTGAACGACACTCAGTGGGAGCTTTCTCAACAGGAATGCAGATGGTATTCTATGTTATGCAGATTTCATAAGTCTCACAGAAGTTAGACTTTACCCAAGTGTCTAGTTTGTTAGCTCCAAACATTGCGTCTCAGACCTCGTAAAGATGCTTCAAATCTTTTTTTATGGTTACAAAGACTTTTTAAAACTCGATAAACTAACAGAACTTGTTTTGAGAGCCCTCACAGGTAATTTAAAATTTCTATTTCCATGATGCATTTCTGAAGGTGGAAGCAATTGAAGAAGTGACTAGGGCAACATTCTAGATTGTAAATATTTCTCTTTCATTTGTGGCTTACTTTTCCCCAATTAGGAGAGCGAAAGGTGTTTCTGCCGCTAACTGTTAATTATGTAAGACAAAGAGTAGGTTATAAGCATATCATTTTTCTCCTTCCCAAACTTAAGAATCATGCATTTGATGTGCTAATAAGCTGTAAGAAACAGTATCAATTAGTTAAGTAAAACATGGTGGGGAAAAAAGTGTCAATGTGGAATTAGTCTGCTGATAAGTTGATGCTACTGGATATTCACTGGTTGGAAAACTGGTCTTAGCAAAGGGTGTACACTTTTAAGACTATTTTAAGTAGACATGTTTTACAGAACTTTAGATCCATTAAATTCCAAAAAGCGGGGGGCGGGTACTAATTAAGGTCATGACACTATTTTTTGGTGCCTGAAAAATATCTTCAACTAAAAAAAGTAGGAGCTGTTATGATAACAGCAAACATTCATTGAGTCATCCTTCAGTGGCAGGCACTGACCAGACTTAACTCCTTTAATCCTCAACCTTTGGGATAAGGATTATTATTATAATTCTCACAGAAGAGAAATCCTCAGCATAGGGTGTGAAGTTGCTCGACCAAAGGTAAATAGCAAGCAAGTAGCAGAGCAGAGATTTGAACTCAGGCAGGTTGGCCCTGAAGCCCACTTTCTTAGCCATGATGCTGAGATGATTAGAAGACATGTATAATGGAGAAAAAGATATTAACATAGCCCCGTTGTACGGATTTGTGGAAACCCAAACTAAAAAAGGACTGGAAGAGATAAGTTCTAGACTCTTTAGATGTGTGTTAGAGTGTCATTATTAGTTGTAGACATTCTTATGGCTGGAAAGGATCGAGATGAAGAAGAAGAAAGAAAAGCAAGTAAATGATGAAGGAAGGATGCCACAGCTAAGAAGATATTGCTAAGTATGGAAACACTGCTCTTCAACTCAGCTTTTCTTTCTTTTTCTTCTTTAAGGTTTATTTATTTATTTTGAGAGAGACAGAGACAGCATTGGGGGGCGGGGGGCAGAGAGAGTGGAAGGGAGCAAGAGAGAATCCTAAGCAGGCTCTGAGCTGTGAGCACAGAGCGCAACACAGGGCTTCATCCCACAGACATGAGATCATGACCTGAGCTGAAACCAAGAATCAGACACTTAACCACCTGAGCCACTAAGGTGCCCCTCAACTCAGTTTTTCAATTTAATTACTTCTGAGATGTTTTTCTTTTCTTTTTTGTGGAAAAGTCTTGGAAAACAATGGAAAACGTAAGTTAGATTAAGTTTGCTTGAGTGGTATTGACTCAATAGCCCTCTTCTCTTCCATAAGATATAAACTTATGGATTGATTCTACAAACTTAAGGATTGATTCTACATACATTCATGTACTTAATTGAATAATAAGAATATATTATAACTGGACAGATCAACTTGGATATTCAGTGTTTAAGAATAAAAGTAGACAGCTTGCTGCTTGTCTAAATATGCCTTGTTATCAAAGGTAACTCTAAAGGTTAACTTCAGATAATCTTGATTGACAGTGATACAACCCTTTAGTTTCTCACAGGGGCTATAAGTAATTATAATAATTGCATAAATTGTTATTAATTGTAACAATAATAGCTACTACTTACGGAGTATATGCCAGTCTTAGGCTCTATGCCAGGTGATTTACATAAGTGGTCATGTACAACTTACAATCACCCCATGCGTTAGGTGTATTCAAATCATTTTAGAGATGAGGAAACTGAGACTCAATGAAAGAAACTAGCATCCATAGCTGCATGCATCCAGCATGCATCATTTGCTTTCCATCTACTTGAGCAATGCAGTTGAATTTATTGTGCTTAGATATTTCAGAGGCCTATAATGAAGTCATTATAGTGATACATAGTTTTTAAATTTCAAAGCAGGATTTGCTGAGATAAAGTAGAGTAAAATGAATTATAATTATTCAAAAAGAATTACTCAGGGTAAGTAGTGACGATCTGGTAAAATTACATTTTCCACCAAAGAGCTATATTAGATTAACTTTACCTTCATAATGGTCTAATTACTGGTACATACATATTATTCTCTGTTTTTCTTTTTTCTTTTTTACCTCTAGTTTTAGCTATAGATGGGAAAAGAGGGACTCTATCTGTTGGTTGAGGTACTTGAGCTCAAAAATAAATTTCTGGACAAATATAGCAGTCCCTTAGAGGGAAAATGGGCAATGATAGGATGTTCAAAAAATTAATGTCCTTTATTAATAAAAACTCTTCCCTAAGTGAGTGTACTCTTCAATTGCTAGACACAAAGGAAACTGCTTTTAATATGGCAGCACTGAAGCACAGACACACATCCTATTTTTCTTACTTTTTTGACTCTGTCAGGTGACGTGACGCACTGTAAAGGGCTGATGTTTTTCTTGTGGGTGGAGACCCAGCCAGCTGCGATCGGAGTGGTGGGTGGGGAGCCTCATGCTTGGCCTTCTGTGAATGTTGATAACTTAACACTGACAAATGATCGCATTATCATTAATCGGGGGGTTTGATATGAGGACCTGCATATTCATCATGTAGACACTAGTTTTAAACTCAAAACGTTCCTAAATAATCATATATATCAGGTTTAGAGGAGGGGCAGAAATGACATGGATATATGAACAGTAAATGTAAATTACCCTTCTAACTTGAAAATCATTTCATTGATTTGGAAAGAAGACCAAAAACTCCATCCAGTTATTCATGTGCTGAAGTTAAATAA
Organism: Panthera pardus; assembly: GCF_024362965.1. Taxonomy (NCBI): domain Eukaryota; kingdom Metazoa; phylum Chordata; class Mammalia; order Carnivora; family Felidae; genus Panthera; species Panthera pardus. The sequence continues at coordinate 59,457,522 of NW_026526810.1, read as the reverse complement.
TGAGAATGGGAATATAGAGGTACCTCCACCCCTGATGCCCACGTCTGGCTCTGTGGTATCTGTCATTCACATTCATACTTTTTTAAAAAGAAAATTATCGCTTTTTCAATTCCCTTTACTACTTACTGGACATAAAAGAGATATAAGCTTGTATTATATATGTGGCGATGGGCTTTATGGAAGCACTAAATCAACTAATTAAATCAGCACTTTTAGTGTTGCCCAAATAGAGTTGCTGGCTTCAGGGTATTCTCATAACATAAACAATTGGTGCAGGGTAATGTTAAAAGCATGAAATAGACTCCTTGTGTTTGTGTCCTGAAACTACCATTTGCTGAGCAGGTCTCCTCATCTTTCAATAACAGCAGCTACCTCATAGGGATTCATGAGGTTTAAACAAGTTAATACACGTAAACACCCCTGCCTGACATGTTATAAGGGTTTAGTAAAGATAGCTTGTTTTATTTCTACATACATCTTTCATAATGGCAATTATTCTTTGGGAATTCCTTTGGAGTACGTAAGTAGGATGATGTCTTGTTCATGTTTGCTTCCCTAATACTTCATGCCCAACCAAATAAGGTCTGCAGTTACGTACATATCCATATCTACTTTTGCATCTCTCTCTCTCTCTCTCTCTCTCTCTCTCTCTCTCTCTTTCTCTTTCATCATCATCATCATCATCATCATCATCATCATCATCCTGAGTCTTCTATTTGCTGAAATGCCAAATAAAGTCCTGTATATTCTGTTTGTAAGGTTCTTACTAAAGGTATTTTAATAGCATGAAAAGTCCCCAAACTTTTTGTTAGTTATGAGGAGCTATACTGCTTCTCATTTGAAGCCTGGTGGATGGTTGGTATTTGGGGTGGCGAGGTGTGTTATGAATTTATTCAGTCAGGACACATTTATTGAGCCCTGACTATGTGCTAGGCACAGTTCTAGGGCTTTAGGGATGTGCAGGTGAACAAGACACATGATGTCTCTCTTCTTGTAGAGACTGAGGGTGGGAAAGGGCAGTCAATAGCTTTTAAAAATGAACAAATAAGAAAATGCCACATAGTGATAATTCTCTGCTATTGAGAATGAAAGAATGTCTTAAGATACATGGTGATTGAGCGGCCATTTATGTCAGATGGTCGGAGAGAGCCTTTCTGAGCCTTTTTGAGTGACACTTGAGCTGAGCTTTAAATTAAAGGAAAGACCCAGGAAAGTGAAAATAGAGGGCAAGGCATTTCCAGAAAAGGAAGTGGCTTGTACAAAGACTGAACAGGAAGGCATTTAGACTGTTTAACCAGTCAGAGAGGACTGGGAGCAAAGGGGAGACTGGATAAGGGAGGAGTAAAAGATGAATGCAGAGACTTTTTAAACCATCATAAGGAGTTTTGATTTTATTCTAAACACGGTGGAAACCATTGGGGAATTCTAATAAAGCAGAGACGTTTAAGCACATCACCCTATGCGGAAAGTAGACCATGGAGACCAAGAGTGTTAGACTTCTTTGGTTAAACAGTAAGCAGTTTTGGCAAAAGGGGTCTGCCGATGAATGGAGACCTAAGAAGGGTTGAAGATCCAACCCACGGGAAGGCCAGAGATGCCGCTGGCACAACTGATAATTGCATGCTATCGGGAACTCGCTCCCTCTATCTTTTTATCTTATATCTCTTGTATAAAAACCTTATATTTTTCTTAATCCAGATGGAACTTTTTTTTTCTTTTGTGAGGCCACATGGCTACAGACAACTCCTAACTTTTATATCTTCATGGCTTCTACTACCAGAATGGATGAAATCTATCTTCCAGTAGTAGATTAAAATATCTTAGGGGAGAACTCAAACTGGCTACTCTTGAGCTAAATTGTAGTCAGGGAATGAGCTCATGAGTCTCACCATGTAGATGTGAGGGACAAACGGTGGGGGTGGGGCACCAGTGCAGATCCAAGGGGAAGTAGAAGGGAGGGACTAGACAGGCAGTCCCATATTGTCACTACCCAAAAGAGAAAGTATCTTTAGGAGAGGAGGAGAGGGAAAGGTGAATACTAAATATTATTAGAGTACTGACTTCTAGGGATACAGAAGCAAACAAAACAGATTAAAATCCCCGTGCCCATGAAGGTTCCATTCTAGATTCAGTGTTTAAAGAATGCTATTTAGGCGGGTGGGGTGGGAGGTAGCGCCTGGGTGGCTCAGTCGGTTGAGTATCCGACTTTGGCTCAGGTCACGATCTCTTGCTCTGTGAGTTCGAGCCCTGTGTCGGGCTCGGGCTCTGTGCTGACAGCTCAGAGCCTGGAGCCTGCTTCAGATTCTGTGTCTCCCTCTCTCTCTCTCTGCCCCTCCCCCACTCATGCTTTGTCTCTCTCTGTCTGTCAAAAATAAATAAACGTTAAAAAAATTTAAAAAAAAAGAATGCTATTTATGGTACCACTAAACAATGCTCAGTGCCACTGTAGCAGCTGGGAACACACCAAGGAAGCAAAACAGAGACAAACTTTCTGCCTTGATTGAGCTTAGCACCCACTGTGAAATATAAAAGGACAGAGAAGTCCAGGGTGTTCCTGCTATATAGTGTTCAGGGATGAAAATGAAGAGGGAGGAAATTGTAGAAGTTGATTTCTCGCTCTGCCATTTATTCCCAGGCCCTCATCACCACGTAAATAATGAGGAGGAGGAAGCTTCCCTGGGCAGAAGCTGCCAGGGTTATGGCCCCTTCCCTGTGCCTTGCTGCCAGCCTCTCTTTTGTAGGTCTTATATTCCAAATGCCATGAGGGAGGAAGCCACTGTGCCATAGTCAGCCTGTTGTGAATCTCCTCTCTTAGTCTAAGCATTGCATTTGTAAAACAACACATTCTCGGTTTAATGCATTGGGTTGTTCACTGCCACATCTGTCAATCACTTTCAGTCACTTGCCAATCAGGTAACGGAGCCAGAAGCCAAGAATCTGCCCAGGGCAGAAAAAGACCTAATGGGTTTGTCTGTCAAATGCATCTTAATCCTCTGTTCTAGTGAAATGTTTTGAGTCAACTAATAACCACAGAATGAATGACTCAACTTTTTTTTTTTTTTCTTTTGGAAAAGAAGGAAAGAAACTATTAGAGACAGAAACACAGTCTGATAGAATAAATGACAGGTAATTCGATTGACAGAGCTTTATATTCTAGCTATATTTATTAAACTAATTGAAAGATTAGACAATTGGGCCTAAGGCTGTATTTATTGTGGTCAAGAAAATGGGGTGTTAGTGCTCTACCCTTATGCTGGCTATACTTGAATGGAAACCAGAATGATAGACTAAGATTTTAAATGTCATTTTTTTTTGTCTGGGCAAAAATAGAGAAATAAATGTTAATGAGGTCAAATTTGGATTTGAGCTCAGTTTTGTCCAATGCCTTCACCCCATTCCAATGCTATTGATCTTGGTAGCATTTATCAATGTATTGCCCCCAGCTCCAAGTTTACCCATTATTGACTGATTTGTAAAAATAGAGATGGGCCCTTCAAATAAATTCTCCTTTTTTCCCGATTGTACCATGTTAAACTACATCCATAAAGGGCACTGAAAAGACACTGCAGGAGGAAGGGGTTTTCCTTCCTGGTTCCCTTGTACTTCTCTTATCAGGCTTCTAAAGCACAGGGGTCTTATCTAGTGCCCAGTTTCTATACCCAGAGCCACTCTTATGGGCATGTAATCTGTGCGGTCATCTAAGGTCCTTGCTTCGTTCATTAGTGGTCTGCTGCCACCATCTTGAAATTCTTAATAATGGGCATGAAGCCTCACGTGTTCAGGTTGAACCAGGCCCTACAAATGATGGAGCCAGTCCTGCCTGCATCTCAGGGTTACTTCCCCAGTGCCAGGCTCCTGCAGCATGGGCAGTTCTCCAGCACCCAGGTATGATGGGGCCCTGTGGTCAGCAGCACCCACTGTCCGGCAACTTCTTCCAGTACCTGCAGAGGCAGTTTGATAGCAGACTCCTCCCTGTGGATGGCTTTCCCCAACACTCCAGAGTTGAAGCATCTCCTGGCCCCATTCTTTCATGACCTTAGTCTGGCCTGAGCGTATTAAGTCCTCTGTCAGCCTTGGGCTTGACAAACCAGGAGGCAGAACTGTTCCTGGGCAGCACTCCTCCTGCTTTGAAGCAAGGGGCCCCGAGGGCTGCCATGGACATGGGGCAGTCCTGGAAAGGGGGGCAGCACAGTAAATGGGAGAACAAGGGAAGGAAGAAGAGAGAATGCTCTAGGGATTGGGAGTGGTCAGGAATTGGTAGTAGGAAAGGCTGGGGAAGCCATCCAGGCTGCAGGAAAGCATGCTGGACAGCACTTGTGATGATGTCAGCTGCTGCTAGGGCTTTGATATCCTAACTGTAAAGGACAGAACAGACCCATGTGTCTGTCTTAGGGACACATTCACACACAGACCCCGGAATAAACTCTTCTTCTTTGTTCTGTCCTTCTCTCTGTCTTTCTTTTCTTCCTTTATGCCAGGGGCAACCCCTTTCTGCTTTGTTCCCCCTTCAGGGATAAATAACAGCATCAGATAAGACCTCCAGACACTCAAATGAACTGAAATAAAATGCTGATTACTGGGGAACTAATCACTTCCTATGATTTTTGTAATCAGCTGAGTTTGATGGCCCTAGGTTTTCACGTTTATTCATTTTTGAGAGACAGAGAGAGACAGAGCATGAGCAGGAAAGGGGCAGAGAGAGGAAGACACAGAATCTGAAGCAGGCTCCCAGCTCAGAGCTGTCAGCACAGAGCCTGACGTGGGGCTTGAACTCATGAACTGAGAGATCATGACCTGAGCCGAAGTCAGACGCTCAACCGACTGAGCCACCCAGGGCCCCCCCGCCTTTTTTTTTAATTTTTTAAAAATGTTTATTCATTTTTGAGAGACAGAGAGAGAGAGAGTATGAGCGGGGAAGGGGCAGAGAGAAGGAGACCTAGGTTTTCAAAATAGAGACAAATCTCAATCCTTTTGGCTAGTTCCTTCTATAAGAACGTGGTGAGAGATAGTTTCACACGCACGGGAAACTTCTCAGAAGCTTTAGTGTCTCAGGCAACCTAATTATGCCTCAGAACAGATAACCAGTTTCCTATCCTATCATTTTCTGTGAAAACTTGCTTTTCCTTGTATTTTGTTGTCTTCAATGGCAGTGTATATTACAGAGTTTCTGGAATTTAATGTTTGCAACATGAACAAAGCTTTATGCCAAATACATTTAAAATTGCATAAATGTTGGAAGTAGGTTTCTATATTTAAATTGATTTTTATGTTTTCTTCGAAAAGTGGCAGAGGTAAAGACAATTTAACAAAGAAATTAAATGGTGAGAAAAAATTTTTAAAAATAGGAACAAAATTGAACACATAAAATATATTAAATCATGGGCTAGAAGTATTATGTAAACAATTTCACATTTATTGTTTGGGATTCTACTTTTGGAATGCTTTTGAAACTCTTCAAAAATAATGTTAAATTTGATAAATTCTGTATTTGAGACCATTTTCCCAACTCTGTGATTGATATTTGTAATTGTACTATACCTGTCTGTCTTCAATCCTGGAATAATCCCAAGCACCATCTGGTGGGCACAGGTAAAGATCTACTTATCTTGTGGTCACTCAAGACAAACCTCATGAGTAAGTTCCCTTGCTTATTAAACATGTGACCTATCAATCTGGAGTAGTGGTCTGCCTCCTTCAGACCACTGGAGGCTGGTTTTAGAATCCCCCCAGAAGGTCTCAAGATTGCAAGCTAACATCCAATCACCCAAGGAGCATTTTAATCAACACATACTATGAATTAAGTAGAACACTACTTCTTGTGGGTTAAGTGGAAACCTCCCTCCAATGCTCTCTTAGGCCAATGGAAGAATAGGAATAGACAAACTCCCTCGTCCCTGATTTTGCTGCAAGTTTGACCTATGATGTTTCTATTTAATTTTGAAATTTTAGAAATTATTGTGCACTAGTCTGGTTCAATAAATAAGCACACTGCTTTGTCAATTTATGAGAAGTCCTCACCAGGTCTGTGATGTCATTACTGAAGAATATTGAAGAACATGAAAGGGTAATGCCACATGTCATGTACATGTCAAAGGATTGCGTAGATTTGGCTAGCACAACTGCAAGAGTTTAGCTTTTTCTCATCTGTTCTTCCAAAATCAGCACAGCTTTTGATATACTTATGAGAATAACTGAAACTTTGAAACTCTAGCTTTTATTTAAAGAAATCAGATCTAACCAGGATTAGTAAGCGGTGCCCAGATTAGCTTTATTAGTAATAAATGGTGAGTCAGAAAGGAGAAGCACCATCAGGAGAACCAGCAGCTGTGTCCAACATGTGCCGGTTTTCCCCATTTTTATCTTTTACTTGTATTGTTTTTGTAAAATAAAGAGGCGAGCAAGAAGGAAAAGACAGATGAAGTAGAGCAAAAACATTGAGGAAGGAGAATGGTTGCAGAAGGAGGAAATATTCCATAAAACAAAGAGCAGAGAGGTTTATTTAGGATAAGAAAGAAAATGAGACAGGAGGTCAGGAAGGAAATAAAATCAGAACAGGGACAAATGAACTGTCCTTTCCTTCACATGCACGGAATATTCTATATACAACATCCCCTTTAACTTGCTAGTCACCATCATATATATTCAAGAGAAAGCACACCACAAAGACATCCTACTTTTCAATACAAGCAGGAGGATAGCTCCTAAATAAACTCATCTCTCATTCTCCCTGTTCCCGCAAGTCTTAAATGGATTCATTCTCCTAGGAATAGAAATTATGGAATCTAAGTGTAAGACAATAATCTGGAAAAAGAGAAAGGAGAGAAAGGGCAAAATTTTCTTTTGTTTGCAAATCTAGTGTATTAATTGCATTCCTGGGAGACTTTCTGGACAGAGCCTCTGGTAAACAAATTAGATATAAACCGAAGGCGAGGGCATCAAGGTCACCGTGGTGAGGGAACATCAAGTGACAGGCACTGGGACCCCCGATGCATGGCTTGCAGAGCAGATGTTCGCAAGGATGCAGTGATTATTGAACTGGTAATAAAAAAGCATCAGCTTACAGGCAGCCACGATGGATGCTGGTAATTATAAAGCATCCCCTGGGAGGAAAGTGACACAAGTCAGCCACAACTCTGCAATCACCGGGGCATAATTAAAGCTCCAGTAACAGTTGTTAATAGGGTGCAAATAAAACAGGGGGAAAATTTGAACACAACCTTTCTTTTTCTTTCTTTCTTTCTTTCTTTCTTTCTTTCTTTCTTTCTTTCTTTCTTTCTTTAAGAGACGGCAAAGGGCAATGTAATTGCAGGGATAGCAGATTTTATAATTTTGCTCTACATCATAAAGCGAAGGGTTGGGGCTATTAGGTGGTCATAGATATTTAAAGTATGGAAACCCAGATACACCTACATATACATACATACATATATATATATTATATATATATTTACACACACCAAAGGGAAAAATTGTGTTTGCTCTTTGAATATGTAGTATGTGGGGGAGAACAGATTTTTAAACAGAATGTTTATATTCTAATTTTCAAAATGGTAGAAATACAAATATGTAAAGAAAACGGAATACATGTAAATATTTGGCCATTTCATCCTTTCCGGAAGATCTGTAGTGGTATAATGTGCCAAGCTATATGATACTGTTGGTTAAAATGGTTTAGATATTGTTAAATAAAGTCAGCAAATCACTTATAGTGTTGAAAGTGTCACTTTTTCACAGAATGCTGCCAGCCACTCCCTAACCTAAAACATTAAGCAAAACAGGGCTCATTTTCCATGGGCTAAATCACTGAAGCTATTTGCCAGTACAGCTCCTAAGAAAAATCATCTACACCCATTGCAACCCAGTTGCTTGGGTGATTGGGCAACTAACTATGCAGCAGGGTATGCATTACCAATTAAGCCTATGTGTACATCTATTTTAAGAGGCACATGGGTAGTGCGACGAGAAGGCAAGGAATGCTCTTGAGCTCCTATATAGCCAGTTTTCCATTCATGGATATTTACAAGATTGAGTTTAAAGGGCTAACAAACGTAGAAAACAAAGTCTATGTCCTTGCACTAAACTTTGCGTGTGAAGTACGTGGATACCTGTATGTGCTATGTTTCAATAAATCGTAGGAAATAAAGGGAAGAGAATGGCAATTTTCAGTAGACTTTCTAGGTTTTAATATGATTACAATTAACTACCAGAAAGCTTTCTCTTGCTTTCTTTTGGTATTTGGAGAGCTGGCCAATTAAAACATAACTACACACTGATGTATTTGGTATGGAATGCATGAAGAATAAATTATATTTCCAATATGAACATAGATTCCTAAGGCTGGAAAGGACCCTAGAGTCTATAACCAGAATTACTCTTGAATATCTACTGTTTGCAAGGCACTGGTAAACATGAAATGTACTAAGACAGTGCCTGCCCCAATAAAAGGCTCGACATAGACACGGGAAAAGTTAACAAATGATAAAATGGGGAAGTCTTTGGCTTCTTTTGGGCCCTCAGTTTGCAGAAAAATAATAAAAGCTTCCCGAGAAATGTCCCTTATTCCAAAAAAGATTCAGAGACACAAGATATACTACCCCAGGAATAAGATAGAAACAAATGTGGATATTTTGACTTTGGTGAGGAATAGAGCTTCTTTTAATTGAGAATTATGCCCTAAAGGAGTATAAAAGGTAAAACTATTGAGCCCCTCTGGAAAGGAGTAGAACAAAGAGGAGTAGGGAAGAGAGAAAAAGGATATCCTATCTTCACCTAAGGGAGAGAACAGGAAAGAGTGTTCTGCAGGTGGCTCAGGATTCTATAAGGAAAAGAGGGGTTATAATCGAATAAGTGGGGAATGCTGTTTATTGCATTTCCCTCTTGGAGATTCACAATCACATTAGCCTATTAAATGCTCTGATAAAATCCAGCAGGGGGCTATATATCAAACTGGTGAAATGTGCAGCTTGGCTTTGGAGGTAAATGATCTTAGTTTGAACTTCAGCCCTGCCAAAAGCCAGGCAAGTTACTTACCCTATCAAAGTAATAATCAAGACAGCCCTACCCTTGGTTTCTTCAATTACCAAATAGGAAAGATTATAGTATCTAACCTCTGGGTTGTTGTGAAGATTAACACATTCCATATAAAGTATTTAACAAGTTTCCAAGTGTGTAGGGAATGCTTGAAGTATCTTAGATTTTATTAGAATTAATTTTATATTGCATAATAAATAAGTCAACCTGTTTAACTTTACTTGGTATTGTCTAGCCTTTGACTACGGAACTATTTTTTAAAGAACACATATAAAAAGCTGAAGATATGCTACTAGTTTTTGTTTTTGTTTTGTTTTGTTTTGTTTTTGATAAACAGATTTTAAGCATTGGTGCTGTGAGGGAATCACATGGTCCAAAGGAGATACTTATGATTGACTTCTTCCTCTACCCTGAAGTTATTCAGGGTTGCTATAGGGAATGGGGCTCAGGGTAGGAAGAACAGTGGCTTTGGGGCATCAGAAGGATGAGTAGAAGGCAAGTGAAGGAAGGCTTTAATAAGGAAGGAGAAGACCTTTTAATCTATTTCTGCTTTTGTAATTGCTGGGCAGTAGTCGAACAACAATTATCTTACATTCATTTGTAAAGTTACCACTGTCTGTCTATGTCTATCTCTTAAAACTTAATCATGACATTGTCTTGATTGTCTATTACTTACTTTTTGTATTCTTAATAACTTCGTCAAGGCTTCAGATAAGGCCTTCAAACCCATTCCTTGGATGGAGAAGCAAAAGATTATTCCCCCGGTTTCCTTCTATCTGGTCTTCTGCTTCAGGAGTCTCCAATTCTACTCTTATTTCATTGTTTTCTTTTTCATTTCTCTTTTCTCTTTTGCCCAAAGTATGGAATTGCAGAAGGATGAAAAATGTGAACAGAGTTAATTGGGGTGAAGGAACAGGGTAGGTGAGGAGGTTTGTCAAGATACATGCAATACCATCAAGGTCTTTCATTTTCCCTGATCCCAAAACAAATTAAAATACAAAGGGTCTAATATAACTTCTTCTAAAACTTTCTAAGAGGATCATAGAATCTAGGAACAAATCAGAATGAATGTCTTAACATGTAAAAGAAAATTTCCTTGGAATAATATTGTCATTTTTAGTATATCAGATATAAATCCAGGGATTGTTGTCCCTTTTAAATTACTTATTTATTTATTTATTTTAAAGTTTATTTATTTATTTTGGGTGAGGAAAGGCAGAGAGAGAAGGAGAGAGAAAATCCTTAGCAGGCTCTTTGCTGTTAGCACAGAGCCTGATGTTGGGCTCAATCTCACAACCTGTGAGGTCATGCCATGACCTGAGCTGAAATCAAAAGTTGGACACTTAACCGTCAGAGCCACCCAAGCGCTCCTGTCCTTTTATTAAAAAGTAAGTTTTCCAAGGACATTATGAAATGTTTGTTAACAGTAGTTTTCAACTATTATACAAATTGTACTTAACAATATCTGTTTTGGATTTAAAATAGTCCTAGGATAAAATATATTAATTTTAGGGAAGGCTTTGGCTAAATTATAATATTTATAGCTTCTCCCAAATAATGGACAATTCTATAAATTTCTTTTGTTTCCACAGTAGCTCAACACAGAGCAGACTATTTTGACATCAGAGAGACAAGACCTAGACACGTCAGAAGAGAAAATAAATATCAGATCATTTTCAATTTTTTAAAGTGGTTCAAGCAGTGGTCTTAAGGGCTTTATTTTTTTTCTCTTATTGCCTACAATTTCAACCCCTCAACATGCTTAGGATACTTGCCAAGAACTTTAGCCAAATTTGTTTTAGATTTCTGATAGGACGTCTTTAAAGCAGATTTATTTTTAATTCTTCCTCTAGGGGATTTGTACTCTATTAAAAAAAATTGTAAGTACCCCCTGGGATATTACTAATCTTTAGGTTAATAATATGAGAAAAAAAAGCTTGTCCTTGAACAAAGCTAAAAGAAAACTAATAACCATTCTGTTCAATGAAACTTTAAATAGAATATTTTAACTAATGGGTAATAAATGTTCATTCATTAATTTTGGTCAACAAAATTAATGGTTATGTTTTATATTTTAGTGACTACAGAAAATATGGAGGATGCAAGGATGATTAAGACAGTTGCAACCTCAAGAAGCTTCTAGTCTACTGGCATGTTAAGAAAACCCAATACTGGGGCATCTGGGTGGCTCAGTCGGTTGGATGTCTTTCGGCTCAGGTCATGATCTTGCAGTTCTCAAGTTGGACCCCCATATTGGGCTTGCTGCTGTCAGCACAGAGCCCACTTTGGATCCTCTGCCCCCGTCTCTCTGCTTCTGCCCCCTGCTTGCACTCTATCTCTCTCAAAAATAAACATTAAAAAAAAAGAAAAAGAAAACCCAATATGGTGCCTTTTGTGCTATTGCTATGTGTGCTGTGAAGCAGGCAGAGTAGGGAGGGTTTGATAGAAAAGCTTACTATTTAAATCAAATCTTAAAGAATAAAGTAGAAATAGGAATGGGTTATGTATGGAAGTGATAAAGGTTGATTACTCCCCAGCTCCTTCCTTGGCTCTTTTCCTGTTTCTAGAAACTCTCACTTTCTAAGACATCTCTTCAAATTACATCATGGTGAATTCCATGTATGTTCATGTGATTACATTTATTTCTTTAGCTCTGACCTTTCTGCTAAATTCTACATTCATATCTAACTGCTTATCTAATATTGAACCTGGATATTTAATATCACATTTTACATGTTTAAAATAGAACTGCTTTAAACCACCTGCTCAGCAATTTGTTCTTTCTCTGGTGTTCCCTGTCACATGAAATGACACCATTTTTCACCTCACTCCTAGATATCTCTTGCACCATATCACATCTGATCTCTCAGCAAATTCCATTGGATTTACCTTCAAATTATATCCTGAATCTGACCACTGGCTGCTACTGCTCTGCCCAGGTAATTTCTCCACTGGATCACTGCACTAGACTCCAAATAGTTTCCCTGCTTCTCTTCTGATCCTCCTGCAGTGCGAAGATTGCTTCTTTTGAATCATAAGCCAAATCCTCTGGCTAAAGACCTCCAGTGTCTTCCTATTAAAGAATAAAACCCAAAGTCCTCATGTGGCTCCTATACTGCCCATGATCTAGTGGAATACCACTCTCTCTCCTCACTTATCTATTTTTGACTACACTGGTCTTTCTGCCATTTGTTGGACATGGATGCCACACCCTAAGATTTCTACACTTGTTCCCTGTCAGAAATGTCTTTCTTCCTAGAGTCCACGTGGCTTGTTTCCTCTACTCAAGTCTCAACTCGAAAGTCAAACTTTGGAGAGGTCTTCTCTGATGAGCAAAATTAGCAAACCCCTCTTTCTCCAACAGTCTCGATTCTCTTTTTCTAATTCATTCTTTGTCACATTTATCACCACGTGAATGTTATCAGAGATCTACGTGAATTCCATGGTGGCTGCAGCTCCCTTCGTTTCATTTTCTGCTGTATCCTCAATACACAAAAGAGGATCTAGCATATAGTAAGTGCCCAATAAATATTTTTTAAATGTTTATTTTATTTTTGAGAGAGAGCGCAAGTGGAGGAAGGGCAGAGAGAGACGGGGACAGAGGGTCCGAAGCAGGCTTCAAGCTGACAGCAAGGAGCCCCTTGCAGGGCTTGAACTCACAAACTGTTAGATCACTACCTGAGCCAAAGTCGGACGTTCAACTGACTGAGCCACCCAGGCATCCCCAATACATTTTCACTGAGTTTTGAGTTTCATATTCTCTTGGCAGGAATGTCCAGTTGTATGCATGGGTATGACATTAGATAGATCTGTTTTAGAATTAGATATACCCCACATAGAGCAAGTTGCCTAGTTCAGACAAAAGGTGAATGCAGGCTATGTGGGTAAGTTCTTAAAAGATGAGACAGGAAGAAGCCCATAGAAATCCACCTTCTTCATCTAATAGGTGGTCTGTGTAGAAGCAAAGGTTACATTAGCAAAGTTGTAAAATTCCTTCCTGCCTCTGTGACTGGTGAGGTTGCTCCTTCCCTCCTTCCCTGCCTCCTCCTGATACTCGTCTCTGAAGCATATTTTATTTATTTATTTATTTATTTATTTATTTATTTATTTAGAGAGCAGTGGAGGGGCAGAGAGAGAGAATCCCAAGCAGTCTCCAAGCTCAGCTCAGGGTCCTATGTGGGGCTTGATTCCATGAGCCATCAGGTCATATCCTGAGCCAAAATCAAGAGTCATACACTCAATCGACTATGCCACCCAGGCACCACCCCCTGAAGCATATTTTAGAATCTGCTTCATTTTTTTGTGTCTCGTTCATCTAGCATAGCAAGGATACTCTACTTCAGCAGCTTATTCAAGAATGGAAGATACGCGTATGACATATATGTATAGGTACACATATGTAAACATATAATATTAATATGTTAGAAAGTACTACATGACTTCATAGAAATGATCAAATACCATGAGAATTTGGAAGATGAATCTAAGGTGGAGATTCAAGGAAAGGAGAAAGCATTCAAGTTGGGTCCTAAATTGGTAGGCAGGATTCACTGAGGCAGAGAAAAGGACAGCTTGGACACATGCAGGGAGGCAGGAGAGTGCAGGATACATTTGAGGAAACATATTGCCAGATGGCCAGATCATAATCTAAGAGTTCTTATTTTAACAATTGAAGTTATATGACATTCTTAGCTCTTATTTGCTTTTTGCTCACATATCAAAGAAAATAAAATAGGAGTTATTTTCACTGTAACTTATGGCATCATTATGTGGCAAAAGGCTATGGTTTTGTTTAGCCCATATGTTTTTGAATGTCAGTATTACACTCCGTGTTGAAGGAGTTAAATCAGCAGTAGTTTATCAGTAATGATTCCAATCTCACCCAGACTCAAGGCCACACCCAAGATAGTGACTCCAAGTATGATTTGAAAGTGTCCTTTCAAGGCAGAGAGAAAGGGAGAGAGAATTCCAAGCAGCTCAGTGCTGTTAAAGCAGAGCCCAATGCACACCCCTGCCCCCACCTTAGTCTTTTTGCAGTCCCAGCCCAGTCTTTTGAGTTCTATCAAGGCTTTCTTTAACAGTGATTCCCTACATCACTGCCATAACAATCACCCAGGAAACGGTTTCATATGCAGCCCTTCTGATTCAATAATGAGCCGAGACATGTAAATGTTTAGCATGGCGTGAGATCCAGGAATCAGATTTTGAGAAACACTGTCCTGAGGATGGACAACTTAAGAGGCTAGTGATTCATACCTTAGTGTGATTTCATTTAGTTAAATTGTTTGCTTTGTGATAGCAATTTAGAATCAACTAGCATTTACTAAATAAAAATAAGAAAGAGAACTAGAGCTTTGTCCTAAGTAGGTGTTGATTGAATGAGAGGCTTGGGCACCTGCAGACAGAATTACGTGTGGGCTATTTTTGTTGGTAAGTGGGAGAGGGATGCCGAAAGGTGAAGGAAGCACTGGCGATGCTCTGGTTACTTCATGGCCCTATTTCCTGCTAATTTCTGCCAATATTTCTGTTTGAACTGTTTCATAGAACTCCCATCGTCTTTCCAGTGGGCATTTCTTACATATAGTTTAAACCATTTGGGAATGCACCGAAGAAACGTTTGTTTGAAAATTGAATGACAGTATTTTGGTAGGAGAAAACTATAATGTGTAAATATTTCTGTTCAGTATACTAAGAGCCAAGTGGATTTGGAAAAGAAAACGGTTTCTGCACAATATTTTTTCTGGTCAGTTCTCTATAATTGTTGAAAATGTCTTAAAAAACCCACCATATTCTATTTTTTTAAAATTTTTTGTGGTATTTCTATTTCTCTCTGCTTGGAGCTTATCAACTACATGAACACATGCATGCCTCTTAAGACCCAGTTGCTACTCTTTGGCAACCCTTCTTGTCAAAAAGACTTATTCACTAGTCTCCATCAGTTTAAGCATTAAGAATAATGTCTTTGGCTTGACCAGCAAGCTATTTTATTGTCTAACTAAATGTTTAATCTTGGCAGAAGCTCTTCATAACTCCTACTTCATAGCAGCGCTGGTGACACTTCTTATTTTAACAGTGTCAAATTATGCCCAATTTATTTTGTTTGATTTCCTTGTTGTGAACGGTTATGTGTTCTCCAAACCTTCTTTCTGGAAGTTAACCCACAGCAGGGAGACACTTGTCACAAGGTGACTTTACTGGCAGTACTTTCTCCTCAGTGATAGAACTGGCTCACCTGCCAGCTTCAAATGGCTTCCCCCAAACACATAATGGCTGCCTCCCACTGAGATCTGAGGCAACCTCCTACATCTTGGAATCTGGCCAAACTGCCACTGCTGAGATACACAACTAGGAACTTTGTTATGTTTTCTGGTGTGGAAATGGGACAGTGGAGCAGTGAACAAATCTCCCTAATTTGAGACTTTCCTTCTTGGTGGATATATGTTGTAACCTTAAATCTTAAATAGGAAAAAAATTCTACATGTAACTTGAGGTTTAAAACTAGGGATATAATCTTGTATAAGGAGATTGGAACAAATGAGCAGTCAATTTATAGAGATCTGAATAAAAGTCCTTAAAACATATAACACATAGTGTTACCACCTAGCAGCTTATAGCTATTTTTGTACCATTGGAATTTTTGTTCAGTTGTATTATGAGATGTTTAGCTATTTCTGTCCTACGCTTGAAAAAGGTAATTTATTATCTTCAGGAAGATACCATGCCCTAAAATATATCTGTATCATATTTTGACTTATCGTAGTTTATGGTGTTGGAATCACTATAGATTAATTCTCTATGACTGGAATTTCTTGTGACAAGAGATCCTAGAATCTGAGTTTCAAGGAGTCAATTGTTCTCTTTGTGTGATTGCTTTGGTTCTCATCTCAATAGTGATGATTTTCAGTTTGTTTGAGGCCAAATTATAGAGATATGCATGCATAGTTCCCATTAGTGTCAATAGGAATTACGCACAGTGACGGAAGAATAGACCCCATATGTTTATGAGAAATGAATGATTTGAAGCATCTGTGAAACATTCTTAAAGCCATCTCTATCACTGCATGCAATCACAGCAAGGTTTTTTTTAAAAAAAGCAAAAAATATTTCCCTCATTATGTAGGCTTTAAGGAGCTTATCACTATGACTAAACTGCATTAAAAAAAAACTATAGCTTTAAACACTACACTACCTAGAACACTTCTATAGGTGTCAAAGTAATTTAAAATATGGGCAGCCTATTAAAAAATGTTTCTTTTGCGCAACTTCATGTGTGTTTTAGTATCATTTTAGCATTTTTATTATAAAACTTTACTCAGAGATCATAGATTCATGCGTGGCAGATAGTTTTTAAAACTTTTTAATTTTAGATTTATAGAAAAGTTGCAAAGATAGTATGGAGAATTCCTCGTATGCTCCATTCATTATCCCCTAATGCTAACTTTTCATATAATCATGGTGCATTTGTCAAAATTAAGAAAGTTACATAGGTTTGATATAATTAGTAGATTTTAGTCAGAATTTGCCACTCCTTTTTCTATTCTAGCAACAAATCCACGGCATCATGGTACATTTAATCCTCATGTCTCTTTATTTGAGCCTCATGGCAGTTTCTCAAGTCTTATTTTTCACGACATTGACAGATGGGGGAATGAGTCAGATATTTTGTAAAATATCCCTCAATTTGAATTTGTCTGTTTTCTCATGATTAGAGTGGGATTATGGTTCTTTTGGAAGAATATCACAGAGATGAAGTGCCCTTCTCATCACGTCAGGGAGTACATGGTATCAACATGACTTACCAATGGTGATATTCACCTTGATCACCTGGTTAAGGTAATGTCTGATAGGTTTCTTGAGTGTAACAGTTGATCCTTGAACAACATGAATTTGAACTGTATGGGTCGACTTATACATGGATCTTTTTCAATAAATATGATACAGTACTGTAAATGATTTTTCTTTTTCCTTATGATCTTCTTAATAATTTTCTTTTCTGTAGCTTATTTCATTATAAGAATACAGCACATAGTACATATAACATTTAAAATATGTGTTAACTCTAGGCACTTGGGTGGCTCAGTCAGTTAAGTGTCCAACTCTTGATTTCGGCTCAGGTCATGATCTCATGGTTTGTGAGTTCAAGTCCCACGTCAGGCTCTGCACTGGAACCTGCTTGGGATTCTCTCTCTCTCTCTCTCTCTCTGCACTTATCCCCCACCAAAATAAATAAATAAACTTTCAAAATAATATGTGTCAACTGTTTATGTTATGAGAAAGACTTCTGGTCAATAGGAGGCTATTAGTAGTTAAGTTTTGGGAGAGTCAAAACTTACACGCAGATTTTTGACTTAGTGGGAGGAGTCAGGACCACTAAATCCTGTGTTGTTTAAGGGTGGACTGTCCTATTTTTCTTTTTCTATACTCAAATCATTGCAGTGTGTTGTTTAAGGGTGAACTGTACTATTTTTCCTTTTCTATACTCAAATCATTGGCAGTGATGAGAGCAACTTATTCTCAAGAGGAGGGAAACTAAGCTCTACTCCCTAGAGGGAGGACTATCTACATTCATATTATTTAAATTTCTTCCACAAAGATTTGTCATGTTTAGTTTATTTATCTATATATCTATTTATTCATTCAATCATGTATTTATATAAGTATCAATTTAAGGGTATATGTTTATTTTTTGGTCATAACACAATACTATGGTTATGAATTTTGATGCTCAAGCAATACTTTAACCAATAGAAACTCTTTTAGGTTGGCTCCTACATCCTTTTGACATGCTCCCATTCTTTTTTATTTTTATATTTTTGAGCACTT
The DNA here is from genome assembly GCF_024362965.1 of Panthera pardus. NCBI lineage: Eukaryota > Metazoa > Chordata > Mammalia > Carnivora > Felidae > Panthera > Panthera pardus. Next base: position 59,439,669 of record NW_026526810.1, on the reverse strand, counting down.
CTTTATTTGGTATTACAAGACGCTATAGGTTCATCTTGTATTTTCTCTGTCCCAGTTCTAGAATCAGCCTTTCTCCAAGGAGAAATGGATCCTCTGATTGGAGAGTGGTGTTTAGAAAACGAGATGTAACTGCTGGGTGTGCTCATTGCTATTGGGGTATGACTGCATCTATACCCCCTCAGTAGGCAGTGTTAGAAAAATTTTCATGTATATTTACATACATTCACATGTCTGTATCTATCTATCTATCTATCTATCTATCTATCTATCTATCTATCTGTCTATCTATCTATCCATCCTTCCATCAGTATATTAAAATAAACATGACTTTATGCTGATATCTATAACTCTAATCCAGCATAATAGGGTTCATTCAAATTTGCCCCTTCCACATTATTTGCAATCTCTTTCTCTTACAACAAGAAATATGTCTCCCATTAACATCAATTTATTTGCTTATTTGTTCAAACCTGGCATATGTATAGTTTCAGAATTGCTAAATCATCACCCTGTTGGGGGAAAATGTACCATTTAAAGTACAGTGTTTATGTACCATTCTATTTGTCTTTCCAATGTCAAGTATTTTATAAGGTTACTTAGGTCAGCTCATTTTTGCCCCATCACTCCCTTAAGTGAGTTTATGTCATAGACATTTGTAATACAGTTAGATTCACTTGTTACTATCTACTTTCCATCCTGAGTCTGTCAACATCCTGGTTGATTTTTTAAAACATTTAAATAAAGTGGTATGCAATTCTATGTCCCCACTTCTGTTTTCTATAGGTTTAATTTGCTTCTCTGTTGCTAGTTTCTCAAGTTGGAAGATTGGTTATTCATTTAAATCTTATTTATTTTCTAATATGAGCATTTAATGCTATAAATTTCCCTCAAAGCACTATGTTAGCTGCATCCCACAGACTTTGACAATGTCTTTTCATTTTCCTTTAGTTAACAATATTTTAATTTTCCTTGAGTCTGCTTTATCTGAAATTTATATAGTTATTCCAGCTTTTCGTCTGGTTAGTGTTTGCATGCTATACCTTTACCCTATCTGTGTCTTTATATTTAAAGTGGGTTGCTTTAAGATAGCTTATAGTTGAGTCTGACTTTTTATCCAGTGTAACAATCTTTTATTTAATGGGAATATTTAATCATTCAAATATAAAGTGATCATTGATGCGGTTGGATTAAAATCTACTATTTTGCTAGCCTTTTACTATTTTGTTTTATAGTTCTTTGTTCCTTTTCTCCTTGTTTTCTGTGTTCTAGTGTTTATGTGAACATTTTTTTATAATTCCATTTTATTTCCTCTATTTATTTACTATTTAGACATCTTTTAAAAATTTTAATGGTTTCAGTATGATTTGCAATGTAATTCTAATTTATGTAAATCTGTCTTTAATAATTTTATACTGCCTCATGTTATTTCTACATCCTCATAGTATTTTCCCAATTCCTCCTTCCTATTCTTTGTGTCATATTTTGTTACTCATTTTATTTTTACATATAGTATAAACACATAACACATTGTCAACAGTAAAGATTTTAACAGTTATTTAACTTTTGTAGAAATTAAAAATAAGAACTAGGAAAACATATATTTTACCTTCACTTATTTCTGCATTCTACATTTGCTTGTGTAGATTTAACTTTCTGTCCTATATCATATTGCTTCTGCCTGAACAACTTATTTAAACATTTCCTTTCGAAAAGTTCTGATGAAAATGCATTCTCTGTGTTTGGTTTATTTTCTGAGAAAATTTTTAGTTGTCATTAATTTTTTAAGGATATTTTCACCGAACATAGAATTCTAGGTTGAGAGTTCTTTTGACTTAAGTACTTCAAATGTAAAACTCCACTGTCTTCTTTGTGTGTGTGTGTGTGTGTGTGTGTGTGTGTGTGTATTTTCTAATGAGAAGTTTGATATAATTCTTATCCTAGTTACTTTAGAGATAATGTTGTTTCTCTCTCTCACTGCCTTTATGATTTTTTTTTATTTTGGTTTTCAAAAATTTAAATACAGCATGCCTAGGTGTGTTTTTATTGCAAATTTTTTATTCTCTTTGTTGTTCTCTGAGCTTCTCAGATCTGTGATTTGATGTCATTACTAATTTGGGAAAATTCTTCATATTTTTATTTCATAATATATTATTCATTATATCTTCATATTTTTCCTTTATCCCATTTACTGTCTTGCTTCCTCCTTCTGAGATTTTAATTACACATATTTTAGATCATTTGAAATTATCCCATAGATGTTAGATTCTCAGCTCTGTATTTTTTCCTCCACCTTTTGTTTTTAATTTGTATTTCTGTTTGGCTAATTTCTATGGACATATCTTTAAGTTCACCAACTTTTTTCCTTGCCTATATCAAATTTAGTTTTAAAGTCGTCAAAGAAATTATTTCTTTCACTGTGTATTTGATTATTAGCATTTTTATTGATTATTTCTTATAGTTTTTACCTCTTTGCTGAGATTACCTTTTCAATCTTGCATTTTGTTTACTTTTTCCTTTAGGGTCTTTAAAATATTAATCATAGGGGCGCCTGGGTGGCGCAGTCGGTTGAGCGTCCGACTTCAGCCAGGTCACGATCTCACGGTCCGTGAGTTCGAGCCCCGCGTCGGGCTCTGGGCTGATGGCTCAGAGCCTGGAGCCTGTTTCCGATTCTGTGTCTCCCTCTTTCTCTGTCCCTCCCCCGTTCATGCTCTGTCTCTCTCTGTCCCAAAAATAAATAAAAAAAATTAAAAAAAAAATATTAATCATAGATGTTTTATACTTCTTGTCAAACATCTAGTCATATCTGAGTCTGATTCTGATGATTTTATTGTCTCTTTTGTTTTCCCTAGACTTTTTTTATGCATCATAATTTCTTGTTGAAAGGCAAACATATTATATAGGACCATTGATACTGAGGTACATTTTTTTAATGCTTTTAGAGATGGGCATGACCTTCCTTTTGTTAGGCCTTTAGTGTAAGTGTTTGTGTTAAATCAGTTAGGGTTTGGGCTGGGTTTGGAGTTTGTTATTGCTATGTTTACCCTCATTGCACCAATTTTTCTGTATAATTCCTGTACTCATTTCTGCCTTATGCTTTGAGTCTCCCTTTGTCCCACTTCCAGAGGACACTTTGTCTCTGGCTGCTCCCACAGCTGTATTCCAGTTATTTTCCCTACGCACTTAGCACGATGATGGTGGGTGAGGAAAGGAGATATTCTCACGTTTTGATTAATTCTCAATATTAAAAAGGCCCAGATGTCATGCTATGTACTCCCAGCAAATATTCATACACATTCCCCAAGAAGAAAGCTTCTCTCTACCTCTTGTCCTACCTCAGTTGCAGTGGGTTTCTCCCAGTGTCTTCAGGTTATGGTTTTGATGTCTTTCCATTGCATACTGAAGCTTTGTTTTTCCTTAAGGGAGATGCCTTTGGGAAGAGTCTCACAATGGCTTCCATTCATTCCCCTAGCCAGCTCCATGAGACAAGATTACTTAGGATTCATTTTTTACTTTCTTTGCGGCTTCCTGGAGTAAACCTGCAAGAAGGTGCAAACCCTCTATGTGTATGGCCCTGTAGGATTTTATACTTTCACACTTTCCCATATGAAGCTTTTAGCATTTGTTAGACATTTTTCTTTCTTTCTTTCTTTCTTTCTTTCTTTCTTTCTTTCTTTCTTTCTTTCTTTTCTTTCTTTTCTTTCTTCCTCTTCTTCTTCTTCTTCTTCTTCTTCTTCTTCTTCTTCTTCTTCTTCCTCTTCTTCTTAAGATTTTGTTCTTAAGTAATCTCTACATCCAATGTGGGGCTTGAACTCACATTGTGTTCCACTGACTGAGCCAGTCAACCAGTTAGAAATTTTCTAGATTAATCTTCTTAATGGGTTATTTGGTGTTTGAGAGTGTCTTTCAAAGGTAATCAAAAACTCTGTTCCTATTTCCTCCTGCTAGTACTTGTCTTCTTCTAGGTTTGATGTTAGTTGTTTGTCCTGCTAACTCAGTGCTCTGATAGGTTCAAGAAAAGTCCTTTATACAGTTTGTTCATCTTTTTTCTTACTGTAAAGTGAGGGAAGCCCTGGGCGGTTCACTGGGTTAAGCATCTGACTCTTGACGTTGACTCAGGTCATGATCTCATAGTCGGGAGGTATCAAGCCCCTTGTCGAGCTCCATGTGAAGCATGGAGCCTGCTTGAGATTCTCTTTCACTCTCTCTCTGCCCCTCCCCCATTGCGCTCCTGAACTCTCTCATGTGCTCAAAATAAAGATACAAACATTAAAAAAATAAAGGTGAAAACAACTCTTTTTAGCTTTCTGCTTTCCTGATTTGAGACCGGAAGCCTTATTGTTTTTAAAGCTCTATTCACATGTGATTTTGAATGATCAAAACAATCCAAGTCAAGCCGTTTATTTGATGGATTAGACTGTTTCTTTGACTGATTTGATAGTTCATGTCCAATTGGTCAAACAATATTGTGCATGTAGTTAAGACTGGAGTGTAGGACAAAGATATAGTACATGTACAAAACCTTTTGCTCCTAGAGGCAATGAGTTTGGTGCTGTACTCTTTTTACCTGTCTGCTTCTTTTAACTTTACTTCCATGTTTTAAAGGGAGTGAGATCAAACTCTTTTTTCTTCTCCTTCAGTTTCTTCTTCATTTTATTATACACAATGCCAAGAATAGAAAATATAGAGAAAAATGTCATGAGGGTTTGAGCAGAATCAGGCCGGCCTACTGCAGATTCCAAGAAAAAGTGGCCTGATGCAGGCTGGTGAAATGGACAAGGACCGTGTGGTATCCCAGTCTTAATCTTTTCTGCATTAGATTTTGCTAAGGAAATATGATATCTAATTTTGATATATTTATTAGGTATGTGGACACAGGACTAAAAGCATTAAACATCTTTCTTTATATACTCCTTTCTTTTCGTTTCATTTCATTTCCTTTCCTTTCCTGCCTCCTTCCCTCTGTCTCTTTCTTTCTTTCCCTCTCCCTTCCTTCCTCTCTCTCTCCCTCCTTTCTTCTTTCTTTCTTTCTTTCTTTCTCCCTTGTCTTAACTAGTTACGTAGACAGCCACTAGGGCCTTGGGCTATATTATAGAATTTGGGCCTCAATGCATCGTAGAGACAGTTCTATTAGTTCACTGGTGGTTCCATTAAACGTGCTGGTGGTGACTGTTCTCAATTGTGCTGCTGAATCTGGATGCTCTTCTTATTGTTTATGGTAGGATACCTCTTATTGATTTATTTGGTCATGGAAAGTATACTTGTTCCTTCTATTTGCATCCCCAGTTGACCATCCTCCAGGGACTATTTTGTACTATTTGCCATAAGTTTTGCAGAGTACCACGTTGAACTTGAATGTCTTTCTTGATAGAAGATCATCTTCTGTGGCAGAGACTGCTGGCTGCTTGCTAAAATCTATGCTTTTTCTTCTTTCCAATAACCCAACTATGGTACATCTTCCATCCTTCTTTGCAGTTAGGTGAAGCCATTTGATTGGGTTCAAGTGAGTAAAAAGTGAAAGTGTTCTGTGCCATTTCTGAGCCAAGGCTTTTAAGAAGCAGGTATATATCCTCCATGACCTCCAGCCCTTTCTGCTTTTGGATGCCAGTGACAGACAGGACTTAGAGGACTGTGGAGCCACAAAGTAGAGGGAGCCTTGGCCCTGAATCATCACACGGCAAGAAGACACCTGCCTTAAACTCATGTGATTAAGAAATAAACACTTATTTTATATGATTCATTTGCCTTTTATTTATTTGGTTTTTTCCCTTCGATTTTAGGCTACCCTAACATATATCCTTAAGTTTCTTGATACCTGGTTCATCATACTCTTGTGTTCCTCCAAGTCAAAATCCTTAGAAATGCCACTCTGAGATTACTCTTCACCATTCCAAGCACTGGGAAAAAAGACAGACTAAACTAGTTCAATTTTTAGTTGGTGATATGGATTATGGAGGTTTGGATTTCTCTGTCTCTGGCACTAAGACATTAATGAATTGCTTCCACTTTTATGAATGATGTGTCCATAGTCATGTTTAAATTGTGTTTTTGCTGTCATCCATTGCCATATTTCCCTTCAGCACCATCCCAGATGAGTTCAAAGTTTTCTATGGCAAAAAAAATGCGGAGTATTTAAATACTTTCCATATTTTTCTTAGATAGTTTCACCTAGCCTGAAGGAGCACAGCAAAATTTAAAAAATCAGAAGTGGTCTCATTTCCTTACCGAGTTCCATGAGATCGATGAAAACAACCTGACCGCTGATACTGCAGTTTTATACTTCAGAGACTTCTGTGGCAATCCTTCCCATGCCCCGATCCCTGCCCTGGGCCCCAGCAAATCCGCAGACTACTTGTCTTTGCTCCACAAAAGCAACCAAATAAGTTTTGTAAATACTGAATATTATCCCCCCCTCCCCCTTGGAATATCATCAGGTGTTTAGCGTATTCTAGACTCTAAGAGAGACATCCTGCAGCTAAAATCTGCTTAGCTTTATTTAGTCCATTCCCATATTCATGTGAACAAAACTTAAGCATGTTACAACTATTAAAGTTATTGAATTCTAGCACCTCTCTTAATAATATTGCCATTACTATATGTTTTCATTTTTTGGTTTGCATTTGCTTTATAACTCTTTTCAATTTTTCTTTTTCAGTTTAAATATATTACATGAGTAATATAACTATATAGAACTTGATTTTCTTTTGTAGACCTAATTTGACAGTGTTTATCTTTAATGGGAGATTTAGTCTATTTAGTGTGATGACCAATTTATTGATTTAATGCCTCTCATCTTACTTTATGTATTTATTCAATCTGTTTTTCCTCTTTTTCCCTTTCCTTGTTTTCATTGCTTTGATTAAGTTGCTATTTATTCTATTATTTTCCCCATGGTTCATTTGAAAATTCTTCTCTGATTTTCCATTTAATTCATGGCTACATCCTCTTCCCAGCTCTCATATTTTTCTGCAATTATTTAGAAAGAAGATACCATGTTATTAAGCAGGATAATTTATTTCCTTTGGTTTCTTACTTCTCCATAAAAATGAAATTGTTGGGATAATTTTACATCTCCCACTCCTCCCTTATCCCACCCCACTCAAGTTTTAGAACATTATTTCTTCCTCTTTTTATCCCTACCCAGGTCTAAGTTTCAATTAGATGGTTAGTAATTTTTATTCTGGACTATAATGAGAATTTTCTTTACTATACGTTTCTTTAGTTTCAAAAGGCATTTAAAAACTCATGTAACATATTCCTGTTATCCTGCAGCATCTATCTATCCGTATATCTCTATTAATCTGTCTCTGTTTATCTATCCATCTTTTCAAATTCATTGTTCAACTTAGTTCCTTCTCTTCATCTTTCCTCATTATGAAGTCTGATTTTTGGCTCATTTGTTATTTGGTTATAGTGTGTATGTATGTATGTATATATGTATTATTGATATGGATTGAGTAATTACCCGCTGATTTATTGTATGTCTAAAATTATCTTCCATATTGATATGTGACTAGTTTTTCTCCATCAGTAATCTCTAGTTGACATTCCACCATTTTGTAGCCTCAGATGTTGCAACTGAATAGTCTGATGACTATTTGATTAATTTTTATATATTGATAACTTCTTTTCTGTCTTGATGTGTGATTTCTGCATTTATACTTAGATTTCAGTATGTTTTCCCAGAATGTGCCATATTCCATTTTAAAAATGGTAAGATACCTTGCATTAAACAAAACAATAAACATGTAAGATCTATATAAAGAAAACAACATGCCACATAAAAATGCTATATCTGGAAAGTAAGTTTTCAGTATTACATAGACACACAATCTGTTATAGGTATCAATTACTTCTAAAATAATTTAGACATTTCATGGCATCCAAAAATTTTCTTGGCAACTAGACAAACTGATTTAAAAGATGTTTTGGAATAATAAATATGCACGAATAGGTTAATTCATAAATAGTAAAGTCATGAGGAGATTTATATCCTATTAGATGTCAGAACATATTATGATGCTGCAGTAATTAAAACTATTAGCATTTAAATGAGTATGCACATAGATCAATGGAACAGAACAAATATTCAGAAGTGGCTCAAAATATAGTGGATATATAATAAGTGTGACATTGTATATCAATGAGGAAAAGGTTACTTATTAGATGAGAAGTGTTGGGACCATGAGATAAACATAAAAAAAAATTGTTCACTCCTTACTTCTTTCAACAAAATACATTTCATATAGGTCAAAGATTTGAATGAAAAGTTGAACTCATTATGTTATTAGAAGAAAATAGATTAAAAACAAAATCTCAGGGAAGAAATAAAGCCTTTTTAAATCTGACACCAAATTTAGAAACTTAAATAAGTTGTTAAGTTTGCATGGGAAAACACAATTGAAAGACAGATAGTAAATTGTGAAAATATAATTTGTAAACATATAGAGCAAAGGCTAATGTTCTTAATATGTACAGAATTATCAAATTAGTAGTAAAATTACCAACAACTGAATGAAACACTGGGAAAGGAACACGAACAGTTTACTGAAAAGATAATCCAAACAGCTCTTAAAAAAGATTTTTAAAAGCTTAACTTCATTCATAATAACAGAAATACTATTAACCTATAATGGGAAACCACGTATAAAGTTTTATACATCCTAATGCTGGTTAGACTGTGGGAAAATACACACTTTCATACATTGTTTTAGCGTGAGTCTAAATTGGTATAATTTCTGCTGTGGGCATTTGACAATTGTTTTAAATATAAAATACACATATCTCTTGACCCTGAAATTCCACTTCTAGAAATGTATTCTACAGATATACTCACACAAATGAAACTATATGTCTAACATTTATTGTAATGCTTATTATAATAACAAAGTATTGGAGTCAACCTGAATATCCATTAATAGAGAAGTGGCTAAATAAGTTATAGTATATTCCAACAAAAGAATATTATGTAGCCATCAAATAGCACATTTTGATATGAAGTGATCTTCACGATACATTAGTACATGAAAAAAAAAGATCCAGAGTAGAGTGTATAGCATTATCCATGGATGCATGTATCATATATTTGCCTGATGTAGAGCATAAAATCTCTTTTGGACACTAGATAAGAGTCTGTTAAAGTTGTCGCCTCCAGAGAGAGGAGCTAGGCGGCTGAGGAGGAGAGTGGCAAGGGTGGATTAATTTGCTAGGGCCACCATAACAAAGTACCACAGGCTGGGTGGCTTGAACAACATACATCATTTTCTCACAGTTCTGGAGGCTTAAAGTCCAAGATCAAAGTGATGGCAGGTTTGATTTCTTCTGAGACCTCTCTCATTGGCTTATAGATGGCCACTTTCTTGTCACACTGTCTTCCTTTTGTGAGTATACATCCCTTACATGTCCAAATGTCCTCTTCTTAGAAGGCCACTAGTCAGATTACATTCAGGCCTATCTGAATGGTCTGATTTTAACTTAACACCTCTTTAAAGACCCTGTGTCCCCTTCAGAGGTACTGCAGGTTAGAACTCAACATAGGAATTTTTTAAAAATGTTCATTCATTTGTGAGAGAGAGAGAGAGAGAAGAGTAGGGGAGGGGCAGGGAGAGAGGGACACAAATAATCCAAAGCAGGCTTCAGGCTCTGAGATGTCAGCACAAAGCCTGACATGAGTCTTGAACCCACCAACCACGAGATCACAACCTGAGCTGAAGTCGGAGGCCCAACCGAGTGAGCCACCCAGGTGCCCCTCAACATATGAATTTTGTGGAGGGGACCATAACTCAGCCCATAACAAAGGGTGACTTACTTTTCACCACAGTCCCATTTATACTTTTTGAATTTTGTGTCAGATGATGTTATACCTTGTGAAAAATAAATAACTTCATAACAATTGCCATGGGCCAAATGTTTGTGTCCTCCACAGTTCATATGTTGAAACCCTAATCTCCAATATGATGGTGTACAGAGATGGGACCTGTAGGAGGTAATTAGGTCATGAGAATGGGGCCCACACAACAGGGGCCCCTTTATAGTGCCCTGCTATAAAGAAACATGAGAGAGCTAGCTAGCGTCCCTGTAAGGACATAACAAGAAGACAACTATCCACCAGTCAGGAAGCAGGCTCTTACGAGACACACTGGATCTGCTGTGCCTTGATCATAGACTTCCCAGCCTCCAGAACTGTGAGAAATAAATGCTTGTTGTTTAAGCCATCCAGCCTATGGTATTTTTGTTATAGCAGCCTGAATGGATGAACAGACTGAGATAATGACGCTATAGTAAAAGATATAAAACTGAAAATTTGACTTCCTATTGGCCCAGTGGAAGAGGATTGAATACAATTTGGTTAATATTTTAACTTGAATATTAAAATATGAAAATAAAGTTGAATATAAGTGAGTGTAGCCTTAGAAAAAATACACTTGAATTCATGAAAAAGATTGTTTACTTTATAAAGTATTTACCTTATGATTCCTTTAGATAGAAAGCTTTCAGTGTGATTCATTTTGCAGACGTTTTCAGAAGTACTTCATTGCGTAAAGAGAATTACACCTGAACATTTTTATTAATTTAACAGTTTAATACTGCCAAAGTAATATAACAAGATTTTCATGTAGAACAATTTTCACTCTTTGACATTCTATTCTCCTTTGAGTTACGTAGGTTATGTATCTATTTAACAGTGAATTCACACTTATATTCGAATAGAATTTAAAATGGAATGAACAGAAATACTCTTAATGCAGTAGCCATAAAAAGGCAGTTGTATGTATTACTCACAGATATTGCATAGTTACCATGATAATCTAACGACTATATGCTTCCTCTGAGGTTTTAAAGAACAGCATGAACAGTCATCTTTCTGGTTTAAGTAGAGTCATGTCTACAGGCAAGGGGATATTTGGGTGGTTCATAAGATCCCATTCTGCCATGTGATTACTGTGGCAACAGTTGTAAAAAGAGCACAAAAGCTACACCTTCTCTCAAACTAGATTTTTAATTTGGAATTTTCACAAATATGATACCAAATATGTTTCATCCATTAAAATGATTTGTTTTATAAGGTAAATATAGGAATACACTAAATGTTAATGGAAAAAACATGGCCATCAGATCAATTAATTGCTGATTTTTCATGATCGTTCTTTAAAATCTACACTATACACTACTATCCCCAAGAAATTACAGACATGTTTATCTTTTTTACAGCTGTATTACATCAAGCTATGAACTAACTAGCATTTTTTCACTGAGAATGCAGTTTATGGAAAAACTAGTTTGCAAATGGACTTCTCAGTTGTGTGATGTTTAAGGTAGCTACCTGCAGAAACATTCAGTTGTAACTAAATCAAAGAGCCATTTCTCCTAGGGATGGGATAACTCATCCTCAAGGAAACAATAGTTTTTGAGTGATGACAGTCTCATAGAGATTTTTTACAAACGCATAAATACATGGCCCATTTCTCCCCCAACTCCATGACTCCCAACTCACACTTGACAAGTACATTTGTTTATACCATAGTAGAAAGCTGGATTAAGTGTTTTGACAGTAGACATAAATTTGCACTTAACTCTGCAAGCTAGAAAAGGCTGCAGGAATTCTAGACTTAAGAAGAAAATATTAAGTCCAAGTAACATTACAAATTATTGATATTTTTAGTATATGTTTACTCTAATTTGGACTGTCTAGTGATAGATGTCTTCTTTTTGGGAGAATTAGAGTTCCTTTCTCAAAGAATTGAAATCATACTAAATGTCTGGAGCCGAGCTAGAAAGACAAAGTTAAGTTACATTAAGTGACATCACCATCAGCACATTATGATAGTGTAGGCATTTTACTATGTCACTGCCACACTTTAACTTTGCATTAACCATGTTGATTTTGGGACACTGTCTACCATGTTAGAATAGATCTCATTTCTGGTGTTCTGCAAATGAAAATAATTCAAAATGATGTGCCTGATCATTGGTGCAACATACATGAGACCCAAACTAACATGGTCAAGTACAACAAATATTCTTGTTACTGTACTGGGACTTTTGATGTGGCCCCTCAGTTACAAAAAATAAAGGCACAACATTTTTGACACAGTATGCGCCATAAAGTAGGTGGTGACCCTTGTTACTATGAAAGCAATATTTTTCCATCTGCTGGCTAACAGCTTATGAACACAAACGACAGGTTTCCCAAATGCCTGTTTAAAAGTTTTAGTACAGTGTTTGTCATGTCGTTTTACTTCACCTATAGAGATTGCTATCTGAAGCTGCCTGTTGTAGCAAAAAGGGGCAAAGCTGGAATTATCCACCCTATCAGCTTGTGTGTGTGTGAGAGAGAGAGAGAGAGAGAGAGAGCGCACCCTCTCAGCTTGTGTGTATGTGTGAGAGAGAGAGAGAGAGAGAGAGAGAGAGATTTTTCTTCTTTTTAGTGTCCCTTTATTTTTCCTTTGGATCGGTTTCTTGATTCCCTAGAAGCCACGACGCTGTCCTTCTCTTACCTTCCTGCTTTCTGGTCCAGCTCAGGTATCTAGTTTCTAGCCATGTACATGTCCTCTGCTGGCTATTAGTCTTCTATCAAGGTTTGTGAGACATTCTCTTACCTTCACCCTTGTAAGATGCATGTTTGACCTCATGGTTACTAAAAACTAAAAACTGAGACTCATAGAAATTTATATGACATTTTTAAAATCATGGTTATTAAACTCCAAACTGGGTCTGAATGTGTACTCACAAAGCCTTTCTATTACGTTAAGCCTGGTTCTGAGGATGGAGAATGAAAGCAAAAACAAAACACACAATGGTAATAACAAATCTTATTGAAAAATGCTGAAAAGTACCTAGGATTTGAACAACTTTAGCAGAATTAGGAAAATTTACTTTTTCAGACTCTCCCAACAGTATACCTGTCCAAAGGATTATTTGATATTGCACTTAATCCACTGTCTGAAAAAGCACATTTTTAAGTTTTCCTTCAAATTTATAGTTTTAAATAAACTTTTAAGATAACAGGCCATTCTTCAAACAATTCTTTCTTGCATCAAGCTTTTGGCAAGGAGCTACATCTGGTCAAAGGATGAGCAGTTTCAGCAGAGTTTCTGAACGTCCTGACTATTTTGTTACATGTAGCCTCACTCTTACCCGGTGAGGGTAATCTGGCAAAATCTTACAACAGCACTGTTCCATTAGAAACTCTCTGAGCTCAGCATGCAAAGAAACACTTTGGGATTCAACTGTCTGATTTTGGTCCACATGAGACTTGATAAAGTTGATATTCATACTCATAACAAGATTGTGTTTTCAGAAAAAAAATGCTTTGAGGCGGGCTCTCTGATACTTTTATTTTTAAGATGTTTTTATTAAAGAAGAGAGTAAAGCTTAGCCTTTCCCTCTCCTGTCTGTACCATCAGTGGTATTTGAAGGAGATTTTCATGTTGTTTTTGCCAGGGGTCCACCTTCAGACAGCAGCTTTCATCACCAGGCTGGAACCCTCGTTCAGCATTTTTAGAGCAGTCAGGGGTGAGGCCTTCCCACTCCCAGAGCCCCATTAATAAATGGAGAGCAGACTCTGGAGCCACTGGCCACAGCTCCCAGTGTAGCCTACCATCACAGCCCGGTTGTAAATCAGCCCTGTGTGTTTTCCTAATTTTAGGTTTGGTCTGACTTAATCCATCTAATAGGAAAAACATCTGGTCTAGTTTTACTTTTAATCTGTTCTTTACATCAGGAACCTTATCGCCCTGGGACCAGGTAGTAACAAGAGGTCGGTTCTTGTACCTGGGCATGGCTATGCATGGTCCATGCCTAATAAGGGCCTGCTTTCCATTTGTGCTTTCCAGTCCTTTAAACGCCTTCATTAACAATAACGCATTGACATCCCAATCAGTTTGGGATTGTAAATCCCCCGGTTAGTGGAAAGCCTGGGTTGTGACACAGTTTGGGGCAAGGGGAGCTGGGTATATAATCTGAGATGGGGGAGGTGGTTAAAGTAAATTTTAAGTGATAAATTTGTAAAGATCTGAGTATTTAACAGCCTTTCTGTTAAGGATAAAGATTCTAAAATATTGCATCTGAGTTGAGTTTTAATTTTATATGGTTGTATTAAGGCATACAAAATATTATTTTAAAAAATGTATGGGAATATCTTAGAGGAAGCAATAAAATAATGTCATATGGAGTCAGTTTAGTTTCTGTTTATATTAGGCATACAAGATAGCACAGCCTATTTAGCTCTTTTGAAAGAACCATAAAATGACTCCGTTTTAACATTTTTGACTACAGTTAGAAGTGGTTCTGGGTTTTAGAAATCATTTAAATGAAAAGGGACCAGGGGTCATTTGGTTTCCCAAGTAGCATTTTCCACTTTGTTTACATCAGAAATGGGATTCATTTCTGATTCTTTTTCTAGATTCAGCTCTCCTTCTTCCTGACACTCTCCCTTCCAGAGTTCTTTCTCTCCCTCTTTTGTCTTTGAGTGAACTTTTGGTATACAGTCAAGATGGGTTTTCTGATGGAGCTGAGATCAATTGTTGCAAAGATGCCTAGTTCTCCACTTGGCTTTCTGCCCCTCTGAATTGGTTTTAGAAAATCACGGACAACATGAGGTAACAGCAGACTCTCTAGGAATTAACTTCAAATAGCCCCGGGCCTAAAAGCTCTTCCCAAATCTACAGTATGTTAGGGGACTTTCACTCCCCAAAGTAATGTAGCTGTTTATGCACTCCTGCCTCTGAGTTCCTTTTAACTGGGGCCCGAGGAGGAGCGCATAAGCAACATTACTTCAGCAAGCAGGAATTAATTATTGAAATCAATTATTGCGTCTTTCCGATGGCTGCAGTCAAGTCCTCAGTGAGTTGACATAAAAAATACTTGTCTCAATGGCTGTCTCTGTGAAAAGAGATTGAAATAAATCAAAAAGAAAAGGGAATGACTTTCAACTTGGTTCCGTTCCCTCTCTTAGGATTTCTCAAAAACTTTACTAGTTGGGAGTTCAAAACAGAAAAGATTTTAACTCTTTTTTTCCCCCCATGAATGGAGAATTCTGTTCTCTACAGAGTAAAAAGGATTCCTCTCTGGGTGTGGAGAGTTGGTTTGCATTTATGACATGGGTAACAATTGAAACTGATTTGAAAGTGGCACCAGCCTAGCCAGTGTTGGATGTTGTCTGAGGGCTAAGCCAGTATCTCTTGAACTTGTTGCCCATGTTATTTGCCTCCTAAACTTTGCCAGGCATCTATAGTCCTATTTCCATTTGTTTATTTTGGAAACATTGAGGATTTACTTGGCAGGTACTCTCTGATGTGCAAGATAGTTTACCATCAACAGACTCTTAACATATAGGAGTAATATGTGTGAACATTTAAATGGAGTATTTCACAGGGCTCCCTGGAAACAGAGAGCCACTTCTAAGTAAGAAAAGTTAAATATGAGCACACTTCCATAAATTTCAAATTGGGCTGTCAACTGTTTCTTTTTTTTTTTAATCATGAAACTAACTTGTCATCTATAAGAAAGTGATTGACTACCAATAGCTTTTCTAATTGGAGATAGCATGATCCTTAGAAAATAAATGAAGATAGACACTAAGAGTGGAATATACCCATATTCCTTAGTGCAAATTTACCACTAAATAGCAGGCAAAACTTGGGTCTCCAAAACTGAGGCCTACTGACATCTGAAACTACAAGAAAAAGAGAATGCTTGTAAAGCAAACATTAAGAGAATGAGAGTGCTTTCACCTTAGAATAGAAAGGATTCCCCCGGCCAGGAGGAGGAGGAGAGATACAGAATAGTAATGAGAATAGAGAGGTCAGTAAACTCCTGTGAAAGGGGTCCAACAGACTGAATAATTGGCATGACCTCAAGGTAGGGATGGCTGAAATATGCACCTAAGTGGCCTCACAGATATGCTCAGGTAAGGCCCTATAGGGAGACCCACTGGTCCAGTGAGCCTGATGAATGGGAATCAGGGACAGGGCAATCACAAACTGTGTGACTGCCAGCCATCACTCCCTTCCCTACATCCCTACTCACATGTCTTTTCAATCTCCGGCCCTATGTAAATCTCCTGGGACTTAACCAACCTTGTAAAAGAGGAATGGGTGCCCCCCAACCTGCCAAATAGATTAAATTTTCTGCCAACTCATCAGAATCAAGGGATAGAACTTGAAAGAGAAAGGAGGTTAGCTTACAGAAAAAGGAGATAACATATATTTCTGGTACCCTAAATTTCTGAACTATGATTTCCACATGTTTTAAATTCTATCCTTCATTCATATCCTTCAAACTGTCCCCAAATCTCTACAGCTCTAGACTGCCCTGTGACTTTCTTCTTTCTGCTGTCCTTCTTTTGGAGCTCAGTATTAGCAGAGACTGTGGCACCTGAGAATTATTGCTATGTAATCTGGATTCTTAATAGAAATTCCAGGAAGCTCAGTTCTGGGCAGCATATGTGAATTGAAGGGAAATAAATATTCTCCTTTTGGGGTCAAGAAGAGTCATGAGTAATTTAGTGTTGGCATCTTCCCTTGTCTCTAGTACTCTTTGGAGCCAGTGACAATGATTAGGAATGGGTCTCCGTCTCTTGCCTTAGAACCTATATGAGAATATGTGATTTCCAAGTCTTTTTTGTCTAGCTGTACAGTTACCCTAGCTCTAGTTAAATGGACAGCTCTTTTCCTGCTTTCTCTCATAGACCTTAATTACTGATTCATAGAGCCAAACGAGTAGATTTTTTTTTTTAATTTTTTTTTAACGTTTATTTATTTTTGAGACAGAGAGAGACAGAGCATGAACGGGGGAGGGGCAGAGAGAGAGGGAGACACAGAATCGGAAGCAGGCTCCAGGCTCTGAGCCATCAGCCCAGAGCCCGATGCGGGGCTCGAACTCACGGACCGCGAGATCGTGACCTGAGCTGAAGTCGGACGCTTAACCGACTGCGCCACCCAGGCGCCCCCCAAACGAGTAGATTTAACGAATATTTAATAATTCCCACTGTGTATATAGTACTGCTCAAAGCCTTGTCCTAGAGCTGATGGATAAAATAACATAAAATATTGAATAGGATGGCAGAGAGGCTGGGTAAGGAGGGAAGATAAGTGATCTGTATGTGCTGAGTTCAGAAGGAACCCTCGGCAAAGCTACCACCAGAACATTAGGGGATGTCAAAAGACTAGGTATTGAAGTAGGAACCCATACTAAGTTAAAATTTCCAAAGCTGAAAATTGGAATTCTGTGTATGAAATTATTCAGCCACTTGCCACGGTTTCACTTTATTACACCAACCTTTCCCCCAGAACTGCCTATTAAAAACAGAACAAAACAAAATAAAACTGTTGCTAATATTTTCTTTATTAAGGAAAGGCTTCAGAAGTATTTTTTTTTTTCTTGTATTTGGGAATCTAGCACTTAGTTGGTATCTTGTTTGGGTTCTCTAGAAGCAGAGCCTGAGACAGGAATTTGAGTGCATATTGTTGATTGAGAGTATGCTCTTCTGAGAAAGGAAGAGAGGAAGGAGAATATGATGGGGAAAGGATCTGAGCAAGGATGTGGTTCTAAGCTTGATCCCACAGGGAGTTCTTAAGTATGTATGTATGTATGCTAGATTTGGTCTCTATGAGTACGTGAGTGTGTGTGTGTGTGTGTGTGTGTGTGTAATTTCCCAGGTGGAGTGGTTCTCTTTAAGTCAAAGGCTATTTTACAATACTCATAGCAACTCACACCAACCCCATGAAGGGGATTTGGGCAGGCTCTGAACAGCACTCACTGTATTTGGGATTCTCCATTTTAATATCTTTAATATTTTTTAAAAAAATGTTATAAATTTAAAATGTTTAATTTAACATTAAACAAATATTATTTTATCATATTTAATCATTTTAACACCTTTCCTATTTAATATAGGAGATATGCATTTCATATTCTGATGCTTTGTTAGAGTTAAGTCATTTAGCTCTTCAATGGATTCTGGTGATAAGTGATTGAATGTTATACTGTTCTGAAGCAATATAAATATTAGTTATCCTTATGTCTACATTTTAGGGATTCCTTCCACATTCAATTCACACAGAAAATATTAATAGCATATGTGTTTTCAGTGAAAGAATTTGTTTCTGTTTTACCTAAACTTTTCCACAGAATGAAGTAATAATCTTAGCAAACAAAATAATAGGGAGAATAATGGGGAGAAAAAGGAGGACTGGTATTTAGAAAATAAAAGAGCACTAGCAGTATTATAAGGATGTTATTTGGAACTGCCTTTTTCCATTGGAGATTGTGACTAAGATTTATAAATGGCTTGGAAGCTTCAAATTCCTTACAAAGGTTATCACTGAGCATTAGCCAATAGGTTCAGAGAATATGAATCTTGGTGAAATCAATAGTTGTTTTTTTTATTTCTTATAAGACACCAGAAAGGGATTTCAGTCTGTTAACATTAAGAAGGGAAAGGAAAAAAGTCTTGATTACAAGAGGTCATAAATCACCATGAACTTCTGACTTGGTTCCTCTCTACTCTTACCTTCATGGGCCATTTGGATTCATGCAAGAAAGCACAAAGCGCTTCAAGTTGAAATGTATTATTTTCCCTTCCAAGAGTGACCAAGTATAAGGCTTTGTATATCAGATACTATTTCTAAGGATGTGAACTATTAGCAGATTTGAAGAAAGATTCCTTCCACATAGTGAGGGTTAATGCTTCCTCACTGGCTGGCTAGGAACCATTTGAAGAGTTTGAAACTTGTTATTTTCACATTGGTACTGTACATATGTCTCCAGAGTGTGGGAGCTTCATAAATAACACATTTTGATCTGAGCAGATGTACTGCATCTCTGGAGGTTAGGAAGTTCATTATTACAGACAGCCCACCTAACATCCATTCGGTTAGACTCCATTAGGTATATTAAAATACAATGTGAAATGTCTGAATGAAAAGTTTATTTGGTGATCAGCAGGGTATTCACATCTCTTCCGGACTAGGAAAAGTTTAGTCTCAATAGCAGCGGCCACATTCAAGTGATATATATTTGTAATATTGACTACTGTGCGGGTACTACTGACAGCTTTTACTGTTCCTAAAATAAATGTCTCCTAGCAGCACTTAATAGACATGATCTTAGCCACTTTTATATTCCAGGGAGGGACTAATGTTATTGTCCTTATAGGGTAGAAAGGAAATATGGAAACAGACGAGGGGATACATGATATTCTTATATGCTTTTGATTCATGTTTCACATACGTGGTCACTATGCTCTAGCAGAAATGATTCTGTTCTTCCAGGAAAAAAAAAATCTACTTTAGGATTAGCCAGACAGCAAATGGCATCCCTTAAAGCAAAGGGCTTAAGGAGGAAATTATGAAATATATTAAATTTCTCTCAAATGAAATATGACTCCTAGGATGGCGATCAATTTTTAGTTGAGAGGTAGTGAATGGAGGTTAAATCATGAATTCACACTTTCCCTTGTGATCATCAAATCAGCACTCTTAAATTATCTACTTTAAAGGCTCAAAGTCACTTGTTGTTTTATGCTTCTCCCATGTCCCTGGTGCTAGCATATTAATGGTCTTTGCCATTTGTAGAGTAGCAAGCTGCCAGATCAATAAGCGTGCTTAGCTGCTTGCCATTAAAATTGATCTGTACTATCCTTCCGATTGACGTCATATCCAGCTGTAAATATCATCAAGTAAGCTGTCAACTCATTTTCATTATGAATGTTTTTCATTTCAAAAGATGGACTTCAGTTGGACAGCATGTTAGGATTTTTCTTCATTATTTCTGACACTTCCCCAATAGCATCAAGTGCATCTTTAAAGGAAAACCAGGATTGGCCAAGAACTTTTAAAAGGGAGGGAAAAATAACAACAGCAGCAGCAACAACAAAAACAACTGAGCAAAAAAGTCAACAACTAAAGGGAAATATATTTGCAAGCTAGAATGCTAGAAATTTCTAAGAGAATTGGGAGTAGCAATGCCTGGATACTCACATGCGAACCAGGCCCAGGAGGCCTTTATGAACACCTGGGTTTACATAAAGCAAATTATAGTGTTATATTTTTGGAAAGATACATCTTCAACAGAGTTTATCATTGGAACTTCAAAGGTATATTTGTTCATGTGGTAACTGACAAAAAAATTCTCCCTGAGAAAAATTCTGGTTATTGTCTGTAAACCATCTTGAGAATTAATGTCATGTGGTGGTAAGAGGACCCCCCTGGATGTTCACATTGTGAAAATCCTGTAAATGCCACAGTATTTCTAATAGAATGTTAAACTTACCATGTTAGTTTGATTTCTAAAGAATATTCCTCTGAAAACAAATAAAGGATATTCCTCCGTTCTCATCTAGGGGTACAGAACACAGATCCTTAGGTCTTTGTCTACCATCCAGCTGCCACTAAAAATCTGACAAGAGAAATGATATTTGTTACAGATAATTTAAGGCTCATCTACTCCTCTAAAATTCTAAATTGGTGTAAATATAGCAAAATATATATGTGTATACATGTATATATAGCTTATACTTAAACAAACATGCATATAAAGATGTTAGGGGTGATAAGATACACACAGAAAACTAGAGAGCATTTTTGGGTTATCAGGTAGTCTGATATGACCACATTTGGACTGTGTTGGTTCAGCTTTTCACAGAATTATTACTCAATTGTTTTTTTACGTTAGAAATCAATTTTTAATTAAAAATATTACAAGAAATATTTCTATAAAATGCATAACTACATTTGTTACAAAAAATAATTATACTTACAATCTGTATCACTCCCTTTATCACACTCCCTTTATCTTATATGAAGTCTGCACTAAGAAATATCTTTTAGAGTTTAATGCTAAGCAAGCTTTGTTTTTCTAATGAAAATCCAGAATCTTCTTTGTTGATAATGAGAATTGTTTAACTGATATTTTCCTTTAGTGTTGGCTGCCAGGAAACTCAGAATTCAATTTGAAATGCACAGTAAAAATTAAATAATATGAAAGCATGTATATGTTCTGTATGTACACATTTTTTATTTTATATTTTTATCATTATTGTCACTTTACATAATATCCTTTGGTTTTTTTAAAGTTTATTTATTTACTCTGAGAGAGAGAGAGAAAAAGTGTGAGACTTGGAGGGAGAGGAGAAGACAGAGAATCCCAAGCAGACTCCACGCTATCAGCACAGAGCCCAGTGCAGGGCCTGATCCCATGAACGTGAAATCATGACCTGAGCCAAAATCAAGAGCAGGACACTTAACTGACTGAGCCACCCAGACGTCCCTATATAATCCCTTTTGAAACTATCTCAGATTCTTTGTGAAATGAGACAGGGTAAAGTAAATATAAATAAATAAAATATTGTTTATCAGGGTGTCAGTTTATGTTGTCTTAAAGACTTGTCAACTTCCAGTAAAAGCAAAAGCCATGAATTATTTACTTCAAGAAAGTCCATATTCTCTTTGACAGAATGGACAGAATTTACAGTACTAATAAGATCTATACTGTGGATGCCTAGTAACAGATGCAAAAATTTCTAATGTATCTGCTAATCTTCCTAACCACCTTGCAAATAGGGACAATGTGTCTCCATTTTTCTGAGGGTCAGAAAATTTGAGTGGCTTGTTTATATTAAGGCCACCTACCTGGTAAGTGATAGAGACACTGCTCAAATTTCTCACATAAAATGGAGGAATAGATTCTATACAGTATGGGGTGCAGAGTCTGGTGTACTTTAAATCACAGGAATGATAAATTCCATGCCTTGTCTATGTTTGTTTTCTTAGGTGTCAGTGCTTGGCAAAGAGTAAATGCTAAAGGATTTTTGATACATGACTAAAAGAACAGATGAGTAAATAAATTAGGAGTAATATAACAAATAGCAGAAGTCATACGACATATAATATAATGAACAGTATAATTATATAATGAATATAGTATTTGAGTTTATCTTAATATTTGTATTATTTGTACTACACATTATATTTCAAATGGCATTTCATAGGTGATCCCACACAAATTATTGCACTGAATTTCACAGAAGGTCTGTGCGGCAGATGTCTGGGAAACCAGTCTCAGCATGAAGGAACTAGTGAAGATAGTGAGTGTTGAAGTTGGGGTTTGAATCCTCATCTAACTCTAGAGCTTGTGATCATATGAAACTTTGCTGATAAGCCATCTTTATTTAACTGATGGTTTATTTAATTCTAATGAGTGAGTTCCACATTTTATAAGTCTATTCCACTCACTCACAGGTAGATGTCAACTTATTTGATTACTCCTTCCTGGAGACACTTTCTTCACTTGGCTTCCAGGACCCCACACTCTGTCAGATTTCTCCCTACCTTCCTTGTCAATCCATCAATCTTTTTTTTTTTAATGTTTATCCATTTTGAGAAAGAGAGAGAGGGAGGGTGAGGGGCAGAGAGAAGACTACAGAGGATCTGAAGTTGGCTCTGCCCGATGTGGGGGCTCAAACTCACAAACCATGAGATGGTGACCTGAGCCAAAGTCAGATGCTCATATGACTGAGCCACCCAGGTGCTCCAAATATATCAATCATTTTTGTCTATTCCTCCTCTTTTCTTCAAAGACTAGAATGCTGGTTTGATCCAGTGCTTAGTCTTTAGTCCCTTTCAATTTTCTGTCAACCCTCATTCCCTTGGTGATACCCAATATCATGGCATTAAATACTATTTTTATGCCCAGTCTCCCCAATTTGTACATCTAGTCCAGATCCATTTCCTCCAGATTCATAAATTCAGCTGTATACTTTATATTTCTTCCTAGATCTCCAGTAGACATCTCAAACTCAACATGCCCAAATATGAATATCCGACTTTTCCTCCTAAACTTGCTCCCCATCTCAGGTGAAGGCAATGCCATACCTTGCAAGTGCTCAGGCCATAACCTTAGTGTCATCCTTGATATGCCCTCCTTCTTTTTTCATATCCCACATCCACTACATTAGCAAATCCTGTTGGTGTTACCATCTTAATAGATTCAAAATAGAATTTTTGTCTCTATAGGGGCCACTCTGATTTGATCCTTCATCATTTTTCTCCTGGATGATCACAGTCTCCTGCTAACTGGTCTCTCTGCTTCTGCCCTTGTCTCCTTACCAGCATGAGAGCAGGGATGGTGATCCTGTTGAAGTATAAGTAACACGATATCAGTTCTCTGCCCTGAAACCATATAGTGGTTTTCTCTTTTACTCGGGGAAGAAGTCATTCTTGACAGTGGTCTGCAAGGTCTACATGTCCTGGGCCTCTGTTTCCTCTTTAACATTTTTTACTTATCTATTCCACCTTGCCATTCCCTAAACATGCCAAGCCGGTATTCCTTTTAGAATGTTTCTCTGTCTTTTCTATCTGGAACAAGAACTTTCTAAATATGACTTTCTCAATTATTACCCTGTTGACCCCATTTAAAATTATACCCTTTCTCCCAGTTCTCCATATCTTGATCTACCTTTTCTTTTTCATCAACTTATTTCTAATATAATACATTAGTTATTTATTATGTTTATCTTGCTTTGTTTTCTTTTCTGTGTCAATCTGCTAGGATATGAATTTCTCAAGGACAGAAGTATATATTTATCAATATATCCCACTCTCCTCAGCAGTGCATGAGTCATAGTATATGCACAATAAATAGTTGTTTAATTAGCAAACTAATTCATATACGAGGAATTGCAGTGCCCTTTTGCAGTTACTACAGGTTCACTGTCAATTATTCTAGGACAAAGTGCAGCTGACTCTCTGTGATTATAGATAGTTACTATAGGCAGGTCCATATCATACCCTGCCTTTAAGGTTAAGTCAGAGAAGTCTATGCTGTAACGCAGTGTGTTCGTTTGACCAAAGTGGTCCCTAAACCTGTTAAGAGCAAATATAGGCATTCCCCTTTCTCACCATTTGACACTTTACCACTCTGTTCATTGATCATATAACAAAGATCTAATAAAGTAGAGCACTGCTGGGGTGCCTGGGTGGCTCAGTAGGGTAAGCATCTGACTCTTGGTTTCAGATCAGGTCATAATCTCTCTGTTTATGAGTTCAAGCCCCACATGGAGCTCTGTGCTGACAGTATGGAGCCTGATTGGCATTCTCTCTCTCTCTCTCTCTCTCTCTCTCTCTCTCCCTTTCTCTGTCCCTCCTCCACTCACTCTCTGTCTTTCTCTCCCTCTCTCTCAAAATAAATAAACTTTAAAAAAAGTATAGCGCTGATTATTACTGTTGGTGTCTGCACATATTTTAGCAGGCGTAACATCCTATTTGTAAGCAGGTACAGCCAGGGAAAATATGATTTTTATTTGTGGCATTCATTTTTAATTCCTCATCACTAGAAGGGCATTGTCCATAAGTGAGGACTATCTGGGGGCACCTGGGTAGCTTAGTTGGTTAAGCATCTGACTTCAGCTTAGGTCATGATCTTGCAGTTCCTGAGTTCAAGCCCTGAATACGGCTCTGTGCTGACAGCCCAGGGCCTGGAGCCTGCTTCGGGTTCTGTGTCTCCCACTCTCTCTGCCCTTCCCCTGCTTGTGCTCTGTCTCTCTCTGTCTCTCAAAAATAAATAAACGTTAAAACAAACAAACAAAAAAAATTAAGTGAGGACTACCTAAAACAGGGTTTGTTTTCTTTTGTTTTCTTTTAAATCAGAATGATACGCATGTGACTTTAATTTTCATTTTGGGATATTTTACCCCAATTCCAGTTAATAGGTTTTAATTGACACATAATCCTTCATTGTTCATTAGGAAACCTTCTGATTTGTGTGTGTGTGGCAGGGTGGGTAGGGGGAGGGCACAGAAATATTAAACACACTTTAAAATAAAAACATCACCCTATAATGCAAATATTTTCATTTTAATATATTTTTATTATTAGTTTTTTTCCCACCTATATGTACAATGTGCATAGTTGAATTTGTAAAGTTTGTTTACACTTAATATTTCTTCTCCAAATATCAACCTCACTTTTCAGTCAACCATCTATGTTGATCAGTCCTGAAACACTGAGTTTCATAAACACTGGAAGCCAGTAACTAGAGGGAAACCCATAAAAATGGGCACAACTCTCTTTTTATAATAGATTTTTCCTTCGACTTAGTGTGTTCATTTCCTTTTAAGCATCTGAGTTACCTCTTTAACCATGAACAGAAATGAAGTGGTTAAATTTGTGATGAGTGCTATTGAGTACCCCATACTACAGACAATTTTTCTGGGCCTAAAACATGGAGTGAGAAAAATGTCAGTAGTTTTCAGAATTTCATATCTTATTTTTAAAGACTGCATTGGAACTGGATTTATTGCTTTATTATTACTTTGCATTCTCAAAAACAACAGGTACTTTCTTTTAATGAGTTGCTTAATTTTCTCCAGCCTTGATGAACAATTTAAATTGTCCTGGGTTTTCAATCTGTTTTGAGTTTAACTCCCCTCCCCAAGTTCTGTATTCATTTTCCTAGGTTGATTTGATTCACTCTCAATTAATTAATTTACAATTAATTAATTAATCTTCCCTCGACGACTGCCTTAGTGGCATCACAACTCATATTAATGGTGGCATGCCTGTTCTAATTAAAATCAATATGTAGTTCCTAATGACATAGTCTTATCTACTAGAAATACTGAAACATTAGATGGAATACATTCTGTTTTTAGACCAAAATCCATATGACCTAATACCATTTGATAGTATAATTGCAATAAAAATACTTATTTTGTATCTTAAAATATAATATGACTAAGATAATTTGTATGCCAGTCACTATATATCCTAGTAATTAACACATTGTCTAGAAATTAAAATGACATTGCCCTTTTCAATCAGATAACCATCCCCCCCCCTCCCATACATGTTATTCACTTAGGATCTTAGGGGTATGCAATGCATTCATTCAAATGGCACCTAATTTGCTAGACTCTGCCTTATATAAATTCTAAATTTGTTGCAATTGTTGCTAAAGTTGTAGAGTAAGGGCTTCATCTTAAAAGACTTTTTAGTTCCAATTGTGAATCTGACACTGATCTAAAATAACATATTAGGAGGAGACAACATTACTTCTGTATCCACCCCTACTGGAGCAGCACTGATAAAATTTTATAGTGGGCTGGCATAGGGATTAAGTTATAGTCCCCTCTCAATTAAAGAACAGCCAGTTTATTATACTATGTATGGCAGGGACAGCAGAGAGAGCTCATTTGCTATTAGTTTAAATTTGGCATAGAATTTTATATAGTGTGGGCTTTGTCTAACTAATGATCGTGGATATAATTTTAAAAAGATGTTTCAGATCATATGCATTAAACTGAAGGGAAGCTCTGCCTTCTTGCAATGACCAAAAAGTCTAAAATGTGTTGTTCGCAACAGCCCAACTTTCTAAAAAAATGTTAGTCTACGCTTGTTTCTCTGACCTATTTTCTTTTTTTTTTTTTTTTTTTTTTTCAACATTTTTTATTTATTTTTGGGACAGAGAGAGACAGAGCATGAACGGGGGAGGGGCAGAGAGAGAGGGAGACACAGAATCGGAAACAGGCTCCAGGCTCCGAGCCATCAGCCCAGAGCCTGACGCGGGGCTCGAACTCACGGACCGCGAGATCGTGACCTGGCTGAAGTCGGACGCTTAACCGACTGCGCCACCCAGGCGCCCCTGACCTATTTTCCCTGATCAGTCTTAGAATTTTTCCTTTTTCTCTTTGACTAGTTATATATCATGTAAAAAATCTGCATCTTTAGACACCATCACAGTCTATAGAAAGCCAAGCAATCAATATTAAAACAGAGCTTAATCTATGCAAAGCTCTGTGTGGAAAGCTATGTAAAATCCAAAGAATCCTGCTCTCAGGGAGTTAATGGATCTGTTTTCTTCTCATTGTCTATTTCTCCCTTCTCACCAGTCAGAAATGGTCAATTCTAATCTTTTTTTTTTTTTTTTTTCAAACTATCCCATCTCCCTCTCTCTCTCTCTCTCTCCCTCTTCTCTCTTTTCCAGTCAGACCTTTTTATAGGCTTCTTTTTGATAATTCTTTTTACTTCATCTGTATTAATTCTTGCCATAATATCTTGTTCCCCAATATAGAAGAGTATCTTTTTTTTTTATATTTAGTCCTTTAGTTTCTTCTCTTTAATGACCCATTGAGCAACATAACCCCAGTCTCAAATGTAGTGAAATCATATCTTACGTAGAATGGTGAAAGCTTCCTCCAGTACCAATGCAAAACAAAAAAGACACTTTTTCTGTAATGCATCTGTGAGACACAATTCAAATTATTTATCTCTTGAGAATCACTGGTCATACAAAATAGAGAAAAGCACCTTTCAGGGGAATAACCTAGCCCAGGGTTTCTCTTTATCAATGCCAATATTAATCTTTATTGAAACCTAGGTGGAGGGTAATTCTCCTAGTAAATGTGGTGACCAGGATAGTTTGTGCATTCAGTGACATGTACTAAAATAGCGTATCAACTTTGTAAGTTTAGAAGACTCCTGGGCTTTCTGTTTTTAATCAGGCTATCGATTCTCTTGCCCAATTGCTACAACCAAACACAGGCACACAATTCTATACACTATTCATTAACAAAGCCGACCAGTAACATTGACTTTTCACTTGTGAACACACTGGGATCTATCTTGAGGTGGTAAGAGTGATCACTGAGATCACTGATCTGATACTCTCCTTCATTATAAAAACAATATCCATAAAATAATGTGAGTATTCCTTTCTCCTTTCCACTGTTTTTTTTTTTTTTACCTAGTTCCAAAGATGATTACATTTTACATTTTAAAGACTTAAAAAATAGGACAGAGTAAATTTTAGAAATACAAAATTGTATATTGTATTCAGTTGCAAATGAAGTGTCTTCCTATCCTGTTTCACTTCCTCCTCCCAAAGGCAAATGTTGTTCTTGGTTTCTTATGTGTCCCTCCATATTCGTTCCATAGTCTTTTACACACCTCTATCCCTATCTATTGACCTATCTATTATTGTTCTTTTAAAAATACAAATAGCAATAGATTATATACATTATTACTGAATGAATTTTGTACATTAAAAAAGTATCTGTTGAACAATTCCAACTAATTTATATAGATACTTTCCCTCGAGGAGGTGGAACATAATTCTACTTCCTAAGTGTAAGATGCTTATATGGATTCTATTTTTACTACAAAGTAAAGTATGGAAAAGGAGGACAGAAATAACTCACGGTGGAGAAAATCAACAAACAGTACCTTCACCTGGTGGTCAAGTTTAAATGATAAGCCATGTTGATAAGTCAAGTCATCAGTAATCGTGGTCACTTTGATAGCATATATCCTTGATATTATGTGATGAGAATGACAATTTACTTCTGTGGTCTTCCTTCCTAAATCCCATAACCTCTGTCTAGCCATGAGAGAGACATCAGGCAAACCTAAATTAAAGGACGCTGTACAAAATACCTGGCCAGTACTCCTCAAAACTCTCATGGTCATCAAAAGGAAGAGAAGTCTGAGAAACTTCCATTGTCTAGAGGAGACTAAGGAGACTTTACAACTAAATATAATGCAGTTTCCTGGAGGGAATCCTGGAACCAAAAAAGGGCATTAGGCAAAAACTAAG
The DNA here is from genome assembly GCF_024362965.1 of Panthera pardus. NCBI lineage: Eukaryota > Metazoa > Chordata > Mammalia > Carnivora > Felidae > Panthera > Panthera pardus. Next base: position 59,411,082 of record NW_026526810.1, on the reverse strand, counting down.
GAAGTCTAAATAAAGTATGGACCTTAGTTGTTACTAAAGTATCACTATTGTATTAGTTGTGACAAATGTATTGTAGTAATTGGGTATAGACTATATGGGAACTCTCTAACATTCTTGAAATTTTTCTATAGTTCTAAAATTATTCTAAAATACAAAGTTTATTAAATGCTTTTAAATGAATCCTTTGTGTATGGCTGGATTTATATTTTTGCTGTCATAACCTATGAGCTATATAATAATATACATATTTCAGGTAATGCTTTAACTTTTAGAATTAAATTATAATTTTAAATAGAGTGTATGGAATATTTAGAATTACTCTGTAGACTTATTCTCTTAATCATCTTCAATTTTATATGGTATGTAACTAAAGAAATGTAAGCAAGACTGCTTCAATCATAACCCAGTATTAGAAAATAAAATGTGAACAATTTCCACAGTCAAGAGTATTCTACATTCTTATTAGTGTTTAATATTTTCATCAATGATGAAGTAGATGTCATGCAGTTCTCTTATGGTGAACATAACTCACTTGGAAGCTTAAGCCTGGAAATAGGTTGAAGTCACAAAAGAACAAAATATTTGGAAAAGATTGGCTGGATTTAAGCATAGCAATAGAATAAACTGTGTTACTGGACATATGAGTTGACCCTGAATCAACAATACATGGTAATTTACAAAAAGGTACAAGTCTGGGATGTGTAAATGTTGGACTAATGCCACCTCACAGATGTCCAGGGTAGGGCTAAGCAGGGATTCTGAATGGAAGCACAGAGCTTATCAGACTGATCAGACAGGGACAGAGATAAACCTGGAAGCCAGACCTGCCCAGAAAACCAGCTGCAGAAATGAGAGGATTATAGTGAGGCAGGTGGAAAATGGTATACTGAGAGAGGAAAAGGATCCGAGTTGGGAAGGTTCAACAAGAAATAACTTGGAAATTTATTAAGTAAGCAGTAGAGGCCATAAAACCAATAACAATGACAACATCGGGACCATTTGTCATAAGCACCTATTTTCGCATCTTTGTGCCTTTATAAATGCTGCTCTCTCTCCCTGGAATACTCTTCCTTTCACTTTTCATTACCTCCCTTTCCTTCTTTACAATTCAATTCCCATATTACCTTTCTGGTGGTGAGGGAAGGTCACTAACTGTTCAGGTGGAGTAAGGTGCCCCTCCCATGTGCCTCCATGGTCCTCTGAACTTTCTGATACACACAGATCTGTTGATCTGAACTGTGTCCATCTGTGAATCTCCTGCAGTCATTTTGTGAATTCCATCCTAGCATGGACTCTGCCTTGTTTTGTTGTTGTTGTTTGAGTCTCTGTATACTCCATGCATAGTGCAATGTGCAATCACAGTAAATACTCTTCCTATGCTTACAGAATAGAAGGGTTGGCAAAAATGAGGTAGGGTGCCCATAGTGAGGCCATTCGGGTATTTGACAGTTATCAAAAGCAAAAGATGTAGATCTAATATTTTGTGATTCACTGCAGCCATCATGATCCATGGGGCAATCCTTGATTAATACCTTGCATTATTCAGATCCTAACATTTGACTGTCACAAAATCTACACACATACAACCAAAAGCAGATCTTAGGGACCTGAAAGGTGACAGGGACACAAAGATGAGAATTTTTAGGGGAATAAAGCTTCAGAAGAAAGGCTAAAGGAATTGGTACTTTGTTTCTTTAAGGGCCTAGAAGAGAAGGCAATTTAATAAAAATCTTCAAGCCTAGACAAGGAATTTCCATCTGAACTGAAGACGGAAGAATAGAAAATGAATTCAAACTTGAGTACAAGGAAAAATTATCCATCAGTTACAACAGTTTATCATTAAGATACATTTAGGGAAGTGGTCATACAACTATATTCTGGATAGATTTTTATCTCTGGGAGTTAGTGTATGCTTAATCCTGTATGAAGTTGAGGCAGGGGGCCAAAAGACCGTAAATGCTTTGTCCAGTCCTAAGATTCAGGGATTCCAGTGGTGAGAGTACATTTCTACTTATAACATTCATCCTGCAGATGTGTGATTCTCTAAGTAAGCTTTAAGATAAAGCATTACAGTTTGGATCTTCCCAAATGATCTCTAAGTTGTTCTACACACTTGAGCCTCTGATGGTCATGAATCACTGCTAATCTCTTACAAACATATTTCTCCAGATAACATCAGCTTCTCTCAGAATACAGAAAGGAAAGAAGGACTGCATTTCTTTATGCTTCTGCTGAGAATAATTGTAGACATTTACTGGACACAGAAGAAGTTAAAATCACTTGGGGTCGGTATCTAGTTCATAAACAGGCAGCTCTTTGTATATAAACCCCACTAACCCAAAGCAGCATCTGGCTTCTTCCTTGCGGTAATTGTGTGCTCAGACAAAACTCTTATATTTTTTCTTTAGTCACATTTGCCAGCCACACCAAACCAAACAAAATCTACCTCCTTTGTCAGCTTGGTGGCTCATTATTGGCTGATAGTTTACAGCAATCTCTGAAAATGTGATACATAATAATGTTAATACTATGAGACTATTTATTTCAGGTGTTATTTAACTAGTTATGAAAGCACTTGGAGTTTTACAACAGCAGAATAAATTCCATTGTTACGTCATTTCAACGACTGTGAAATCTGTACTAAACAACTTCAGAAGTGATGCTCCCCTTCTGTCTTCCCCTTTATTTCTGTATTTAGATCTCTGAAAGGAAAAAAAAAAAAAACAAACCAACCCTATCCTGATGACCTAAAAACAAAAGGCAAGATGGACACATTCAACTTTCCTTTCGACCTCGACCTCCTAGCTCCGGTATGTAAGTAGCAAATTTTCACTTGAAAAATACCTCACCACTATGACCCTCCCCTTTTGTAAGGGGAGAGGGGGTAAAGCCCCAGGCAAACATAATCAGCTATTCTAGGAAAATTTAAAATATGTATGCAGCCATAAGGAATGTTAGTATTTGAGTGGAAACACACAGTTCCCACTGCAAGCTGCTGTTAGGGTTACAGTGCTCTGACCACTTAGGCCGAAAGTGAAAGAGGCATTAATTAAGTAATAACGATCAAGGTATGGGGCATTTCCTGGGGATTAATGACCAGCTGGGGGAGTTGATAGCCCACAGTGCAGCCAAGGGCCATTAACCCCAGCTGGTCATCAATTCCTGGGCCCTGTGTTATAGTCATTATTGCTATCATAAGCCAAAAATGAAAAGCAAATGGGTCTATGGATTACTTTTATGGATGATACAGTTTCAATTGGTATCTACAGGGCATTCCTGGAGAATGAATGCTCTGTCCAGGAGCCAATCAGGTGCTTCGACATTCCATTCTACTTAGGATGCTGCCTGGAAGGAATGCAGGGTGAATGAGATAGGCAGCCAACGGTTGAAAAGTTTCAGGTCTCTGTTGACACTTGAGAGCTATTGAAGCCATAAAGACCACATGGAGGAGGATGCAGAGAAAGAAAAGTGCTATATAGGTAGGTGTGTGTTTTCTTGTGGGTGCCCCAGTTTAGTGCCTTTATCGAGAAGTGGAGAAAAATCATTGGATGATAATGAGACTCCTAGAAGACAGAAAATGCCAATTTGCAGAAGGAAAAAAGAGACATGAAAGGACTGTGTACTCTACTGAAAAAAAAAACCCACATACATTAAAAATAAAGAAAACGAGAGACTGTCAGCCTACAGTGATCAGGTTGGACAGATAGAAATTAATTATATTGGGTTTAAGAAGCTGCTTCTGCAGCCTTGGTCAATTTTAAAAAGCACATTAGAAGATATCTCAGACTGACTTTCCAATTACCATGGATGGTAGCAAAGTGCATTGAAACAAAACTCATTTTAAATGGACAAATGCATTTGATGATGACTGACAATACTTTTAAAAATTATAAATTTAGTCATTGGCCAAGCTATTTTGAAGGTGATTCTGAGCAGAGTTGACCTCTGCAAAAGGGGAACAATATTAATGAAGGCCCTTCACCATCAAATTAATAATCTCAAGTAAGAGGATGCAATGGGACAGTGTGTGTCTATGCACGTGGACATGCCCATTGGGGGGATCCTGGGAGTAAAGAAATGTTTGAATGGAAAAATAATTGTGTACCAGAATTTCAATTTAATTGTAAAGTCACTTTCCAAAAACCAATACCCAAATCCACCTTTTCCTAGGACTTTGTAGTGATTGGAGAGATGAGTTCTCTGATGGAGATACGTAAGAAATAAAGAAATTGTGTTTCTGGCAACATTTTGCACTGCGAACCAGTCCTTAAAAATTACTTTTTCAGTGGAGAACTGCTTGCAAAACAAAATAAAGTACATTGTGTGTTCATATACACACATACCTTCTTCTCACTCCATCAGAAACAAGGGTTAAAGCTGAGATGAAGGTGGGGCGCCTGGGTGGCTCAGTTGGTTGAGTGTCCGACTTCGGCTCAGGTCATGATCTCATGGTTTGTGAGTTCGAGCCCTGCGTTGGGCTCTGTACTGACAGCTCAGAGCCTGGAGCCTGCTTCGGATTCTGTGCCTCCCTCTCTCTGCCCCTCCCCCGCTTGTGCTCTGTCTCTCTCTGTCTCTCAAAAATAACTAAATGTAAAAAAAAATTAAAAAAAAAAAGCTGAGCTGAAGATTAATAAAATCTCAATGACCAAATAATAAATAGAATCTTAGTGTTTCCATGGCTTTGTGGTAAATAATAAAAGCATACATTATTAAATACATATAAAATACAATTGGCATCCCTGTGTTTCTAGGTTGGCTTTTATCAGCACCATTTTCTCTATCTGTGATGGCAAAACATTTTGAGGAAGGAAATTCATTTTTCAGATGAACATCATATTAAACTCAGAACATAGAGCATAGCCTGGGTTTACCTAAATTTCTTTGACTCACAGCTATGCAGAGAAGACTCAGCCTATGAATGGTCACCCTTGAATGTCTGAAATTTTCTTCAGCTCATCTAATATTCTTCTCTACATGTTCCTGGATCATTAAAGATGGATAAGAGAAATTAATAAACCTGTTTGTACCATCTACCTACTCATCCAGCAATATAATAGATGTGAGCAAAATAAATCATGTTGAGTTCATCATTTTTAACTTTTTAACTTTGCTCCTCTCCAAAATGTTGTCCACCATCGGGTTTTCAGATATTCATCCAAGTGGGTGACTTCCAAATCTAGATTTTCTGCAATGATCTCTCACCCAAGTTTAGGACTGGAATTATAATCGGCTTCAAGACTTTATATCTTATGCTCCTGCTGACTCTAGACAGTCAATAGGTCCCAATCCGGAATCCAAGCATTTCCCCTAACCTCTTTCTCTTTCCAAAGATCTCACTATTTCTGGATCTACAATTTTCACATTCATACAGGCTAAAGACCTTGAGGTTATCCTTGATTCTGACTCTCCATCATCCTACATTACCAAGATGTTGTCAATAAACATTCTTTCATGTTCAAAGCATGACACACTCGTCCTTCCTTTCTCATGCCTTCCCTCCCTCTACTGCCAGATGAATGGACACCTTTCTCCTGTCTGGGCTGTCAACATTTTAATCAATGACTTGGACAAAATATACAAGTTGCTATCAAATAGGCAGATGGCAAAAGTCTGAAAGGAATAGTGAATATTTTGTTTGAGTGCATTAGAATCAACAAGATGGAGATTTGTCACTCCCTTCCTTTATAAGCTCTTGATGGTTCTCTGTTGTCTTCAGCTTGGAGTCTATGCTTCTCAGCCTTGAATATCAGTCTTTAGTTCTCCCCATTATGTTCCATGTACTCTATGCTCTAACCTGCCCAATTCCTTCATGTGTCCAGCCTTTTCACACCTTGATAACTATTTTCAAGGGGTTTCATAATCTGGAAATAATCTTGTATTGCACATCTTCCTACTTCTAAAAAAAAGCTTCTCCTTGCTCTTTTTTTGACTAAAAGTTTAAAGTTTTAATCCAAATTTGGACAAGTGTTGGGAAAACCTGCTCCTACCTACTCTTAGAATACAATGCAACAATCACGCTCCTTGGTATTTACCCAAGTGAGTTGAAAACTTACGTCCACCCAAAAACCTGCACATGGATGTTTATAGCATCTTTGTTTATAATTGCCAACACTTGGAAATTGCCAAGTTGTTCTTCGTTATGTGAATGGATTAGTAAACTGTGATACATCCAGAAAATGGAATACCATTCAGTGCTAAAAATATGAGCTATAAAGCTATAAAGCATATAAAACATGCTGGAATTTTAAATGCATATTACTAAGTGAAAGAAGCCCATCTAAAAAAGGTGCATAATGTATGATTCCAACTTCTTGACATTCTGAAAAAGTCAAAACTATAAACAGTAAAAAGATCAGAGGTTGCCAGGGGTCAGGAGGGGTGGTGAGGTGGCAGGGATGAATAGGCAGAACACAGAGAAATTTTAGGACAATAAAAATACTCTGTATGATACCAAAATGGTGGATACATGTCACTATACATTTTTCTAAATTTGTGGAACGTACAACACCAAGAATGAATGGTGGACTACAACACTGGGTGATTATTTTGTGTCAGTGTATCAATTGTAACAAATGTGCCACTCTGGTGTGGAATGTGGATAATGGGGGGAGGTAATCGGAGGGTCTAAGGGGAACTATCTATACCTTTCCCTCAATTTTGCTCTGAACCTTAAACTATGCTTAAAAAATCTAAAGTGTTCATAAAATAAAACAAGCAAAGACTCTTATTCATCTTTCAAGGTCTAGCTGAATGTCATAGTCTCTCTATAGTTTTCCTCAAGGCACTTAACCCTCCTAATAAGATTAAATGCTTTCTCATCTTTGTTACCAGAGCATTTTCCATAAGCATTCCACTTTAGTGTTCATCATTTTGTGGTTTCTTTTATTTACTACTTAGTGTCCTTGTAGCCTGTATGCTACTTGATGGCTGGGAATTTTATATATATATATATATATATATATATATATATATATTTTTTTTTTTTTTTTTTTTTTTTAAGAGAGAGAGAGAGAGAGAGCATGAGCGATAGAGGGAGAGAGAGAATCTTAAGCAGGCTCCATGTTTAGCATGGACTCAATCTCACAACCCTGAGATCATGACCCGAGCTGAAATCAATAGTTGAACACTTACTGACTAAGCCACCCAGGTGCCCCTTATCTCATTTATTTCTAATTCTTAGCACCAAAGAAATGAGAGACACACAATGGGTACTCAAACGTTGGTTGCATTTTGTTTAATAGAGTGAGGGGCCAGCCCTAACTAGGTGAAATTGAACATGAAAACCTGTATTGTATTGTTTAAGTATAAGGTAGGCTACATGGCTTTCCAGCATCGTCAACAAAGGTGATCTGAAGGGTTATTCAATAGTAACCTCATTGTGAAGCAATATGATTTTAGGTGGCATCAATAGGAATAAATAATGTAGACAATGGGAAGTTATAATTCCATATTCTCTTGCACTGGTGTGAAACCAAGTTTAATACCTATATTATCTAAAAACCTATAATATTGTATCCTATAAAATGTTGTGAACCACATTTTAAAAAGAACCCAGAAAGGGGAGCCTGGGTGGCTCAGTCAGTTAAGTGGCAGACTTCAGCTCAGGTCATGGTCTCAAGGTTTGTGAATTCGAGCCCTGCATTGGACTCTGCGCTGACGGCTCAGAGCCTGGAACCTGCTTCAGATTCTGTGTCTCCCTCTCTCTCTGTCCCTCCCTGTTCGTGCAGTTCTGTCTTTCTTTCTTTCTCAAAATGTGAATAAACATTAAAAACATTTTTTATAAGAACCCAGATAGAATAAAATGTTTTTTCAAAGGTAAACAGCAAGGATGGTGAAAGGAATGAAACAAATATTCTAAGGAGGCACTCAGAAGGAGACCAGAACACTGATTTCTGATGTTCCAGTGAAGGGTGTGAGTGGAAGTACAACCTTAAGGATGAAATTAACAAGGACTGGTGTGAGTTTCCAGGAGAAAGATGTGCTTCTGTGAGAGAATAGTTTCTGATCATCAAAGCAGAACCTAAATAGCCTGGCCCACCTCTGGAAGTGGTATCACTTGGCATAGGTTGGACACCTACTTTTTAGGAATGATATAGAAGGGAAAATGAGATATTCTCATAGATGTCTTTTTTGTTTGGTTGGCCCATTCATTACCATAAAAAATTAAAGAAAGAGTTTACATACATTTAGATGGAACATGAACTCATGAGTTCATTAGTTGCCACAGACTCAACCTATTTTATTGTCATAATTATTTGTTGGACATATTTATGTTTTTGCCTCCCTGGATCTTGCAGGTTAAAGTCTGAAGGCTCTTGAAAGTTGAAGTTTTCAACCTCTGATTTGGAGAGTTTCTTCTAACTGTGAAATTTTAGGCTTTGCTTCCTCAACATAAATTCTCTTCTCTGTCTGTTCAGTCCAGTGTCTTCATTGGTCTGTTGAAGTTTTCCTTATTGTAACAGCTTCTTCTCCTCCCCATCTATGCTTTTAGTTATTTTATTCTACTTTTTTATGTTTATTTATTTTGAGGGGGGCAGAGAGAGAGGGAGAGAGAGAATCCCCGATACAGGGCTTGATCACATGAACTGTGAGATCAAGACCTGTGTTGAAATCAAGAGTTGGACACCTGAGCCATCCAGGTGCCCTTCCATCTATGCTTTCAAAGTGGTATTTGAAGGCCCACATTCTCTAAGAACCAACCCCTATTTTGAGTCCCAAACCTTCCAGAGATTACTGTCCATGTTTCCACCAATATAAAGCACTTTTATTTCACAATATAGAAGTAAACGATTTGAAGAATAAAACAAAAAAGAAAGACTGCATTGGAGAGCCTAGTATAGAGTGAGAACACATTGGGCCTTGTAACTAAAGCTCCATATTGGCAGACTCATTCACTTTGTCTTAGTCGGTAAGACTTGGGGCATGGAGGTACATAGGTGAACTTGAGCTCTGTTCAGTAAGGGTTGCTCACAAGAGGAAGAAGGATGGAGCAGAACTATGCATGCCCAGTGATCCTATCTAAATTAAACTGTAAGATAAGGAACTCTACCTCCCACGGGCAGGGTTAAGCCCAGAGGTACACTTTTGCACTGATAGAAAGGAAACATCAAGAATGGGAAACGTATTTCCCATTAACATCATTTTTCCCCCTAATTACTTAGTAGGTGTAGGTCTACTCTCCCCCAAAGATAAGATGTTTGAGAGCAGACACTTACCATATTCTTTTTTTTTTTTTTTAACTCAAAGTGCCCAGCACTGCGCAAAGACCATAAATACCAAATGCCATCACACAATGTAAAGAGCAGTGAATGAGAAGCCTAGAGACTTGACTTACAGTTTTTAGCTCTGACACTGTGAGATCTTCTTGCCTCTGGGCCTCAGTTTTTCATCTGGGAAATGGGGGGATTTGAAGAGAGTATGATTCAAGAGAGATTTGTAGGCCTAAGACCCATATATATATATGGTTGAAACAGATTCATTCCATGATTTGGTTAGAAGAATCTGTTCAGAGGTTAAAATGGAATAAAATATAGTTATTCATTGATCTTGCAGAACTGAATTGCCATAATTGAATTTAATATAAGTGAAAGACCTGAATGTCTGCATCAGCATTTGATAATGACATAAAAGCCTTTTCTGCACAGTTAGCTCCTATTTGCAGGTACCCAGAGCTGCCTGCCTGGCTTCCTCTTCCTGGACAGGGTTTTATTCTCCATGATAAGCTTTTTCCATATATATATATTTTTTTTAATGTTTAAAGTATTAATGTTCTGATCTTGGCAAGGTGTCCTGGAGGAGAAGGGTCTGGTAACCTAACTCACCCAAAGGTAAGAGTTTCATAGTATGTATGCTTTCATAACAGAATTTTAGGAAAGTGTTACACACTAGGTGGGGAGGTACTTTTGGACATGGTGTCTTTTTCCAGCGTCCCTCATACCATATTACGTAGGCATCTGTTCAGTCTACGAACACCCATAAAGCCTATTCAGGTTGTGTTCGAGAGAGATGGTGAGTGTGCACGTGCGTGGGGTTGTGTGTCATGCACCATCAAGTCAGGTGGACAGGGAGGTCCACGGCTGGATGTTTCACCTACAAGTGGATTATCCTGTGAAGTATCTTGAAGGGTATAAATCTGCTTGGATTCTCAAGAGATGGACTAGATGACTTGGTAGGTTTTTTTGTCTGTCTCTATTTCCTGAAATCTTTTCTACAAAAAAAAAAATATGGGGGGTGGGGGGCTCACATGTTGGAACAATTATCCAAGAATATTTCATCCCTGAGAAAAATATAACCCCAGAGTCGCTGCCAAAGTCAGTGAGATCCATGGCAGCCTGCCTTCTGCACACAGACCTTGCACATTAACACTTTAAGGACTCGAGCAGAGCACGTTTCACTGTCTCCTGCAGCTCACTTGTGAATGAAGGAGACTGACTAGGACCTCAGGGAAGGTGTCCTATGGCACCTGAAGAAATTTTTCTTACAAAATATGTACTAAATGGGCTCATTCTATTTTTAGGGTTGCCAGTCATATGCTGTAAACCTCATTTCCTTTCACATAACTGACAACTTGGATAAAATATTTAAAAGGCATCCTTAAAAGTTGGAGAATACTGTGACACAGATCACCGGCCCATTTCCTCTACTTCCTGGACGCAAAGCTCAAGTCCATTTCCTGGCCCTCCTTTGCAGTTAGGTGAGGCATGAAACTGAGATGCAGTCAATGGAATGTGACCAGAAATGACATACCCTACTTCTGGGCCTGGCCCATAAAAGCTTCACACTCATGACCCTTCATCTTCTTTTCCCTTTCTAGTTAGCTGGAGTGGAGTAAGCCCCCAGGGTGACATTGGGAGCTACATGTTAAAGACGGCGGAACCTGAGTCTCTGATAGATCTCTCCAAGGAGATCTACCCAACTAGAAACTCCCACAAGGACTCTTATGAGAGTGAGAAATAAGCTTTTTCTGTGTTAATCCACTGAAATTTGTAGGTTTATCTGTTACAGTGGTAAACATCGCTTTGACCAACGCAATTATGATCACATTAATTTGCCTGAAGGTTGTTATTTACATTGAATGCTTTTTAGTAGAGATAACATGTTTCTGTGTGTGTGTGTGTGTGTGTGTGTGTGTGTGTGTATGTGTGTGTTTGGTATGTTAAAATTATATCTGTCAGGAAACTACACTCTGACACTGAGATTTTTCCTTCTTCCACACCTGGCACATACTATCTCAACATTTTCTGTTTCTGCCTAACCTCATCCAAGCTTATACTGATGCCCACTTACCTTCTTGTTTTATTCTTTCCTCTGTTTCTTGTCTTTCTTTTTCAACACTTTCGGCTCCCTTTTCTCGTTTGGCACATTCATTCATTTAGCTCAAATTTACCGTGTGGCTATTATGCATCGGACATTTGCCAGGTAATGAGCTGATAGTGGTAAGCGAAACAAATTGGGCTCTTCTCCCCTCTCATGGAATTTTTGGGAGGATGTGGGAGATTGTCCAGGGATGGACAACAATTATGGAGGGATACAGAAACTCTGCTTATAGAGGATTATCACAGAAGGTTCTGAGGGAGTGGACTTCAGCAGTGAGCAGAGGGAAGAGGAAAAGGGAACCATGGAAGGAGAAGGGGAGGAGCAGTCTGACTTGTCCAAAGGCACTGAGGCAGAAAGTATTATGCAGGCTCAAAGAGTTTGGAAGGAGGCCACTGTGACTGCAGCTCTGTGTATGATGGAGAGAACTGTACAGAAAAGATGAAATTAGAGGGTACAGGGAGTTGTCTGGGTTTCAAATGTTATGGAAAGGAGCCTAGCTTCCCATGGAAGTGCAATGAGAAATTATTGAAAGATTCTAAGTGGGAAAGGAAAGTCATACAATTAGTGTTTTAAACATACTCTAGCTTTTGTTTAGGAAATAGATGGTAGGGAGCTGAGGGCTGAAAGAATGGTAGTCAAGTCCGGTGAAACATGATGTACTTTGGACTGCAGAGGATGCCGTAGGGAGTAAGAGATATAATGTATTTGTGGCACAATTTTGAATGCCTGTGTGACAACCAAGTTGAAATGCTGAATAGACAGTTAGATACATGAGTCTGGAGATCAGGGGAGGGGTCTGTGCTTTAAACGTAAATTTGAGAGTTGTGTTAGTGTATAATATTTAGTCACAAAGAGTAAAAGACCCAAGGCCTCAACTTACACTCACTGTGTGCTTTTTGGGTTGAAGGTCCTCATGGCTATAAGGAGGGCAATTTGCTCTTCAACCCATGTTTCCAGGTGGTTCTCTGAGAAGGTGAGGGGCTGCATCAAGCCTTCTGCATTCCCCTTCCAATCACCGTTGTAACAAGATGGAAAAAAAAATTGACCTCAAGATTTGTAATTTTTTTATGCTAGTACCTTTCCTAAAGGGGACCGGATTGAATTTGGAAGGAAATATGCAGGCACTGGGAACTTTCTGGGTGGACAGTGAGCTGCCTTAACCTGAGCTGAGTTCTGTAGACCTCATTCTATGATGTGGGGTGAATAAGGTCCACCTCAGTGACAGTCAAGAATGGTTTCTGGCGCGAGAGCCCTTGCCAGGCGATGTTTTGCTTTAGTGCCAGGGCTCAGGAGTGGAGATCCACCCGTGGTGGCCACCTGAGACTCAGGACAAAAAGTGCCCAGAGATCAAGACCCCCCGCGGAAGGAGTACGCTTGGCTACAATGTGAACCAAACCCTCTCTCCTTTCTTAGGCAATTAAAGAGCCTGGTTGCACACTTGGAGACACTGTTCACGCAGGCGATTCTTCTGCTATTAGAGAAGCAGATTGACTCCATTTTGATCATCCTGCCCTCGTCTGCTTGGCAAGCGCAGTGTGATGTCCATATGCTCTATTGTTCCCGTCAGCAGGGCGCTAACGTTTCTTTTGCTGCTGCTCTCACTTCTGTGGGGGATGTTTTTTTAGCCCCCTTTTCAATGTTGCCAACACATACATATATATTTTTAAAACATAGCACTTATTCTGGAGCTGCAGAAGGTGTGAGAGCTGTGTCCTCCAGCCATGGTACTGCATTTTCATTCAGACTCTGCTTCCTGCCTTTAAATGCAGCGTAGATTAGTTTTCCAAAGAGGTACCGATCACCAGTAAGTGGCAGTAGCCTGGCTTCAAGACAGGCTGCACTTACACTTCAGAGGCGACTGCCTGGAACTGGGAAAGGGTTGCAGCCAAACGGAATTTATTAGCGGGATCTATAGAATGTGTTTGAAGAGCTTCGGTGGTGTGAGCCTGCAGGCACACAGGTTGGCCCACCATCACACAAAGTCAACCAGGCCAACTGCTCAGGGGATTCAGCCTGGCATGCCTTGTCAGCATTTCTTTATTTCTTCCTGCCGAGAGACACAAATGGAACAAATTTTCAGTCCCAGTGACTTATGCTTCTTGTGCATTTTTCCCTCTTCCTTAGAGCTTCCTTCCATGTTCTCAGCCTCCACGCCAGCTTCTCTTCCCCAGATGGCGTTAAGGAAGCAATTGTTTCTTTAGTGGTTCCAGCTGATTCCCTTCCCCGCCCGGTACCTGGATTTCCTGTTGGGCTGGATTTTTAGCTGGGGAGAGTTTTCTCAGTTCCTCAAGTAAGGATTTTAAACTCCATATTCAGCGAGAGGGCTGTGGAACTTGGCTTCTCTACAAGAACTAATCAATGTGAAGTGTGGGCAATGCCGCACCTGATCCTGAGAGACCCCCACAGGAGTGGGAAAGATCATTTATTCTTCTTAGGGGTATGAAGCATTCAAACCCCACTTCAGAATGTTGATTTAGTTCTTCCAGATGACTTCTTTGCCAAATGCTTGCCCTGATAGGGACCACCTGAACTCTGCCGGAGACAGCAAGGTATGGCAGGAAGAGGACGGCCTTTGTAGCCAGACTCATGTGCACTCGGATGTCAGCTCTGTCTTCACTGACCGGGTGACCTTGGAAAAGCCAGCCCCCACTCCCCTCAGCCAACTGGGGCGAGGACGAAGTGGTGGGACTAAGGGTTTGGGGAGCAGCATGGAAGAAACAATCTGACATTGTACTGTTGAGACTTCCTGTGGGATGACACTCACAGATTTTCATCTTTTTAAATTTCTGTCATGAAGGAAATCTTGCAATTTTGACAACTGCTGAACAAATAGACTCATAACCTTTTATTTTCACACGATAGCTAATTTTATGCTAATGCATTTCACAACCTAGTCCACTTATGACGGAAGCCTGAATTCTCTATCCTGGGGACTTGGATTGGGATGCTGGGTGAGACATGCTCCAATCTGTGTGTGTTTCGTTGAGGTAGGAGGGTTTTCCCTCCAATTCTCCCCTTCCTCCCCACCAGCCCTCAGCATTGGGATTAGTGCGGTAATGTTTGTAAAACACCTGGGAATCAGTTTGAACTACTTGACGTTTCAGGGACTGAACTGACTTATTATTATCTCAATTTCCATCCACATTCAATTTTATTTTTCAATACCAGACTCTCAAAAGCAGCCTGAACCTTCTCATTTGTACGACAAGGAGATTGCAATTATCTGTAGCTATTCTGAAGCTGCGACTACTAACATTGTTGATAGAACATCCCTATAATTGTGATGGGAATTTATTTTTCCTCTCGTCTTTTATAATTTGGGTGAATTTTATCCGAGTGTGAAGAAACTCACAGAAGTAGTTTATTTAATTTTTTTAAGTTTATTTATTTTGAGAGAAAGAGAGGGCACAGGTGGGCGAGGGACAGAGAGAGTGGAGAGACAGATTCCCAAGTAGGCTCTGTGCAGAGCCTGATGCGGGGCTCGAACTCAAACTGTTCTGACTGACCTGAGCTGAGATCAAGAGTCGGACGCTTAACCAACTTCGCCACCCAGGCACCCCTCTCAGAAGTGGTTTAAAAAGAGAAGCACAGTGATGTCTGGACATTCCCACCAGACTCCAGCCCATTCCCACCAGATGGATCTCTGCCACATGAATATTCAGGGAGCCCTGAAGAGTCCATTAAAAACAAAGTTGAACTCTACCTGTTTATAGATTACTTCTCTTTGTAATTACACTATGTTTCAGCAACTAATGGGAATGAAACTTCTTAACAAAAACAACTGACTTTCCATAACATGAATTAAAGGAGAAATTAAGGTCAATTCTGTTTCAAATAACTGTCTCGAAAGGAAAAAAAAAAATCTCTTCATTAATCAAAAGCATCCAGACCTACTTCCCCCTATTAATCCAGGTATATAGAAGCGCCTAACACTTGTAACCAATCTCTGTCTGCTCTAATGGATATTTGGAACCTTTATTGATTTGGGTAAATTTGCTTCTTCTAGGGTCAATAATGATAAATGAGTCATGTTCTGTATGAAGTGACTTGGTACTTTGAATTAAATGATTGTAATTATCTGTAGTTATTCTGTAACTGCTACTGTTACTGCTGTTGACAGAACATCCATGTAATTGTGATGGGAATTTTTTTTTCTCAGCTTTTTAATAATTTGGGTGAATTTGATCCGTGTGGAAATGCTCACCACGGCGGTTTAACGGGAGATACTACCGGGCGGGACACCTTCATGTGAGGTTCTGTCCCTTCTCTGCCACGTGCCCCAAGTTCTCGCTCTGGGTTTGGTGCCAATCACAGCTTCCCTTCAAACCTGAGACCTGGGGACTTCCAGGAAGAGCCAAGTGACACGGGGCCACCCAATGCCTTTCCAGTGGTGCACTGAATCAGGCTCAGAACCCAGAGATGAGAGGTTAATCACCCCGTGTTGCCAAGGCCATCCTTATAGGATATCCGTTTAAAAGTGATCATCCACCCTGTGGTGTGAAACACTCACTGGCGATGAGAAAACCCTGCCTGCCCACAGCAATTGCTGTGTGCCCCATCTGCAGCCGCCGTTTAAAGGGAGTCATCTAGGGGCGCCTGGGTGGCTCAGTCGGTTGAGCGTCCGGCTTCGGCTCAGGTCATGATCTCACAGTCTGTGAGTTCGAGCCCCGCGTCCGGCTCTGGGCTGACAGCTCAGAGCCTGGAGCCTGTTTCAGATTCTGTGTCTCCCTCTTTCTCTGACCCTCCCCTATTCATGCTCTCTCTCTGTCTCAAAAATAAACAAATGTTAAAAAAATAAAATAAATAAAAATAAAGGGAGTCATCTACGTACAAAGCCCTGCGCTCTGCCTCTGCGATGCAGGGCTCCCCAAATTACAGTGGGTGCAAATGAAAGGTATGCTCTCAGCTGACCTCTGACTTGAGGGTTTTGCCCACCTGCACTTCAGCCTCCAGGTGAGGACAATCCAGAGGCAATTTAGGACAGATTTAAAAGAAAGACCGGCTTCATACCCTCCAGCTATATGCTTCTCCTCTAAACCAAGGGACTAGAGATTCATGTTTTAACATGTATAGAGCAAATTTTAAGTTTTTTTAAATAAATGTTTTAAGAGAAAGACATTAAGTTGGGCAAAGTAGTTCCTCTTTCTGTGCCTCAGCGTCAGCCCTCGCAAAAGGAAGCTGAAAGAAAGGACTGCCTTTCGAAGATTTGTGGCAGCTCTAACCCAGGTATCTTGGGACAGTGGGGCTTTTAGAGATACTACCTTTGCATGCAAACCCATAGTAGAAATGTCTTCATTGTGGATGTTCCTGGCCAGCATCAAGTGGTCCGGTGAGGGTTCCTGTTTCAGTTGTGTGTGTGTGTGTGTGTGTGTGTGTGTGTGTGTGTGTTTCAAAACTCAGCAAAGAGAGAGAGATGGAGTGAAATCTTGCTGAGAGGAGGCAGCAATTTGCTGGACGTGAAATGGGAGAGACAACCAGTCACTGGGCTGGGCCCCATGTGTGCCAGTGACCTGGATTGAGAAATGCCTTTAAAAAAACAGCAATTTAGGACAGAATACTAAGTTGGAGAATAGGACATAATTGGCACTTCCAGAAAATAGAAGGGCACAGATGATAAGAGGTTGCTTGAGTTTAAATGATAGGGTGAAAAGGAAGAGATGGATGAGAACAGAAGTAGTTTCGAAATTTGGGACAGGCCCTTTAATGTTGCAAATCCTTGTAAGGAGGGCGCTTTGTAACTTGATGCAGGTTGCACAGCCAGGCCCGAGCAGCACGGGGAAGTGGATGCTTCGGTCCCACGTGCTTCCTCGCTGCCGTGGTGATGTTGGGACTTGCCTTCCCTGTGGAGGAGCAGCTCTAAGTGGGGGCAGGACATTGGGACTGGGCCCCTCTCTGCCTTGAGAGTCTTTCGTGGTGAACATGGAGGGGGCAGTAGGATTCATGTGTCAGATTCCAGGACCTCTCATTTCCTCCCTTCTTCTCCCACTTCTCCTAATCTCTTAGACTAGAGAGTCCCAGCTGAGATCCATTCCCATTTGTTTGTGCTGTTTCAGGAGTGACCCTGCAGACATTGCCCTTTTCCCACGTAAGTCTGAGGCCTCTCTGAAACGTGGGGGGATTTTATTTCCATGAGGCCAGGAGAGTAGGCCTTCTCCATCACCACCCCAGCTTATGTGTGCTGATGAAAAAGGAAAATCTATAAATAATTTTAATAATTTAAAGTCCCCTTCATGCACGTCTGGCTCCCTCCGATGAGGAAGGCGTTTGTTGGCCACCTCCATTGGTCGTACTCGGGCAGGTATTGGTAATGAGTTAGAAGCCAGAGAGAGGACAGCCGTGCTCGGTCACAGGGTGGCTGTGACGGCAGCCAAATGAGAAGAGCCACCGAGAAAAAAATGGCACACCATGATAGGGCCACTGCTCCCTTCTCCATCTTTTACTGCACAAACTGTTGAAGCACCCGATGCTGCTGTAAAACCAGCAAAAGCCAATGAACTGGCAGCAGGTGTTAGTGCTTGTAGTCCTCTAATTTCAGCTTCAACCTCCCCAGTCCCCCGAGAACATAGTTATGGAGACAAGGGGAAAATGAGAGCATTCCTGTTTAAAGTCTGGAATCAAAGGTTTCGGCTAAAGGCCAAACCCTTTAACCCGATTAACTCCTCTCTGAAACAGGAGAACATCAAGAAGAAACTGAATCTACTACGTTTTACAGATAAACCAAGTGGAGGGTCTGGTTCAAATAGTGAACTTGTTAAGAAAGAGGAGAATTAGCACAAATGGACTGTTCTTTCTCTTTCTGCACGTGAACTGTATCAACTGCAGCCCCAATCCAACATCTGCCTGCCAGATAATGTGCACAGCTGTATGTGGCTCATGATTTGTCTCCACACAGAATATTGCATGGTAGATGCTGTGCACTTTGGAGGAATTGACAGGAAATCTGTCAGAGAGGCAGCGAATAGTCCCATGTTCCAGCTCAGCCTTGGTAGTGATTTTTTCTTTGAGGGCCCCTTCCTCAGTGAAGAGAAATTTACTTTAGAAAACAGGACAGGGGAGCCCGAGTGGCTCACTTGGTTAAGTGGCTGAACCTTTGGTTTCCGTTCAGATCATGATCTCACAGTTTGTGAGTTCAAGCCCTGCGTCAGGCTCCACACTAGATATGGAGCCTGCTTGGGTTTCTCTCTCCCTCTCTCCCTCTCCCCCCCCCCCCCTTACTCCCCCCTTCTCCTTCTCTCTCTCTCTCTCCCCCTCTCTCTCAAATAAATTAAAAAAAAAAAGAAAAGACAACATGACACTGGAGTGGGCATTTAGAGAAGCCAGCTCATTCACTTGTCAGGGTGTTTGTTCTTCATCAGCTCTTGTTGCAACAAAATACAGCCGTTGCATCATCTGTGCCTTGACTCCCTTGCAAGTGTTCAGCTTGAGGAGTGCAGATGGAACTGGGTCTGCTGTGGCCTTCATAGACCTCAGCTTAATGTCAGACGAGGAGGTGATGCTGAACAGAAAACAGCGACCCTTCCACATCATTGTTTCCCTGTCCTATTATTAAAGGGGCACCTAGCGGATGCTTGGATCTTGCTGTCTTGTTCGCTGTTATTTTTTCTCCTTTCCTCCCACCAATGATGGTGGGGGAATCTCTTCTGCCCCCTCCTTTTCCTTCTTTCTTCCTCTCTTCCCTACCTAGAAACTGAAAATATATTACAGGTCAGATATTTGCAAATGGTGAGAGGGAAAAGTGCATGGTGCTGGGTACAATGTAGCATGTTATCTTCTATCAACCCACAACACACAGACACAAACATCACCAGAAACACTTAATTGAGCCCATGTGACCATCCCTCAGCAGGGAGTCGTTTAATAAAATGATGTGTAATAACACACCTCCTTCTTGAAGGACTTCATTCTTGACTTTTGTGCAGGTCAGGGATAGGGGCACAGGGAAGACCGAGTTGGGGCTCATGTTGCAGCTGCATTGCCTACGTGCATCAAGGTGACAAGGGGGTTGGGGGAAGTGGGTGAGGATAGTTCACAGCCAGTTCAACACTCAAACTGAGAAGCCCTTTCCCTGCTGTGGATAACTGAAAAGGGAGAAGGCAAACAGACTCAGCAAATGGAGAAGAAGCAATTATAAACACATGGGCTCCTGAAACATCCCATGGAAAACATTTCACTTGTGTATCTTTGTGTGGCTTGTAATCTTTCATTTAAAAAAAAAGCCATGGGATCAGTGCACAGCTATTTATGAGCTGTGATCCAGCAGCCTTTTATCTTGCCCTGCAGAGTTCTAGACTCCTCTGGAGCAGTCCTTTTGGATGAAGTCCTCACAAAGATCTGGTTACACCAACGAAGCAAAAGAAAATGTAAATGCTAATGGATCATCCCCAAATACTCAAGCGAGCTAACTTTGGAAAAGAATGGGGTCCCACATCTCCCATTTTCTGTAAACCGAAATTCCCCTTTATTGGCAAAAATGGCCGTTAAGAATGCGTGGATTCATTTTCCTCAGAAATCCAACACCTCTGGTTTGTTTAAAGAAAAAGGGCTAGGAACTGCAGCCTCTATCCCTCCTTTTTTGAGTCTTGAAGGGGAGAGGACTGTTGATGAACAGTTACCCTCAGCAAACGGTCAGTTCCTGACTTAGGAAGTTAGAGAAATTGGACACAGCACTGGCTCTAGGTCTATTTCCTTTCCCACCAAAATGGAATCTTCAGTGGAAAATTGCCGCATCTTCATCCTGTAATGAAATGTGCAGAAGAAGTGAAAAATGCATTACTTTACCCCATGTGTATGCACTACATCATTACACCGCTGAGAATGTCTCACTAATGATACAGAACATATGGGGGTCTTCCATAATGAACTACAATGAGGTACATTAAAAATATAGATGAGTTTAATTTGGTATATTTATTTAATTGATTAAAAAAACTTTTACCAGGCAATTTCTTAAGACTTCTGCAAATGGCAATTATTCCTATTGGTGGAATCCAGGCTCTGTGTTACTATAAAGCATACACCAACATCGGTGGAAATGTGATCTAGTTAGCCAAAATGAAGGATATATACTAAGGTCCAAACTCTTGTCGTTTTGATAGCTTGGGTTGTGAACTCATTCTGTTCATTATCTTTTTTTTGGAGAGTTGGTACTAACTCTAGGTAAAGTTCTGTGGTTCAGTTTAATATGTTTGCATTTGTGATTACCATTTCCATTTCTCTATAGGTTGAAGGGAGGTGTCTTCTCCTTTCCTTACCTCTGACAAAAAAAAAAAAAGTGGGGGACCTTTTTCAAAAGTTGTCATTCTGGGGGCACTTGGGTGGCTCAGTCAGTTAAGCGTCCAACTTCGGCTCAGGTCATGATCTCACAGTCTGTGAGTTCGAGCCCCATGTCGGGCTCTGTGCTGACAGCTCAGAGCCTGGAGCCTGCTTCGGATTCTGTGTCTCCCTCTCTCTCTGACCGTTCCATGCTCACGCTCTGTCTCCCTCTGTCTCAAAAATAAATAAAACATTAAATTTTTTTTTTTTAAAAAGTTGCCATTCTGATGCCAGAGAGATATGAAAATATAATTTGATAGAGAATGTTCATGCTTTCTAATATAGCATATAATTAGATTTTATACCCATTAGGAAGTAGGAGGTAGTTTGGCTTATAGTTGGTATTGAATGGTCAATGTGTTGAATTTAGGTGACTCTGTTTTTCATTGGATTTACATCAAAGTATTTGTTCAGCCTCATTTGTGTGTTATAACCTAAGTCATGAATATTTTCAGGGTGAAACTTTATGTAAGGATTTTCAAGAGGAAGAAAAAAAAAGCTTTTTTAATTTTAATTTATTTTGTTTTATTTTGTACAGTTCTGATTTTTGTATAATTGTGTCTAAATTCAGCAACAGGTTTCAACGATTCAGAAACCTCATCTTTGCTTAAAATTCAGACTCAAACTCAATTTTCTGTTACGATAATTTTATATAACCCCTGTTACATCTCAATTTATGGAAATAATTAGAGCAAATTAGATCACAGGAAAGTTTAATTAGCCAGGCATAGTTTTGAATTAAAGTTCATTTTCTGTGAAAATTAGAAAAGGCTGAGTGCTTGGTTCTTCATTATATGATGACTTAGCATCATACATCACTGGCATCCTGGGCAAGTGAGGGCGGGGCTGTGGCCTGGAGGGTAGTATGCTCACTGACCCAGAACTTGAGATGGTAGCATGAAAGCTGAATGGTCAGAAAAGATCACTGCCAATCGAGATCCAACTATTTCCAGTGCATTAAACTCCAGGTTAAAATTTCTTGCTCTTGATTACGCATTTTGTAACTTATGCATTGCTCGAGAAGCTGTTGTTTGATTTCTTTTTTTAAAAAAATCAGCCTCTTATTCCCATATTGTGTATCTGCTGGAAGCCATAGGATAGTGTTTGTATCTGCATATTTAGGTGTGGGGATTAGGTCTGATATGTGAGGGGGTAACTTTTCTCATGTTTACATTCACTATTGTGCTTTAATTTTTCTAATATTTATATTATGGGGTTTTCCACAAATACAATATACTCCAGTATGTGGTTTCATATTTCCTTTGTATACACATAGGAGACTTGGCAAATGTTGTACTGAGGATGAAGGCCTTTGATTAAAATTTATTTAGTCCTCCCTCATCTGCTCTGTCTCTCAAAATAAATAAACTTAAAAATAAATTTTAAAAGGGGGTGGTGCCTGGGTGGCTCAGTCAGTTAATCATCCGACTCTTGGTTTTGGCTCAGGTCATGATCTCACAGTTCATGGATTCAAGCCCCACATCGGGCTCTGTGCTGACAGCATGGAGCCTGCCTGGGATTCTCTCTCTCTCTCTCTCTCTCTCTCTCTCTCTCTCTCTGCCCTTCCTCTGCTCTCTCTGTTTCTCAAAATAAATAAACTTAAAAAAAACTTAAAAGAAATTATTTAGTCCTGTGACTTAATTTAGACTAAGGTAGTTAATTAAGGTCTGTCTACCTTGAAACCCTGGCTCAAATCTCCACTCTTTCAAGAAGCCTCTCTGAATCCTCGGTTTGTCTCCCCTGCTTTCTTACAACGCACCTCACAATCTGCCTTGTTTTAAGGTTACTTTTGCACACTTCCCACCCTCTTGTAAACCAGGGACTTTCTGTCCTTCATCTTGGCACATGCCACAGCGTTTTGCCCACGGGAAGGCACTCGATAAGTATTTATTTTACTGATCACTGGTGGGAGGAGCTGTTCACTTCTCAGACCACATGGTTCGGAAAGTCATCTATGTTCAGTGAACACCTTTGAATTTCTTCTTTCGGTGTGGCAGCAAGGACAGCAATGACCAGTGTGGGACCTCCTATTGAAGTGGCCACCAGCTCAGGGTCCCCATGTTCACTACTACCCATTTCCTTTGACCTCACTCTCCACCTCAACTCAGACCAGAGATCCCAGTGTGAAGAGCAGTAGCCCTAGCTACTGAGCAAACTAATGCAGTTCAACCATGAAATTAAAGTTGACTTCCCTGAATATGGTGAGACATATCCAGAACCTTCTTGTACAAGGGGAGTTCAAATAAATGTAGTAAAAGTAAAGTACCACAAAAATAAATGGAAGCATTTGTTTATAAATTACTCTGTAAGAATATGAATTTTTTATATCATTTGACCAAATAAAATTTTTTTCTATTTCTTTTCTGTAATCTCAGCATAAAATTCCAACCGTGGCTACTGGTTCCCAGCAACACACACACATATATATTTTAATTTGTTTTAAAGTCTATTTATTTATTTTGAAGTGGTACAGAGAGAGAGGGAGAGAGAATCCCAAGCTGGATTCACACTGTCAACGTGGAGCCTGATGCAGGGCTTGAACCCACAAACCATGAGATCATGACCTGAGCTGAAATCAAGAGCCCGACGCTTAACTGAGTGAGCCACCCAGGCACCCCCACATACATTTTTTAAATCTGTTTTTAATTACATTTTTTTGCTCATTATTGTTGACCCCTTTCACCAGACCCCCAGCTCTGGCAAACACTATCTGTTCTCTGTAACTATGAGCTCAGTGTTGTGTTTGTTTTATTTTGTTTGTTTTTTAGATTCTACATGTAAGAGAGATCATATGGTATTTGTCTTCCTGTCTGACTTATTTCAGTTAGCGTGATGTCCTTGAAGTCCATCCCTCTTGTTGCCAATGACAAGATTTCATTCTTTTATAATGGCTGATTAATATTCCACTGTAAAGATACCACAATTTCTTTATCCATTCATCCATCGATGGACACTTCAATTATTTCTATATCTTAGCTATTGTAAATAATGCGACAATGAACATAGGGTACATATATCTTTTTGAGTTGCTGTTTTCACTTTCTTCAGATAAATGCCCAGAAGTAGAATAGTTGGATTGTATGGTGTAGTCCTCTTTTTAAGTTTTTGATGAACCTCCACGCTCTTTTCCATACTGGCTACACCAATTACTAACAGTACACAAGGATTTCCTTCTTTCTACATATTTACCAACACTTATTTCCTTTCTTTTTGATAATAACCATTCTAACGAGTATGAGGTGATATATTAATGTTTTTTAATGTTTATTTATTTATTTTGAGAGAGAGCACGAGTGGGGAAGGAGCGGAGAGAGAGAGGGAGACAGAGCATCCCAAGCAGGCTCCACGCTGTTAGTGCAGAGTCTGATATGGGGCTGACCTCACAAACCATGAAATCATGACTTGAACTGAAACCGAGTCAGATGCTTAACCAACTGAGCCACCCAGGTGCCCCTTGAGATATTATTGTGGTTTGACTTGCATTTCCCTGATGTTTAATGCTGAGCATCTTTTCATGTACCTAGTGGCCACCCATGTGTCATCTTTGGAAAAATATTTATTCATATCTGCTACCATTTTTAAATTGGATTGTTTGGATTTTTTGGTATTGAGTTGTGTGAGTTCTTTATTCATTTTGGATATTGGCCCCTTATCAGATATGATTTGCAAATATTTTCTCCCATTCAATAGGTTACCTTTTCATTTTGTGGATGGTTTTCTTTGCTGTACAGAAGCTTTTTATTTTGATAAAGTTCCACTTGTTTATTTTTACTTTTGTTGCTTTTGTTTTTTGGTGTCAGATTAAAAACATCATCGCTAAGATTTATGTTAAGGAGCTTACCACCTACGTTGTTTCTAGGAGTTTTATGGTTTCAGGTCTTATGTTCAAATCTTTAATCCATTTGACTTAAGTTTTGTGTATGATGTAAGATATTGGTTGAGTTTTATTCTTTTGCCTGTGGCTGTCCAGTTTTCCCAACACCATTTATTGAAGAGATTGCCCTCTCCCCCATTGTATATTCTTGGCTCCTTTCTTGTAAATTAATTGACCAAATATGCGTGGATTTATTTTTGGACTCTCTATTTTGTTCCATTGATCTGTATCTCTGTTTTCATGCTAATGTAATACTGTTTTAATTACTGAACCTTTGTACTATAGTTTGAAATCAGAGAGCATGATGTCCCCAGCTTTGTTCTTTTTCCTCAAGATTGATTTGGCTATTCAGGGTCTTTGTGGTTCTTTACAAATTTTAGGTTATTTTTTCTATTTCTGTAAAAAATGCCATTAAAATTTTGATAGGGATTGCATTGAATTTGTACATTGCTTTGGGCCATATGGACATGTAACAGTACTGATTTTTTCTAATCTATGAGCACAGAATATTTTTCCATTTCTTTGTGTCTTCAATTTCTTTCACATCTTACAATTTTCAACATACAGGTCTTTCACCACCTTCGTTAAATTTATACATAGGTATTTTTTTCTGATGTAATTATAAATGGGATTGTTTTCTTAATTTCTCTTTCTGACAGTTAGTTATAAATGTATAGAAATGGAACAGATTTATTGACTTTGTATCCTGCAACCTTACTGAATTTATTAGTGTGAGCAGTTTTTGGTGGAGTCTTTAGGGTTATCTGTATGTAATATCATGTCATCTGCAAATGGTGATGTTTTACTTCTTCCTAACATGGATGCCTTTTTTCCCCCATTGCCTCTTGCTCTGGCTAGGACTTCCAGTACTATGTTGAATAAAAGTATAAGAGAGGACATCCTTGTCTTGTTCCTGATCTTAGAGGAAAAGCTTTCGGTTTTTCACAGTTGAATATGATGTTAGCTGAGGGCTTGTCGTGTATGGCCTTTATCATGTTGCAGTGTGTTCTCCCTATACCCACTTTATTGAGAGTTTTTATCATAGATGGGTGTTAAATTTTATTAAATGCTTTTATGCATTTATCAAGATGATCATATGAATTTTATCCTTCATTTTGTTGTTAGTGTGGTGTATCCATGATTTGTGGATGTTGAACCATCCTTGGATCCCTGGAATAAATCCTGCTTGATTATGTTGTGTGATCATTTTAATGTATTCTTGAATTCAATTGGCTAATATTTTACTGAGGATTTTTTACATTTATGTTCTTCGGGATATTGGCTCATCGACTCTTTTATTAGTGTCCTTGTCTGGTTTGGTATCAGGGTAATGCTGGCCTCTTAAAATGAGTTTCAAAGTGTTTCATCCTCTTCTATTTATTTATTTGTGTTCTCTCTCTCTCTGCCTTTTATGAGTCTGGCTAAAGGATTATTAATTTTGTGTATCATTTCAAAGGACCAGCTGTTGGTTTCATTGATCTATTTTTTAACTGTTTTATTTATTTCTGCCCTAATTTTTATTATTTCCTTCCTTTAACTGGTTTGGGCTTCATTTATTCTTCTTCTAGCTCATTTTAGACTTAAGTTTAACTTATTTATTTGAGATTTTTCTTACTTCTTGAGATAGACCTGTATTGGTATAAACTTACCTCTTAGAACTACTTTTAATGCATCCCAGAGATTTTGAACCATAGTTTTTTTGTTGTCTCCATATATTTTTTGATTTCCTCTTTGATTGACACATACATTGTTTAGTAGCATTTATTTAGCCTCCATGTATTTGTGATCCTTCCAGATTTGTGTGTGTGTGTGTGTGTGTGTGTGTGTGTGTGTGATTGGTTTTTAATTTCATAATGTTGTATGGAAACATGCATGATATGATTTCAGTCTTTTTAACTTATTGAGACTTGTTTTTTTAACTTACTGAGACTTGTTTTTTGGCCTAACATGTGATCTATTCTGGAGAATATTGCATGTGCACTTGCAAATGTGTATTCTGCTGTTTTTTGGATGGAATGTTTTGAATATATCTGTTAGGTCCATCTGGTCAATGTGTCATTCAAAACCACTATTTCCTTGTTGATTTCCTGTCTGGATTATGGATGAATTGATGTTAAGTGGGGTGTTAAAGTTCTCTACTTTTACCGTATTACTTTCAACTTTTTTCTTTATGTTTGTTATTAGCTGCTTTGTGTATTTAGGTGTTTCTATGTTGGGAGCATAGATATTTACAATCATATCCTCTGATTGTTCTCTTTGCCATTATGTAGTGTCCTTCTTAGGCTCTTAATTTTTATTTTAAAATCTATTTTGTCTGACATCAGTATTGTAATCCGACTTTCATTTCACTTCCGTTTGCATGGTAAATGTTTGTCCATCTTCTCACTTTCATTCTGAGTGTGCCTTTAGGTCAGAAGTGAGTCTCTTGTAGGCAGCATATAGATGGGTCTTTCTTTTTTATCCAGTCACCCTTTGTCTTTTGATTGGAACACTTAGTCCATTTACATTTAAATTAATTATTGATAGGTCTGTGCTTATTGCCATTTTGTTACTTGTTTTACGGTTATTTTTATAGTTTTTCTCTGTTCCTTTCTTCTTTTCTTGCCCTTTTCCTTTGTGATTTAATGGTTTTATTGTTATGCTTGGATGCCTTCATCTTTATTTTTTGTGTATCTATTATAGGTTTTTGATTTGTGGTTACTATTAGGTTCACATATAATAGCATCTCATGTGATAGCAGTCTATATTATGTTGATGGTTGCTTAAGTTTGAACCCATTCTAAAAGCACTGAATTTTTACTACACCCCCATGTTATATGTATATGATACCATACTTTGCATCCTTTTACTTTGTGAATACCTTGACTGATTTTTGTAGATATAATTGATTTTATTGCTTTTGTACTTTAACCTCCATATTGGTTTTATACATGATTTATCTACTACTTTTATTGTATGTTTACATTCACCTTGAATTTTTTTTGTTGTTTCATAATTTTGATACTCCTGATTATGGCCTTTTCTTTCTAAAAATTTCCCTTTAACATTTCTTATAAGGCTGGTTTAGTGGTGAGGAACTCCTTTAACTTTTGTTGGTCAACAAAACTCTTTATCTCTCCTTCTATCCTGAATGGTAATCTTGCTGGATAGAGTATTTTTGGTTGCGGTTTTTTCTTTTCAGTACTTTGAATATATCATGCCACTTCTTTTTGACCTGCAAAGTTTCTGCTGAAAAATCAACTGATAGCCTTATGGAGTTTCCCTTGTATGTAACCATTTTCTTTTCTCTTACTGCTTTTAAAATTCTCTTTTTGCCTGTTTCGGATTCTGTGTCTCCCTCTTTCTGACCCTCCCCCATTCATGCTCTGTCTCTGTCTCAAAAATAAATAAACGTTAAAAAAAAAATTAAAAAAAAAAAAAAAGAAAGGGGCGCCTGGGTGGCTCAGTTGGTTGAGCGGCTGACTTCGGCTCAGGTCACGATCTCGCGGTCCGTGAGTTCAAGCCCCGCGTCGGGCTCTGTGCTGACAGCTCGGAGCCTGGAGCCTCTTTAGGATTCTGTGTCTCCCTCTCTCTGACCCTCCCCCATTCATGCTCTGTCTCTCTCTGTCTCAAAAATAAATAAACGTTTAAAAAAAATTAAAAAAAAATAAATAAAATAAAATTCTCTTTTTATCATTACATTTCACCATTTTAATTATTATTTGTCTTGGTGTGGGCCTCCTTGGGTTAATTTTGTTGGGGCTCTCTGTGCTTCCTGGATCTGAATGTCTGTTTACTTTCCCAGATTTGGGAAGTTTTGGGTATTATTTCTTCAAATTTTCTACTCCCTTCTCTCTCTCTTCTCCTTCTGGGATCCATATAATGAGAATGCTATTATGTTTGATGATGTTACTAAGTTCCCTCACCTATTCTCATTTTTTCACTCTTTTTTGTTGTTGTTTGTGTCATTGCTTTTCATTACCATGTCTCTTAGATTACTGATTTGTTCTTCTGCCTCCTCTAATCTGCCATTTATTTCCTCTGGTATATTTTTAATTTCAGTTATTGAGTTCTTCATGTCTGATTAGTTCTTTTTTATATTTTCAGTCTCTTTGTTTAAGGTCTTACTGAGATCCTCCACTCTTCTCAAGTCCAGTGAGTATCTTTATGACCATTACGCTGAATTCTTTTTTGGGCATGTTGCTTATCTGCATTTCATTTCACTCTTTTGCTGTGATTTTGTCCTGTTCTTTCCTTTGAGAGATGTTATTCTGTCTTCTCATGTTGTCTAACTCTGTGGTTTTTTAATGCATTAGGGAAGTCCACTGTGTATCCTGATCTTGGAAGTAGTGGCCTTACGAACAAGAAATTCTGTGGTGCCTTGTAGCACGATGTCCCTTGGTCGCCAAACCCAGGTGCTTCCCCCATGTGGATTGTGTGCACTATGCTGTTGTGGCTGAGCATCATTTACCTTTGGTTCAGTCAGCTGCAATGGCTCGCTCTGCCTGCTGTGGGCACACTGGGCAGGGTTTGGTCCCTGTGTCATTAAGGGGCCAGTCTGGGCTGGTGCAGGCTTGTAGTTGGGCAGTAGCAGCAGTCAAACAAGATGCCTGCCCTCAGCCTGTTTGCCAGGGCTGCAGTCATATCAAACTGCTGGGTGCTGTCCCTGCACTGCCCCCTGATGAAGCTTCCTTTCATGGGCAGGGCTGGCAGTGAGACCCAATGCCTGCTCCCAGTCCATGTGCCCAGCACTACGATTGACAGAGCACTCTCTGTACTGCCAAATAGAAGGTTTGGCTGGTGGGACTGCAAGTGCACTGGTGTGTGTGGTTAGCTTCCTCTCTCCCACAGGTGGGAGTCACTTTGAAATGGTGCCAGTCTCTACTGGGCTTGCTTGCAGTGTGTGCTCGAGGGACACCTGTGGAGTGGGGTGGGTCAGATGGGGCAAATCCATAGAAAAATGTGAGGGCACTGTTTTCAGTTCCAGAAAGGTAGGTGGGAAGTGTTTGTGCTGGCTCCCACAAGCATCAAGCTGGGGGAAAGGATGAGAAATTGTACCTGACAGCACTCTCGTTCTTGGAGAAGTCTCCTAACAATCCTGGCTCCTCTATCACATGTTCTGAGGTTAGTTAATAAACCCCTTCACATATACTCCAGGTACTTTTCAAAATGCTGCTTCTGTGTTGTATCTCAATAGGATTGTCTGTTATGCTGGCTCTTTAAGGCTGAGCACTCAGTTTTTGATCTCCCTCTGGTTCCCAGAGCTAAGTCTGATAGTTTTTAAAGTACCTGGGGTTAAACCTCACTGTTTATAAAACCTCATAAAGCTAAGCCCCACTAGTTTTCAAAGCCCAAATGTTATGGGGACTCCTTTCCCAGTGTAGGTCATCCATGCCTGGGGTGTGGACTCTATACCTCTCACTTCTTCATCCATGTGGTGTCTCTCCCATTTGTGGTTAGTCTCACTGAGAGTTTGGTTCCCGACCAGGTCTCCACCCCTTGTAGCCCTTTCAATGTGGCCTCCTGTCTGTGATTAACTGTGGAAAGTCTGCTCTGCCAGTCTTCGAGTTGCATTCAGAGTTAGTGGTAGTGATCTGTCTCCATGTGTCTATAGTATTAGGTGAGCTCAGGATCCTCCACCATCTTCCCAGAAGTCCCTAATTTTGTATGATGTTTAATTAATAAAGACATTATATTTAATTAATAAAAATGTCTATCAATGTTATAATAATAGGGGCACTTGGGTGGCTCAGTCAGTTAAGAGTCAGGCTTCAGCTCAGGTCACAATCTCCCAGATCACAAGTTCAAGCCCTGCATCAGGCTCTGTGCTGACAGCTCAGAGCCTGGAGCCTGCTTCAGATTCTGTGTCTCCCTCTCTCTGTGCTCCTCCCCCACTCATGCTCTATCTCTCTCTGTCTCTCAAAATTAAAACAAAAATAATAATAGAAATTGTAGTATAACTGATGGCATTTTCTCAAATGAGAAAATAAAGGCATAGAGGATTTGCCAAGGATCACATAGCAGACTAGGGGTAGTTTAATGTTGGAAATACATCTTTTTCTTCTGTTGTTAGGATGTTGAGCTTTACTATGTGAGTATCTAACTATATCTCGAACTGGTTTACCTATCGTAATGTCTTAAGCAGGACCCTGCGTATCTCCCCAATACATTAATTTATCTCTGAAGTGTTTTTAGACTTCTGTTTAAGTATTATGTCTGATATAGGAATTTGAAATGCATCAAATAAAATGAAAGCACATTGAGAAAATATGACTAGAGAGATCTTCTCATTCTACCAACAGGTTTACTGAACTTGACTGGCCATATGTTTAATAAGAGGAATTTATGGTCTAAACAACCCCTCCCACTTTATCCGAATTGAGGAAGCGATTAGAATTTTGACTAAAAGAACCATTGAATCGTACACGCTAAATGGGTGATATGAATTTATAGTATGTAAATTATATTCCAATAAAGGTGTTAAAAGTAAGTACTTTTTCTGGATTGCTGCAAGTGAGTAAACATAAATGGCTTAGAAAATCACCCATATTTAGCTATTCAGAGTCATTTCAGACCAAAGATTTGAGAGCTGAAAGAGAATTTAAAACTGTTCTACTTACAAAAACTAGACCCCCAGAGAGGCTAAGTAATTTGATTACCATCTCACAGTGAGTTACAGGCAAAGGCAGATTTTGAAGTCCATTCTCTCAAGCAGATGAGAGCAAAACTTGTCACTTGAAGTTCTTGTGACTTGACTGCATTGCCCCATGCTTTTCAGGGTTCATATCTTCTAGAGTTAGTGATCTCTCAGGCATAGTGTAGTCTTATGATTTTTTTTAAAACACTACTAAGCAGAGTCACTTAGTACTGAACTCAGAACCAAAAGTATCTAAATGAAATAAGGCTGGATCTAAATAAAGATTTCTGTGGGAAAAGAAACAAATGTTTCCTTCTCCTTTCCTTGGTTCTTATTTAATTAACCTTATCATCCACATCCTTTGTTTTGGAAAAGAGTATAAACATATGAAATTTCAAAAATCAAAAATATCAGTCATAACGTTGGTGTTACATCATTTACCCTGTTGAAGGTCTCTGAAATCAAAGGTTCCAGATCTTTGATAGTAAGACTGCACTGAAAATGGATAAAAACTGCCCATCTGCTAGAAGCCATTTTTAAATTATAACTTTTTGAACTTTTATCCATAAATGAAAATATATCACTATACTTGGGGAAAGTATTCACTTCATTGCATCATATTGTGATTAAATCCTCTATAAAAAGAAACAACCTTTTTTTAACCTTTACTTATTTTTAACTCTGGGTCTTATATCACTTTAAGAAATATGTGCTTCATATTTGCAGCCAAATGAACTTCATATTTGCAATAAGAAAGATGTGCTTCATTATTTGAAACAATAACCCGTGTTTTACTGAAAACATAAAAGAAGACTAAAATTAATGGAAAGACACACCATGTTCCAAAGTAGAAGGAAGAATTTTTCAAAGACTAACTTCTTGCGAATTTCTATTCTATTTCTAATTCAATTTTATTCCAGATCCCAGCAGGATTTTTTTTAATGAAATTTTACTTTTATTTTTAAGTTGACTTGAAAAAATGAAAGAGTGAGACTAAACAGGAAAATAAAAGGGGAAGACAGAAATCAGAGCTAAAATTATATACAATTTTTTAAAATGTGATGAAAAGCTATAATAATAAAAAATATGGTGCTGTCATATAGATCAATGAAAATAAACATGGAAACCAGGGGGAAAAGACCTTGATATATATGTACTAGAATTTAGGTGAAATGGAAAGATAAAAGGAGTCCATACCCTGGAATTTGCTTTGAATAGCATGAGAATAAAAAATATCTTTTAAGCCCTGCCCAACATCTTCTCCCCTTTTGCTTAAGAAGTGTTGGTGGGAAATTAATTCAACCAAGAGATTTAATCCACTAACCTTTAAGCCATTGTAAAACAAACTCTGATTCCAAAGTTGTCTATTCTTTGCAAAGGGAAATTCGTAGGTCAGACTGCTCTTTTGGCTATGAATGCTGTCTTAGGCAGTGGACCCTGAAATAAATTTTTGAGTACAAGTAGTTGATTCGGGAGGTAATCCTAGGAAATATGGGCAGGGGAATAGAGAAATAAGACAAGGAGGGAAGACAGCCAAGAGAGTTTTTGTTCTCAAGCACCTTACCATTGTGGACAAGTGGAGCCTGATCTTGCTTGGGAAATCTAGGAGTCAGTATAAAACTTGCACCTAGACTAATCCACTCCAAATTCCTGAAGGTGAAAAAACTTGAATATTTACACAACAAATTCTCTCAGTTATTGGTTAAGGAGTGCTGGGTTGGTAGAGGGGCAGGCATGGATCTCTGGGCACTTCCAACCTGCTCTTCCTATGGATCAAACAAACTTTGGTGGCCAGATAATGCCTCAGGCAATAAATGCACGTGTTGGCAGTGAGAAGTCAGGCCAGTGAGCTCTGAAGTGCTAAGGGTAAGAGGACAGAGATTAAAAAACAAACAAACAAACAAACAGTATCTAATATAAAAGCCAGTACCTGGGAGTTTACTTTCTATAGCCAAGAAATAAGACTTTTCAGTTTTGCTGTGATAACTTGAATTGACAAAAAAAAAAAAAAAAAAAAAAAAAAAAAAAAAAAAAAAAAAAAGATGGGAAAGGAAGGCTGATAATTGCTGAGCTCAGGAGACATATATGACAGGTGAGAGAACTCAGTAAGCAGAAAGCAACTTAGCATCTGGCCAATCTAAGGAGAAATCATTGTGACAGTGATTGGCGAGTCCCACTATGGAGTTTCAGACACAACGATGTTTTATAGTGAATCTTAGGGCGTTTCCCGTTCTATGTTCTACTCTCCCTCAATTATCTCCAAACTTTCAGTAAAAACCTGTTCTGCATAACAGCCTTGTGTTAGCAGTGCCTTGGGAAATAAAGATGAAGGAACTGTGTCCGTGCTAAGAACGAAGCTTTGTAGAGCAGTGATGAGATGCTTAGAAGGGTTTGGCAATTGAGCAAGAATTTGGTATGAGAGGTGAGCACCCAGAGAATGGAAGTCTCCACAGAAATCTCTGGAAATATTAGGGACACTGCTAGTAATCATGTTACTTCATTTAGCTTTTATTGTAAAGAATAATCTCAGAAAGCTATAGTACTTGATTCTATCTATACTTAGAAGTTTGATATACTGTTCATTAAGAATTTTTGCATTAGTTCTGATTTTTAAAATACTGTATCACAGTATTATTTGTCTTGATTATTGAGGTTTCTTGGTGCCCCCTTAAATTTTGCCCCAGCAGTGAATCCCTTACTCTTCTCACCCAAGTCCTAGTCCTGACATGGGGCTGTTTGGATCCTTCATGTTAACAATAATACCATAAATTACTGGGAAAAAGAAAAGGTGGCTATTTTGAAAAACAAAATTCTAAGTTCATTCTTTATAGCAAATAGATTTTAGTTTTATTAAAGTTAAAATATAACAATAATATTGGATCTCAGGGTACAGAATTTCTAAGCATAAAACAAAGGAAAACAATACAAAGAAAATATATGCATAGATTTAACTATATGAAAACTTAAAGCTTCTATTTGAAAGGTGGACAGGGAAATTTGCTACACATATTTTGAAAGGATTAAATTATTAACACGTTAACATCACTTTTGAAAAGTAATTCTGAAGTTTGAATAAAGATCCTTAAAACCATGTGTACTTCTTAATACAGGTATGCCACTGCTAAGAATCTATCCTTATGAAATAGAGATATGCTCAGCTATTTATAAATAGAGTGTTGTATAGGGCTACCAATAATAAAAATTCTTGAAAGAATGCAAATGTCAGCAATACAGGAATGGTTGAAGAAATCATGGCACAATGTTAGGGTGGAACATTATACAAATGTAAAAATTAGGCTTTGAAAGAATATTTAACTTAAACTTAAGCTACAGCAGGACATCCACATGACTAAGGGTAGCACTGAAGAGGAGAACCAAGAAGGTACCTTTGAGTTAACTGTGATCATTGCAATGGAGATTACAAATAACTGAAAGACAGAGATCCCTCTTCTAAAATTGCTGGATTGTGTAAATCGTAGTTTCTGTGTAAGATCCTAAAGGAGGGGAAATAAAAGGTGACCTGTGCTGGATTGCTGTTAAATCCTAGAGGGTGGGTTTTTATATCAAATATGATTTGATTTAAAAATATGTCACATAAGATGTATAGTATCTTAGTGATGGGATTATGGGTGTTTTTCATCTTCCTGTTTACACTTTTCAGCATTATATTTACGAATGTATTCTTGGATGATAGGATTTTTGTCTATCGACTCATTAGCTTGGTGCACATTCCAGGTGTTAAAGAAAAATTTCTTTCAAATAATATTATAATTTGGGGCTGTAGGGAAAGAGGCCTTGGAAAATGACATTATTTTTCCCGGTAATTTTCATAGTTTAATAATAAAATACCATACACGTGTAAAAGGGAAAGAGATACTGCAGAAGCATATTCTATGCTAGAGCAAACAAATGTTAAGACAGATGATCTTTGGAATAAACTTAAAGACAATTCTTTTTTAAGATGTCCTTGTCGATTAAAGATCATTTTCTACATTTCTAATATGTTCAGCACTCACTTCTGTATGAAGCCACAGGTAGTAACATGAGCAGCACTGAACTGGATATCGGGGGCTAAGATTCCAGTGCCCGTCCCTATCTAGGAGAGATTGACCACCTTGTGCCACCTTTGTTGACTCTAAGAGAAAGGATTTTACGTAAATGTTGATTGTTAGTTGCATCTCTTTGAAATATTTGCAAACATAAATACTGATTTAGTAAAATCTTAGATAGACTTCATCTTTGGATCTGCCCACTAGGAGCTTACAAAGTACGTGCCAAACAGTGATTGATTGTATTTTATCCAATCCATGTTATCTTCGAAGCTGAGAACATAAATGGTCATAAGAGGCCCAACTCAGCATCTGAAAAAGCAACATGTTTTCATCTGTGCAAATGGGAAGGAATCTCCCATTAGAAGACAGTCTCTATATATGTATATGAATATATATATTTATATTTATTCATATGTATATGAATAAACCTTTCATGCAAAGATGATGGTATTTTTTCAATTGATGGTATTTAAATGAGCATTTTGATTTTAGGCATGTTTTGGGCCTCAAAAATTGACAACAAATGTACTTTATGAGTAATAGTGAATCTAGTCAGCGTGGTACCACTGTGTCATTTGCCCAATAAAAGTATCCAATGCTGTACCACAAATGCTAAATCGTTCTTCCTTAAAGGGGGTAATAACATCATGCAAGAAATTCAAATCCAATATTAAATGATTCTTTGTTTTGTTTTGTTTTTTTACAAAGTCAACATTCCCTTCCTGCTTTTTCCCCATGGCTTGCTTTTTGTTTTGGTTCCCTGACTCAGTGAACTCAGTGAATCACTGAATGCATTTTGCTGTTTTACTCAAAAGAAATATTGATGGGCAGACTCATTTATTTTCCTGCTTTTTACCAAAAAAGGAAGAAAAAAAATCTTTGAAAACTCATTGAAAATTATAATCTTGTTTGGGCAAAAAGATGAATATCTTTGATGAACTGTGAGCTAATGAGCTAAGGAAAAGGGGAGTGGCCTTTGGATATCATACTTTGGGTATGATGCCACCTTTCAAGTGGCTTTATTTTCATGCCTGGGAGACGGGCATCTAAAAAATAAAGAGGCTTGGCTATTGCATATAAAGTTTAGAGAATTGAGTATTGTCTACTAAAGCAACAAGATTTACGAGAAATGTCTGGCTCAATTGCATTAGGGAAAAAAAATGATTTCAAAAAAATCGCTTCCCTGCCTTTTAAAATGAAAACCATCTGCAATGAAAAATTTAAAATGATAAATCTTCTCCTTTCACACTGCTACTGATAAATGGTTAGTTTTCTTCCTCTTTGGGGAGGGGACAAAATAAGGATGTGAGAGTATGTGATATTTGCATACACAGACCTTTGTTAAATATCTGTGTACTCTTCTGGAATTTTTAATAAGTTTCTAAGTTATTATTATTATTATTATTGTCATTATGTGATATTATGAGACCCATTGAATGGAAACTCCAGGCTGTAACTTTTTGGAGTTGAAGTTGAATAACATTTGACCTTTCTTAGCTATGAAAAACAAACCAACCAACCTTATTCTGTTTCAATAAATATAATGATTTCAATCCATAGGGTGTATTTAAAGTCAAGATCTGTTCAATGTAATTACACTTTAAATTAGTCAATTTATACAAGCTTATATTTGATTTTAAGGATTCAATAATGGATACTTTTTACAGTAAAATATACTTCTCATTTTGATAAAAATCTACAGATGCTAGCATTTATCTATTCAAAATGTAAAAGAAAGAATTCTATAATCATTGTTTTCTTTTTTTTTCTAGGTCATGTGCTTTTATACACAAGGGGGTTCATAAACACACACAAAGGGAGGGCAGTGACTGAAGTAATAAAGCTACGTGTTAGGCTTTTTTTTCCTTTTCTTTTTTTTTTGGCAGGGGGGCGATTCTCTACTATAAAAACATTTAGGCGACTGTGTCCATTGTTTTATTTTACCCAGATCGTAACAAAGGATGAGAAGTTAATAAAGGAATTCACATAAAACCATTCTCTCTATTCTGTCACTCTCAGTTTATTAATCTAGAGGGCACTGATTCTCCCATGGCTTATTCTTAAGAAGGAGAGAATAGGTGCTGTGTCTTTCTTTCCTCAAATATAGGGGCATCCAGGCTTCTTTGGAAACATGGGAGTTTAATTGGAAATTCTGGTGCCTACTTTACTAGTCATAAACTGGGTAATTGTTTCCTAATGCAACCTGGCAGTGCCATTGAGGGCAGATTATACAGAGCTGCCATCCTGAGGTGTTCTAAACAAGTGACAAATCATTAACAGCAAGTCTCTGGATCTCTGTGAGCGAGCTCTGTGGCTGCTACTGGAGGCAAACAAGACCAGAGAGGAGTGAGGGAGATCTGAGTAGGCAGAAGCTGCTGCATTAATGACTGGCATTGTCAGCAGTGAGTGCTGGGGATGACTTCACCATCTTCACTTTCACCTTCTTCTCAGAGGTGTTGCTATGGGTACCATCTCAGAGGTGTCAGAGAAAAAAAGAGCAGGAGGTAGACTGATGAACAACATCAGGAAGTAAAGGATATGCAATGGCATAACAATATGAAGACATCCTTCTCGTACAAACGCGTGTGTTGCATACTTCGATAGGGACCCATTAAATTTGGACGATGGCAGACAGGAGAGTTGGTTGAATTGTCAACAAATGACGAATAAAAGGTGCTTTAGAACTATTTTATGGCCCCAATTATCCATAAAGATAATCGTAGTACTGGACCTTTATCACTCAGGGTATAATCATTCGTCACTAAATTAATTTCTAAGCCCCTGGGAATTGTATACACGTATGGTATATGGGTGATTTTTCTGTCATGGGAAGACTTGGGAAAGCTGTTCATTATTTTAAAGGCGATGTTTTTCGGCACTCTTTTCAAACTGCTGTTCCCTCCCATGATCAGAGATTCTGTGAAGGTACCAACTCCCTAGCACTTTGACTTTGAAATTAAACATCATGGTAACCTTCCCTCCTGCAATATGTTAATCATCATTAACCTAATTCTCTCTCTCTCTCTCTCTCTCTCTCTCTCTCTCTCTCTCTCTCTGTCATACTTTAGCTTTTGAATAAAAGTCAGAAAAAAATGATTAGGAGCGTTTTAACAAATTGCAGCATTTCAATGGTTAGGTCGCAGTTGTCAGATTTCTCCCTAGCAGAGTTGGAAAAGTGACATTTTCTTAGTCTCCCAAGTTTGTTCAACTTATTAAAATAGCATAAACAATGTTGAGGTGGAAAACAGGTTTTGCTACAGACCTTTATTACTAGGTTATAATCATAGAGTCCAAGCATGTATATATTTATAGGGGACGTTATTAAAAATACTCCAGTGGAAACATAGAGCAACTTCCCCTCAGTTTGATTGAAAACTGCAGGTTCATATTTTATGGGTCATGTGGCATTCAGTCTTTCCACACTGGCTTGAGGAGTTTCGGTAAAAAATATAGCTCGATTTTTTTTGTTTTGTTTTGTTTTTGTTTTCTTCCTTTTCCTCTTATTTATTTATTTATTCATTCATTCATTTATTCATTTATTTTACTTTTTCTCTACCATCTTAAAATCATGGTAGTTGCTGGGAATGTCAACCAAAATAACATTCATAATCTGAAACCACTGCCCATTATTTTCACACATATATCGTATAACTGTCATTGGAAACCAAATTCTGGGGTGACTTGACCAAACTCTTGGGAGGCAATTGTAGATACTTTTCTACAAAAAATATGTTTTTACTAAAATCATACAAAAAGACCCTTGGCCCTGACCCTACTGCATATTTATTTTTTGTAGGCATCAATTTACTCAGACAAGGAAACAGGAGAAGTTCTTAGAGATGAGGTCCTGACTTTCAGACACTCCTCTCTTTCTGGCTCTAGCTTAAGGAACAGATCGTTGTTAGAACCAGAAGCAGGTATTTATGGGAAAATAAAATTGGATTTGATTAAAGCAGTAAGAGCGAAGACAGATTAGTAAATGTAGAGTAGCCTGGTCCTTGTTCACTGATTTTTTTCATTAATTCAACATTTATGGAACAGCTCTCAGGTACGAGGTAATGTACTTGGCATAGGGAAACAAAGATAAATAAGACTCCTCCCACGGACCTTGCATCTAGAGGATGTGGTCTTTAAAGCTTTTTCTTAATGTTTTATTTATTTTTGAGACAGAGAGAGACAGAGCATGAACAAGGGAGGGGCAGACACAGAATCCTAAGCAGGCTCCAGGCTCCGAGCTGTCCGCACAGACCTGACACAGGGCTCGAACTCACAGACTGTGAGATCATGACCTGAGCCGAAGTCCCAGGCTTAACGACTGAGCCACCCAGGCGCCCCTAGAGGATGTGGTCTTTAAGTAGCTCACTGAATAATGCTGTGAGGAACATGTATGCACACCAGTATGATCTGAGATGTCTGGAAGTGAATGAAGTTGTGAGGACTATAATTCACCAGAGGGCCTCCAGATTATCAAATAAAAGGAATTCTTCAGTTTTCAAAGGGCCCTTATGTATGGAAAACAACCTGAAGTACTAAACCCAAGAAGAGTTCCTTGAAGGTGGTATTACAAACTCGTTGCTATACAAGGATGGGGTAAGACAAAAGCTAACATGAGGAATGCAGTTGGGAGAACCCTGGAACAGGCCTCAAAATTAGGGATTTCATTGAGTACGTGTTATTATAGCCACCTTGAAAGTGAATGTTCCTTGCTAGCAGTCATTAATGATTCCTCTGAATTGTGCCATTGTGGCAAGTAGGCGTTAAGAGGTTCATATGGTCACTCCTAGGTTTGAACTATATGATCTGGATGTTTTCTGTAATAGAATTTCTTAAAATCACTTCCAATCTTTTAACTAGAGGGTTAAAAATAATTTTCCTTCCAAGGAAATTATGATGTCAAGTTATATCTAGTCCAGCAAAAATACTATTGGGGAGGAATTTGTTTGTTTTGGAAAATTCAATCATTATTTAATTAGCTTCAATTCTATCACTAAATTTGGCTTTTTTGTTTTGAATTTCTCTCACTTCCCCGGATTTGAAAGTTGTCTGGAGATACTAGAAACATTTGGGGTAATATGTGCAATTTATAAAGTTGCTAGCTCAGCACTGGTATTTACTGAACAGTTACTAATGCCACCTGTCATTATTAGTGACGGTAAAAGAGGCACATATTAAATCTTGCAGAAGAGCTAGAGGCCATCAAGCCATCCTCCTTAACACTACAAATTTTAGTAAATTTTAGAAAATTATGCCGCCGATTTAAAAGTTGAATTTAACGTATTTACAACCTCCAGATGACGTGATTATAAATTGCTTTGGGATTTTTTCATACTCAAAAAAAGGTCAGCTTTTACTACAATGTAAAATCTAGAGCCTTTATTGAAATCTGTATTCAAGAAAGCTGCTAAGAATTTTTATGAAACCATTAAATACACAAACACTTGTAAAGGACAGTGTATCTCTAGATACATACATATGTGTATATATGTGTGCGTATGTGTGTATTTATGCATATTTATATCAAGCGTGCGTGAATATACATTCTCATGTTTATCTGTACATATGTCTGCCCCTGCATCTGGAAGAATATATTTGTGTTTGCAGAGAGTTGGTCCAGTGTTCATCTCCAAATGCAAATTTTGACTCTCTGAAGCACATTTTCATATTTGCATCTCTTTCTTTCTCAGTAGTTTTGCCAGTTGGTGTATTTCTTTGCTTCTTTCCACGTTTTCTTCCTCTGCAGCATCCCCCATGAAGTGGCGCTGAAAGATCACGTTAGCACAGTCCCATGATGTGAAATACCACAAGTCTGCAATTTTTCGGGCTTGAGAGCATCGCTGGGCTGAGTGGATGGAAATCTTTCAGTAATTATACCAGTTTGTATTAGTCTCACATTTGGGACCAAATACAAAACCGATCCACTCTTTCTCCCTGTGAATATTCATAAAAAACAAAGTGCCAATTCTGGGCTAATCATGTATGGAACCAAACACGTTGATGAGTCCTAAGTATATACTGTCTGTATGTATACATATGAATATATATATTTATACACACTAATTTTGCTTGTGTCCTCCTCTGTGTAATTTGTTTGTTTAGTATAGGGGTTGCTGTTATAAGTGTTAATAAGCTGCTGAAAGCTTGGCACCTATTACTTGAAATGACAGCTATGTTAGAAGCCTATTAACACTCAGAGCAGCAGCTCTGCAGCTACTAGAAATGAATTTCAAAGAAGGTAAATGAACAAAAGCGATTCATATCTCTAAGGAAAGCAAACACCATGCCCAGAACCATATATACTTTGGAAATGTACAGTATATAAAATGAAAAAAACAAAACAAAACAAACAAAACTCTTCCAGTTAAAGCAGCAGCGGAAGAGAACATTTGGAGAAAGGAAAACTACCTAAAAGATTTCCAAACAACCTTGAAGACATAAATGTAAAGGATACCAAGCATAACTTCCTCTCTTTGTTTCTATTGTAGTTAAACGAGGGCCATGTCAAACTTAGTTATAGGAATAGAACAGTGCAGGTAGAGGAAATTCGCTTTTCTCTCCATGAGAAAAATTTAAATCATCTGGATTTAGCTCAAACTTTTCTTAGTGTCTGAACTTGGAAGGACACCATTTACCATTGTTCTCTGAGGCAGGGCTCTTTATGAGTCAGTTCACCC
Organism: Panthera pardus; assembly: GCF_024362965.1. NCBI lineage: Eukaryota > Metazoa > Chordata > Mammalia > Carnivora > Felidae > Panthera > Panthera pardus. The sequence goes on along the minus strand of NW_026526810.1, from coordinate 59,369,241 downwards.
TGCCTTTGAACTATTTTACTTTTTACTGTCATTGAAATTTTACAAGATGGCTAAAAGTTCTCGGTATGCTTTAGCCACGATAATAAAAATGTGGCAAGTTAAGTTAGAAGTAGATTTTTTTCCCCCATGACAGTGTGTGCGTGTGCGTCTGCGTGTGCATGTGTGTGTGTGTGTTGGGAGGGTTAGATGCTGATATTGAAGAGGGGCTAGTTCTACAAATTTTAGGTTAAATTAAGATTAAGGCCCTTGTTTTTGAAACCAAGTGGAAAGAAAACCTAAGATGACCTATGCACAAAAATTAGAAATCGCAGACAGCTTTCAGAGTTGGTATAAAACTAGCAGCCAAAGGTGAGAATAGGCAGTTTCATCCCTTGAGTAACTTACATTACCTTTTTCCCTTTAATATGAGAACTGTAATGTCTCAGACACATAGTAACACTGTCTTTCAATTTATAGCACTATAATATCTATTATATAACATGCTGTATATACAACACTATTCATTATCTTTCTGTGCGTGGTTCCTATGCCTTCTAAAACAGAAATTGTGAAAAGTCTTTGGGAGAGATAGAGAATAGGTGTAGGCTCTAAAAATCTGTGTAAACGTAAACCCCAAACATTTTCTGTGCGTGTGTATGGGCATGTGTGCACACGTGTTCATACACTAATAAGGCTTCACAAATCAGTTTGGGACAGATTATTGTACTGTCAGAGGAAAGAGGTGAGAAGAAAGGCAATTCTTTTGTCACTGAGACACAATGCAAAATGTGCTTTGAAAACTGTCTAAGTGAAACCAGTTTTCCAGGTAAGGAGACACTACAATTGTTCTTCAACACACTAACTAGAACTGCTCTTACCTCCGATTCTATCAACCAAAACTTGTGTTTACTTGGCCCTCGTGTATATCAACAGTACAATGACAACTGATACTTATTATGATTCTCCTAAAGGGACTCGAATGAGGTAAATTTTTGCTTTATTAATTACTAATATTTGACTGTGCCTAGTATTGTTTGTATACAGTGGTCTTTAAAAATGGATTCTAACATCTTAGAAACATGTATGGTACAGACAGTAATGTATGTTACATAATTAATGTATTATATAGACAGTAGCTCTACTATTCAGAGTATGTGATTAACCCAAACACCCTACTCCATTTCTAGCAGAGAACAGGGCAAACTTAAATGAAACTGCATTTGTTAGAATTTTCTGAAGACTTGTATTCAGAAATGCCAATCGCCAGCTGCTTGTGAGCTGCCCAACATTATAATGTTCTGAAATTATCTATGAAATGGGATCTGTTCATTGGAATGACAACAGCAAAAACAAAGAATGCATACATTACCATTTCCAAGAGTAAAAACTAACTTAATTTTACTCTTTTAGTCTTTGAACTAATTATTTTGATCCTTTTTATTTAAAATACTATATACATATAGAAAAAAAATCATGAAGCCAAAAGGTATAGTTCAATGATTTACCGGGAGGGAAACCCCCAGGTGGCCACCACTCAGGTGAACAAGCATCAGTTGCAGTGTCTTCGAATCCAGTCTTCAAATCCAATCACTGTCTTTTCCCTCTCTTCCATCCACAGTAACCACCATCCTTACTTTTGTTCTTTTCTTTATAGTTTGACCACCTAAAGTCGAAGTTTAGTTTTTGTTTTTAGTTTGGAACTATTTCAGATAATACCGTCATAAACAATGCTTCACGCATCCCCTGGTGCGCACAGGCATGCACTTTGGTTGGGTGGATATCTACAAGAGAAACGTCTGACACATAGGTTGTGTCTTCAGAAGAGAATGGCCACCTGGTTTTCCAAGGGGTTGTACTAATTTATACTCCCGTTAGAAGCAAAGAGCCTTCATTTCCCTACTTCCTCACCATTGTCAGTTACTTTCATTCTTTTAATATCATAGTCATTCTTGTAGTGTCTTTTTGTGGTTTTCATTTCTTTTCCCCTTATTTCTAATGGAATTGAATGCATATATTTATTGGTCTGTCTTCTGTGAGTGACTATCTTGTCTTTGTTGATTTGTTGGAGTTTTATTTGTTTTGTGTTACATAAAGGAGCCCTCTGTTAGTTATGGGTTCCAGATATTCCATGGTGTGGTTTGTTTTTCTTTTATCCTCTAATTAGTGTATTGTGAATAACACGACGTCTATTCAAATTAAAAATTTTTTGGTCAGGTTTAAGTTAATTTTTCTAGATGTCCTTCATTTAACCTAAATTTTCAAAGTTACTGACATAATCTTGTTAACATCTATAGCATCTGTAGAGATGTCACTATGTAACATTGACATTGGTTATTTATGCCTACCATTTAAAAATTTTATTAGCTTTATCAGGGTTTGTCAATTTTATTAGTCTTTAAAAACAATTTATTTTATTGCTCTTCTCTATTACATGTTTATTTAATTTACAACTGCTCCTTTTTTCTTTATGTATCTCCATCTATTCTTTTTAGGTTAAATTTCTATTTATTTCAAAAGGTAGATGTTTGCTTCATTAAGTTTTAGTTTCTCTTTTTTTCTAACATATGCATTTAAAGCCATAAATTCCATGTAAAAATAGCTTCAGCAGCATCCTTGTATGTTTTGGAAGGCCATAATCTCATTATCAATTGGTTCAAAATATTTTCTAATGTCTATTTTTATTTTACTTTGATCCATGAGTAATTTAGAAGTATATTGCTGAATTTTCAATCATGTGGGGATTTTCTAGTTTATTTATTTATTTAATTTTACTGATTTCTAGCTTATTTACACTGCAATCGGAGTACATATTCTGTATGATTTCATTCTTTTGAAATCTTGGGCCATTTAAAAATGGCCCAAGAGGGGCACCTGGGTGGCTCAGTCGGTTAAGCGTCCGACTTCAGCTCAGGTCACGATCTCATGGTCCGTGAGTTCGAGTCCCGTTTCGGGCTCTGGGCTGATGATGGCCCAGAGCCTGGAGCCTGCTTCCGATTCTGTGTCTCCCTCTCTCTCTGACCCTCCCCCGTCCATGCTCTGTCTCTCTCTGTCTCAAAAATAAATAAACGTTAAAAATAAAATAAAATAAAAATGGCCCAAGATATAGTCAGTTTGAGGAAAATTTTATATATGCTTGACAAGAATGTGTACCTTGAAATGGCGGTTACAGTGTTTTATATATTTCGATTATGTTTATGATCCTATTGTGAACTATTTCCATGTAATTTCTTATTTTTATGTGTTTTATCAATTACTGAGAAAAATCTCTCATTATGATTGTTCATTTGTCTATTTCCTTGGTTCTGTCAATTTTTACTCTATGTATCTGAGGCTATATTAAGTGCATATACATTTAGAATTGGTACATCTTTCTGGTTAATTAACTTCTTATCCATAATAGTATCCCTCCTTACATCTAGTACTGCTTTTGGCTTTATTTTTTTTTAATTTTTTAAAAATGTTTTATTTATTTTTGAAGGATAGAGAGAGCATGAGTGGGGGAGGAGCAAAGAGAGAGAGGGAGACACAGAATCCAAAGTAGGCTTCAGGCTCTGAACTGTCAGGACAGAGCCCAACGCGGGGCTCGAACCCACAAACCAGAAGATCATGACCTGAGCTGAATCAGACGCTCAACCAACTGAGCCACCCAGGCACCTCTGCTTTTTGCTTTAAAATCAACTTTGTATGATATTAATATGGGTACACCTAACTTTCATCTTTCATTTTTAACAGTTCGGTATCCTACGATTTTGAAATATATCTTAAAAATGGTATTTACTTGGGGTGCCTGGATGGCTCGGTTGGTTAAGCGTCTGACTTCGGCTCAGGTCATGATCTCAACGTTTGTGGGTCTGAACCCCGTGTTGGGCTCTGTGCTGACAGCTCAGAGCCTAGAGTCTGCTTTGGATTCTGTGTCTTTCTCTTTCTCTGCCCCTCCCTCGCACATGCTCTTTATCTCTCTCAAAAATAAATAAACATTAAAAAAATCTTTTTAAGAATTGTATTTACTTGGGTCTCATTATTTATGACCACTTGAAAATCTTTGTCTTGATGCATTTAGTACATTTATATCTAATATTATTTGTTGATATATTTGGCTTATTCTACTGTGTTTTCAAATGATTTCTTTTTGTGCATTGGTTCCATGTTTCTTTTTTCTCCTTGCTATTTTCTTTTGGGGTAATTATTTTTTATGATTTTATTTTGGTCCTACTATAATAGAAGCTATAAATTCACTTACTGCGCTTTTAATGATTATATTGGAGATTACAGCATGCATTCTTGACTTCCAAATGTCTAATATTAATTCATGCTTGTATCTTCTTTCTGAATAATTTAGTTGCATTTTTTCTTTCTCTTTTAGTAGTATATATGTCAACAAATTCAGTTATTATTTCTGCAGTCAATATTTATTAATATTTACTCTAATGTTTATATTTTGTTGATTTCCAATATTTCCATGGTTTTGAAAGTCTTCTATCTGAGATTATTTTCTTTCATATAAAGAAAACCTGTAGTGTTTCTTTATTATAGGTCTGTTGGTGACAAATTTTCTTAGTTTGTCTGAACTGCCTTCATTTAGCTCTTATTCTAAGAGAATAATTTTTATTCTAGAAGAATAATACTAGAAAACTAGGATCTGGATTGACAGTAATTTTTTTCCCTACAACTTAAAGATATTGTTGCATTTTATTCTGGCTTCCATGTCTTCTGTTGAGAAATTGACTACAGTCTTCATCTTTTCAATGATTTTGCTATTATATCATGTGGGATGACTTTCAATTTATTTTGTGTGTGGTTCACAGGGCTTCTTGAATCTATGGCTTAATGTCTTTCATCCGTTTTAAAATGTTCTCAATCATTATGCCTTTAAACATTGCTCTTGCCTTACTCTCTTTTTTCTGGTTTTTAGACTTTCGACTAAATATGTTAAATTTTAAGTCTTTTAACTGTGTCATCTATAGCTAAAGAGATCTGTAGGATCTATAGTGTACCTTTGTGAATTTGTTTCTCTTTTGTGTTTTTGCTACTTTTAAAAATTGATATTTTTTGTCTCTGCATGTTCCTGGTTAGTCTTATTTTCCGTGCACTGGATGTTATATGTGAAAACTTGTTCACAGAAATAACATGGAGACTAGGATGATGTCTTCTAGATAAGCTTTTATTTGCGTTTTTCCAGATGCCTGGAAAATATGCTAAAGGTATTTGCATCCAGAGAAGTTAATCCAGTGTCTGGCATTGAGATTCCTTAACGCTGATGTGCAGTCATTCTGAGTCTTACCTAATTTTAGTTTACCCTTGCTATGAGAATACAGCTCCTCCAGATCCTAACCCAAAGCTGGGGAGTTCAAAGAGCTCTTCTTTTTAGAGACCTCTGGACTTGCATTCTTAGGGAGCATTGTGGTCCCTTATACTTACAAGGAGTCCCATTCTTGAATTAACAGATGACTTCAGAGGAAAATCAGCCCCTAAATGCACTCATTTCCCTGGGTCTCTGTTTTTCTCCAGATTCAGGCCTATTAAGTTTTGCTACTTTGCTAACTATTAAGCATATTTCTATTTTTCCTTTTTTTTTTTCCCAGCAGTGTTTTGTTCAGCTCTCTGGACTTCCTCAAGAGGAGGTTTAGTCAGAATTACTTAGCCTAGAAAATGAACATATTACTACATGTTACTATATGAGACATGGGTGTCTCAATTGGTTAAGTGACTGACTTGCTTTCAGCTCAGGCCATGATCTTGCATTTTCATGGGTTGGAGCCCAGCATCAGGCTCCGTGCTGACAGTGCAGAACCTGCTTGGGTTTCTCTCTCTCTCACTCTCTCTCTCTGCCCCTCCTTCACTCAGGCTGTCTCTGCCTCTTTAAATAAATAAATAAACAAACAAATAAATAAATAAAAACAATGAAATGGGATCAATGGCAGTGGCTTTAAACACTTATTGTCTAGAATTCCTCATATTTTACAGCAAACTCCATGGCTCCAAATATTCAGGTAGAAAAAGATAGTAGACTCCTCTTGAAAATTAGCTTTGACATACGATCAAACAGTTTTAGTAAATTTTTATGTTGCATTTTGAAAGACAAAAAAAGTTCTAATTGGCAATAGGCATTTGTCTGAAATTCATACTTATAAAGGGGAAGGATGTCACCCACAGTACTATAGCACAAGGATGTTATCCAGAACCAGGTCTAAAAAGAATCTGAAATTGTCTTATCTCTGGTGAGCCAAATATCAAGCCTCAAATCAGAGATGATGAATCCTTTTGAGCCTTATTCCAAGATTACTTGTGGAAAATAATTTTATGACTGGAAAGTTATCTTGGATCCCACCTAAGGAAATTTCAATAGTAAAGAGCCCAAGCACAATTACAGGCCAGTCAGGTAGTTGAAATGGTTTGGCACCATGAGAAAGCTACACAAAAGGGTTATAAAGTATATTTAATTGATTCTATTTCACTCCTGATATTAAACATTCCTGTCTATCCTAAGGAGAGTCCACATTTTCTGTAAAGGGGTTACTTCTAGCTTGATGATCTTTCCAATTCTGTGGACAGATGCTCAGAAAACTTGAAAAGTTCTGTGAAGACTCATCTCTACTGATTCACCTGTAATCTCAAGTTCATGTTTACTTGGGGTTAATGTGTACCTTCTTAGAAAGACAGGCTGTTCAATCATTTCCTAAATTTAGTAACTAAATCTCAATGTCATTTCTAGCAGGCTCACATTTTTTCCTGGGCTTTGTGTATTCCTCTTTCGGCCAGGAGCTCCCTTGTAAATCAAAGACAGCTCCTTGTAGAGAAGGGAGCCGTGCAGGGGCAGAGGAGCCCGGAAACTGACCCCCGTGTTACCGCCTCTGCTTGAGAAAGCAGAGAAGTTAAAAACACTCACTAAATAATTCTCTTTAATTCAGAAGAAAAATGATTTTTTACAGTTAACAGTTAGATGCATGATGATTAATGTTTTCAACCTTAAGGGCAAACTCTGCCTGTTTAGTATGAATTTTTTATTTCTGCATTTCAAGTGAAAAATATCCTGGGGTCCTTTTGCATTTCAAACAATTAGTCCAAATTCAAAATGTATTAGGTTAATTGTATATTTTTAATCTAATTTTAATATTCTTTGACTCTGAAGCTGATAAGCTAGCATTTATTTGCTCTTGAAACCTTTCAAAGTTTATAACAATCTTTATCTCTTTTAGATGGTATTAATGCTTAATGATAAAAGGCTGGCCTAAGGAAGAGATAACATTTAAGAACTATATGAACCCATGGGGCCAGGATGTAAACCATCTATCTGGTCTACTCTCTTTCCATGAGTTTGTATTATATGTTATGGAATTTAGTGTGGGGCTTCCTCCTCTGGGGGGGCAGTTGACTCTGATATAAGTAATAGACTAGGCAGATGTGAATGCTGTCATTAGCTGCACCACTGGACTTCACAGAAAGACAAAGGGACCAATTTACATGGTCTTTGTATGAGGGAATAAGAGGTAACTGCTTATTTTTCCCAATAGAACTATAGGAGAGAGACCTAAGTTAGGATCCCTGCTTATTTGTGTTATTGTGGGCAAGTATAAATTTCCTCCCCTGGTAAATGTAGAAATAAAACCTAGTTCAATGTTCACTTAAGGAGAGGGGGGTGTATACAACAAAAGGTTAACAGTACTTACTTTAGGGAAGTGATTTTTGTCTTTTACCTGAGATAGGTTTGTGATTTTTTTTATAAGAAGAAAAAATATATAACAATCTTGTAAGACTTTTTAAAGGTTTGTTGTTCCCCCCCAAAATTGTTTTATCAGTAGGACCTCTAACTGAAAAAGAACCTTACATGAAACTTAAGTACAAAATAGATGTCAGTGGAACTGCTCTGCTGGAGTAGTGATAAGAATGCAAAGCCCCACGGTAACTGGGTGGCTCAGTTGGTCAAACATCAGACTCTTAATTTTGGCTCAAGTCATGATCTCATGGTTTCTGAGATCGCGCCCCATGTAGGCGCTGCTCCCATAGTGCAGAGCCCTTGCTTGCGATTCTCTCTCCCTCTCTTTGCCCTCCTCACACACCCCCCTGCCGTCTCTCTCTCTCAAAATAAATAAACTTAATAAAAATAAAAAAGAATGCAAAGCCACAGGGCCTGTGCCTTGTCTCCCCTCTTCGGTGGCCCTCCATAGGGCCCTGGGCTCCAAGGAATAATGTTTGAATCGCACTTTGATATGGGTTAATGGAAACCACAAAGTAAAGTGCCTTTGAAAAATATCAGCCACGTAGAAGTTACCCTAGTAATGCTGTTAATGCTATTGTCACCAATTATTTTTAGACTTCACTGTGGAAGAAAGTAGAATAATTTATGAGACGGAGATCAGAAAACATGTCTTTTGCTGGCAGAGCATTTACCAGTTCAGAGCCTCTACCATGGTCATGCTTAATTGGCGAGTGTCTTGTTGCTGGTCCAGGCTTCTGTGTTGAGCCTGAACTGGCTGGTCAGCCAGTGCTGGTAGCACAGGGTTACATAGTTTCACATTTTCTGGTCCAAGCCAAGCAAATAAAATAGTACTGGAAGAGCATGGCTGTTTCAAAGCTTGTGTCAAAGCTTGCTCACTTTTCTTTTCAGGAGGGCTACCTGGTTGCCCTTCTTGAAAGCTCAACCTTGTCCAGTCTCTTAGGATCAAACCTGACCTTTACCAAGATGAATGAAGAAGGTCAAGCTCATCATCTGGGGATTCAGCCTTGATATTCTGACTCTTTATCTGTCTTTAATCTTTTCCCCCAGTTCTGAAAACCACGCTCCGTTGTGTGCTGGAGCTGACTTCTGGCTCCCGAAAGCCACTTGTTAATATTTGAGAAATTTTGCAATCTAGTGGGTGGTACACAGGTGGCTTGAAATCAGCATATCAAGAGAATTTATACCATGGAAATTGGTAAACTCTAAATGTCAGGTCTTCCCTCTGAGATCTGGTTAAATATTCACCACTGGTTTAGGAACTAGCTACCAGCTCATGGTGCAGTTCTCATAAATCAATCTTCCTTCATCCCTAGACCCAAGTTCCTGCCTTGGCATCATAGGAAGAGTTGAATCCTTCAAGCTTGTCAGATCCCCTTCCAATGGCAGAAGTTTGAGTATATATCCCAGCTCTGAGCTGGGACCCTGTTTTCTATACCCACTCACAGACCCCCCTGCTTCCCAGACCTGTCCGCAGATCTCTCCCAAGACCTATCTAGTTACGTTATGAATAAATCCCCATTACCTAGATTTTCTTCTCTTGCTGCTTATGGGTCTTGCAACACCATCTTGCGTTCCCTATTATGTGATATTAGACCCCTTCGTGTTTGTCCTAAAGCCCATTTATTGACTTCTCCTTTGATCGATGTGTTTTTCTCATAGTCCGGAATTCCTTTCAGTCTCTGGTTCTGGATCTGCTTTTCTCTCCTCCCCATTATTTTTATTCTGTCTCAATTAACTGAAATGACTCTCTATTCTCTGTAGAATTAAAAAAAAAAAGTTTTGGACATACTCCTCCTAGAAATCTTTTCTCCTATTATTATTAGGCCCTAAATTATTTACGTGTAATTTGTTAGTGGTTTTAATTTTAAGACCTAATTTAGCATTTTAATAAATAATAACATTTAATATCCATAATGAGGATTCACCATATATAAAGTATTTAATTTCTTAACACAGCACCTATATTTTCTCATAAAATAACTAACATTAATTGTTGCTCTCCATGTCCCAGACACTGTTCTGGGTGCTTTGCATGTATTAATTCACTTAATCCTACAGAATTCCTGTGAGACATGTACTGTTACCATCCTCATTTTACAAATGAAGAAATTGAGATAAAGAGAGGTCTTGGAGCTAATAAATGGCAGAGTGATGGTTTGAACCGGAACTGCCTGACTCCAGAGCCGTGTACTTAACCCTTCTGCTCTCCCGCCTCTCCCTAAAATGAAGCACAGAGAGCTATTACATATGAGAAACTTCACATTCTCTTATTGTTAATGTTGGCAGCTCCCAGTGTTATAAGGGAGAATGGGGAGGTGTGGCCAATAAGAGATCTTCAAACTGTCAAGGTTTCCTCTCAGATCCAGGGAGCGCAGAGGAAATGACTTGATGCGGGGACCATTGAATTGTACAGAATCACGAGCTAAGAAATAAATATACTACCTCACTCTGGGTTCTTTCAGTTTAGCTCTTCTCCGGTTAGAACAATATTCTGTGAGGCTGGTCATAGCAGATGCAGAAAATTGGGAAAGGAGTTATATGCTGACGTGAGCAGAGTCACTAACAAAATCCAATTCTTTTTTGTTATTTGAGGAAATATGAATATACATATAAATAAACATGTTAATTATTTTATTTGAGCATAAAATTGAATATATAATAGATCAATCTGTGTTTTATTCTCATGTTTATACTGTCTAGTAAAACCAAGGTTCCAGGGTAATGTTAAGGCTAGGGTAACTCTGAAAAATTTTCTATAATGCTATTTTGCCATCTACCCTCAGAAAAGTAACACCAAATTATAAATATACAGGTCAAGACATTTGGCATATTGTACAGAAAATGATGATATTAAATTGCAGCAGAAGAGACAATGGTTCTTAATCCTAGGATATTTTCTAGACAGTCCATGAGAGAAAATAAAACCTAGCAGGTTTAAAGGCTTCAGGAATCCTGTGCATCTAAAAACCATTTTATCCAGGTGATTCTTACAAACATTATAGTTTAAGAACTACTCTACAGTAAGTCACGCAAAGTATTGAGTGGTTCATGGAACAATCCTAATTTCAATCCTTAGTCTCACCCTCTGGGTGGAACCCGGAAAAGCAGAAAGGGTAGAAAGTAAGGACCATTTGTAAATGTTGGTCCCTACACGGGATTGACTCTTCCTTGCGACTTTCATCACAGCTGCTCACCAGTGATTTGTGGATAAAAACATCTGAAGCCCATGGAAACGACTGGAGTCTTTAAAATATGATTTCCACTTTGGAGTCTAAGCAGCAGACAGACCCAGCAGGGAGCCTGGGTTTGGTTTGTCATGGGTTCCATTCTTTGTTAGCCTATTTTCTTACATCTTATTGCCAGAAGAAGGGTGGAAGGGAGTCAGTAGTTTCTTTTCCTCCATGTTATCAGTGGGGGAAATGGTTGGATCCTTTCAGTATGTACTTAGATCTGCTCTGTCTTACCCAACAGACACTATTATCCTCAATTTCCAGAAGAAATGGAGACTCAGAAAATGTAAATGATGTGAATATGTGACCAATAAATGGTGGATTTAAACTACAGGCCATGTATTTGGTTCTTAGCATTGGAATAACCCTTTCAGACCATGTTTTCACACTTTTATGGGTTGAAAATATGAGTGTGATGCTCATATTTAATTAATTTCTGTTGAATTGAATGAGAATGGAGGAAAGCTCCTGGCAAACATTTGTGACAGAGAATCTTTCCTATTTTTTCTTTTCTGCCCCCAGTTGGCACTTTTTCTCCTTTTATTGCTCTTAGACCTGGCGCCTGGGACAACTACCTGTCTCCTAGATGCGCGGGTCTTTACCTGTTTCACTCAGCACTTACCACACTCCATTCCCCAACTGTGCTTGGACTTTTCTTCTCTCTATGTGATAATGTACTCTTCCTCCTTCCTGAATCCACAAGACACAAAATCCTGCTGTGTGTTGGTCAGATAAACCAACCCTTGCTATTTAGCTAGCTAGCTAGCTAGTATTTAGCAATATCTGATGCAAGTTAAATTAAGTATTTCCTTAAGGAAGTATTTCCAGAACTAGAAAAGTACCTGATAGGAGTTCCCTATTCAGTCAGTGATGCTTTATTGTGTTTAAACCAAATAGTCAGAGGCTCCATCCACTTATACATAAGGCCAGCCCTGAACATTGGCATTTATTTAAATACCCTCCAGGGATACTCAAGTCTTCAATGCTGCACACACACAGATTCAAGCCAAATATACACACTGACATTTCTCCCCCCACCCTCGCCTCCTTCCCTAGAGCTCATAATATTTAAGGCCGAGCTGGTGTCAAGGACCCTCCTGAGAAAGGAGCTGCTCCTCTGGGAGTTTGTCTAATGGGGCAACTGGCATTTCCTAGTTCACGAGAGGAGTGCTGAGCGTGAGGCCTTTGTAGAATCCCCAGGGTATCAGTTAGCACGAAGCTCGATAGAGCAGTCTGTTCTGATCAGATCAAAGCCACCTAAGAAATCAAGTATATAGAAGACGGGACTCTTCTCTCTCTCCCACCTATCAGCTGTCAATTACTACCTGTTTTGCAAGGAGCATGAAACAACAAAAAGTAACTGCCACTGCTAATATTTTCACATTGACAAAATTTTTTCATATGCCTGCCCTCCTTTGGTGCTCACAAGTCTTATTTTTCTACTTTTTTAAAAAAATCTGGGATTATAGTGGAACTTTCACAAGGCCACCTAGCTAGCTGCAGGCATAACAGGATCATTTACTAAGCTTTTAATTTATGTTTTCTTCTTATTTTTCCAACCCCATTTTGAGATGCCAATCTGGCCTTCTTGTTCTGTAGCTCTTTGTGATGGAGTGCAAATCAAAGGAACCCAATGACTGGTAGGTACCGTTTTTGCTTTGCTTTCTGAACCAAACTCATTAAGGGGGTCATATCAGGGAAATGTAGAGAAGTGAGAGCCATGGAAGGAACAGGGATGGTTGCTGCAGTGAGTTTGAAAGGGAAGGGGGAGCTCTCTGAGAGGGGCAGCAGCAGCAGTTTGGGATACTCTGGAACTGGTGCTTCCACTTTTTCATGGAGCCTTGGGGTGGAGGCAGGACATCAGGATGAAATGACTGTGTCATCCACCTAAGAAGACTGGATCATAGGTATCAAGGTTCCCAGGCTCCACAGAGATATCCTGCCTAAGAAGAGTAAGCTCACACCTGCCTCTCAGGGACCACGTGGGCTTGGACAAAGACTACATCAGGGGTGATCGGAGACCAGAGAGGCCACTATAAATATCTGTTTTGCATAGAATCCAGAACATTGGTGTCCTCCTGGACTGGAGAGAGAACCTGTAGTGTCTGTGATTATATCTGATGAAATAGGACTTCTGACAGATTAAATGGTTTAAATCTGAGTGTGTTAGGTAAAACCTAAGCCTATTCAACACTGCAAATTTCCTTGTCTTTCTACAGTACTTCTCACAAAATTTACATTTAGGTGAATGTCAATGGGGAAAATACAGCAGAGCCATTGTGGCAAAAGAGAAATCCAGTCCCTGTCCATTTTTGAATTGTCCAGAATTTAATTCTATGACAATGAGCCACATCGTGTTTCTGGATGACTAGATCAATCAGCTAATATCAGAGGCCTAGGACGCCCATATGGGCAAGGCTAAAGGCCCAAGTGGATCTCATGAAACACAAAGTTGATAGCTTTCTGTGGTGGGAATAATGACTTATAAAACACACTGGAGGAGACTTCAGGGGTTGTTTAAAAATCAAATTGCTTATTACACTTTCCAACTCCTTGAACAACTTCTAATATTTTCTATACAGAACCATCTACATATACCCTTTGTCTTTTGATGGTGAAATATAACAATTTTATTGTTATGTTGCTTCATAGCAGAAAAATTTTCATGATTCTGTGTTTCAGTAAAAATCTTTGATCCCCATCTTAAATTAAGCTGAAGCTAAGAACTAGCCTATCCATTTACATATGGTATTTGGTCATTACACACACACACACACACACACACACACACACCAAAAACAAGAGGAGGGGACTTAACAGAAAAATCTCTCTCGTTAACCTCTCATCTCCTCCTTCTCTTCCTCCTTGTCTTCCCTCTTCAATGTACAGACCTCAGAGAAAGACTGCAGAACCACAAATTACTGTGGGGTGCAACTCCTACTTAATAATGACATCCGTAAGTTAGCAAAAATCTGCCAACATCTGCAAGCTCCTCTACAGAGTCGTGAGCCAAAGTTAAAAATCATGTGTGACAGTGCTGTGGAAAATACAATTGATTCCAGTCTGATTGTGTCAGTTCCAAACAGAGACAATATTGATGATGCTGAACAGTAATCTTATTGGGCTTGGACCCAACTGAACATTGGTCTTTGTCAACTCATTATTCCTCTATCAGAGGGATCTCCGAAGATTGATCTTGCCAGCACCTCTTGATGTGTCTCACAAATCACTGTTCTCCTTTGGCAGGCAGATTTGAGTATTGCACAGTAATTGCTGGCTTTTTTCCCCTCTCTCCCCGCCTTACTCCCTGCCAGGAGACAGTGACTACACATTGCAAGTCATTGTCATATGAAAGACCAAAAAGTTCCTAACAAGATAGAGTACGTAGGTGTGCAGTCCCAGTGATGCCAAGAGCTATGGCCACCCCAGTGATGTTAAGGGCTATGGCCATCTGACGTTTCTGGATTGGCAAAATAAAGTATTAAATCCCTTCTTTTCCCTTTAGACAGTTAATTAGAAAGATCCCTGAACTTTTCAGAAGTCTGCAGCGTTGCCTGTAGGAAAGTTCAGCTCTGCAGTCAAAGGGTCAGTTTGGATGATTAACGTTGTCGCTGCATTTTTAGCGAGTTTGAAAAGTGTATTGTGTCATAAGTAGTGGTGGGTGAGAAGAACAAGGCAGTGGGCATAACATTTTAGAAGCATGACACTATCTTCTGTGATTTGATCTGCCCTTCCTCAGGGCAATCTGGCATTCCCCTCTACACATAAAAGCCTTCAGAAATCAGTTAATTTAGTTAATCAGTAAGCTACCAAACTATAAATGGACTTCTGGTGTTGCCAGTTAAACTGGTGAGGATAAGTCAGGACTTTATCATGGTGGGACAGTTAGTTTTCTTCTGGGATGAGAGCCTGTGACTGGCAATGTCTATCTGTGTATTTGTCAGATTATTTAGCTGATTGGAGGGGATTAGCACCAAGAATGATCCAGGATCACATAGTATGAGAATGTGCATTTGACATCACAGGTGTCCTCAATCATAAGCATTGGTCTGCTGTTCTGGGAATTTATAATACTTTGAATCAGTGATAGAAGTTTAAGTCCCAAACTTTTAAGCAATAATTTTAGAAAGAGCCCATAACACTATGTCTTCTGTAGTTTAATTGCTTATTTATTTATTTATTTATTTAGCACAAGTGGGGGAGGGGCAGAGAGCGAGGAAAAGACAGAATCCCAAGCAGGCTCCATGCTGTCAGTGCGGGGCCTGACACAGGGCTGGAACTCACAAACCCTGAGATTATGACCAAAGCCAAAATCAAGAGTTGGACACCCAACCAACCGAGTCACTCAGGAGCCTCAGTATTCCATAGTTTAAAAAGCAGGAGCTGCTTGACTGGTGTTTATTCATGCGGGAGATGTACACTGAGGCTGCTGGCTGAGACTGCTTCTTTCATTTTGACTCCCTTTAGCTTTACATCTCCCTCCTCAACTCAGACCTGTATGTTATGAAGAGTTACAGCAAGCTGAAATCAGTGATCTTCAGCAAAAAGAATTTTCCACAAGCTTAGTGAAGCGAAAATCAGATGCAATAAAATGTTTGTTCCCAGTGTCCTGGAGATTCCTGATAGTGATGCTTGTGGAATTAACAGCATCTAGGATATTGTGACTTCGTTCTCGGCTGCCCGTTATTTCTGGAGTCAGCCTTGTTCTGGCAGAGTCATGCCCGTACAACAAGCTTCATCAGGAAGCTGTGCGGCGATGTACCAATGTTGGTCTGAGCACTGTGTATCTCTCCACTCCACTCCTTACACACAGTTGTTCCCTGTTCTCTGCTCCGTGCCAAAAACTAGAATTGACTGAGAGTTCATATGACGAATCAGCTTAGGTGAAATTTGGTTTTTCTCCTGGATCTGGCTCTATTTACTTTTCATACCTCTCCTTGGTTGGAGAAGGTAATTGAGTGTTAAGGTTGGAAGTCCTCCTGCTGGCGTGGGCAGGCTGCATCAGGATGTAAAAATAAACAAAAGATAGTTAATTGTGCCCACCTATCAAGCTCAATTGTTCCAGCAGAACGTGAGAGCAAGATTTACACCAGAGGACTGACAGCGCAGATACTGGAGGGTTGACTGTTTAGAATCCATTTGACACCACAATTAGAGGGTCGCCAGAGCTGAGGGTGAGGGCAAGGTCATGCTGTTTCCTCCCCCTCCTTTAGGGATGAAAACAGCACAACTTGGTCACCATGGTCAGTCTTGAAGATACACTGAGCAACAAGCAGGAAGGTGAGAGGAACATCTTATCTCTCACTTCTCTGACTTTTAGGTGAGGATATTGGTGTTCCTAAGCCAATTGGATAGATGAAGGGGCACCTGATTGAGAAATTTGGGTCTGATTTTTTTACCGTTGACTCATTGCAAAGAACAGAATACCTTTTTCTCTCTTCAAACACTGGCAGACTTTCATCACATCAAGAAAGCTTGATCACCGTAAGCAGCCATCACTATAATTGGTGGATACACTGTGTAGTGGTGGCTAGTGGTTTGAGTCCTCAGGAAATCACGTGACATCACTAAAAGAAAAGCGGAAGACAAGTGGAGGGTTAAACAAAAAGCCTATACCTAAAGTACTATTTTGCCTATTCTGTCATTCAATTTACTTTGTTTTGAGCGAAGGGGTTTTATTGTTTCTGGTGATTTCTCATACCTTCCTTGGGCCATCTATCTGAAATGGATAATAGATGTTTACATAAAATTATTGAAGATGAGAAAATCTGGGATCAGTAGGAATCAGAGGAGAGAGCTTAGCATGAGCCTCTTAGGCATGGCATTAATGTGGCTATGACCACGTGTGCAGGTAAGGCTGTCCAGTGACTTAGCAGTTGCTTATGACCTTCAAATTTCTTTTTTTTAATGTTTATTTAATTTGAGAGAGAGAGACAGAGAATCCTATGCAGGCTCTGTGCTGTCAGCGCAAAGCCCCATGTGGGACTCAAACTCACACATTGTGAGGGCATGACCTGAACTGAAACCAAGATTCAGACATTTAACCAACTAAACCATCCAGGCGCCCTGAAATTTCTAATAAGGTACAAAAGACTTCTAACGTTTAGCAATTTTGATGCTGGCTTTTATATTTTTCCAAGATGGCCATTTTAAATGGGAAATTAAAAGACAGCACAAAGATTCTGTAGTTCTCAAAATACCCAGTCCAGAAAACTCTATTATATTAATGTTTCTTGAACCCACCTGTATGAGTGAACCCCCAGTCTTCTCCTTCCAGCTAGGAGATATCCCATTAGCAGTTTGGCCTGACTATTAAAAAGGTGCCATTACATTGTTGTTTAAGGACTATACTTTTTTTTTTACTTTTTTAAATGTTTTTATTTATTTTTGAGACAGAGAGAGACAGAGCATGAGCAGGGGAGGGGCAGAGAGAGAGGGAGACACAGAAGCAGGCTCCAGGCTCTGAGCTGTCAGCACAAAGCCCTACGCAGGGCTCAAACTCACAGACTGTGAGATCATGACCTGAGCTGAAGTCGGACGCTTAACCAACTGAGCCACCCAGGCGCCCCGAGGACTATACTTCTTATATTAGGAATCAAAACTAACTTCATCTGTTTAGTAGACATGGCCCATGCTTGCTTAATGCTCTCCTGTTCCCATCTTGAGATTGTTTATATATATATATATATATATATATATATATATATATATATATTTGAGAGAGAGAGAGAGAGTGCATGTGTGCACATGTGCATGAGTTGGAAAGGGGCAGAGGGAGAAGGGGAGAGAACCTTAATCAGGCTCCACGTCCAGCATGGAACCTGACACAGGGCTTGATGTGGCGCTCAATCTCGTGACCATGAGATCATGACCTGAGCCAAAATCAAGGGTTGGACGCTTAACTTACTGAGCTACCCAGGTGTCCCAAGATTCTTAATAATTTTTTAACAAAGAGCTCCACGTTTTCCTTTTCGCTGAACCCCACTCATAATGCAGTCAATTCTACCAGGAACCTCTGATTTGCTATCTTCCTCCTTCCATCCCTTATAAGCAGAGGGATGGTAGAGAGCTGTAGGCAGAGATTCATATGAGCCATCATAGGAGTCAGCAAAGTCCCTTCCCAATGATCATGGTAATACTCTGCTAACGGAACCAGTCAACTGTCTTATCCTTTCATGTAATGACAGTTACATTTCATTTTAAATTATACTTAGAATTCCCATTAACATTAAAACCGACTTACAAAAAATAAAAACAGTACCCCTTCTCCTTTGAAACCTATAAAGCAACATAAATCTGAAGCCTCATAATAATAGGCCTTAGATAAAGATGCGAAGAACATTCCAGAGCAAATAGTTACCCTCCACAAGACATGCCAGTTCTAGTTTCTAAATCTTGTCTACCATTGTACCATTTGCAGGCGTTTAATAAAAACTTTTTATCTCTGATAATATTTGGCAATATGACTGTCAAAACTTAGTTTCTTAGGGAGCATATCCAGGATGTGTTTGCTAGTATTGTCAGTCCATGGATGGGGCTTCATCCCGGCTTTGTTCAAATGGGTTGTCCTTTGGACTTCTCTCCCTGCATTTTTATCATATGTCGTGTTATGCAGAAGCTCACTGCAGAGGCTCCCGACAATTACTGTTCCCACTTTGCAAATATTTGCATGATTAATTTTTCCTGATGTGTGTATTTCCAACCATGAGTACAAACAGCTTTTCATTTCAAACAAGTGAGGAGGCACCCTGAGGGGCAAGATCATACATTTTTATGAAGTTGCTGCTGTGGAAATTTATAATTTTTGCAGAAAATTTCACTTTTTTTCTGGGGCAAAATGAAAATTTAATACCTATGAAACGACTTTTCGTTTTAATAAAATAAAGTGACGGCAAGAATAAAACATATTTATATTCTTATCATTTTTAGGGGGAGGGGTTGGTACTCTGTTCTCTTTGCATTTACATAGTACCTTTCCCAACAGCAGTAGGTGATTATAACTTTGAAACTTGTGTGTGCCTTTATTCCTACAAAAAAGAAATCTTGGGTCGCTTCATCAATTATGAACATAATACACCAAGGAAATAAAACTGGGTTATTAAGCATTCGGGAAACATCTCCTGATGCAAGGAATCAGTGCCAGAAATTTTTGTGATAATGGGGAAATCAACAAAAGAAAGCATTTGCTTTTTCTCTAATGGAGGAAAAGAGAACTTTTCTTTTACAAGGTTCCAGTAAAATAAATGTGTCATTTATTTTGAGTTTATATTTTGAGTCACTGAGAACATTTAAGAGTCTGTGACCTTTTAATCCAAGAGCCTTTGACCATTTAATTCATGCTAGGAGTTTCAATGTGAGTGACTAATATAAATGTTTGTCTAAAGGCAAGACAGGATTTCCTAAAGTATGGTTCTCACGGACCACCTTCTGGAGGTACATGACATGACTTTAGGTGCAATAAGGATTAATGCTTTTTATTTTAACTATGTACATGTTTTAATGAGTAATTGAATATATATGTATTGAATATATAATGAGTAATTGAATATATATATATATACATACACACAGTGTTTGTGTGTATTGTGTGTGTATGCATGTGTGTATGTATATATATATACGTATATACACATGTATGTAAGTATATACGTATACATGTATACGTATGTATATATATACGTATATACATGTGTATATACGTACATATATACATACGTATACATGTATACGTATATATACGTATACATATATACGTATGTATATATGTATATATATAGTGTACATATATAGTGTATACATATAGTGTGTATATATATATATATATATATATATATATATATATAGTGTTTGTATTGTAATGCCAACTAGCACACCAGACCTGAGGTTTTACAAATCCTGTCAGCAGTACCTTGGAAATACCAGGATCCCATCTCGCCATCTTCATACTATACCCATGACTTATCCACCATGATGTCGCTGCTGAATTAAGGCCGCAGTCTCCTATCTGACCTCTCTGCTTCTACCCTTGCCCCCTGCCATTGCTCCTTCTTATGGGAATCAGAAAGAAGCTTTAAAAACCTAAACTGCATCCTGCCATTCAGTTAGATACTGATTGCGTCAGCTCAAGATCTTCTAGGGTCTTCCCATGTCGCCCATAACTAAACCGTTGCCATGGCCCATAGGCGCTGCTCCCTTTCCCTTTGGCAGCTTGTCAGACTCCATCTCCTACCACTGTCTTCCTTTCTCTCTGCTCTGGCTTCCTTGCCATTTCTCAACCATGCTGAATATACACTACTTTCAGGGCCTTTGGAGTTCCTTTTCCTTTCCCTATCTAGAATTCTCTTTGCTACCTATCCACACAGCTCTCTCCCTTGCTGAATTCAAGTCTCTTGCACAGAAATGTCACCCAATTTGGCCCCTTCACTGGTGCCTTCACTCTTTATCCCCTTGCCCTGCTTTGTGTTTCTCCGTAGGTTTTATGCACAGTATTAAACTGAAGAAATGGCCCCCATTTGTCATCCCATCTAGTAGCTACACCCTTTGCCATGTGACTTTGTATTCTCTGTCACTGGCACTTGGCTTGGCTATGACTTGCTTTGGCCCATGGAATGTTAGCAGATATGACACAGGAAGAATCTCAGAAAAGCTTGTGCTCACTTCCGTTTGTTACTCTTCTGCCATTTCTATGAATATATTCTGGAGGATAAGGTTCACGGAGCAGGAATTAATCACCCTAGTGATCCCAGCTATAGCATTCTAGATCAGCCTGCAGATGGCTGACTTTTGGTTATATGAACAAATTCAGTGGAGACTAGAAGAGCTGAACAGCCAAGCTCTAAATAAATGACCCACAGACTCACGAAGGAAATAAATGCCTATTATTTTTAAGACACTCCGTATTGGAGTGCTTTGTTATGTTGCACTATTATGGCAAAATATAGCTCATATATCCCCTAATGACATATTACATTTTTAAAATGTATCTACTCCAGAATATGAGTTCCCAAGAAGAAATGCTCTGTCAGTTGTAGTTAGTTTTAGCAGATGATGTCTGGCACCTAGAAAATATTTATTTAATAAAAGTTTGTTGAATTCAGTGCATTTTATGGATCATAGTGCTTAGGATAAGTATAACATAGGCGGTGCTATGGCAATCCATTCGTGCTGTAGAAGCTGCAATTGCAACTGTAAAATGCTCTGGAGTTTTGGGATTGAGCAATCATGGTGTTGGTCCACTAATGATTAAAGTTTGGGAAACTAGTTTAAGGTCCTGGGATGCTATCTAATATCATGTTTCAAGTCTTTGTAAATAGTCAAGCAGAGGTAGGGATTTGCACATGGTCTTTATGAAATTTCCACAGACATTTTCTACAATCCTAAAGTATATCAGATAAACAAGTTGGATACTGAGTCTCCGGAAGTTCCCAACTAACCCAGGAAGATGCTGTGGTGCCATTTTCGGAAATGCGCAATCACAAAGCACTGTTACCACTGTTATCTAATATTAAGAGATGGGGAGGGGCACCTGGGTGGCTCAGTCGCTTAAACATCTGACTTCAGCTCAGGTCACGATCTCACGGTTCGTGGGTTTGTGCCCTGCGTATGGCTCTGTGCTGACAGCTCAGAACCTGGAGCCTGCTTCAGATTCTGTGTGTGTGTCTCTCTCTCTGCCCCTCCCCAGCTCATGCTCTTTCTCTGTCTCTCTCTCTCCCTCTCCCTCTCCCTCAACAATAAAAACATTAAAAAGAGAGAGAGAGAGATGGGTAGTCTTTCTGCTGGTTTAGCAGTTCTTTGATTAACTAACATCCATCATTACATACAACTGTTTATTAAGCACCTAGTATATACCTAGCCTTGATCTGGGCACTGGGAATACAGAATCAAAACAGACATGGCTCATTTGTCAATACATCAAAAGAATCACACTTTGTGAAAGATTGCTCCAAACAATTAATGACAAGTTCTCGGTTGAGGGGTCAGGGGACATAAAAATAAAAATATATGGATCTCTCACCAGCTAATTAAATACTACAGAAAACCAAAAGCTGAGTCTCTATCCCATTCATTGAAGAATCAAGCCCCATCACCCACAATTACTTGCAATTGAAGATTTCAACTAGTAATTTGTGAATTGTCTTAATGCTTGGGCATAGTTGTCAACTACCAAGTATCAGGTTTCCAGAAATCAAAAAGATAATTGAAAGTATCTAAATAGCACGCTTAATTACAACAGCAGATCTTAAAGACCTCTTCACATAATTTATAAGGCAGGAGAAGTGACTTCTTGACTTTATACCACTCTGATCAGGACTGTTCTGTACCTGTTTGCAGAACACTATTTAACTTTATATGATGTTGAGTATGGCCCACATATACTTGTACTAGAATGGTAAATTTGATACTTTGTTATTGTCCAAATTAGCCAGGAGTGCCAAGATGGGTTGAATGTTGCAAATATATGTATAGTATACATATGTGTATAGTACATGAGAGCTCCACCTTGACATATCCTTTACTATTTAAATTTTTTTTATTTAGATTTCAAAAATGTATTTTAGGAGATAAAGATGGAATGTGTTTAAAGCCACAAATGACTGACTTCCTGATCTCCATGATTCATGTGTTTCTTGAATGCCAAGAGTGACTGTATTATCCATAAAATATGTAGTAATCAAATAATTATACGTAAATAAGATTGACGTTTTATGAAATCCTTCCCTTCTCTATTTTATTTGTACCAAAGCTAGTGTATACTTTTAAATTTCAGGTGTCTTAGCTGCATGACAATTTAACTTTCCACTTTGGAACTGGAAAAACTACAAATCAAACTCTTAACAATAACAAGTATAATGAAGATCTAAGAAGAGAGTATGAGTATATATGTTTCGTCAATATATTTCAAATCAGAAACTGCCTCCCTGTCTCCAGTGGTACGTGTAACTGAATTAATATCTTATAGAATATGCTTTGGGAAATTCTATGTGATATATACATGTCTGGATCACACTTTTATTCCTAGACCAATAATAATATTTCACCATTTAGATAACCAATTAACAAAGTCAACATTTATTGAACACCTACTGTGTTCCTGTTTCTCTTTTGGATTTAGGAAGAAGACACAAAGGTGGTCTTGTCGCCCTTTATAATTTATTTTGTTGTATATTTTTAGTATATAGACTAGTTCCAGGTAGTACTGACCAAAAGCAATAGTAAAACAAAGACATGCATTTCAATTTTTAAACCAACTAGTTGGAATTAGGCAATGAATACTTTAACACACGGGCAGGCAGGAGTGAGATGTGTTCCTCCACTTCTCATCTTTTTTTCTTCTACTTCTCCTCTGCCATTATCTTTCCACTTCAATTGCTGGCTCTTTTCTGACTCAGCTTATTGTCAAAATGCATATATGCATATCTTTCCTCTGTCTTTTAAGTTGATATTTCATTAAATATTGTCATAAGTTAACATGGTCATACTTCCCTGTCATTTTGCCAACTTGGCTCTGAGCTCACTGAAGGCAGGGGTTGTATTTATCACTCCTTGCAACCTTCGGAGCACTTTATCTCACGCGAACTAGTTGTCCAAGAGTTATTTGGTAATTTGATTTAATTGAGTTGTCACTTCTGTCTACCAGTAGTGCTCAATGACATTAAGCATTTCTAATCCCATCGGTGGACCCCAGGGGAAAGGAGGGCAAATGTTGCTGCACTTACACAAACAGGAGAGGGTAGGATACACTTCCATGGTAGAGGATATTTTAAGTGCATTTTGAAACTGGCAACCTGGCTAGAGAGAAGTTATTCTTTGAGCTTGGCCTAAGATGATATATTTGAACATATATGTTCCTCTTTATTTCTCAAGCATCTGTATCAAAGATTTCACCATGATTTAAATTTGATTCAGGTGGTGAGACATCTGGAAATCATGATGGCATTTACTGAACATCATAAAATGTTGACATATAAAGCTAAAATTGTGTAATGTACCATTTTGTGCTAAATCAGATGCCATCTCACACTAGGTTCTCCTATAAATGAAGAATGGCAGGTGCCAAACATGTAAGAAAATACTATGAGAGGAATAGTTTAAAAGAATTTGGCTTTTCAAATTAATGAATTGGGGAAAGTCTGCATTATTCAATTTTGGTCATGAAACCTCTAAATACATCTATAGAACCATTGTTTAAAACAGCCTAAATGTGTACCCAACTGAAATTTGACTTTTTTAGTTAAGAGTAACTCTACAATATTATATTTCATAGGCTGAAAGATGGAAATACTAGTCTGGATAAAATTATTCCCTCTTTTTTAACTGAAAAAAAAAAAAGTAAAATTGGTTACAGCCCTGTTTCTGCAATTAGAGAATTAGAAGAATTTGGGTTAGTTTGACTCTTTTGTTTTGCACATTTCTAATCCATCTTGGTATTTTTGGGGGGGGGGGGGAAGAGTTATAAGGAGAACATCTGTTGCTATTCATGTCATTTTCCATCTACATCATGTTCCCAGGAGTTTAAGAGGGCCTCTCTCCTTCTCTTTTAAAAAGTGTAGTCCTTAACCAGAATTCTAAGATTTTGCATTGCCATTACAGTAAAATTATTAAAACAAATGGACACTGGTCCCCTCCCCTTTCCTGCTTCTGTCAATAACTGTTGCCTTCCCTCCTGTTCCTCCAGGTAAGGGCTTCTCTCCTCATTTTCCTCCCGCCACCTCCCTTCTGCTCTTCTGCTCCCAATCCCCTCCAAAAGACTATGCATTTTCTCCTTTTGTTTACTAGGTTTTATATCTTCATGCTTAGTGCCTTTCTGTGCCTCATCCCTCATTCTTCAATCCAGCCTTAAGTATCTTTTCCTTTCTTCCTCCCTCCCTCCCTTTTTTTCTTTCTCCCTCCCCTCCCCTCCCTCCCCTCCTTCCCGTCCCTCCCTTCCCTCCCCTCCCCTCCCCTCCCCTCCCCTCCCCTCCCCTCCCCTCCCCCTCTCCTCCCCTCCCCTCCCCTCTCCTCCCCTCTCCTCTCCTCTCCTCTCCTCTCCTCTCCTCTCCTCTCCTCTCCTCTCCTCTCCTCTCCTTTCCTTTCCTTTCCTTTCCTTTCCTTTCCTTTCCTCCCTCTGCTTTCAGACGTGGTAGCTTTGGAATTAAATAAAGAAATGCTTACCGAAAAAATATTTTTCCCTTTCATTCACAAATGTCTATTGAGCATCTATATGTACCAAGCACTATTATACATATTGGGTGGGGGTAGGGTGAGAGAACAAGACAAGTGAAATTTCTGCTTAAAGGAGCTTATATTCTAGCATGGGGGTAGGGGAGGATAGACAATACAAAAAAAAAATCAGGTAAACTTAAGCATTATGCGGGGTTGTCAGATTTAGCAAATAAAAATACCAGCTGTCCAGATAAATTTAAATATCAGTTTTTAACATAGTATATCCCATGTAATATTTGGAGTAAAAATAAAATGTTATCCAGATTGGGATAATTTGAGGCAGTTTAACAGCGATCTTTTCCACCAAAGACTTATATGTCCAACTTGCACCCATGTGCCTATATTTGCATTATTTCCTGTGCATAATCTCTCACTCCTGCACTCTGATCTCAGCTTAGATTTTGCTTCTTCTAAGATTCCACCTTCTTTAAACATTTTCTTGCAATAATGCCAACTTATATCGTGCTCTCCTTTTATAAATCACCTTCACAGTTACTACCCACATTATACCAGTAACACAAGAATATATGGTCCCGGTCCAACGTGTCTATCCGAGAATGGATCTGGAGAGCTCTGCTTCGATATTTATGAACCCTCCTGTGTGTGCATTTCTTGTGTCTCCAAATGTGTAGCATGGGAAACAAGAGCCCAGGCTCTGCAGTCGGTGTGCGGTTCAAATCCTGATTCTGCTGCTTATCGGTAGTGGGACCTCACATGGGTTACCTGCCATGCCTTACTCTCCACGTTAGTAAAAAGGGGAGAATAAGAGCATCTCTGCCATACAGTTTTCATAAGTACTAAATATGATTAGGTATGTGGAATACCTGCAAGCCTTTTATTACTTCTCTTTCTCCTTCTCATCCCCATTATTATCATTACCACATACACACGATTTCCAGGATAGTGGGGAATTGGGCAAGATTATGAACAAATACAAACTCCAGTATTAGGGGATCATTGAAAGCAACAGTGGCCTTTATAGTTTTGCTAATTTCTCATATGTATCTGGCTCTCTTTATGGTCACATTGAGCAGTCAGGAACAAGTTGTATTGTCTTAGCAGAAACAAGAGTTTGTAGATTGCATTAAGTGGGGGATGGAAAAAAAAGGAACATATTTAAAAGCACTACTCTCCAAAAAAAAACCCACAAAACTATGATATGTGAATTAAATGCCATGTACACGTGTTGTCTCTCATTCCTCATGAAAAGTAAATTCTAGAGGGCAGTATCGGTTTCTTTTGTAAGAGGCCATTCTCTTAAATGCACAAGCTTTGGTCACTAGGAAAAGTATTTAGATTTAGTGACAATTGTGGTGATGGCCCCCTGACGATCTGTTCAACAAAATTAGATTCTGTAGCAGTTTCCTATACCTGCCAGTCAGCAGGAAATTACTCGTTTTATAGTGCGCTTTTGCAACTGATGTTTTTGGTATTATGTTATTTGTTGTAGTTATATCTGTTGCCAAGTTTGTAAATTGAATTCTACAACATACCTTCTAATGTTATGAGAAAAAAAAAATCTTTTGGGTTGAAATAATGTATGTTCGGTCTTGCCAAAAGAATATGGGGGAGGCCCAGAATAAAATGATATGTCCCATCTGCATGACAGATTAGTGAAACTGTAGAAATCATTACTGTTATAAATCTATAATATACTTATGACTCTAAGCTATAGTACACTTTTTTGGAAACGACAATCATGAAAGAAATACCTTTGAAACAGCCCCCTAAACTATAGTGTATCTAAGGATGAAAACCATGTTAGAAGAAAAGCCAAACATTATTCTGGACATGGCAGTCTCTATTTGGAAAGAAATGCATTTTTTGGGATAAATAATAGCATGTTAGAGTTAAAATGACTATAAGACCATCAATGGAAAAGGAGATCATGATAAGATCTTCTCCATCCCCCACAATCAAAAAAGGGCTTTACAAAGTTTCCTCCTTTCTTAGATTATGTGAACACTTTAATTGCATCCAGAAGGAAAATGTCTTCTGGAGAGGCCTGTTTAACAGAGTGGTCTCTCTCTCTCTTTCTCTCTCTCTCTCTCTCTCTCTCTCTCTCTCTCTCTCTCACACACACACACACACACACACAGATTTTGAGTTTAAATGACTAGAAAAATGTGATTTTTTTAAATAACAAAAAATACACCAAAATTTGAGTTTCCATTATTCTCATACTCATTTAGGGATTTAATTACTACATATGACTAAATCTGATCTTTTAATTTCTACAAATTATATCTTTCCATTGCCTTGCATATTCAAATGTCTTATTTACTTATTTTAAATCCCAATTCATAATGAGATTTAAGGACAAACTATATTTTTCAGCAATGTTTTACATAGTGTGATGGCTGAGCGTATTCCAGTTTTAGGTAATTTCCCCAATTCTTTTTTGGGTGATAGGGATCTATGTTGGGTGATAGGAAGAGAAGGTAAGGTGTCACCTTCTCCAAATACCTCTCCTCAATGCCTGAATATGATATCATTTGCTCCTTCTTTCCTAGGTGAAATTCTATTAGAATAATTTGAGGGATAAACAAAGGCCTCAGGAGCATTGACTTTCCCTCCCAGAAATCTGATCTGGGTGACCTCAGGGCAGAATGTGTGTGTGTGTGTGTGTGTGTGTGTGTGTGTGTGTGTGTGTGTGTGGTGGGGGTTAGGTGGAGACGTTTCCTGGAAATCCTCTTCGTGTCCATGAGGACCTCTTACTTTTTTTCAGACAAAGTAACTGTTGGCCAACAAAGCATATCTGACCTGATGGCTTTAGGATTTAGGAAGCTCTCAAATGTGGGGGACACAGAAACGTGTGGGCACAGAAATGAGCGGAATATTGGATAAAGGAATAGAGCCGGTGCGAGGGAGGAAAAAGGTAAAGGACAGATTCTGATTTCATACTTCCTACGTGTGAGAAAGGGGGAAACTGAGGCCAAGAGAAGCTGAATAATTTGGCAAAGATGCTGCAAACCAGCAGTGGGTGGACTGATATCTGAACCTGGCTTCGATAACCCGAGGCAGGCTCTAAATGTAGTTCCTGAGCCAGACCCAAGATAATCTCCGTGATAACTGCTGCTAGAGAAAGGATCTACTTAAGAGTTAATTTACAATGTATTTTAAATTCCTTCTGTCCAAACGCCTTGGGATGGTACGCTTCATCCCTTTGCCTGAGCGCCCCCTCAGCGGGCCCGGCCCGGCTTTTCACGGAGTCCCCAGCCGCTGGCAGTGACCTGCCCTTGAAGCGCTGGCTTCACAACCTTTACCCAAGCGCTCTCTGGCTCTTTGTACATCTTTAATAGTTTCCTTGACGGACTATGAGGAACTGCCGGATGACAGTTCTATTTCATTTTTGTCACTGCCTGGCGCTCCTTTTTTCTCTCTGGCTTTTTCTCAAGGGCATGATTCTATAAGTCAATGTGGCAATGTTCGCGATGGGTATTGCTCTTTCAACCACTGTATATTGATGCAGTGCGAGCAAGTCACGGACATGTCAAGATTTCAGGCCTTCAAAAAAGTAATCAAGGAGTATTTTATAAACTCTAATGTCCTTTCCATTGAAAGCAAATTGAAACTGCAAATTGAAACTGGGGATTGGGATCTGATATTAAGGGTTTACTTTAAAACACTGCTGCCAGAGGCATAAAACAGCCCCTTTGATTAATATACCATAGGATTTTGTTCGCTTGGAAAAAGCGCAAGTGATGTGCTTTTGTTCCCCAAGTTTTAAATAAAACATTTGTCATTCTTGCACGCGGTTTATTACTAATTGCACAATTATTTTATTATATGGCACCGGGAAAATATGATTTGAGGTTCCTTCTGCATATTCTATGTTTTAAGTAAATAATCACTTCAGTCAAAATTATTTATTAAATTAGATTATATTTTGCTAAACATAATGGGGATGTCAAGACTTTTGTTTATTAGTGCTGCATAATGAAATAATTGAGGAATTAGTAATAAATTTTTCCTCTGGTAACTTAGAATAAATAAAAACAATTACTAGGGTTTTCTTTAAGAATGTAGGATTCTCAAAATTATCTCTCATAAAATTATACTGATGAATGTCATATGTTTCCTCAGCAAAAGCAAAATGAAATGGCTTTTCCTTTTCATCTCTGCAGAATCAGTATAGCTATCATACACTGCATGGGTGTGCAGATTTCTTTGTATATCGTTTCCATTTGATGATCCCAGTATGGGGAAGGCAGATTAGTTTCAAATATTAGAATCCTGATACATTTGCAAACATTTTCATGATAATCATTGACTTTCATATATTACCAAATTTCAGCTTTTATACTCAGAGTAGGAAATGTCTTTCAAAGCGAAGTCGTGCCTTTTCGTGACATCATGATCCATAAATACTTACTATGACCCCTACTCTAAGGTGTCCTCTCAGGCACAATGGCACAATGAGGGACATGAATATGGAACATGGATGGACTCTGCCTTCAAGGAGCTCACTATCTAACAAGGGAGATAATGAATGTACGTAGATTATCACAATTCCAGCTAAAAAGTAGATATTGGCAAAGTGTTATGTATGTTCACAGGAAGGAAAGAGTCCTTATGGCTTGGGAAGGAGAGAAGTGGAGGCATGCAAAGAGGAGGGGGGGAGTATCAAGGGATTGGCATTTGAGCTTGAAGGATGGGTATTTATAGAAACAGCTAACATTTACTGAGCTCTTATGTGACCAGACACTGTCTGACTCTAAAGTCCACTTTCCTAACCACTAAACCATAGGATGTGGTATGGAGGGACACAGAGAATGGATATTCTTGACAGAGGAAACAGTATGAGCAAAGACACAAAGGGGACTGAGTTCTGTCTTCTAAATTATTTGCAGATAGTAATTTAGGACTCATGCATACAGAAGATAGAGCCGGTCTTCTACAGTAAAGTCTAGTTAGTGTACTTACAGCCTATAATGAATGCCAACAGCAATATGTGTCCTAAAAAATAATTAGACACAGCTATGCTGCACTGTATAATGTTTTGGTTATGCAATTACATATTTATTAACAAAGATTCCTCTCTATTCTTCCAACTGTGAAATTCTAGAATATGCAATTATCAATATATAAATTCTACAATACAAATAGAACCATAAGGAGAGCGGTCAGGAGCTTCCTTATTCTGGCCTCAGTTTACTCCCCAATCTTATTTTCCTCTTCACACACTTTATGCTCTAGTCAATAAAGTTACTGTTTCCTGCATCACACAGTCTATCACACAGCCCACTGTTCCTGTGTGTCTTTGGATCTCTAGGACTGACAGCCTAGAAAGCCTTCTCCGTGGCAGCTGGAGCTCTTGGAACCGCATTAAGTTTTGTGGCTCTTGAGTGGCATGCATGCTGATATTCTGGAGGATGAGATCTCATGTCTTTTGTGGGTGCTGACATATCTATCACATTTATGAGATTGCTTATTGGCCCGGAACTGATTGGGAGAAATTGCAGGCTTACAACTTAACTGAGTCTCATGCCCCCTGTCAGCCCCTTTCCAGGGCCATACCCCCTAGTTTATATTAAGGAACAGGGCCCTTTATTTTACCCAAGTCTGAAGCTGTTGCCTTTCCACACCAGTTCCTTCATCATTCCTGATTTTGCAGGGATCCCCCTTCACTTTCTTGCCTTGTTGGTCTCTGTTCTTTCCTAACGCTGGGAAATTCTGGGAAAGTACTTCCTTCCTCATATTGCTACCTTGTGGTCCATTACCCACCACTTAGAAAAGTCCTCTGGGCCATTCCACTCCTATGAATTACCCAAGAGAAATGAAAACACATGTAGCAAATGTTTATAGCAGCATTATTAAGAAACTGCCAGCGACTTCCTGATTAAGTGGCTTAATCATCTTACATTTCCACCAGCCATGTAATGTAGGTTCACTGCCAACACTTAGCAGTGGCAGTATTTGTAACCTTAGCTCTTCTACTAGGTGTGTAGTGGCATCTCATTATGACTTTAATTTGCATTTCCCTAATGACTAATGATGTTGAGTATATTTTCATGTGCTTATTTGGCATTCCTATATATTATTTGGTCAAATTCTTTTTTTTTTTTTTTGGCCTATTTTAATTGAATTGTTTGTCTTATTATTGAGTTGCCTACTTCCAGCTTTTGGCAATTATGCATAAAGCTGCCACAGAGTTCTGTGTGAATGTAGTTTTTGGTTAACTTGGGTAAGTACCTAGAAGTACAATTATTGGGTCATATGTTAAGTCTATACTTTATAATATAAGAAACTGCCAAATTGTCTTTCAAAGTGGCTGTACCATTTTACATTTCTACTCGTAATGGAAAAGAGTTCTTGCTGGGATTTGAATTGAATTGAATTGAATTGAATCTATATATCAATTTGGGAAGGATTGACCTACTAATAGTAATGAGTTTTCCGATCTATAAGAACGATATGTCTCTACATTTATTAATCATCATTAATTTTTTCAGCAATATTTTGTAGTTTTCAGTGTATATATTTTGTAAAATTTGTTCCTAAGTGTTTTACATTTTTTAGTACTGTAAATAGTATTTTTTATTTTTTACTTATTTTTTTAATTTGAGAGAGAGAGAGAGAGAGCATGCATGTGAGAGGGGGGAAAAGAGGCAGAGGGAGAGAGAGAACCTTAAGCAGGCTCCATGCTAAGCATGGAGCCTGACATAGAGCTCGATCCCACAATCCTGGGATCATGACCTGATCCAAAATCAAGTCGGTTGCTCAACCAACTAAGCCACTCAGGTGCCCCTGTAAATAGTATTTTTAAATAGAAATTCCCAATTGTTTGTTATATATATATATATATATATATATATATATATATATATATATATGAATAAATAAAATTGATATTGACTAAGATATTCTACATAGGTAATCATATTGTTTGCAAAGAAAGTTTAATTTCTTTTTAATCTTTTCTTCCTTGTTGGCAAGGACCTTCAATATAACATGAATAAAAGTGCTGAGAAGAAGAATCTTTTCCTTGTTTTCATATTACAAGGTTTTTTACCACTAGGTATCATACTAGCTGTGGGTTTTCCAAAAATGCTTTTTAACAAATTGAGCAAGTCTTTGCCTATTATTCCTAGTTTGCTGAGTTTTTTTTTTTTTTATCAAGAATGTATGTGGATTTTTGTCAAATGTTTTTCTTGCCTCTATTGAGATCATATAATTTTTCTTTTGTCTGTTAATATGGTACATTAAATTTTGTTTTTAAAATGTTCAAACTACCTTGTATTGCTGGATAAACTCCATGGGATTATGATGCATTATATTTTTATATATTGCCAGATTCAATTTGCTACTATTCATGGGGAATAACTGTGTCTTGTTTTCATATTTTATTTTTTTTCCTTTCTTCCTGTTTTTACTTTTCTAATGGCTTTGTCTAGTTTTGGTATCATGTCTTCTCTGGCTTCATTGAATATTATGGAATATGTTCTCTTTTATTTGTGGGGAGTGTGTTGTGTAGATTTGTTATCATTTCTTTCTTAAATGTTTGACAGAATCTACCAGTGAAGCCCCGTAGGCTTGGAGTATTCTTTGTGGGGAGGTTTTTAACTATGAATTCAATGTATTTAAAGTTTATAGGATTATTCAGGTTATTTTTTCTTCTTGAGTCAGGTTTGGAACTTCATGCCTTTCAAAAAATTTGTTATTTTATCTAAGTTGTTAACTATTGGCCAAAAAAGTTGTTTCAAATATTTTCTTGGGTCACCTGGGTGGCTCAGTCAGTTAAGTGTCCAACTCTTGATTTCTCCTCAGGTCATGATCTCGGTTCATGAGATGGAGACCGGTGTTAGGCTCTGGGCTGACAGTGTGGAACCTCTTTATGATTCTTTCTCCCTCTCCCCCAGCTTCTCTCCCCCACTTATACCCACTCACTCTCTCTCCCAAAATAAATAAATAAACTTAAAAATAAAATATTTTATTATATCATTTTAGGGTCTGTAGTATTTGTAGTTATGACTCATATATCATATTAGATATCAGTACTTACTTTTCCTTAGTTTTTTTATGATTAGTTTCACTAGAAGTCTATCAATTATATTGTTTTGTTTTTCTTTCAAAGAGACAGCTCGTACTTTCATTGATATCTTTCTCTTTCTTTTAATTTTATTAATGTCTGCTGTTACCCTGAATGTTTTCTTTCTTTGGCTTTCTTTGGCTTTATTGTGTGTGTGTGTGTGTGTGTGTGTGTGTGCACACGCGCATGCATGTGCACACCTAGTTTCTAAAGTAGAAACAGATTTGATTTGAGATCTTTATTTTTTCTAATATACATATTTTATGCCATATGTTAAAACATACATGCTTGGCTACATCCTACACATTTGATATTTTGTGTTTATTTTTTCATTTAGTTTAAAATAATATCTAATTTCTCTTGTTATTTTTAATTTACCTATGGGTTATACAGAAATGTGCTATATAATTTCCAAATTTGGGGGGATTTTCCAGATATAATTCTCTTATTGATTTCTGCTATAATTATTTTGAGGTCATAGAATATACATTGACAATTTCAATCCTTTTATATTTATTGAGATGTTTTCTGGTTCAGAAATGGTCTGTCTTGGTAAAAATATTCCAGGTACATTTGAAAAAAGTCTATTTTGCTCTTTTTAAAAATTTTTTAGTGTTTATTTATTTTTGAGGGAAAAAAGATAGAGTGCCAGCAGGGGAGGAGCAGAGAGAGAGGGAGACACAGAATCCAAAGCAGGCTCCAGGTTCTGAGCTGTCAGCACAGAGCCCAATGTGAGGCTTGAACTCATGAACCATGACATCGTGATTTGAACCAAAGTCAATGCTTAACTCATTGAGCCACCCAGGCACCCCTATTTTGCTATTTTTGAGTGCAGTGTTCTACACATGTCAATTAGGTTAAGTTGGCAAACAGTGTTTGAGCCCTTTTGCTGATTTCCTATCTATTTGTTCTTTCAGTTATTGGAAAGGGGATTTTGAAATCGTCATCGATACTTGTGAGTTTATATATTTCTTTTTTAAGTTCTATACATTTTTGCTGTCTGTATTTTGAAGTTATGTTTTTAGGTGCAGATACTTTTGGAATTGTTATGTTTTATTGATATATTGACTCCTTTGTCATCGTACTATGTACCTCTTTATGCTGGTAACATTCCTTACTCTGAAGTCTATATTAATATAGCTATTCCAAATTCCTTTTTGTTGAATTTAACTTGGTATATCTCTTCCCATTCTTTTACTTTTAACCCCTCTGGGGTTTATATCTCAAGTGTGTTTCTTATAGACTGCATGTAGGTAGGTCTTTCTTTTTAACTCATTTAACAGTCTGCTTTTTAATTGGAGTTTGTAGAACATTTACATTTAATATAATCATCATTACTTTATGGTTGAGTTTATTTTTTTTTCAATATATTAATTTATTGTCAAATTGGTTTCCATACAACACCCAGTGCTCATCCCAAAAGGTGCTCTCCTCAATACCCATCACCCACCCTCCCCTCCCTTCCACCCCCCATCAACCCTCAGTTTGTTCTCAGTTTTTAAGAGTCTCTTATGCTTTGGCTCTCTCCCACTCTAACCTCTTTTTTTTTTTTTTTTTCCTTCCCCTCCTCCATGGGTTTCTGTTGAGTTTCTCAGGATCCACATAAGAGTGAAAACATATGGTATCTGTCTTTCTCTGTGTGGCTTATTTCACTTAGCATCACACTCTCCAGTTCCATCCACGTTGCTACAAAGGGCCATATTTCATTCTTTCTCATTGCCATGTAGTACTCCATTGTGTATATAAACCACAATTTCTTTATCCATTCATCAGTTGATGGACATTTAGGCTCTTTCCATCATTTGGCTATTGTTGAGAGTGCTGCTATAAACATTGGGGTACAAGTGCCCCTATGCATCAGTACTCCTGTATCCCTTGGGTAAATTCCTAGCAGTGCTATTGCTGGGTCATAGGGTAGGTCTATTTTTAATTTTTTGAGGAACCTCCACACTGCTTTCCAGAGCGGCTGCACCAATTTGCATTCCCACCAACAGTGCAAGAGGGTTCCCGTTTCTCCACATCCTCTCCAGCATCTATAGTCTCCTGATTTGTTCATTTTGGCCACTCTGACTGGTGTGAGGTGATATCTGAGTGTGGTTTTGATTTGTATTTCCCTGATGAGGAGCGACGTTGAGCATCTTTTCATGTGCCTGTTGGCCATCCGGATGTCTTATTTAGAGAAGTGTCTATTCATGTTTTCTGCCCATTTCTTCACTGGGTTATTTGTTTTTATGGTTGAGTTTAAATGTACTATCTTGGTTATTTGTTTCCTCTTTTCTGAATTTTTTTGTTTCCTTTCTTTTTTTGCTTTCTTTAGTATTAATTTTTATTATCCCATTTCCTCTCCATTATTGATTAAAAGTTGTTCCTCTCTTTTAGTTGATTGCTCCTCATTTCACAAATTATATGAACTGAGCCTTGTAATGATTAATCACTTGTCTAAAACTGCATAATACTTAAGCCAAAGCCCTTACAATGGTATACAAGACTTTACGTTTTCTGGCTTTCATTATCTTTGACATTGCCTCTACCCTGTCTATTGCTTACTCTGCCCCAGCCACACTGACTTCCCTGCTGCTAGTCAGACATGCAAGACACATTCACAGCACAAAGGTCATTGGCACTGACTATTTTCTCTGTCTGGAAGTCTCTTTCCCTAGATATCTACGTGTTTGACTACCTCTTGCAAGCCTGTGCTCTAATGTCACTATTCAAGGATGTCTACCCCAGCAATACTATTTTTAATTATATCCTCCTTCCCAATCCTCACTGCCAATCCTACCTGCCCTGCTTAATTATTTAAAAATATAGCATATCCAATTTTTAGATATTATATTTATTATTTATATCTTTACTTCAGTAGAACATAAGCTCCATGAAATCAGGAATTTTGTCTGTTTTGTTCAGTGATGTATCTCAACCCCTAGAATGGTGCCTGGCACATAGTAGGCATTTAATAAATATTTGTTGAATGGATGAATACATTGGCAAGTGTAAAGTATAGGAAGTAAATTTACTGATTACAATGAAATATAGCTATGTAAAAACCCTTAGAACAATTGTGCTTGACATAGAGTTATACATAAATTTTATTCTTAAAATGCTATTCAATGTTGTTGAAACTCTGTACAATAAATGCAATTTAAATAAAGTCAAGTTTTTTCATGTAGCAAGAGACTATATAGAGGGAAATAATTGGGAGATACAAACTAGGAGACTGCTTCTCTGATATGATTCAAAACCTATTCCAAACATTTTTCCTTTCCTTTCTCGTCATCATCTGACAGTCTAAAATTCCCCAAATAAACAGTTGCACCTTTAAATTTTGTGGTGTTTTTTGTTTGTTTGTTTGTTTGTTTGTTTCTGGGTTTTGTTTGTTCATTTGTTTTTGGTCTTTAGGCATTGCTATCAAAATACAAATATACCTGAACGAGGAGGGAATATATTTCAATCTAGTATAAATTTTCCCTTTGGCAAGGATTCATTGGCATCATGTTTAAAGCGACTGCTTCTAGAATGGCACCTGTATGGTGACAAATGCAGCCTTCCCATGCCTAACTTGACTGGCTTCATAATTCAGGCTGATACAGACATGTAATTGGCCATTGTAGCCATTGTGTCCATACTGGTTTTTTGTGCATCCTGATGAGATGGAGATTCAGAGGGACTTATTCATGGACAGATTCCTTTTCAGAGTATTAAAAACCAGTTCCTTTAATAATCTGAAGTTCATCATTAATAGATGAATTTAGTATTTATTTTAAAGATCTAAACATAGATGATAGTTTTGGTTAACCTGCAAAAATTTTTAAAACTTTTTAAATGTTTATTTATTTCTAAGAGCGAGAGGCAGAGCGTGAGCAGGGGAGGGGCAGAGAGAGAGGAGACACAGAATCCGAAGCAGGCTCCAAGCTCCGAGCTATCAGCACAGAGCCTGACACGAGGCTCAAACTCATGGAACCTGAGATCATGACCTGAGCCAAAGTCAGACACCCAACCGAATGAGGCACCCAGGTGCCCCCAGTTAACCTACCAAATTTTAAAATAAGAGGGACCTTGATAGGCAATGGCAGAAAATAAGGTTGTGCACTTGTTTTTCTATTCACAGTGCAACAAACCTTTAAATCCAGGGCCTTTAAGCCTTTAAATCCAGTCTGTTAATTTGCCCAAAGGGACACCAGCAGTGTTGGAGTCAAATATTAGCAATTAATGAATTCAGAGGTGAAAATTTGCCTATGTGGCTCACCTAAGCTATAAGGATTTGAATGAGTTTCTTAGATTTGTAAAATAAAGGGAAAATAAAACTTTGACACTTTCCTGCCCACCCCCCAACCCCAGGCTGCATGGCCCTGATAATAAATGAATTGTCAATTACAATTTCTTCAACAACTCAGAATTTCTCAAAAGGATCTATCTGATAAATGAGAAAAGGGATGAATGCCCAGACATAGGAATCATTTTTTAAGCACATACTTCATTTTTTTTCCAATGAAATATTTCATCATGTTTATTCACATTGCTCATCTTTTCCCATACTTTTCCAGAGCCTATCTGAGCCACAGTAATATTGGATGTCTGCTTATATCTTAAGGATCTTTAGATCTTCAGAAGCTCACTATGAAAATGTAAACGACTCTGACAGGATGGTGTGTTGAGCCTTCTGGAGTGGATTGGATGACATCACTTTGAAAGCAATACAGGGCCTTGTTACAGGAGGCAGTATTGTTCATTTGTCCTTTTTTAGGGGAAGAAAGAAAATCACTTAGGGTTTGCTTTTCCTCTACCTCATATTCTGATTCTTACTTTATTCTATGGTTGACTCTTTAAGAAAATGAGAGTCTGGTAATGGCCAATGCATGGTTTAACATTTCTTTTTAGATTCCAGTTTATTCAGGTTAATTACAGTCAACATTCTATTTAAATCTCTAATGATCATCTAACTTTTCTTTGACCACAGAGATCCCTGCCAACTTAGTGTTCATTGTGTAAATAATAATAGTTGACATTTACTGAGTACGTCCCATGAGGCAGGGAGATGATGCCACCATATACTTTTCTAAAATCAAAAAAAAAATTTTTTTAAATAGTCTTAGGTTACAGAAAGATTAGGAAGATAATACAGAGAGTCTCCATGTACCCTGTACCCCATTCCACCTATTACTAATTAATAATAGATGCATTATAATGATACATTTGTACCATTATAATGCACCATTAATATGGCACATTTGTCATAATTAATGAACCAAATTGACACATTATTAACTAAAATTAATCATTTTTCAAGTTTCCTTAGGTTTTTACCTAATGTTCTTTTTCTGTTCCAGGATCCTGTTCTGAATAACATGTTACATTTAATTGTCATGTCTTCTTAGGTTCCTCTTGGCTGTGACAGTTTCTTAGACTCTTCTTGTTTTTAATGATCTTGACAGATATAATCAACTGTAGAGTGTTTCTCTATTACTATTTGATGCTTTTCTCATGATTAGACTGGGGTAATGGGCTTTGGGGAAATAAGACAATAGAGCTAAAGTCATGTATCAAGTCAAGGGTACATACTATCAAAGTGACATCATTGTTGATGTTGACCTTGAGTCTCTGGCTAAGGTAGTGTGTATCAGTTCTCTTAACTGTAAAGTTATAATCCCCTCTTTCCTTCCTCCATACTGTATTCTTTGGAAGGAAGTCACTATTCACCACACTCATTTAATAAATGATGAGTTATGCTACCACTTTGAAGGTGAAATATCTACATAAATTATTTGGAATTTTTCTACATGGGTTATTTGTCTATTTTCCTCAGTTTATTTACTTATTCAATCATTTGTTATATTGGTATGGATTTGTGGATGTTTGCTTTATACATTAGATTATGATCCAATGCTACTTTATTTATTTTCTTGCTTTAATTGTTCCAGCTTTGGCAATTGGGAACTCTTTTAGTTGACTCCCATGTCCCTTTAATATGCCCTTATTATTGTGGATTTCTGTTATTATTATTATTATTTTCTTTTTTGCACACTTTTTACTTTCTTGCACTACAGATGCTTCAGGCTCATCTTATATATTTCCTGCTTCAGTCCTAGACTCAGCCATTTCTCCAGGATCCCAGCTTCCTTTTGTTAGAGAATTAGAAACCAAGATCTGGGTGAATTGCTTAGCTGAGTATTGTTTTTGCCCTTCTCAGCTGACAGAGCAAGGATATGTATGTATATACTAGCCTCTGTATATGCACATATTTATAAATATTTTTACATATTACTGTCAGTATCTATATTAACCTAAAGATAAATTCATACTGATGTTTCCAATTCTAATCCATTAAACAATGGGTCCTTCTAGCCTCTACCTGTTGCTTATCTGTAGTGGTTGCAGAATTGGTAGCCCATACCTCCATGGGAAGCAATTTAATCAACTAGAGTACAATGCTTAGATACAGTTTCTGTTACCTTTAGTCATGAAGACTCTACTTATTTCTATAGTTATAGAGGTAGGCATCTTTTCCCCCCTATTTCCTTCAGTGAGGTCATTTCATATATTTGTAACACAGTTAAATTGTTATGTTGCGTTGTACATTCCATCCTGGAACCTCCAACCTTCTAAATGATTTTTTTGGTTAATTTTTATATCTTAAGGTTCATTTTTGTGCTATGAAATTCTATGGGTTTTGACAAGTATGTCATGTCATGTGTCCACCATCACAATATCATTCAGATCAGTTTGACTGCCCCCCCCAAAACAACAACAACAACAACAAAATAACAACAACAACAACAACATCAACAACAACAACAAAAACCCTGTTTCGCCTACTAACACAGCTCTCCTGAAACCTTGGTGAACACTGATTTGTTTATTATCTCTATAGAAGATCATAAAGTATTTAGAGTCTTTAGACTGGCTTCTTTCAGTTACAATATGCTTTTAAATATCCCATGTCTGTTTCTGGTTTGATAGCTAATTATTTTTGTGTGTGTGTGGAATAGTATTGTATTGTATGCATAAACCACAGTTTGTTTATCTCTTTACTTCTGGAAGACATTTTGGTTGCTTCCAGTTTAGGGTGATCATGAATAAAGCTTCTATAAGCATTTATATGCAAGTTTATGTGTGGACAGAGTTTTCAGATCAGTTGGGTAAATACACAGGAGTGTGATTGCTGATTATATGGTAAACCTATGTTTAGCCTTTTAAGAACTTGCCAAGTTGTCTTCCAATGTGGTTGTTGATTTTGCATTCCCACT
Source organism: Panthera pardus (assembly GCF_024362965.1). Taxonomy (NCBI): domain Eukaryota; kingdom Metazoa; phylum Chordata; class Mammalia; order Carnivora; family Felidae; genus Panthera; species Panthera pardus. The sequence goes on along the minus strand of NW_026526810.1, from coordinate 59,328,837 downwards.
AGCCTGGTAATTTTTTGTTGAAAGCTAGACATGCTGTACTGAGTAATAGGGACTGAGGGAAATAGGAATTTAGCTTGAAGATTTATGCTAATCTGCCTAGTAGGTGCTATAGTAGCTGTGATTCATGTTTGCTGTAGTTACAGGAGCCAGAGGCTTCATTTTCTCCAGGGTCCTAGTTTTTGTCACTTTTCTTGAGTTTAGGCTTCCCTAAATAATCCTCCTTAGAGTTCACATCTTGCAGTTCTTTAGTTATAATCTACTACTATTATATACCAACAGGAGCCCTATGGATGGGGTGAGTAGATATGGGGAAAGGGAAGTAGTCTATATTGTATGATTAAATTTGAGTCTTTTAGTGGGCCTGTGTCCCTAGGCTGTGACCTTCACAAATATTTCTCCCCATCCCTATTTTATTCCCTGGCTATAGCATTCCTAACCTATTTCCCTAGCCTTGACCCTATGGATTTTTTTTTTTCCTTAAGTGAGACAGGAAGCCTACTGGGGGGCTGGTGTTGGAGAAATGTCCTGGCAAAGTCTTCTCTCCTGGAGAGTAGGCCTTTGTTACCGAGAAGGCTCTGGGATTATTACACTAAAGTTACTCTTCCCCGATCTCTGCTAAAGGCAGAGCAATGAACCAGGGGGAACTTCTTTGATCTTCACCATGAGAACCTAGTGAAATTGATGGAGGTAAAAATCATGAGAGTATGGGGCCCATTCTAAGACTGAAGTCCCAAAAGTTTCTCACTGTTACATTAATCCAAATTCATCCTCCACAATTCATCAAAATAATCATTTAAGTACTCTTCCCAGTGTATGGCTCCAGCTGCTTCTGTTTTAGACAAGCAGATCTTGGCTGTATCTCCCTAGACGTGCCTGTGTTTCCAGACTGTGGATATTGGTTTGCCTTGTGGCCTAAGTTATCTAATGGGCCCCCAAAAGTTGTTGATATTTAGTTTGTTCAGCTTTTTCTTGTTATAAGGACAGGAGTGACAAGTTCTGAGCTGTTTCCAGGTTGGAGCAGAACCTGGAAATCTTCCATGCCAGGATATTAACATGCATTACAACAATAGTAGTTACTATTATTGCCCCCATTTTAAGTATGCGAGAAGTTGATTAAACTATGGACTCTTAAATTTTGTAAATGAGATAAAAACTAAGATCAAAATGCTTTGAAAATTTAGGTGAAAAGAAAAACGATTGTTTCTTGAAGAATTTAGCTTCTCAAAGTGCTTACTGTATCTAGTTTTGCCAAAACATATTTGATCACCACTTTATAGCTGTTGGCTTCTTTTAAGAATCAGTATCGAATGATTAAAAAGGAAGTTCTTTTGTTAGCAGAGAATAATTATAACACTAGATTACTTTTCATTAATTTATACCTAGTATAAAACTCAGGTGTGCTGTTTGCATTATACCTTCATTTTTCATGTTATAATCTCTGTACATGCCTTAAAATTAAATTATTGGAAAAACTAGGCTGTGATGATGTCCTTCTAGTAATCCCAAATAAAAAAATACCTTGAAATGGATTCAACATTTACCAAAAATGCTGAATTCTGTAGTTGGTTGTATTTCAGTAATCTTTAAAATCATTGTTTATATATGGCAAAGCAATTTTTCTATATATCGATATGTATTTTTCACTTTACCAGAGACAACATAAGAGTACATATTCATAGAATAAAATAAAAACAGTTACATTTGTGTTCATTCTTATCTGTAAGCAAACAGCAGTTGAAAGATGGATTGAAGAGGTTAAGTGATGTTCTCACAGATTCACTATGATGTGTAAGATAAAAGAGAACCATTAAATTGTATATCTTATTTATGGGGAATCAGAGGTGGGCCCTATGTATTGTCAAATACTGTGTGAAATATAACTGAGTCTAGTAATGTGTTTTTGCTAATCATTCTATTGTTTGTCTGAGCCTCAGCAGTAAGGTAGTTTGCTCAGTAGTGACTCAGTGGTTTATTTGTTTTCATGGCATTTGGGGGACTGTTTTCATAATTAATGTTTAAATTATGCTAATGAGGGGTTCATGCATTCTCTTTAGAGAAGACCCTCAGTCACATGACACAGAGCCCTGGCAGCATGCCTAGCCTAGGAAAGTTCATGCAATGTCAAAGGCATTGAAGAATCTGGAAGGAGACAGAAAAATACAGGTTTGCTCTTATGCTCAAATGATGGAAGGGAGGCTACCTTGTGGCCAGTTTTCTGAAGTGGTCTGTTGGACATTTGGACTCCTGAATAGTCAGGGATGTGGCCTTTGGCTTAGCGACCCTATTTCTACAGTGGCTTTGGGCAGAGTCATTAAGTATAGTTTCTGAGGTATAAATACAGAGAAAACTATATCTTTCAAGTATAGTTACCAGGTGTGGTCACCAAGAAGGATTAAAGGTATAGTCACCAAGAAGGGGATTCTGTTGCTGATTAACTTCCTATATCCAGGTGCCATTTAAAATGAAGAAATAGGAAGCCCCATTAGAAATAGGGTGGATAGCTTCTCTAACTTAGAAAGAAATAGCACTTTCAGAAGTACAAACATGAAAACTAGAGCAAACAGTATATATTACAATCTAAAGTAGAGAACTATTTAACATTCCTTGTTGTAGGGATTCTTAATCTGAGATTCATGCTGGGCATAGGGAAGATAGGGGAAGTTTTCACAAACTTCCTGATGTTATTGACAAACTTGGGCATGTATGTTTATTTTGATGGGGATAAAGTGCTGTCAACAGATTCTCCAAGATTTCCAGATGTATTAACCAAAAAGTATAAGAAAGATTAATAAACAGTGACTTAGTTACATCTTTGAGTAGATACTAAAAAATGTGTTTATATCTCTTAAGCTGTACAATGGCTGAAACATTGCTTTGCAGGTAGATAGACTTAGATTTGAACTACAGCTTTATTGCTTCAAATTGTTTGGAGTAAATTAGAGTTCTTCTTTGTAAAGCAGAAATTCACAACATTACCTACTTCATTGAGTTATTATAATTCTCTAGATGAGGAATATAAATGGAATTATAAGACACCTACCAGACTGCCTAGCATATAGTGGGTGCTCAATAAATGTTATTTCCAAGGCAGCATTTGAGAGTTGTTCTCTGTTATATTATGTTATGTTATGTTATGTTATGTTATGTTATGTTATTTATTTATTTTAAATTTTTTTAATTTATTTTGGAGGAATAGAGGGAGAGAGAGAGCATACATGCTGAAGAGGCAGAAAGAGAGAAAGAGAGAGAGAGAGAGAGAGAGAGAGAGAGAGAGAACCCCAAGCAGTCTCTGCACTATCAGCACAGAGCTTGATGTGGGGCTCAAACTCATGAACGAACAGTGAGATCAAGACCTGAGTCAACATCAAGAGCGAGATGCTTAATTGATTGAGCCACCCAGGTGCCCCAAGAGCTGTCATGATGTTTATAATTCACTTTAAAATACTTGTGCAAATATCAAGTGACATATGTGATATATGTAGGTATTGCTTAGTTTAGGTCACATGCTGTACACTGTCCTAATCAGAAATTCAATTTTCACAGGTAACCAGGTGATATAAGAAGGTCCAGATTACGAAATGTGTATACTACAAGTGCTTCAGTTATACTTGTTTTTGGTTAGCAACAGGTGGTAGTGTGAAAGCTAGAAATGAATTTTCATTGGTGAAATTTGTGGTCCATTAATTAGCACCATGTAAGCTTTCACTGGTGAAATGAATAATATTCTTGGTATGTGGAATGGATAGAATAGTTTAGAGACAATCTCCATCCTTCACAATTCTAGGAATCTAGCAGGCCCTGTGTAGCCAGAACCCTGAAGGATGGTGCCTGCTACTCTACCCTGTACCTTACTATTAGTACTAATGTAGGTTATCAGGGCCACGAAATCCTGCTTGTAGAATATTGACCCATCTACCTCCATTTAGTCTCTTCTGCACAGTGTGGTAGGCACACTTAAGGGGACAGGGAACTAGGTCTTAATTGACTTTATAGCACAGGCTGTGCCTACTGTTTTGTGTCTGCTTGTTAGCAAAAATTTATTTAGTAAATGGCAGCATGTTTGGGAGACTTTGGTCGGGAACTTGCTCTTACTGAAGAAACTGAAACTGTATGTGTGGCTATAATTATATACCAAAAGGTCAAAAGAGATGCGACCAGATTGGCTTAGGTTGGTTTGTAATAAGTGTCAGAGCATAAAACCTTCAGTCTGAACAAAGTAGGTAAACCCAAGTCCATGCATGAATGAAAAACGAAGGTAAAAATAGGTCCTCTGGGCAGATGACAAACAAGAAGGACCCAACTAACTGAGATCAAAAGAGGTACAAAGGCCCCAAATGAAGGCAAACATGAGTCAGAACTGGGGAATTTGAAAAAAAAAATTCAGATTCCTTACGATCCAGCAATCTCACGTCTAACCATTTATCCAAGGGAAATGAAAGCATACGTGTATACACAGACTTGTGTATGAACGTTCATAGCAACTTTATTCATAATAGTCCCAAAGTAGAAAAAACCCAAATAGCCATCTGTTGATGAATGGACAAACAAAACTGTGGGACATACACAATTAGAATACTACTCAGTAACCAAAAGAATGAATGATGACAATCTGATATATTATTTGCCCAAATATTATCATGTGTTTGTACATTGTCAACTTTGCTGCTTTGTGGGCAGCAGGGAGTAGGAGATTTCTTGTAAGGAATGCAGACCCCAGCGGAAGAACAGAACTGGTAGGGATTTCAGGCACAGAGGCAAGTCAGTGGAGAAAACAGATTTTGTTTGGAGGCTATTCTGAAAATTCTCTAAGTGAGCCCTGGAAGGTGTCTACTCCATCAGAGAAAGGTACCCATTTTGGACGTTCAGATGACTTTGGTTCCTGTGGATACCGCTCCCTCAAAAACTTGAAACTAAACAATGTTTATAATTTTTTCACTGGCTTCTTTCCCTTTTCAAAATAACACCTATCTTCTTCCCCTTTGAAAATAACTAATGCTAAGTTATTAAATGATAAAAAGCTGCTGTTTCAGATTTTTGCATAGGAAAGGAATTTCCTTTGTAAACTCTAGTTTACTGTGCCTGAAATCAGGGGAAAAAAAGCATAAGGGAAAGAGATCCTCTTTGGGGATCTGTTATAGAATCCCTCAGATTGCATGAATGCTTTTTGTACATATAGGAGTCTATTGGGAGAAATTCTACACCCAAGACCAAGAACGTAGTCCCGTGTCATTTGGAAGATGAAGTTTAGCAACAAGCTAGTAATCAGTGGAAAGTTTTTAATTTAGGATTTAGTCAGAGGATGGTTAAAGCTAAAACTTTAAAAGAAAGCAGATTGTTTCTTTATATACAAGTCTTTGTGTCAATAAATGATTATTATGTACCTAAATAACCGCCAGTTAGGGTGCCTGGTTGGCTCAGTTGGTTGAACATCCAGCTCTTGGTTTCAGCTCAGGTTGTGATCCCAGGGTTGTGGGATCATGGGATCAAGCCCCACCGTGGGCTCTGCATGGAGCATGGAGCCTGCTTAAGACACTCTCTCTCACTCTCTTTCTCTCTCTCTCTCTCTCTCTCTCTCTCTCTGTGTCTCTCTCCTTTTGTCCCTCTTCCCAGCTCACGTGCTTTCTCTAAAACAAAAATATAACATAACATAGCATCATAACATAACATAACATAACATAACATAACATAACATAACATAACATAAAACAAAATAGTCCCCAGTTGAAATAAGCAGAAAAGTTCTCTTTCACAATAATTATCAGTGAATTTTCTTGCTGAACTAGTTTTAAGTTTAACTTGTGTTCTCCCAGTGAAAATTCACTGTAACTGTATTGTCTCCTGAATTCCCCCCTTTCTGAAGGATGGGAAGGGGCAGCACAGGATTGCCAAAGGGAAGAATCTCTGGCAATGAAATCAGAAGATGTTAATATAATGCAAAGGAGATAACATTAATAAGCTGCACCTTGTTTATAGGTATGGTCTCTGCCCCATCCTCTGGAATAGAGATGTGTACAAAGCCCTCTGTTAACTAATAGGCAATTTTAAAACAGTGTCTTTCATATGATGTATTCACTGGAACTGTTATAATATCCAGTTTTGTTCTCCCACCCATCCTCCTAATGTGAGTGCCAGGAGGCAAAATCCGTGGTGGGGGACAGAAATCAGGCATTGTAAGCAATCACATAGGCAGGCATGCTTGGACTCTCAGAGGACATTAGGAACGTATCAGATAAAATTATTGAGAAACTGACTCTATAAAAACTAGTGCAGTCTTAAGATAGAAGTCCACGAACTGGGAGAAGATATTTGCAAAACACATATCCGATAAAGGACTTACATCGAAAACAAAGAACTCCTACAACTCAGCAAGTAAAAGAAACAATTCAGTTTCCAAAACATGGGTAAAAGATCTGTGTAAGCGCCTCATGGAAGGAGGTAGAGAGATAAAAAAAATAAACATATGAAAGGCGCTCAACATTGTATGTCATTAGGAAATTTAAATTAAAACAAAAATGGCATTCTACTACATGCCTGTGAGAATGGCTAAAAGCCAAAACACTGGTGACACCAAATGCTGGTGAAGATGTGGAGAAACAGGAACTCTCATTTGTTGTCAGTGGGAATGCAAAATGGTAGAGTCATTCATTCATAGACAGTTTGGCAGTTTCTGTCAAAAACTTGGGCTTGCCATATGATCTAGAAATCACATCCCTAGGTATTTACCAAAATGAGTTGTAAGCTTATATCCACACAAAAACTTACACATGAAATGTTTATAGCAACTTTACTCATTTTTGCCAGAAATTGGAAGCAATCAATTGGAATGTCCTTCAGTAGGGGAATGGATAAACAAACTATGGTAGATATATATGATGGATTATGACTCATTGTGGTAAAATAAATACATATTTTACATTTAAATGTTAATACTTTGCAAAAGTGATAAACACAAATGAGCGATCAAGAGAGGAAAATATGCGGATAAATTTTTAATGCATGCTAAATGAAAGAAACGAGTCTAAAAAGGTTACATACTATATGATTCCAACTGTATGACATTCTGGAAAATGCAAAACTATGGAGACAGTAAAAAGATCAGTGGTTGGGGGGGGGTGTTTAAGGGAAGTGTAGGAGAAATGAATAGGGGGAGCACAAAGCATTTTTAGGGTGGCAAAGGTATGCTATATATGCTATCACGGTGGATTCATGATGTTATGGATTTGTCTAAACCAATAGAATATGCAATATCAAGACTTACCCTAATGTAAACTATGAACTTCTGTTAATAATACTGTATCAGTATTCGTTCATCAATTACAACAAACGTGCCAAATTAATGCAAGATGTGTGTGTGGTGGGGAAAGGAGTATATGGGACCCCTCTGTAAGGGGATATGGGAGCTCTATGTGAGTTTTCTGTAAATCTAAAACTGCTCTAAAATAGTCAATGAAAATAAAAATCAATAACAAAGCTACACTTTCTTGAGATTAAAGCCTTCTAGGCTATTAATTCCTCTAATTGGAAAAAACCTTTCACCTTTCCTCCCTGGCTTTTAGAGGTTATAACATCTTCTGACATGTATCATTCACTCAACAACTAGTGCCAAGCATGGTTTTAGATCCTGGAGATACAGCAGTAAACAAAACGAATTAAGTACCTTCTCCTATAGGGCTTACACTTTGTGGGGAAAGACAAATACATAGAAACGAAATCATTAGAATAATTTCTGATGGTGACAACCAATATGAAGGAAATTTTTAAAGCATAATAATGGAATAGGTACTGCTGGAGTAGGAGTTGAGGAATCAACTTTAGCTAGGGCAATCCTAGGTGGCCTCCTGGCAAGGTGTCTTTTACACAGAGCCCTGAATGTTGAGGGGGCTGTATGGGAAAGGTATATTAGGCAAGAGGAGCAGAAGGTTTAAAGTCCTCAGGTGAAAACATATTTGGAATGACTGAAGCTTGAAAGACAATCTGTGTCACCAAGCGTAGAGATTGAAGTAGTAAAGGACAAAAATGGAGGTTGGGGGAGGGGAGACACTGCATTCTGCTAATGTTTGTCTCCTCTGTTCAGGGAAACTTCCAGAAGATGGAATTTCTCCCCAAATTCCTTCCAGATGACTTTTTCAATTCAGCAAATGTGCACCACTCATTTGGGTGGATCTTTACTGTCCATTCTATACATTCATCTGTTACCTACCTTACAGTTGCAGAAGTTATGCGATAAGAAACAGCAACTACCATCAATAAGACTGTACCATATTTTTCCTAATATTCTGCAACTAAATATTTTGTTCAGAAATGTGAAATGTTTCAAACATGATGAAAATAACAAAACAGATATCAAAAAACCCACAGGTCAGATTTATTGGAAGTTTACGATTTGTCATTTTGCTTCACCGCTTTGTCTTTAAATAAGATATTATGGAATGCGGTTAAAGACTAATTCTCCCATCCTTTCCCCCTGTCCTTCTATCCTGGGGTACTCTTTTGAAGTTGGTACCATTTCCAGACATATTTTAACCATTTTCTATAAATATATTTTTACCCATAAACAATACATAGTATTTCTTCATCTATCTTTTTTATGACCCCTCTCTGGGCTATGTCTTGATTCTTTTTGACAGAATTCTTCTGAGTAGCTGTCAAAAAAAGTCAGTCTGAAAGAACTGGAGATCATGCCATCATTCATGGAGTTGAGCATACTAGGGAATGACACAGCCACCATGAAGTAATTTCAAGTAAGGAGTATCTGCCCTGATAACTGGCAAGCACTGAAGGAAAGATCTTTCTAGAAAATATGGATACAGGGAACTAGCACTGAAACATATTGACAAATAACGGTTGACTGAGATTCACTCATTTATTCATCCATTTTACCAAGATTTACTGAACTATGCGTCTCCTGAGAATATAAAACTGATTAGGGCAAAAATCCCTGCCTACAAGGTATATATGTGTGGTCTCAGGTTGAGCTAGAATGCTATTCTTCTTGGGGTGCCTGGGTGGCTTAGTTGGTTAAGCATCCAACTTCGGCTCAGGTCATGATCTCAAGGTTCGTGGGTTCGAGCCCCACGTTGGGCTTTGTGCTGACAACTCAGAGCCTGAAGCCTGCATCATATTCTGTGTCTCCTCTCTATGCCTCTTCCCCACAGCACTCTGCCTCTCTCCCTCTCAAAAATAAATAAACATTAAGAAAATAAAAAAAAAAAAAAGAATGTTATTCTTCTCTGGGAGTAAAGAAGATTTTAAAGACTTTAAAAGATTTAACTTTTATGAAAGCAGAGAATAAGTCCTTGGTCATGGTTTCAATGATATATCTTGAACTGAGGATCAGAATCCATTTTAGGAAAATGGAGGCAAATGTTGGGAAAATCATGACATAAACTGTATGTCTTCTTACTTCCTCAGTGGCATCATGGCGTCATTTTGAAATTTTCTAACTTTCTTTGTCTTACACTGCTTCCTTCATTGCTAACTTTCAAAGATATTCGCTCCATGTATTTTTAAGATTTGCATAAGTGGTATCATACTTCATACAGATTTTTGTAATTTGCAGTTTCCCCATCAAAGTTGTTTGAGTTATATCTGGGTTGATTTAAGTAAATAAGATTAATAATTTTTTTAAGTTTGTTTGTCTGTTTGTTTGTTTATCTTAAGTAATCTCTGCACCCAACGTGAGACTCCAACTCACGAGCCCAGGATCAAGAGTTGCTTGCTCTTCCAACTGAGCCAGCCAGCCGCCCCTAAAATTAATGATTTTAAATCATGTGTGTTGATGTACATTGTTCCATATTAAGAATGAACCACAGTTTATATATTCATTCTCAGTATGACAGGCTGTTTGACTATTTGAAACAGTGCCACAATGGAAATCCCTATACGGTTTTCTGTCTAGCCGTGTGAAGGAGTTTCTCCCAGGCATATACCTAAATATGGACTTTCTGAGTCATAAGATATGTGCACGTTTAATTTTATTAGGTGATGCATAAACTGATAGTTTCCAACCCCAAAACTCTTTCTTCTTGATTTTTGATTGGACACGTGGACATCTAAAGAGACATTTCCCACCCTCCCTTGCTAATAGGATGATGTAACTAAAATTTGGCCAATAATATGTAAGTGGAAATGTTGTATGGCAGCTTTCAGCATATTACCTTAAAAGATAGCTGGCATATACTATTTGTCCTTTCTTTTGCATTGTTCCTTTCCTCTTTACTGGCATCAGAATTATAGATGTGATGACTAGAGATCTAGGAACGATTTTGCATTGTGAGCACAAGGGCTCCATTGCAGGGATATCAGAACCAACCAGAGCCTGGGTACCCTTCTGGAGCCACTTTACTAGCAACAAACTTTATTCCTTGAGACTTTATTGAAAAAATATGAATTTATTTCTTGTATAAGCCCCTATTGTTTTAGGTTTTCGGTCACAGCTAGCCAGATATAATCCTAAGTAATGCAGCAATACACTAAGTTTTCATTTGTTGTACTGTTTAATATTCCCACAAACCTGAATGAGCTTGTCATTATTATACCTTATTCTATAATTATTCAAAGCATTTCATAACTAAGTCTCACTTTTACCCTCACATATCACATGAGAAAGAAAAACAAGTATATTAGGATCTCCACTCTGTAGCTCAGAGGGGTAGAACCTAGGAAGTTCAATGACTTGACCAAGGTCTCTGGTATGGTTAGGATCAAGGATAAATATGATCTCTCTCAGACAAATGCTGTGCTCCTATGGGTCTACATGAAGAGACATTCTTTTGAAAATTATCTAGTTATGCTCACAAACCTTATGTGCTCTACTCCCAGTTAATTCACATAACATTGTGATAAAAGTCTATCATTAGCTGTCCTATTGCTAAGCAAAAGCCTGTGGAATCACATGCTAGAATGCGTACTTTGGGCATTGGCTTGGACTGGGGAGATTCCGTCCAACTCAGAAGCTCATTGGTTTACAGAGGAGAGGGGAAAGTATACAGTCATCAAAGGAAACTAGCCAATTGCCTGGTCTCTTGGCACTGTCTGCCAGCCAATTTTCAGACTGATGTTGGCCTCGAATCTGAAAAAGTCACTGATCTCCCTGCACAGCTGGAGGGCGTTGGGCTAAAGGAGAAGAATTTGAAAAGGAAGAAGAAACTGAGACCTCATTCTATTTTAAACATTTTTTTTCTTTTTTTGCTAATATGGGAGTGACTTACAGAAAATGGAGTGATGTCAGAACTATTCAGGCTGCAGGCTGCATGGGAGAGGCTGTACTGAAGGTGCTCTTGAGGACAGAAGAATGTTTCCTAGGAAAGGTCCAGAAATGGTTGTTGTCTGGGACTTGAAATGGCCTGAGGATGTGTTTCTGGCTGCTGTGCCCCTGAAAGGGTTTTGGAGGCACATCAGAGTGCATACATGTGTAACAGAGAGCTCTGGGGTTTGGTTGATGTCAAGTCTAAGGGATCATGAGTTCCCACCTCCAACCAAGAACAGGTTAGTCACCACCATCTTTTCTGTCACCTCTGGTGTCAGGGTGCAGGGGCTTTTGGGTAGAGAAGCATGTTTGGTATAGGTATGTGGAAAGAAGAGGCTATGAGGAAAGACAAAAGACAGACAATTCTGTATATTTTGTCCTCCTATGAACTGAACCCTCACTCAGGTAATTCTAAATATATTCTCTTTAAAAAATTCTCCTCTGCCAACTGTGTCTTCAGCTATTATGGGAAATTAAACTACCAAATTTTAAATCTATTTCCAACCCCAGTAAAAATGATACGTAGAGAAGAATGAGCTGTAAATCAAGCTCACTGTGCTATAGGACACAATCCAGTTCATATATGCCCAATAAATGCCAGCAGATTTTCCAAACCAGAAGTTAACTATCTGTGCTTGATGTGGGAGGGCAACATACATACTTAATAAAATTTAAAATCCAGGCCTCAGGGCTCAACAAATTCAGTTCCTGCTACTGAATTTCTCCTTGAAAATAACATACTGCATTGAAAATGGAAAGTCTAAGGAACTGGAATTTCTGCTGAAATTAGACAGAAGGCTCTACTGTATTTAATCAACTGACATGAGACACTTGGCTCTGGCTGAACCACAAATGCTCTGTTTTTATCCGATTCTGCTTTCTACTGATGGGGAGGACACATAGAGTACCATGCGGACAGTGTTGTGAGAAGATCATTATGCAGTGGGAGGAATATACCGGATAAGGATTCTGGCCACCTAGTTTCTAGTTCGTCTTACCTCTATCTAGTTCTGAAAGCTTGGACGATCTTTTAGCCTTAGTTTACATTATTATAAGATAGGGAAAGGAATATATTTTTTAATATCTAGTCTAGCTTTAGTAGTTTACAATTATCTCACAATTTACTCCACTGATAGAGATTGCTTCTGATAAGAATAAAATACAACAATGTTATAAAGACTGGTGGTGCTTAACCATATCCAGTTCCCCTCTCCTTTCTGGATCCATTACAAAAGTAAGGACATGTGACTCCTGATCAATGAGATCTAGATATGATGTCTGTCTGGGTCAAAGAATAGAAGTTCAATGTGAGTTATTCATTGTCTCTGTTCCCCTGTCATCGCAACCCTGCAAGCTAAATGTTGAGATAGTAGAGCCACAGGTGGAAATGATCAGATCACTAATACTTGAAGAGAGCTCCCCAAGAGAGCCATTAAACTTGCAAAGAACTTGGGAGAGTAAAAAACACAAGAGATTTTGAGGGTTTTAATTATGATGTTGTCTGGTCTGTACAAAACGACATATCATTGTCCCAGACCCAGGTGACAGACCCAGAAGGACCCATTTACCCCATGCAGCAAGTGAATAATTGTTCACAGGCAAGAGACTACACATCCCTGTCTATACCATTAAAAGCAGGCACAAGTAAGAAATATGGAGCTAGGGATATTTACAACACACAGCAATTGCTCAGCAAATGCTCATTTTATGAAAGAACAATATGAAGTTCCCCCTCCTGTGTGTTTGACAGGAAAAGAGGATGTGGAGGAGGACGAACTCGTCGAGTTTCTCTGTATCCCGATCCCTGTAGCACATGGTAGTACTCAAGAAGTGTTTGTTGAATTCAGATGAATTGAGTGAACACTTAGTATGGTGAAGCATATGGCTGGCTTTAAAACTGACAATATCGAAATGAGTATCAGTCCCATTCTCTACTCAGCCTCTACTTAAAAATAGAAAATATCTAAAATCCATACATGTGTAGGATTGTCATTCACACATTCATTCATTCAGTAAATATTTATTGAGTGCCTGCGTTACTCACGACACCGTGTTAAGCATTGATGGCATAGGACTGGAAAAGTCCTCTTGAAGTTTACATTCTAAGGCATTGGGGCTGAATGATGGCAGAGACAGAGGGGTGACAGACACTATTTAAATGACATTGTGATGAGTATCACCACGGAGAATTATAGGATGCCTTGAGAGCATATGATGGGGGGGTTCCAACCTAGGCTGGTGGTCAGGGAAGGCACCCAGTTTTAACCCAAGTCACCGTTCCTGCTATGATAATTTTGTAACTAAAAGACTTTCTGGATTTTTCAGCCCACGTGAGGAAACTTGCTTACAGACACGGTGGTTGCCAAAGAGAAAGCAAGACAGATGTTTTTCCAGCATTTGCCTTGTTTTCACTTTGCTTGAATTTGAATGTGGCGGTATTAGTGGAACACAGGAAATATTGCAGGACTCTGGGAAATGGAGGAAGGTGGGGAAGGGATCCTATCCTTCTTAGTAATTAGATTTGCATGTGGTTTTCACACTGTGTAACCTGGAGTCCCTCCTTATGAGGGAGGGACTGTTATTTCATAGATGAGGAAGCTGAGAATGGAGAGGTAAGCCAGTCGTCCAAAGTTGCTCAGTTAATAAATGCCAGAGGGATAACTTGAACTCAATCAATGTGGCTGTAAGTGAAAACATTTAACCCTTACGTTACACTCGATAGCCTCTCTCAAGACTGAATTTGCTAAGAGCAGAGTCCTCTTACTAGGAGATCAAGTTCTGAGGTTAGCATGTAGTTGAAAATCACTGTTAGCAAAATTACCCTGGAAGATTCTTAAAGAGGTCTCTTAATAAATCCATTGTGGAATTTTTTTCTGCCAGCTCAGAACAGATAATTGCTTGTTTGACTGAATACCTATTACAGTAATTGATTCATGTTTGGGGGCCATGTTGCTAGAAAGGTACACATCTTCAGATACTAGAGTCACCTACAACTTGGTAAGATGGTCACAGAGAAAGGCACAGTGATGCTGAGGCTGACCAAGAGCATGTGTCCTCTCCTATAGAGTGCAGAAAGAATGCTTGCACTGTGTACAGTTTTTCTATCCATTTGTTTTATTTCCTTTCTCTAAGCTTACATAAATAATTGCCAGCAGGCTAAGTATAGTTTGGATATAACACTACTGTATGTTGATTTGTTACATTTCTTAGGTAATAGAGTCCTTTTATAGACAATATCTATTTTCCTCTCCCCCCCCCCACGCAAAAAAAAATCTAATAGAAATTTTAGGGAACTTAGGAAGTGAGAAAGGAAGATTCTTTCAAGTAGGATGCAAATCATACCGCTTACATTAGCATTTCTGAAAGGATGATTTGGACACCACATTTTAAAATTGTTTATTAAAATTTTTTAAAGTTTTCATTTATTTTGAGAGAGAGAGAGAATAAGTGGGGAAGGGGCAAAGAGAGGAGGAGAGAGAGAATCCCAAGCAGGCTCTGCACTGACAGTGTTCAGTCTCATGAACCCTGAGATCATGACCTGAACAGAAACCAAGAGTTGGACGCTTAACCCACTGAGCCGCTGGGTGCCCAGAGACACCACATTTTTAAAGTAAGCTTCCAAAGTGATTCTTAAGTTTGAAAGTCATCTACGTGTCTGTGGCATCCTACAGAGAGGATAACAGCAGGTCATTCTATCCATTAGGTTGAGTGGAGTCTGCCTTTCATTTGAGCACTTTCTGCAGTGCTGTGTCCCTGGTGTTGTATCTGTGACCCCTTGTGCTTGTTTCCTTGTTGTCAGATCCAATGGACCTCAACGGAGTAAGTAGGTCACTCGCCCGGTGCCAGAGAGAACTCTCCCAAGTTCAATTCTCACCACACATAGAATAAGGAACTTGAGGAGCCAAATAACACTACAAGCAAGATTCACATCTGGTAACTATAATAGTATCGGTCAGGGCTCATGGCTGCAAGCGTCAAAAGTGACTGTCTATTTTGAGCCGAAAGGGAATTTCCTGATTATTTAGAGAGCTCTGGGGCTACTGCATCAGTAGAGATCTGGAGGATCAGGCAGAAAAGCAGCAAGAACAGAAACTCTGGAGGACTGGGAACGAAGAACTGAGGTAAAAATTCTGCAGCAAAAACAGGCTGGTGTACCTCATTGTAACCCTTCAAAATCACCTCCCGGGGAAGGGTGCCTGAGTGGCTGAGGTTGAATCAGGTGCTTCCTGAGGCAGGGAGGTGTTGGCCCTCAACCCCTTCGCACATATAGGAGGTGAGGGGCAGCTCCTGCCGCAACTGCACTCAAGGGAAGGGGCTGCTCTCCCAAAGGGAGGCTTAAGTGGGGTTGGTGCCTGGGCAGCCAAAAGTGGCAAAAGCATATACTCCCATGCCTGCTTGGGGGCAGCCTCCTCCTTACAGGATCTCCTATGCATCTTACTTGAGTGGTGGTACCACCATCTGTGCTCTCCTTGTTTTGTATTTAAGAAATAGGAGCTTAGGGGCACCTGGGTGGCTCAGTTGGTTGAGCCTCCGACTTTGGCTCAGCTCATGATCTCATGGTTCATGAGTTCGAGCCCCACATCGGGCTCGCTGCTGTCAGCCTGTCAGCACAGAACCTGTTTCAGATCCTCTGTCCCTCTCTCTCTGCCCCTCCCCTGCTTGCACGCTCTCAAAAATAAAGTATTAAAAAAAAAAAGAAATAGGAGCTTATAAGGGAATATTGTTGTGATGAATATATGAACTCTTTAACACAAAGCAAAACACATCCTCAAATTCTTTGTCTGCATATCAGCCAGGTGCTATTATCTGCTATGGGAAATAATAAAGGAACCAATGAAGGAATTTGAAGCTGTCAGGAGTGTGGCATGGTTTAAAGAAAGTACACTGTTTTTCTTTTGTGTTCTCTACTGAGGGACTACCAGGTGCCTGAGGTCACTTACCCTTTGTTATCCATTCACTCGTTTTGGTGTCTTAGGACCCAGTTGTTGAAAACACGTTGCTGGCTTGCAGCAGTTGCTATTACACAGTCTCTTACTTATCATTCCTTTCCCTGCTGACTGTGCCTCAGCTCTGGGTTTTGCTTGAGCTTGACTAACCTACTTCTTCAGGCTTGTAATAATCTCACTTGCTTGTTAATTTGTAACTTTGGAAAAAACCATCGGAATCACTCCCCTGGGAATTATTCAACCCAATGGTGTCCTTTGGTAGACAAGGATATTTACATCGTGGTTATTAGTTTCCTCTAACGTAGGAACCAATTGGACATGGCCCAAGGGGGTGGATGACAGGAGGCAGGACGGAAATAGCTCCTGGTAGATAGGTTCAGATATTGAGAGAGAAAACAGTCAGAAATGTGCCAATATTTACTAAGATAAGCAATAAAATGTTTCCATAATGTTGACTCAGATCCAGGAAAGGTATACATTGTAAATAAAATACCAACTATTATTTGGAGGTAAAAAAAAAATACAATCAATTTACAGTGTTTGAAAGGGAAAAGGAATGAGACTGTTATGGCAAAGGAAACCGAGGCAGAAAGATAGTATTTGATTTGGAGTAGATTCTGTCCTAGATGGCACCTCTACGAAACCAGACATGGAGCCGGTAAAAGAAACCCACCCAGGGTTCTCCTGGTAGACCCTTAAACACACGCTTGCAGCCACACCTGAAATGAGGTACAACATGCCACCTTTTGAACTTCATTACCACTTACTCCCCAAAACTGAAGGCATATTTGAAATGCTAAGCAATTTACCCTGTATATCAAGGATAACTGTCTTGCTCAAACTGTATGTGCCAAAAATACTGACACATGACCCAATGATGCAAACAACCTATTACTTACCTTCTGACTGACATGTAACCCTTTTGCTTAGCTAAAAATTTCCCTCCAAATCATTCTAACGATTATCCTCCTGACTCCTCACGCAGGAGGGGAAGAGTAGTCAGGATCCCATTTTTTTTTTATTTCTCCAAGTCAAATTCTTAGCAAATTTATTCTAGATTCAAAAAATAATTGCCATTTCCTTTCCATCTCTTCTTGGGGTGGGGGGGACCTTCAAGGGCTGCCATACCTTGCTCTCATGGTGTAGCTGGGAAATGTACAACTCAGGGCTGCTAATGCATGGAATAAATGGACAGTCTTGCTAACTCCTATTATCATCATTGTGTCTAGAGTCTATGTCAGTTCAAAACTAAAATGCCCTCCTTTGCATCCATAGTACTTTAAATATCCCAACAGTATCTGCATTTATATAATGCCCATCTGCACAGTATCAAATCATCTTGACAAATGTTCCATATTTCCATCTTTTTGTGTGTGTGTGGCTGAGAAAACTGAGAGGTTACACAAGACAAACTTTTTTGGTTTATATGCACATCTAAAACTTGCAGTCTTCACTGATAGCAAGGGTCATGGAACTTGGAGAAAACATGGGCAAAAAATGAATCCACGTACATCAGAAATGATTAGTCAGCTCCATTTTCTTTTCTACCACACTATTTTACATTATTCATTTTAAATGCAAGAGACTGGAAAAAATTGACTTCTTTTTAATGAGGTTTGATTTATTCAACCCTGTGTTATTAGTGAAAATAGGATACCTTGTTAGTTGGAAAATACATTTAAAATAATGCACTGTTTTAAATAAATTATCAGGTTGATGAGTATATAATGATAATATTGATATTACTTTACATTTGCACAGAATGTTGGCAGGTTACAAAGCACATTCAGACACATTTCTTTGCTCAATCCTCATAATTGTCTAGGCAATGTTGTTCATATTTTATAGATAGGATCGTAAGGCTCAGGGAGGTTCAGTGGCAGGTAATGAGTGAAAAGCAAGGGCTTGGTCTCTTTGGTTTTCCCTCCAAACCTTTTTTCGAGGCCACTTTTACCAAAAATAACCAAACTAAGGCCTTCATTATCTCTTACCTGCACTTTTTCAGTGGACTCTTAACCACTATCTCTGGAACGAAATTTCCTACTACTCTGCATCTCCCCAAAAGCAATTCAAATCACCATTCTTTTCCACCGGAACTCTCTTGAAGCTCCTTTGCCTAGAAGTTAAATTTTGAACTCTTATATTGTCATCCAGTGTCCTTTACAATGAGACCTAACTTTGGCCCCAACCTAGTTCTTCTGTCCCTTGTCCCTTTCACGTGTCTTATGGTCCCGCCACACCAACCTTGTGATTCCCTCAACATGCCATGCTCTTCCGTAGCTTGTGTCTTTGTGCCTGTTTTTTCCCCCTAGAATGCCTTTTCTTTATTCTTTACCTAGCAAATTTCTACTTATGACATGAGAACCAGCTGAGACAACCTCCTGTAAGAGGCCTTTCCTCCCTTCTTAGGACCTGCACATATGTTATTATTGTTAATACAAAATGAAGTTGAAATAATGTGAATGGGCTCTCTAAGGGTATAGACGACATCTTATTGATCTTTACTCTCCAGGACCTAGCATAGCACAGTGTCTGCCATTCAATAACCAGTTATAGAATTAATAAATAAAGTATCAATGATCTCTTCAACTGCAGGGAAAATACCTACATTTATTAGACATCAACAATTTTTATAGCAATTTTCCTTTTGGGTATCTTTCCAAAACAATTGAAAACAGGTTCTCAAAGAGATACTTGCACCCCCCACATTCTTAGCAGTGCTATTCACAATAGTCAAAAGGTGGAAGCAACTCAAATGTACATCAACAGATGAGCGGATAAACAAAATGTGGTATATATATATGTATATATATATATATATATATACATATATATATACCCACAATGAAATATTATTGAGCTTTAAGAAGGAAGAATTTTCTGACTTGCTACTACATGGATGAACCTTGAAGGCATATGCTAAGTGAAATAACCCAGTCATGAAAAGACAAGTACTGTATGGTTCTACCTACATGAAGTATCTAGAATAGTCAAATTTATAGAAACAGAAAGTAGAATAGCGTTGCCAGGAACTGGGGGAAGGGAGAAATGAGGAGATCTTTAATGGGTATAAAGTTTCAGTTTTACAAGATGAAAAAGTTCTGAAGATTGGTTGCACAACAAGGTGAATATATTTGATAAGACTGAATGGTACACTTAAAAATGGTTAAGATAATAAATTTTAGTTATTAAGTTAATTTATGTGTATTTACCACAACTAAAAATTTTTAAGTAAAAACACCTTCTTTTACTGACATGCCCTTCTTAAAGAAATGAATGAGTTAAAGAAATTATTTTTGAATATTGCAGTATGTGTACATGGTATGGATAAAAAGGGTGAAACAAGAAACAAAAGACAAAATATTTTTACTCTCAAGAGCTGGCTTTCTAACTGGAGAGATAGAAATCAGACATATTAGTGATGATATAATTTCAAAACAATAAATTCCCATAAAGACAGTTTAATCACTATTGGAGTTTCAATATAAGATTGAGTAAAGAGATTGGAGTTAAATTGGATTAATCTTGGAGCTCTTCCTGGAAGAGGTAGATATTTAATGTGGTTTTGAAGAAGCAGGGAGTGGACAATATAGATATAGAGGGTGCAATGGATGAGCTATTTGTGAGGGGGATATACTTGCTTTTCAGCAATTAATTTACTAAATTCTACAACAGCCATATCAAGAAAGTACTGTTTTTAATCTCTCTTTTAGTAAACTGAGGCACAGAAAAGTTGGGTAACTTGCCCAAAGAGAATAGTAAAGGACAGAGTAAGGTTTTAAACCCAGGCCACCTGGCTCCATCATCCATGCAATTACTCAAGAAACTATGCTTTGCTCTCCACTTAATTTATTTATAAATGGGTTCTCAGTGTCTCATTTCCTTTTGTTAATTTTTTAAATGTTTATTTATTTTTGAGAGAGCACAAATGAGGAGCAGAGAGAGAAGGGGACAGAGGATCCTAAGTGGGCTCTGTGCTGAGAGCACAGAGCCCGATACGGGGCTTGAACTCATGAATGGTGAGATCATGACCTGAGCCAAAGTCGGACACTTAACTGATGGAGCCACCCAGGTACCCCCTCAGTGTCTCATTTCTATACACCCTCCCTAAGGATGTATGGTTTTTAACAGTTTCCAGAACACAGCATTTTACTATAGTACATCTTGGAATCCAGCTGATTGAATGTTCACAGAGGAACAATGCTCACTGAATATGAGAAATTCAGTTTAGGGAGATAGTTTTTCTGACATGAGTCAGTCCCTTTGACATAGGATTGAGGTTAAGGAATCTAGTTTCCTGGGAGATGGTCTGGTTGTCGTGCTTTAGCACCTCAACTCTGTAGCTCCATAGACGTTCCTCACATACAATGCTCTTGGGGTTTAGCATTTCATGAAAGTGCCTTTGCAACTAGCACAGTATTTTTAAGTGTATCAGGCTACAGACTGTCATCCACATAACTGACTTTCATCATAATTTACATGTTTTTCCATTCCCAGTATTGCAGCAGACATGTTACATTATTTGCAAAAGAAAATCAGATATGGGGAGTAAAGAGTGGGTGTATATGAAAATAGTAAGAGGGGTGGTCTGGAAAAGCCAACTCTTCCATATTAAATCATATACATTAATATTTAATAGTGAGAAAAACTCAGAAAAAGACATGTGTCATCTACAGTAAATTATCTGATGTATATTCTAATAGAACAAGGTTGTGATTATTTAGTCTTTATTCTGACACAAACTGGTAAACTGGGAAGTGCTTTACCATGTTCAGAGTTCTTTATTTCTTCCTGTTTTAACAATTCAAAAAACATATAAATCAGTAAGATTTTAAGAAGTATTTAAAAATTTATTCAAATGATCAGGTCATAGATACTTATAGGTAAAAGGTGAGAAACAAGGGTATGCATTTCACCAGGTTTCAAAGTGAAAGGAACCCCTTCTATTGAAGTATCACTAGTTAGAAAAGAAATCATTTGGATTCAAATCAGCATAGTCATAAAAAATGAAAGAAAATATTCAAGTTTCTCAAACGCCCTTTTGGGGAACAGACCACTGATAAAATATTTTATTTTGTTAATTGTAAATGAATTAGAGACATGGGGGGTGGTTCCCCAGAGCCAGCAGGGGCTTAAATTGTTAAGAGAAAATAACTTTTGGCAAACCCTATTTGGTATTTTGCTAACCCTGAACGATTTTTGCCAAAAGTTCACTCTTATGATGAAGTTTAGAATAGATACAGAAGTACAAAAAGAATACATTGGGTTTCTAAGCTGAACATGTCTGAGAATCAATGACAATGTAAGCTTCTTCTAGAAATAGGTGGATTTCATGTGAAAAGCCATGAATAGCTTTGTTGCCTTTTGGTCTCATACCTGAGTGGGCCAGAAATTTTCAAATTTTGCCTTGTAAAATGGAAAGACCTAAATGTGCTTCAGGAAACACTCCTCTGAAACAGAATCTGAATTCCAGGGCTCTGCCTTTGGTTCTGATCTGCCTACCAGTTGTGGTACTTGTGTCTCCTTCACAGGGTCGGCAAACAACAAGCGGGCTGGTGAGCCATGTTTGTGCAGTTGGTAGGCTCAGCACTGCTCTATTAAGATGATTGCAGCTACCCTGACTCAAATTCCCCTGTGCTAGAGGTTAGGACAATATTGGTATTTAACAGCTTTTATCATTTAATTGATTTTTTTTTAAATAGCAGTCGGTCTTTATCTTTTTGGTCTTCATTTGGTCTGTTAAATGTGACATAGAGAGATGAATTCTAAATACATCATAGTGGAAGACCAGTGGAAGACCTTTGATTATCTTGAGCTATGTCTACCCATGCCGAAGCAACTAGTGAAGTTGGGACATGGGGAGTACATAAGGAGCGTCAGGTATACTGGTCATTTGGTAGACCACCTTCATATATATCACCTGCCCACTCCTCCCCGGTGTATATCCATACATGCATATATCAGCAAAACAAAACCCCAAACTTTTCATGCTTTAATAATATTGTCTTGGAGATATTACTTCAGGATAAGATACCTTAGAAGACAAAACAAAATTTCTTCATGTCTGCAATCTTCTGTTAATAAATGGTTCTATTCATGGTGCCTACATCAGTTATTACTATTCCCTAGAATGGTCAAGCAATTTTCTAATATTTCCTTGGGATTCCAAGATCAAAAGCTCTAGAGATGTGTCTTTCAATTTTATCTTTGTAACTTAAAATAGCAAAAGCAATAGCAAAACCAAAGGGCATTAGTCAATGTTTAAAGCCTCAATGTCAACTCTTATAATTTTCAGATATACCTCAGGACGGCTGCAAATTCTGTGAAAGGGTATGTAATCTATGGATGAGAAGACTAGGCTGGTTATGTGAGTGAGACAAGAAAAATAGATTCCCTAAGACCCTACTTCTTCATCCTTTTGCTCGTTTCCTTACTTGCTTTAAGTCAGGAAGAAATACCTACCATTTTGGCTGTGTAAATAATTAAGTACTACTTTGTCTGAAATCTTATGATTCCAATATTTTTGACCAATCTATTTTCACACTATTTCAGGTGAACTCCTTCCTTTGTGTATCAGCAACCTGCACCCCAGTGCCCCAATGTACAATAGGATACGGACATTCACACACCTATAGTCAGCCCCGTACGTCATTTATTCATCGGGTTTTAGCCTATCCAAACAAAATCAGGCAGGATTAGACCTAAAGATAAACTCAACTGTATATACACATAGAGGTTCAAAGCAAGCCTCATTATTAAATGAATAGGAAACTACCTATGTGATGACATTTTAGGATACTATAAGGCACAACGTATAGGAGACAAAGGGGTCAGATTTCTGGCCTTTCGCTATTGTCTCGGATGAACGTGAAAATTAGCACTGTTCTTTGTAATACTTTTGTTAATGGAAATTTTACGTATTGGGATAGAAGTAATAGTCTTAGGCATACAGGGTATTGGAGAAGCTTTATGTAAGGAGATGATTGGATGACCAGGGCAGAAGAAGGAACAATTACCAAATTCTTTGTTTATAGGTTAGTGATAACCTTGATTTTGCTTTTTGTAATAATGTGTTTCAGGGAACATGGTTCAAACTATAGCATTTAGATTTCTATATTGAAATAGGAAAGTAGGATGGAAAGGACAGACAGATGAGGATTTTAAGTGAGCATTCGTTATGAGCTAACGTGTTCCTAACATGATCTCATTTAATTACTCTAACAAGCCTAAGAGGCAAGAATGACCTCCATTGTTCAAGTGGAAGATAAACTCAGACAGATGAAATACCTTATCCTAAGTCACATAGCTAGTAAGTAGAAGTATACAGTCTGAACCCAGATCTCAAAGCATAAAATAATTTTATGCTTCTTCTTAAGACCTACGGTATAACTTATACTCATATGTAGATTTAAAGAAGTTTATATTATCACTGGTAAAATATCACCAACAGCATAGATACAATTCCCTTTTGACTTTTAGACCTTGCCAGGACATATATATTCAAACTATTCTGCATCAGAAATGTCTAAAAAAAAAAAAAAAAACAAAACCGTGTGTGTGTTTGTCGTTATTACAAGTTATTTTGTGTCTTCCCTGATTATTGCCAAAATAAAAAGAGGTGATATGAACCTGTTTGAACTTTACCATTATGTTTTTATTACAAGTAAACACAAACTTTTGTTTTCAAAAAGAAATAATATATTCCAGAAAGGAGATTTCTTTTTTTTTCTTTCCCTTAAGGGGATACTTGCAGTCTAAAGAGGCTTCTAAATTGGGTACCAGAATGTAATGGTAGAAATAGAGATATCCAGCAGATTGCTAAAACTGCCACATTGTAAAGCAGAGTTTGATTTTGTGCACATATTCCTACGGGACACTGAGAACACATCTTAAGCCCCATTCCTTCTACTGTCAGTTTTAAATTTAGGGAATTGGTTTGGAAAACAAACCCAGGGGTCCCCATCATACTCTCTCAAGTTCTTTCCTTGATGATCCCCTCATTCAGCCATCTCCCAGCGCTTACTCCAAAAATTCCAAGATGTCAGTCCTTCCAAACATGAAGGGGGAAAATGAGCTAATTACCTTCTTCAATATTAATTAGTTCTGAAGCCAGTGAAATCAGCCTTTTTTTTTTTTTTTTTAATCTAAGTGACTTCATCCACCACTCTCCACGCTAGGTTGTTGACATTTTTGACTTCAGAAAATCCACAGCACAGAGTACTTTCACTAGTCCAGTTCAGATGCTATATCTAGGGCTAATGTGTCCGATGATCTCATCTGCCTGGACAGAGGAATAGAAGGCGTACGAGAATGCCGCTCACATTATGTAAAATTGTTGTTATAAAATCACTAAGTGCCAGACAGCTTACATACATCTCTTGGTATGTTTCAAAGACAAAACAGTATACACAGAATCAAATGCAGGGAAGCCATTAAGTGACACATCACCTTTATCTGATAACATTTTCTGTTGAACTGCTGGCAACTCCTCTTTGTCGGGAAGACAGAAGGCTGGGAGCAAGGTCTTTATGCTCTGCAGTTTCTCAAAGGGATTACAAATAAAACACATGGTCCTCCGCAGAATTTTCCTTGAGTATTGAACATTCAGAGGCATATGTGTCCTAAATGAAAGGCTGTAAAAGTTAAAGATGATATGGCGATACTGGGGTTATGTATTGACATGTTGAAATTTCTTTTGCCCATGTCTAGACTTTTCTCCCCCGTGATAAGCTTAACCCTGCATGACTTTTCAAAGATTTAGATTTAGTCCACTTCTAGCTGTCCTATTACATAATTTCCCTTACTCTGTTACCCTTCATCTGCCGTTTAATAGTTGTGGCTTTTCTTAGGTAGGATATTTTATGTCAAAAGTTTCTCTGCTGTTTATATCTGAAAGTCTCTCCATGAAAGCCCTGTCATACACAGTTAAGCAAACTACACTGGAAGTTCATTATAACATGGCTTTTATATAAATTCTGACACCCTCTTGGTCTGTCATAGTTATTCACAGATCAAATGAAACAACTAATTAATCACAGGCTGATATTATAAAGCAAGGCTGTGTTTCAGCCATGTTGACCTTGTTTGGAGGGATACATAAAATCAGGGGCATATAGGTCACTTCTGGAATACAAGGAAAGATGAATAATCACCAATGTTTGGAAAAGGAGAGTCACTGGGAGAAGTCAAGATTGAATCTAGGATGTAGCCACTCCAGATAGGAGGAATTTTAACACAGGGAACTGTTGAGAAGCCAGACAGACGATAGTATGGTAACCCAGATACTAGCAAGAACAGATAGCCACTATCACTCTTAAGCTGGAGGGCTAAAGGGAGAAAACAGAATTCTTGGATCTGAGGCTCTGGGAACACATTCAGAAGAAGAAGCCATGGGGCACCAGGGTGGTTCAGTTGGTTGAGGCTCCGACTTCGGCTTAGGTCATGATCTTGCGGTTCATGGGTTCGAGCCCCGCATCGGGCTCTGTGCCGGTGGCTAGGAGCCTGGAGCCTGCTTCGGATTCTGTCTCCTTCTCTTTCTGTCCATCCCCTGCTTGTACTCTGTCTCTCTCTGTCTCTCAAAAATAAATAAATTAATTCAAAAAATAAAATTTAAAAAAAAAAGGAAGAAGAAGTCACTTCAGGTATGCCTGACAATAGCTGGAACCGGTAAGGCAGGTATATCTAGTACGATTTAGAATCATAGAGGAGGCCCAGTTGCTGTGATAGATATCACCTAAGGGAAAGGGAGAGAGACAGGGAAATGCATAGATTTTTCCCCCCTTTTACATACTCTCCAAATTCCTTCCAGTGCCTTCTATCAGCTGAACCTAGCTGGAAGTTGGTAAGTGGGACTGGAAAAAGTAGTTCTCTGGGATATAGCCAGAGTGAGGGAAGGTGGGGAGTGGATATGAGGACAGGAAGATGACCATATCAGCCAGGTAAATGATGAAGGCAACAGGGGAATTAGAACCCAAGATTAGGAACTCAGTAACCCAACACTAATTCAAATGTGTGATCTGACTATTCAGACAAATGCTTCCATCAAATGTGGGACAACTTTAAATGGTGATGTATCTCTGGATTCATCATACCGTAGTTTTGTCAAGGTGCTGCCTGGATCCTAAGTGAATGATTTACATATTCAATGTGTATCTTTTTCCTGTGAAGGTGATAATTACTTCTGTGCAATTTGCCTTGCTAATTCTAAGTAGTTTTTCAAGATGGAACTCCAAGATACCAAATTCTCATCAATAAAGCATTTGGGGCATTGGGTTGGAGTTGACAGAAATCTAGTTAATGAAAGTCATTTTATTCTTTTTAACCAAAATTAACTTTTTATTTATGTTATTTAGAATATGTATTAGGATGATCTCACTAAAAATTTAAAACTTTCATTTTGAGGCTTCTTCCTCTGTTAGCAAATGATATTTGTTTAAATTGAAGATCAGTATCAAGAAATGATTTTTATATATTGTTTAGATCTACATTCCTCTGAGATTGAAAGATAATTCTTAAATTGGTGTTTCTCCAAATGTACCCCACAGATTTACATTTGAATCTGCTGAGCCAGAACCTTTGAGAAAGAGGGCTAGAGAGGATGTCTAAGTAGTTCTTATGTAACTGGAGAAACTCTGGCTCAAATTAGCCTTTCTTGCTGTTGGTACCTAGTAATGGATTAATTAATCACCTATCCAACATCTTATAGAGCAGAATCATGATGATGTTTACCCTTGTGTATTATGTCTCTGTGCAGAATGAGAATGACCTAAAAGGGCTTAGTGTTCTTATGTGGAAAGACCAATGGGATCTATTGCATATCATTTATACTTATCTCTTTAATTTTTTTTTAAATTTTTTTTAACGTTTATTTATTTTTGAAACAGAGAGAGACAGAGCATGAATGGGGGAGGGTCAGAGAGAGGGAGACACAGAATCTGTGCTGTCAGCACAGAGCCCGACGTGGGGCTCAAACTCACAGACCGCGAGATCATGACCTGAGCCGAAGTTGGCCGCTTAACCAACTGAGCCACCCAGGCGCCCCTCTTCTGTAATTTTTGTATGTATTAAGTTAAATACCACTCACCTGAGTTAAGGTAAATATTATGCTAATTTCATCATCTGCAATGGTCTTTCATTCTTACTAGAATGTCTTAGATATGTTTTTCATATTTCTTTAAGTAAATAAGGGATTTCAATGATGTCATAAATCCTCATGATCAGGAAAGAATGACACATCATTTCACTTGATGCTCTCAGTGACAATTTACAGAAAACCCAACTGAAAATGGCTTCTACGAACACATTGTTATCTTTGTTGTCTAACAATAAGTCTTCGTATAATTGTTCCAGGGCTGGTTGATTCAGGGGCTCAATGAAATCATCAAGTATTTGTTCATTGGTATTTGTTCTTAGCCTAGTGTCCTATATCCCAAAGTGGCTTCAAGCTTACATCTTCAAGCAATAATGTCCTCACATTTCATTGGACAAAATGGCACCCACATGCCCATTTCTAAGACTACTATGGGAAAGAGGAATGGAGTTTACCTGAGTTCAAGCAAAGTTAATATACACCTTTGGGCTGGGACTTAGTCTCCTTTAACACAGCCACTCATACTTGAACAAAATAAAAAATCTGTTAGTAGTGTTTGTATTATTATTTTATTTTTTATTTTTAGTAATCTCTGCCCAACATGAGGCTTGAACTCATGACCCTGAGATCAAGAGTTGCATACTTTATCGACTGAGTCAGCCAGGCACTCATTATTATTAGTAGTAATAGTAGTAGTAACAGCTAACTCTAATATAGCATTTATATTGTGCTAGGCACTGTTCCACTAGTTATAGTTTATTAACTCATTTAAACATCATAAGGATATGAAGTAGTTACCATTATTATCTATGATTTACAGACGTTAAATAACTTAAATAAGGTCACACAATTAGTCCATGGTGACACAAGGACTGTAATCCAGGTGGTCTGACCCCAGAGTTGGTGCTTTGAAGATTAATACCAGGCTGTGTCTATGGATGGGTGTGGATGTGAGGGGGTGAGACATATGGCTCACCCAGTGAGAAAACCAGTGACTTCTGCCACAGCAAACAGAGCCTGGCACTAGGTAAGCACTCATAGTATTTGTTGAACAGGCAAAAAAGTAATAATGAATTAAAAAAACCCTTTGATAGCCTTCAAGGACAATGCCTTGTATCTAATAGTCACTCACCGAGTGTTTTATTGATAGTGGACAGTTGTATTTCTGTATAATTTCAGGAGGGAATTTGGACTATGCCAACTGTTCTGTCAGTTTCCTTAAAATAAATGAGGGATGGTTGTCAGAGAGGGGACAATTTTGCCTGGTTTGAGCGAGATGGACTGACATTCAGAAGTTTTGTTTGGGAAGCCCCAGAAGTCCAGGTTGCTTCCTCACTGCTGTTTTTATATTATATATATAATGCAAGTTTGTTCTATTGTTTAAACTTGTAATTGTTGTTAAATCTGCATTATCAAGGCTTATATCCTATGCTAAGCTCCTCTACAACCTCTATTCTGAGGATGTCTGGCCATTCCACATTTGCTCTCCAGCCACTGGTTGGGTTGCACACTGCAGAGAACCCATCTGGTAGACTATGGCTCCAAGTCCCCTTAGCACCTGCACAGAGCCCAGGATATATGTCTGAATGCTGTTCACATTTTTTTCTTAAAAGCAGAATGTAAACTGGCTTGGTCCTCTTTTACATACAATTGGACTCAGTTATCACATATTAGTTTGTCAGAGATATGCATTATACGATTTCATATTAAGTAGGGAATCACATGTAGCCATTCATAGTCAAAGACTTGGCTATCCTCTATCCCTACTTCAAGTCTTTAAATAAATGGAGATACTGATTTATAAGTCACTATTAAGAGGTGATTATTCTGATTACAGATAATCAACTTCCTAATCTGTGAGTGGGCCAGAGACTACTTGTCAGATTTCAGATTAAAGTGGGGGAAAAAAAAAACTCAAAAGTTTGTATGTTGTAGAAGATCATTAAGAAATGCAGTTCTAGGACTCTAGAGCCAAAGGACTAATCTAACAATCAATGCCATCAATAACTTTCTCTACAGTATTTAAAGTGAACTATCGATTCCCAGAAATCCAACCCTGATCCAAATGTGTTCTTTTCATTTATGAGCCTTTCATTCAGCGTATCGTTCCCCATGTCCCACAACAAGCAAGTGAGCATTGAGTTCATAGTTTCCTAATTATTAAGAATGGGCAGGGTTCTCATAGATCATCTAACTCTGACTTCTTGTTTTGTAGAGGCAATGATATAAGGCCTAGTTACTATGCCAAGGCTACAGAGCTAATCAAGTGCAGGGCCAGGAGTTGAATATTAGTCTGGGGTTCTTTCCTGTCACCATATTACATAATGAATTTCTTTATATGCCAAAGTCACTGCAACTTAGAGTCATTGCCTACATGGCTTTGCACCTTGCCTAAAATACAACCCCCAAATGCACATTACTCCTATGTGGTTTTTTTTTGCTTTTTGGTTTTTGTTGTTGTTTTTTCCTGTCTTGATTCCAGAGTGCAGAAGGCTCTTGGAAGATGTGGTAGATTATATTTTTCAAAGATGGTCATGTTAGTATTTCCCATTTCATATACTCTTCTACATTATGACCTTTCCATCCCCTCGTTAAGAGTTATTTCTCCAAGCTCTTTGAATCTGAGCGACTCCTGTGATTGTTTCATTCAATAGAACATGAAGAAGTGGGGCACCTGGGGGACTCAGTCAGTTAAGCATCTGACTTCAGCTCAGGTCACGATCTCACAGTTCATGAGTTCGAGCCCCGCCCCGGGCTCTGCACTCACAGTGTCGAGCCTGCTTGGGATTCTCTCCCTCTTTGCTCCTCACCAACTCATGCTTTCTCTCCCTCTCAAAATAAATACATAAACTTAAACACACACACACACACACACACACACACACACACACACAAGAAGTGATGGTGTGTCAGTTCTGAGCATAAACTTTAAGTAGCATGGCAGCTTCTGCTTCTGTTTTTTGGAGTGTTGGCTCCAAAAACTCTGTTTTTTGGAGTGTTGGGACGTCTCTTCTCAAAACTCAGTCTCTATACTGTGAGAAGCTGAAGCCACACAGAGGCAAGTCTAGGTATTCCAGACCAGCTAAGCTTCTAGGTGACAGCCAGTGTCAGCAGTGAGCCAGCTAGAACATCCAGCCCAGTTGAGTTTCAGATGACTCCAGTCCTAGCTGAAAGCTGCCTGTAAGTGCACGAGAGACCTCACAGTGAAAACTGTCCTGATGAGCCCAGGCACCTCACGGACTTTGAGAAATATTAATCAACTTTTGTTTCTATTCCATTACATTTTAAAGTGGTTTGTTATACACAGCAATAGGCAACTGGAATGTCTGCCACAGAAGTCAGCAGTCCTGGCTGCCCACAGACTCATGACATCAGACCTCAGATGCACTCTCACCTCTGTCAGGCAAACCCTTTTCAATCCCCACCGACTCCCGCACATACTGCTCACCTTGACAGACCCAGCTCTCCCACTCTTCCTGTTAGTGAAATCTGTCAGGTTTGAAACTGATGTCTGGGTATGTGGATTTTCAATACAAATTCTAGGAAACTTCAAAGTTTCTTAACACAGAGGAAGTATACTCTGTTTCTCCATATGGGTATCTCCCTTAGATAACAAAGGTCAACAGAGGTCATAGAGCCCATGAGTGAGTTGGATATCATGTTGACCTTTCCAGAAAGCACAGAGATAAATTTAATTCCACATTCATAACTATTTTAGCCTGGAGGGACAGTAGATTTTCTTGTTTCTTCTACATGGTTCTGGAATTTATATTTTTTACATTAACAATCTTACTGCATACACGTCTTAATTTTAGGCCATCTCTAAGTCCTTCTGAAAGAAGACAGGGTCTAAATTACAAACAAATAATACTAAGTCCCTTCCCCTGTCCCTGATGGTCAGGTCCCCTCTAAAATCTGTGACAGACACTTGACTTTTCTCATTTAGAATAGAGCTTCCCAAAGCACGGGATTTGTACCAGTGGCAGAATGTGAGAAATTTTAAAGTAGACCACAGATTCTGAAATTTTTCATTTTAACACTTAGGTATTTATTTTAATACATATTAGAAAAGATTAGACTAGTATATCACATACATTACTACACAGAACAAGGCTAAGTAAAAAGTGAATTGGTTTCAATAAAAATGTTAATTTAAAAATACTTTGTCAATATGGTGAAACCAATAATGGTGATAAATATATGACTAGGACAAACCAGTTCAGAATTGCTGAAAAACCTTTAGGGTTCTAGGTTCCCCTTCTCTTACCGATGATTTGTTATGGGGTAGTTATACCTTTCTGGCTTATTGATTTCCTGTCTTTTCTTTGAGTCAGCAAGCTATTACCTGCCACCGTTGGAACTCACATAGCCAACATTTTCTCTCTCTCATTTCATGAGCAGGCTTAATTCACATTTTTTTTCCATTTAATAAGAGCTCACAAAGGCCAGCTCATTAACATCCCCATAGGCTAAAGAGCTGCTTTCTAGAGATGCTCTTGCTTTTCAGAAGTTTCCCAAAGCTAGGTAGCTCAGGATTGGATCTCCAGAGCATGCTTAGCCTAAGACAGCCCCATACCTGAGACAGACATCACTCTCTTCTCCAGTCCCCCCTGCCTCCCCTGCTGGAGCTTCATCCTTTCTAGCAACCGAGTGATCATGTGCATTGGCTCCCTGCCCCCACTGCCAGTTAGTAACCACCACCATTTTCTTTGTCTCTCCATCGTCATCTACCCCTGCCACCTTCACCTTATGCATTTTATGTTAGCGTTGGAAAGAGTGTATTAACACTTCCTATAAAGTTACAATTCGTGTGGCTCATATAAATAAATTGCAATTGAAAATGATACTGGAGACATCTTTAAAAAGATAGATTATTATGTCCTTTTATCAATGGGGAAATGAACTGTTTCTATTTTGGAACTTCAAGTACTGCTAAGGAATATGTGCCTCTTCAATCTTAACATCAAATAAACTATCCCCTGTAAGCCAGATCAAGATCCACAGGCACAGACCCTGGTCTTAGATGCCTCACAGCCTTCCTCATTTAAGACCTTTGAATTTACCGCCTGCTCTGGAGATAAGGTTCTCATCAATTCCCATTTATTAGTAGGTGCTTAAAAGGAGGCACTTTCTGACATGCAATAAAAAGCAAACCTAATGAGCAAATGGCAGTGAACTTGAGGGGCACTTTAGGAGAAGGTCTATCAGTATTCATAACTCTGACACACTATAAAAGATACTTTAGTGCAACGAAAATGTGTCAGAAAAGATATTGAGTTAACTGAAGGGAGAATTTTCTGGTAAAACACATAAGAGCACCCATTTCAAGTGATCTGCACTATTAATATATTTTCACCTTTACTGACAACTCATTTACCAAGTGTCAGATGAATGGTATTGAAGACAGCACTGATATTAACTCCCAAATGAGGTTCTATAACAATGAAAGGTACATAAGTATTCCTCCCTAGCATCTTCTCTGTAATTAATGCCCTTGGCCTTGCCTAGGCAGCTGATGCCACTCAAAAATTAGAAAAATTATCTTTGGGAATAATTCTCATCATGCCGTAAATGGCCCATTATAGTTTATTTTTCACACAACTCATCTTTCATATGATACAGACAAAAGTTAAAGGTTGTCTTCAGATTCTTGGGGCAATTGAATCTCGATATTTCAGAGCACTATAGGTAACATCACATTAAGATTCCTTATGTGTTTTTTTTTCTTTAAAAGAGTTTTTTAAAAGCCAATTCAATACAAAAAAACCTCAAAACTCAAAGAAAGTAGTCAAAGCAAAATCTACATCTCACACCATGAGGAGGAAAATGTATAATCAGTCTTAACACTTAATACAATGATAAACCTGGTCGATAAATGTAACCATTCCCTAAATCATATGTGTATGCTATTTATATAAAATAGGAAAATTTTCTCTTTTTTATCCTTTTTAAAAAATAACATATTTCCAATTAACTTTCCTTTTTCACACTTGATTTTTAGCATCTGTATTTTTGCATTATTCTTTAGAACCATATGTATATGGATGCTATACATTACGAAAGTTAATAATATTCACAAAGAAATGGGATACAGTGCTTGGAAGCAACATGAATAACAAACCTAATAAGAGCGTACTGTGAATTTTACTGCCGCAGCATCAGATTCAATTATTATGAGTTTTCTGTACAATTTCCACAGGTGGCAATGTGGATTATGGAAGAGCAGAATATTTCTAGAACTATTATCTTTTTTAATCTCTATATCATTTAAATGAAAATATAGGTAATGGAGGTGATTTGATTAAATACTCAGCTTTCTCATGTGAAGTATAGAGGGGGAGAAAAGCAAATAATTCTATGGCATTGGCCAGGATTGAAGACCACCTTAAACTGCATTTAACACTGAGACGAACAAAAAACCCTGATTTGGCCTGCATTATATTTCTTTTTTTCTTTCTTTTTAAATATGTGAAATTTATTGTCAAATTGGTTTCCATACAACACCCCCAGTGGTCATCCCAACAGGTGCTCTCCTCAATACCCATCACCCACCCCCCCTCCCTCCCACCCCCCATCAGCCCTCAGTTTGTTCTTAGTTTTTAAGAGTCTCTTATGCACCTGCATTATATTTCTACATTCACTATAAATTTGCTGTGAAAGCCATGAGGCCACTTTATCCAGAAAATTGCAAAAGTAGACATAAGAATTTCATTAGATAACTTCAAGTGAGACTAACATAGTCTATTTGCTTTCTAGCCCGCTTAGCTAGTAAAGACATGTTTTATGTGATCATGAATTTTTGACTTTGATCTGTAAGCTGTATTACTAACTCTTCCAATAAAAGCATGTAAAGTTACCAAAGTATGCAAGAAAACATTAATCCATTGCTTCTAATATTCTTTGGAAACTTACCTTATTCATTTATTCCTTCATTCATTCATTTATTTGTCATTCAAAAATAATATATGAAGCATCTAACATGGATGTGGTCCTCCACTAGGCCTTGGATTCCAAAGATGATAAATAGACAAATATGTGGTTATCACTGTTGCACAATTTATAATCTATGGGGAAATCTGGATGGTAAGAAGATACTCTCGATACAATATGGTAAATACAGTGTTAGTGCTTACCCAAGGTGCTCAGTTGCATGTGGGAGTGGGTAGTGAGAGGGGGTGAGAGGGGAATTAGCAGGAAAATAGTTTTTTAGGAGAAGTCCACGTAGAAGTTTCAAGAATGAGCAGGAAATACCATCATCTGGCATTCAGATGTTAAGTATCATCCAGCAGGAGACTCTGAACAGGTACTTACGGAGGGAAGATGAAAAGCAGAGTAGAGATTGAAGGCAAGCAAAAAGAGAAATATTGAGTATAATTTTATCTCTTTAGGAAAAAATACTGAGGGTTCGGTGTAGTCTCGTAACTGGTCATTGGTAGAACTGGGTTTTGAGCTCCTGGGTGAAATGATGAGTTTAATTATAGATTTACGTCGGAGGCAGCAGTGGGCCATACACTTTGGATATTTGGATACCAAATAACTAATTGAAATTCTATGTCTGAGAAATGCAGATTTCATTCCTGTTTCTGTTTACTCATTTGTATGCCAGGCAAATAATTGTTCTAGAGGTTACAGCAGTGGACGTAGGTCACAGCTCCAAATCCCTGCCCTCATGTAGTTTATATTTTAATGGGAATAGGCTGAAGTGGGGAGACAGATAACCATTGAATATATTAAAGTACATTAAAGATACATTTTTATAGGTATTAGGGATGATGCCATTGCAATTTTGAAAAGGTGGCTAGAAAAGGCCTCAGTGAGATGACATTTGTATCAAGGAGACAGGGGAGTGAGTTATTTGGATGTCGAGGGAAGAGTGTCATAGGAGGAGGGAATAACAAGTGCAAAGGCCCCAAGCCTGGACTTGCCCAGCAAGTTTGAGAAATAAGGAGAGAAGTGAGGCTAGAGAAGAATGAGGGAGGAATTAGCAGGAGGCAGTGAAGAGCAGGCCAGATTATACAGGATCTTGCAGGCCACAGAGTTTTGGCTTTTACTCTGAGATGGAAAACTACATAGAGCTTTGAGCAGAGATAGAATGTGATTGGAATCCCATGGTAACAGGATCGTTCTGGCTGTTGTGTTGAAAACAGACTGAATGGGGCAAGGCTGGAAGCAGAAAAATTATCTGGGAAACCATTGTGATAATCCTGGAGAGAGATGATAGTGGTTGGAAAGGGTAATAGAGGTGGAAGAGGAAAGCAGTGGTTAGACGTTGAATGTATTTTTAAAAGAACCAAGAGTATATGCCAAGGGATTAGCTATGGAGTGTGAGGGCAGTAGAAGAGGTTATGATGGCTAAGAGGTTTTCGCATGAGCAAATGGAAACAAGAGAGTCGCCATTAGCTGAGTTGATGTGGGGAGTGAAGAAGATAAGGCCCTGGTTTGGGATGTTAGATTGAAATGAGCGTTAGACACCCAACCAGAGATGTTTAATAGTTGATGTATGAGTCTGGAGTTCAGATAAAAGATCTAGACTAGACATAGAAATTGATAGTCGTCCATTTAAATATCATTCAGGTGGTATTTAAAGCCCTGTTATAGGATGTAACAGGTAGTGTTGATGAGAGTGTTACAGGTAGTGTAGATATAGCTATAACACTTGACAGTTGAGGGGTCTGGAAGGTGAGAAGTAACCTGGCAAGGAGACTGATAAGAAGTAATTACAGAAGCAGATAGAAACCCAGAAGAGTATAACATCCCAAGAGCAGACTGAAGACAGTATTCTAAGAGAAAGTGATACCTGCACCAAATGCTGCCGATAGGTCAAGTAAGATGAAGGATGATCATTGACCTGAGGATTTGTCTTCATGGAGTCCTTTGGGACTCATTAGCATATCATGTGACACTAGAAGACAGTTTGAAAATGAACTAGTTTCAAAAGTGGATGGGATCAGAAATCCGATTACTGAGAGTTGAGGGTGAAAAGGAGGTGAGAAACTAGAGACACCAAATGAAGACTCGTCTTTCCAGGAGCTTGATTTTAAGAAGAAAAAAGGCAGAAATCCTTAGGCTTAGTAGGACACCAACATGTCACAAAGACAATATTCTTTTTCTAAGATGGGTAGGTTAGACTTTATTTCTCTGGGCTGACAGGAGTGGGGAGTTAGGGGACAAAGAAAGGTTGAAGACTGAGAGGAGAGAGTTGGTGAGCAAAGGTCCCTGTGTGGTTGTAGAACCCTTTCAGCTACTCACCTCTACTTCCATAGTTTCCAGTATATTGTCACACTAGCAAATTCTTTGGTAGTCTGATGCGGGCAGCCGCTGTCAGGGTGCCATGGTCCCTAAGACCATCAATAAATGTGATGAAGGGTATATGTATGTATATGTATATATGCATTTGTGTATATACATTTGATGTATGTACACATTTGAAAAAATAAATATGTCACCTGGGAGGTATGTGTGTATATATGTATACATATGTATACATATATATGTATGTATATATGTGTATATATTATCAATAGTGCGTGATTATATATAAATGCATTTCCTTCCTTCCTTCCTTCCTTCCTTCCTTCCTTCCTTCCTTCCTTCCTTCCTTCCTTCCTTCTTTCCTTCCATTTTTTAAACATTATTACTCTTGAGGGAAGGATATGAGAAAATTCATATTAATTGCTTTCACTAGGAAAGGCGTCTGCTAAACACATCCATAAAAGAATATTTGGCTGAACCTGGGACCCACTAAAATTCTATGGTTCTCAAATGAAAGCTAAAGTGAATTGTTTATAATCCAGTTTATACATCTAGTAAAGTGAAATACCAACAAGGATAACACAAACACTTCCATGATGGATGTCTTTAGAGACAGCAAACATATCTCTGATGATACTGCAGTGAACTCAGAGTTTTATGATAAGAAATAGATTATGTGTCCTTTATCATATAGAATAAACAATGGAATAAGGGAATAAGCTGGGTTTTCTTTATTCAGAGAAAATAATTGAAATACAGAATGCAATGTATCTCATCTTTTGCACAGGCACAGAAAGCCCATCACAAGGGGCTGATGTGAGCATAACAGAGGTAATTTGAGTTCTGTTTCTGGATATTTTATCTGCTTCAAACACACTTTGTTTTACCAAATCTAAAAAAGAACAACAATCACATAGAAACAACAACAACAACAACATCCTTCACATCTTAGATGAAAGCTTATCTTTCCTTGGATCATCCTTTCCAGGGTCCCGAAGGGCTGGCATAAACTGAAATTTAAATGAACTACAGCATTGTCAGAAATCACCCCACACCAGACCAGCCCTCCCACCTCTGTTCCTCTCCTCCACAAAGCAGCTACAGTGCTGGACGGAACAGCCCCCTTAAATCTTTATTGTATTTTGCCTCTGGGGCTTGCTCATCACTGCAGGTCTAAAAGTGTCTATTACGGTCAGAAATAACTTTAAAAAAATATTGCACCTCTGAGCCAACGAGTGGTTCAAATGACTCCAAAAGTGTAAACTTGTAAAGTGTAAGGTAGAGTTAAGCACTTCAGCATTTGGGATCAACTGACTCCTTTTCTGTGTCATCCTCAGTGTTCTTGTTTTATGAAGACTAGAAATACTAAGTTGAAGCCAGAGTACCCATAAAGCCCCTGAAGGTACTTGAGAATTTTCTTTCCTTCCTGGCCGCGAAGATGAATAGCAGAGCCTGGATTCTGTGGCTGAAAGCGGTTCTTGAAATGTGCGCCTTACTTCGCAGTGCTGTCCACGCGTCTGGGTAGAGAATGGCTGGGTAAAACACATTTTAAACTAAGAATTAGAGACCAGTGTTTTTAGACCTAAACACACGCATGAAGATTTGTGATCTAAGTCAGACCATTCACTGAGCGTTGCTTCTCAGTTTTGTCCTGGCAGCTGTGAAAAGAATTAATCGTGATTTTGTATTTTCATGTTACTGATGTTTTGGGCCATTTGGTGGTCATTCTTTTTTTAGGTTAGTATCTAAACGGTACTTTAATAGTACCTTTTGCTTTTGGGGGAGCCGGGTGGCTCAGGTGGTTAAGCGTCTAACTCTTAATTTCAGCTCAGGTCATGATCTCATGGTGTGTGAGATCGAGCCCCACGACGCTCTGTGCTTGACAGTGTGAAGCCTGCTTGGGATTTTCTCTCTCCCTCTCCCTCTGCCCCTCCCCTGCTCGTGCTCTCTCTCTCTCTCTGTCAAAAATAAATGACTAAACCTTAAAAAATATAATGCTTTTTGCTTTTAACTATGAGTTGATAGAGAAATGGGAGTGGTTGGTGTTGTCTACAGGTGAAATTTTTATTAAAATACTTTCTACACATTTCAAGAGCAGTACATGTCTTCAAGTTGGCTAGTCAAAATATTTGGAAGTTGTGATCAATCTACATAAGTGAGATGAATATGATATTGAGAACTTAGCATGATAAAACAAACGTGACCTTTTTAAATCTTTTAAATGAATGTTTTATTAATTACAAGAGAAACTGACATAGGCACTGAGGATGTTCATTCTCTTGTAATGTGGCTTTGCCTTAGCTGTCGTAAGTGCGGCAGATATCTGGACAAGATGAGAAGTATTATGTGTATGTGTGTGTGTACAAAAATACATACATATATATGTTCATATATACACACATACATTAATACAGACAGAGCAATAGTAAGACCAGGTCTGGGCAGCATTTCTTGGGACCCTTGGCCTTTAGCCCACAAGGGTAAAACTTATTAAGGAGTATAAATTATTTGTCACTAGAGAATATCTCTTGTAAACCTAGAAGCACATCTCAATTCCAAATGTACATGATTAAAATTAAGCTGCCATATAGTTGGCATCCGTGCAAGAGGATATAATTGCACAACACTGGAAGATTGCATATAGGAGTTGGCAAGCAACTGTGTTATTATGCAATTCAGAAACCATGAAACCTGTCTCCAGAGTTTAATGACAAGGCCATGATACTCTGTTGCCATTGCCAGATCCCAAAGTACTGAATTAGGCCAGTTCAGTCTAGCCCTGGGACTTCCTATGCTCTTTTCTTTCTTATAGGCCCAAGACTGTGGCCTTTATGCAATCAAAATTCTATGGAAGCTTTTAACAGCATCTTGTGAAAAGGTGTACTTTTGACTCTTGGCAATCATGTGTATCTAAGGACTTAGAGGACCAGTGTAAGGGCATTCTTCAACATCTATAAAGCTTGATAAACCATTATTTATTCAATGAATGTCATGTCAGGCACTGTGTTGGGGATTTTAGAAAATCTTAGCTCATTTATTTGCCATATGATATAATTTATTCGATGCTTATTGTGCGGCAGGTAATGTGCAATTAATAGAACAAGCAGACATACACATAGAGATAAGACAAACGTTAAAATATTCAAGAACAAAATTATCAAAAAAGACAAATATGGTAGTTCCTAGAGAGTCATAATTAAGAATTATGGTGAAACAATAATAAAATGATGATGATGATGATGATTGATGATGATCCTGTTATTTTTGCCTCAAGTCTTTAAACAGTGAAGCTGTTTGATTCAAATTCTTTTTAAAAAGTCATTTTAAGTTGCCCAATTTCTAGGTGATATTGAATGTAACTTTAAAAACATAGGATGAAATAGTGTTTTATAAGAGGCAAAACTGCTGTTTGCCTTACCTCAATTCACTTTGGTGGCACCATATTTTCTTAACTCCTGATTCTTTGGGACACCATTAGATTGGAAACCAGTTTAACATGTACTCTTGCCTTCCTTACTGCTTATGTCACTAATGATGTCACAGCTGATCTTGTAGTAGCTATTAGCCAGAGACTCTTAATGCCAATTTTAATTGGAAAATTTATTTTATTAACATATTCCACAGTACCCATTGGCTTAAA
The DNA here is from genome assembly GCF_024362965.1 of Panthera pardus. Lineage (NCBI taxonomy): Eukaryota > Metazoa > Chordata > Mammalia > Carnivora > Felidae > Panthera > Panthera pardus. The sequence continues at coordinate 59,288,662 of NW_026526810.1, read as the reverse complement.
ACACTTTTCTCACAATTTAAAATTTTTACATGCTACTCTATAAAGGGAAACACACATTTCCACTTTGGGAGACTTCTTTCAGGTATTAGCTTTACTAATCAAATATGAATTGATTTTAAAAACAACTAACATAGGGGAGCCTGGGTGGCTCAGTCGGTTGAGCGTCCGACTTTGGCTCAGGTCATGATCTCATGGTCCGTGAGTTCGAGCCCCGTGTTGGGCTCTGTGCTAACAGCTCAGAGCCTGAAGCCTGCTTCAGATTCTGTGTCTCCCTCTCTCTGCGCCTCCCCCCTCATGCTCTGTCTCTCTCTCTGTGTGTCAAAAATAAATAAACATTAACAAAATTTAAAAAAATAAAATAAAAACAACATATAGCATTAGCTTGTCAGGCTTTTCCTACACAGATCCCAATATCCATTTAAAGAAGTCAATTCTACATAAGGGTATTTTTTTTTTCAAGTATGTCCCTATCTCTATGTTGATTTAAACATTATAATGTCTTATGTACACTGCGATGAGCAGAAAGGCCTCCCACGATGTCCATGTCCTAACATCCCAAACCTACATGGCAAAGAGACTTTATGCATGTGATTAAGTTAAAGGCCTTGAGATGGGGAGACTATCCTAGAGTATCAGCATGGATCTGTCACAATCACAAAGGTCCTTATAAATGGGAGGCAGGGGGGTTAGAGTCAGAGGAGATAACAATGGAAGCAGAAGTTGGGGTGATGTGGCCATAAGCCAAGGAATGCAGGCAGTTTCTAGAAGCCAGGCAAGGCAAGGAATGGTTTCTCCACTGGAGCTTCCATGGGAACACAGCTCTCTGACATGTTGATTTTAGCCCCATAAGACCCATTTCAAACTTCTGACCACCTGCAGCGTAAGATAATAAATTTGTGCTGTTTCAAGCCACCATGTCTGTGGCATTTTGGTAAGTATCAGTTGGAAATTAATATACCCCCAGACACACCTTTATTTGGGTTAGCTTTTCTCCTCTATTTTATGACTCGTTTTTGCCTCCACCTTCCTCATCTTCTTCACTCAAAACCTATGGCCATTTGGAAAAATAAAACATGTAATGTATTTGTGATCTTGGCTTTTCAAAGTGGAAATGATTATTACTGCACATATCTATAAAATAAAAATTTAGGGGTGCCTGGGTGGCTCAGTCAGGTAAGCATCCGATTTCGGCTCAGATCATCATCTCATGGTTCCTGAGATCGATCTCCAGGATGGGTTCTGCACTGACAGTGTGGAGCCTGCTTAGAATTCTCTGCCTCTCTCTCCACCTCTGCCCTTTCCCCTCTCCTGTGTGTATGCATGCACTCTCTCTCAAAATAAATAAATAAGCACTAAAAAAATAAAATAAATATTTCATCTGAAAGCATAGTAACTAAATTTTCAAAATATTTGCAACCATTATTTTAATGGAAAGAAGAAGCCCTTACTTAGAAAAATTAAAGTACTCTCACATAATTGAAAGCTTTTTGTGTCAGAATGTGCAAGTATTTAATATGTTTCTGCTCTGAGTTGGGGGGTGGGAATCTTATTACTTTGTGATGTATTTTTATTGACACAGCTAGAGAGTAATGCCATATAGAAAAGAAAAAGGTGCTTTGGTATCCTGTTTGGAAATCTCTTAGCTGACACTATCTCTATCAAACAGTACAAATTAATGGGAAAAAATTATAACCTTAAAGTACTATAAGATTTTGAAGTGTCCTTTGGATTAAAGTTTCAATTTTCTCATGATGTCACTTTTTCAGGTTTGAATTTTTGGAAATTAGAAACCAGAAAATAAAAATGTTCTTTGCCTTCATCATACCAGGTCAAATAGATTATAATGAAATATTTTTTAAAAACCTTTTCTATTTAAAGAATTAAAGCTTAATTCCCACTTTTGGTGGTATGTATCTGATCTAATATTTAGATAAGCATGGTAGCATAGAAAGAATCATGAGGTAGGACTCAGAAGACCTGGGTTTAAGCCCCAGATTAGTACATGACCTTGGAAAACCATTTAATATCCTAATATCAGTCCACTTCTAGCATTGTTTGCCCTAGCTACCTTTTAGGAAATAAGTAAGACAAAATAAGTTTTAAAAAAGACATTGAAGACTGTAAATTACTACTCAAATGAGAAAGATAACTCAAGAAGGACTCTGAAATATCCCATAGAGGTGTAATACCTAGAAGTATAATGTTCCCAAAGGAATTCTTTCATTTTTCTCGTTTGGAATTACAGAAGTGTGTGTGTGTGTGTGTGTGTGTGTGTGTGTGTGTGTGTGTGTGTGTGTTTAACCCAGACTGTTCATCACTGGGTAACAAATTTCAAAAGACATACAGATCTTCATAATAACTATAGATACTGAATTTTATATAAATTAACCCTATTTTTTTTCAAAATTAAGAAATGAGACAGATTTACTTATTTCATTGTAGGCATATAGAAACAAGCAAACAAAAAAAGACCAACGAGCAAAATTGTTCTAAGACTCTAAAGATGTCATTATGCTTTGAGTTAAGGTTCAGGTTGATCTTTTTAATATTGCAGCAAACTCACACATCGTTAATCACTTAGGAGTGGCCCCAGGTCATGGTAAATGGATGGCCTAATAATCAGACGAGATGTTTGCTATTTCCAAATTATTGTCAATAAGTAGAGTGAGGAGGTGACAATTCAATAGCTAGTGATTATTAACTTGACTTTTTATTTTTATAATGTTAATCAAGGAAATAAGAAGTAGGAAGGTGAACCAAAAGCATAACACATATAATTATAGACAAGCATGAAGACAGTAATAATCATGATAAAAGATGTGTTTATTAAAACCAACTCACATCTATCACTATGTGTGAGTTGCTCTGTAGCTAGAGATGTTGTTTCTGGTTGTCTTAACTGTGTGTACATAGCAACAGAAATGGGGCTTAAAATATTTTCATTTTTAGGGAGAAAGAAAATGGTGGATGTGGGGTACATGAAAAGCAGGATGATGATGGATGGGGATTGAGGAAAAGGGACTGCGGTAGGATCAGTGAACATATGGAAATAGAAAAGAAAATGAAATATAGAAAAGACAACCCACATGGAACATGGGAGGGAAAAAGGCAAAGGGTTGTTGGGGAAAGAAGATAGTCAATGCAATCGACTTCAGCAGTGAAAGAGATTGGGAGGGCAAGGCTCTTAAAAATAACCAGATATAGAGAATATCTAGGAAAGATGTCCTTTGGCACCAGCCAATAAACCAAGATACAAAATGAACTGGTGAAAATGGCACTATGGTAGTCTACATTGTTAGGAGCCTGGTCTCCTGGTAAGAGACATGCTATAGGAAAAGCTATAGGCAAAGAGACATGCTATAGGAAAATAGGGCAAAACACCATACAATGAAAAACAAACATTAGTATTGGCCCCAGACACCACGTGATAAAGTAAAAGGAAAGATTTTCATGAAATGGACAGTCAAGGAGTCCTGGATAGGCTTGCATAAACATGGGATGAAGAGGGAGATAAAAGCAAATTACAAAAAGGGAAACAAAGACAATAAGCAAGCATTTTGACATTCTCAAACTTTGGTTAGGACAGCGAGGTAAAGTGGAATTTGTGCACATATTGAACACAAAAGATACGGCTTCAAATTCCGATTTTGGTCTTGGGGTGATGAGTGTGGCTGGATGAGAAAAGCGCTGGCTTTGGACTACAAAACTTACGTCCAGATCCCAGCCCAATCGTGAACTAGCTAAGTAAGATGTTGTACGGCACAAGTTGTTGAAAGCCTAAGATTTTATTGGTTTCTTCAGCTATAAAATGAGGATATTAATAGTCCCTACCTCCAGATTGTGAGAATTAAAAGAGAAAACCCATGGGGTGCCTGGGTAGCTCAGTCAGTTGAGCGTCTGACTTCATTCAGCTCAGGTCATGATCTCTCAGTTCGTGAGTTCCAGCTCCTCGTCAGGCTCTGTACTAGCAGCTCAGAGCCTGGAGCCTGCTTTCGATTCTGTGCCTCCCTCTCTCTCTGCCCCTCCCCGGCTAGTGCCGTCTCATTCTCTCTCTCCCTCCCTCTCTCTCTCTCTCTCTCTCTCAAAAATAAACATCAACATTTTTTTTAAAAAGAGAAAACCCATGAGAAAAATCACAGTATGTATGTTAATACTTAATAAATGTGAGCTACACCACCAGGAATAGTAACTACAGAACCTTACAAAAATCCCTGGACCTCTGTCCATCTGAGTTGTCCAATCTGTAAAATGGGGGTTATGATAACAAACGGACGGTCTGGAGGGAAACCTAAATGAGATCATGTACACAAAGTGGCACACAGTAGGCTCACAGTAAGTAGTAGGTACTATTATTTAAAAAATGCACTGGTTTCAAAAGACACCCAGTTTTAATTTGTTCAGATGATAAAAATGTATTTAGAATGCCTGATTTATTTTTTAGTTTATATACTTGATGCACATTATATTAAGAGAAAGGAGCTCCACAGGTTGATAGGGATAATTATACTTTTCTTAGGAAAGGCACTATGGGTAAATAGCTTCTGAAAGTCATTAGACCACCAAAATTCTGTTTGTCTGTCAAATTAGCTTTAAATCTGCTTCCAATTTTCAAAATCCCATCCAGCTCTTTTTAGCTATTATCATGTCCTGCCATAAAAAGACATAGTAGTTACCTCCTGGAAATAGGGAGTTCTGGTTATACCAAGAGTCTTAAAATTCCTTCTCTGAAATAATAGAAGGAAGAAACAAGTAAATTTATTTTTAAAACACTGTTTGATCTCCAATAGCCCTAGTTTCTCTCATATTGCCATTGTTATTTCCTCTGCTATACAGTTTCTGGCACCACGGTGGGTGCCCAGAAGCCATGAAGTAAATAGCTATTCATTTGGGTGCTTACAAGCATAAGACTGAGTTTTCCCCATAATATTTTCTATTTAGTTGCGTTCCAAGACTCATATCGGCCATGTTTTTGTAAACAGAGATTTAGAGTAGGTGCTTAACGGAAAGCTACATTATTATAATTGATTCCAAACTTAAGAAAATGCACACACACACATCTAAAACAGTTATAATTAGAGCAAAATGCAACCCCGTCTTCTTTATTGGGGATCCATATTGCTGTCATTATAAATGTCACTTTTCAGCACCATGTCTCTTACCAAACAGAACTCATTTTGAAATGCCATTTTTTTTTGTGAAAAACTTTATCCATTTGTCCAAATGGTATTTGGACAAGAGAAGAAGTTTTTTTTCTTTGGGTTCATTTTCAGGTTGTTAGCCTAACCTAAAATAGAGCTTCTTTAAAAGTCTGCTCAAACATTTACTTAAAACAGCGAAGGGACAGCTGAGTGTTGAGTGGTAGTGTTACATTGAGTGAAGACACGACTGTAAATAACTCTGCAGTTTGGAAATGAATGATGCTTTTGACAGAGACGATTATGTCGTATTGACAACATTGATGTCAAATGTGGAGTGAAAATATGAGATTGACTATCAGCAGTTCCCACCAGTGATCACTTGAAATAGCTTCCCTGAGATAAAGAAACAACAACAAATGCATTCCTTCCTTTCCCTCTACTTACACTTTCCTTCCCTCAGCTGGCTTAGTCCAGTTCTACTTTGGGGGAAGGGGGCCTAGTGTTCACACTTCATCAAAGGACGATCAAATACTCTTAGCTGTTTCTTTTTAACTTAATTGTTTCCAGGGCATCATTAGACACTCTCCCTCCCCGCACCCCCCCCCCCCCCAAATAAGGAAGCCAAAATACCTAAGAAAAAAAGCCAAGCCCTGAACTTCTATAGATGTAATTACCATTTTTAAGTTCGATCTGACGTATATGAAATAAGGTCTTTGTAATGAAAACCTCACGTGGGATTTTTCGCAGCCTTCAAAGTCATTGTTCACATAACTGCTAAATACTGGCTTACATTTCTGGGTGGAGAATATTCTGCGTGGTAAGTTTTCCAGCTTGGAAAAATGTCACGTACTGGAGAGTCTTGATGAGTAAATAATTTTTTCCATATCTATCTCTCCATTCCATTCATTTGTTGTATTACCGAGGCTCTGTGTTTTCATTGAATAGAAATCATGCTCTTTTAATGTATACTAAAAATGCTTTGCATTCTTTAGTATTCATATATAAAAATGTAAAATAATTTTCATATTTATTACAACTAGGATACAGCATAACAGCAGACCCTATTTACATTCTAGAGTCAGACAAATAACATTATGTGTGTAAGATCTCTGAGCCAGCAAATCTGGACTTGGTCAGAAGAATTTAGGGAGGAATTTCTGAGGGCATAGAATGTCTGTAAGGAAAATGTTTGGCTCCTCATTCTCAGAAGTTACAATGGGATGTTTATCTTGGCACAGAGCAGTGTTACACGCCCTGTGTTAATCCTGCCATTGTAGCCCCTCTTGCAGCTGGGAGGCAATGATGTGGGTCATCCATGGAAGGCACACTTCTTACAATAGGTATGACCTTTTGTGTTCAGGGTGGGGAGATGGATGGGTGACTTTTTTTGTTTGTTTTGAAAAACAAATGGTGTGAGCTTTCTGTAAACGGATATGTGATTTTCACATAGTAAAGGAAGCATCCAGTATCTGATGCTAGAACCAAATTCTTTAAAGCAGGTACCCTTCTGTGAAATATGTGTCAGTTATGAAGGCTTAAAACTTAGTAAGGGATTTATGAGTTCACTGTCAAAATCACCGACATAGAGATATGCTCTTCATAGAGTGAAAAATAAAACCCATCAAAGAGGAGAAACCTAAGAACACGTTTTAGTTAAATAAAACAAAGTAATTTACTAGTTAAATGGCAGTAGCTGATACTCTGTTTCATTAAAAAGAATGCCCTGAAATGTAATTTAATAACTCACCTTTGCAATTGTGTTCTATAAATCTGAATGTGTATTTTCTTTTTTACCACAGCATCTTAATCTCCTCATGATAGGAGGCCAATGGGATAGAGAAGAGTTGTTTTGTTTTGCTTTTTTTTTAATCCATAATTATTTTGGTTTTTTTTCTTTTTCTTTTTTTTAATATGAAATTTATTGTCAAACTGGTTTCCATACAACCCCAGTTTTTAATGTAAAGGATTATCTAAAGACTATCTTCTTATTGAATGAGTATATTTATTTTATTTTCTAAAGTGGTACATATTAAGGAGATTTTGAATTAGCCACTAGGAAAATAACAAGTATATTTGCCCTAGACCTGTCTCATTATACAGAAATATGGCAGACCATTCATTACTGTGGACTTGCTAATTTTACCTCTGCTGCCTGGGTCTCAACTCCCTTCCCTGCAAGATGACAGAACTGAACTAGTTCGTGTCCATGGTCCTTCTGGCTCTGAAATGTTAACCAGTTTATGATCTTTAATGAGAGAACAAATTTGGCATATATTCTCATATGAATGCATTTCTGTTCTAAGCTGAATTTTTCATTAAGTATGTTATTCTTTCATTTAATTTCCTGTTTTGAGAGAGCTAATAAAGCTCCCCTCTTTACCAACGATTGCTTCTGTGGAATTGGTCTCCATTGTGTTTAGACGGCTGCATTCATTTTTACAAAGTACTAGAAAATTGTACGTGCACCTCCTATGTTGGCATTTTCTTTCAACATCTTCACTGTGCTCTCGTAGGTCAGAGTGATGAGAGAATCTGTATTTATTCAGGTTTAGAAAATGGGTGTACTAAAAAGGCCTTGGCTGGCATTTCTCTCTCCCATTCTTGGTTCTTTCAACAATATTAAAGAACACCCACAAGGGGTCCCGACTGTGCTTGAGTATACATTACTAAGTGGCAGATCGATGTTTTTGCCCTCACACTTACTATATAGTGGGGAAAATATGTATTAACACATGAATGTACAAATGAATTTATATTTACACAAAGAATGAAGGGGAGAAGACACAGAAGAAGTAAGTGTCCTGGTAGAAATGGTTTATGTTGTGAAATTGAGAAATACCTGTTTTAGAAGGTGGCCTTAAGTGGACTCTTGATGCAAGAGGAGTTGGCCAGCCAGATGGTTCAGAGGGAATGTGTTGTTCTCAGAGGTGACAGCATGCACGAGGACTCTGAAGTGGAAGATGGTTGGTGCCTTCAAGTTGACTAATGTAAAATAACATGAGATAAGATTGAAGTAAGTCATATGGGAATTTTATATTTAAGAGTAGGGTGACCAGGGGCACGTGGGTGGCTCAGTTGGTTGAGCATCCAACTCTTGATTTTTGCTCAGGTCATGATCCCAGGGTTGTGGGATCAAGTCCCATGTCAGGCTCCATGCCAGGCATGGAGCCTGCTTGAGAGTCTTTCTCTCTCTCTCTCTCTCTCTCTTTCTCTCTCTCTCTCCCTCTGCCCCTCTCTCCTGCTCACACATACACTCTCTCTAAAACAAAACAAATAAAATAAAATAAAATAATTTTTTTTTAAAAGAAGAGTAGGGTGACCATATAATTTATCAGCCAAAATGGGATACTTTGAAGAATGAAAGCGGACCCTGCTGACAATGAAGCTAGGACAACAGGCATAAAACAGGATGGGTCCCCAGAAAATCAAATTGTTACCAACTTAAAGATAATATAAAGATAATGAAAATCTTTGGGCAGAGGAGTAATACAATTTGATACATGTTTTTGAAAGATTATCCTGGTTACTATGTCCAGAATGGATTGGAGGAAGACAGAAATGGAAGCAAACTCTTGTAATCGCCTAGATGCGGAATGAGATGATAAAGGGTGGAAAAATTTTCAGTAGAAACTGGCAGTACAATTGGTAGAACTTAGTGATGGATTGGACATAGGAAGGGAGAAGAAGGAGGTAGTCAAATGACTCAAGTTTCTATTGTGTCTAAAGGAGTGAACGGAAGTGCCATTTATTAAGCTATGAGAAAGTAAAGAAGCAGAAGATTTGGGGCAGGACTGGGGAAAGATCAAGAGATTATTTGGGGGATCCTTAATATGAGATGCCTGATAAAGCTCCAAATGGAGAGGCCATGTAGAGAGTTATATTTGGAACTGCAATCTATGTGGTGGATAAAAATCTATGAGTTGTAGACACTTGGGTGCCATTTGTAGCATAAGGATGTCTGAGATTATTGGGAAGAGATATTAATATCCCTTTAAAATGATGAGAAAAGACAGCCCGGGACTGAGTCCTGAGGACCACAAAAATTAAGTGATAATAAAGAAGGAAGGAAGAGCAAAGTCATTCAGACAATTAAGAGGAAGCATGCCAGGGGCACCTGGGTGGCTCAGTTGGTTGAGTGTCTGTCTTTGGCTCAGGTCATGATCTTACAGTTCGTGAGTTTGACCCCCACATTGGGCTCACTGCAGTCAGCCTGTCAGCACAGAACCTACTTCAGATCCTTTGTCCCCCTCTGTCTGCCCCTCCCCCACTTGTGCTCTCCCCCCCCAAATAAATAAATATTTTCAAAAAAAAGAAAAAAAAAAGAGGAAGCATGCTGCACACCTCTCAGGAGGCCTCAGAGGAGTTCATCTCTTTACCCCTCTCGCCTACTATGCTGACCCTGATAACACACTCTATTCCTTACTTATCTTCCTCTACCAAGTCCCTTGGATCATCTCTCAAATCAACCACTTGCATAAAAGTCCTCACACCTTAAGCTCTGTTTGGGTCTGAGAAGGAAGAACCAAAGGAATAGAAATATGATCAGAAAGTGTATTAATACAGAAGCAAAGAGGCTATGTCAGGAGGGACAGGGTGGGAAAGTGTTTGAATGTGGCATAAAGGTTAAATAAGGCAGGAACTGGTGTGATGATATGCATTGATGGTGATCAGAAAGGGAGCTGGGATTGTGGAGGTACAAGCAAGACCACCCTGGGGAAAGTGGAGTTGGACTTGGGTTTGAAGGGAAGTTGAGAAATTATATACTAATTGGAGATGTGGGATCAAGGGAACATTCTGTTTTGATTCTCTCTTTTTTTTTTTTAAACGTGAGAGCTATTAGAGAGTCTGTGAATGCTGATGAAAATGATCCATTAGAGAGAGGTAGAAAAAATAGGAAAGGGGATTTTTTTTTTTTTGAGAGAGAAGGGTGTGAATGGGAGAGGGGGAGAGAGAGAGAGAGAGAGAGAGAGAGAGAGAGAGAGAGAGAGAGAGAGAGAATCTTAAGCAGGCTCTATGCTCAGTATGGAGCCCAACCCTGGGCTCAATCTCATGACTCTGAGACCATGACCTGAGCTGAAACCAAGAGGTGGACTCTTAACTGACTGAGACTGAGCCACCCAGGCACCCCAGGAAAGGGTATGGTTACCTGAGACACTGAACAGATAGAATTTTGAAAAAAAGGTTAGCTCCTCCTTCGTAGTGAGAGGGAAGATGAGTGATGACCTCAGATGTAGATTTGGTAATGAGAGGGTAATGTGGAATGTACTATGTGGTTTCTGTGTTCGCAGTGAACCACGAAGCAGGTGATGTGCTAGAACCAAAGTGGGATAGTAGGTGGGACATGGCCAAGGTTTTGAATAGCCACCATGGTGGTGAGCAGGGAGATCACTCGAGTTTCTCCATGTTGAATGAATATTTGGGGCTGGGGACCCTCAGTGAATCATGGTCACAGCTTTCCCTGTTGTAAGATTTTTGTCCGGCAGTGTTTAGCTCTGTGGATGCTGGCCCAGAGGAAACACATTGCTGGATTCATCAGTGGGGTTTGCAAAGTGGATGTGATGGAAGGAGAAAGAGCCCAGGGAATTGAGGGTATTTGCAAAAGAGTCATTATAAAGAAGACCTCTGGAATAAGGGCTATTGAAGGAGGGAAGTGAATTCCTGAAGGGTTGGTCAATAGAAATGAAGCAATAAGGATAAAGGATTGCAGTTCTCTGCGAGGTCAAAGAATTGTCACAGTGGGAATGCTCTAGGAGCATAAAGGTGTGATAAGAAAAGAGGATCTTTGAAAGAATGATTCTGCTTGTGGTATAGTTTTTGGTGATGAATTCTGTTAGGTACCACAATTCTCTATATTCCTACAAATTCTGTTCAATGCTGTGATAGGGCTATGCAAGAATAATATATATTTTATTTTATCTTAGAAACGTCACCTTTACCTTTTCCTTAGTTGCCAAAAGCACTCCTTTGAACTGGGCTTCGATCATCCCATTATCTGTTCCTGGAAGGCATCGTGAATCTGATGTGGTTTTCTACAATTCTGGGAGCCACACCTGTCTCCTCCTGCTTTACCCCAAGACTTCAGGGATTGACTAAGTTGAGGAAATCCTGATACTGAAAACAAATGTCATTATTTCCCCAAAGGATTTTGTAATGTTCAATTTCAGCAATATGCCCACTGTCATCTTATGTTCTATATATGCCAAACTATTGACATGTATGTAACTACGTCATCTTTTTTTTTCTTCTTTTATATGTGCATTTGCTGAAAATGGCCTCCTTCTGTTTTCTCCTCTTCCTCTTTCAAAGATTATTCAAACATTGTCTTCTGTATGATACCCAACTTAACTATTCCTGACCTTCTCGGTCTTATTAGTCATTCATCCTCTGTGCTGTAATGGAATTTTATACTTTATTTTTAGTCTTACTTTATTATAATAACTTATTTACATGACTGCCTCTTTATTTGACTGTGAAGGATTTTTTTTTTTTTTTTTTTTTTTTTGGAGGCAGGGAACATGTTTGTTCATCTTTGTTTTCTTAATGCCCAGCCTAATTCCTGACATACTTTAGGTCATAAGCAAATATTTGTTAAAAAAAAAAAAGTTTAAGAACTGAACCGATGAATTCCATTTACCTTTTTTATAAAGCATGCAGCCATCACTAACAACCATCATGATATTAAATGACATATACAGTTATAAGTTGTTTACTGACTCTAACATTGTTGACTGTCAGAAGAGAAGTGTCACCACACACGTTTTCATAATGGAGCAGATCTATAATCTGGCATTTATAACTCCTGTGCTGCTGTGGCCTGAGTGTGGTGTAGGAGGTGGGGGGAGAGGGCAGATGATGCAGTTCTTCCCAATTTATGAGGGCCGAGGAGCAAAGATTAAAATGCAGAATGGCAATCAGATTAAAAGGGTTGATGAGATCCTAAATACATCCCTCAGGCCACAGGAGAGCCCAAGGGAGTGATCTTGGGAGGAGTATAGGCCATTGAGTGGAGGGAAAAACTAGGCTTACCACCACTAAAATAACAAGAGATAAAATGAAACCCACTTATCTGATTGTGAATTTTATCTGGACATAGAAACCTTCGAATTATTTATTTATACATAGTGATATCAAGCTCTATCTACTTCCACTCCAAAGGGAACTCTTAAATAATCAAATAAAATGTTGAGGTTTCCTGCCTGAGTTACTCAAAGAGGAAGAAGAAGAAAAAGACACAGTAGGTCTTGAGATGCTCTTTTTCTAATAACATATTGTTCAGTGAATATTAAGAATTATTTGTTGTTTTATTCAACATAGAAAGGACTCCTTTTTACTAAGTCCATTTCTGTGCATCAAATCTATGTATTTTTAGGTTTGCATAAGCCTAAATACAAATACGTCCTTTTATCTTTATGTTGTAGATAATAAGACATTTGCTAAATGAGAAAAATCCTTCAAATAGGTCAATCTTCACTCGGAGATAGGATTTAAATGTTTATATATTCTAATTTACAATAAAAAGTCATTTTAAATTATTTTAAACACTTATGTGTAGCATCTATCTTAGACACTCAAATAACATGCTTTTAATAATGCCAATCTTGCAGTCACACCAGCTTTATTTTGACTTTAAAACTATATTTCCTTTTTAACAGAGTAGCTTAAATTATTAAATCTGTTAACGGTTTTGGGAGAATGATGGAGTAAATGGTAGATATTTTTCTACAGGGGGAAACTAAGGGAGACAATTTGATTTATCAGAGGCCATTGCCAAAACTTCGGAAGCAGATAACTAAATTTGGGGTTACAAGATACAAAGGCAAATTAATTATTCAAATAGATTTAGATGCCCTGGTGCTCAAACAAGTAGAGTTTTATTTATGAGTCTATCTTTGCTTCTTTCTTCTCTTAGAGATTGTATGTTTGGAGATGAGGGAGAGGGGGCATCAGAATATCTAAGAAGGATGTCAGATTTAAATGAGAAACAAGGAGGAAATAATGAAAGAGAAAGACAAAACCCAAAAAAGTTAGGATGATAGGGAGGAAGAGAAGAAAGGAGGACAACGCAAGGGAGAGATCAATCCATGGTTGGGATTTTAGGGTTGCAATGATCACTTCCAAACCTCAGCACAGTCTCTGCTCAAATGGGCCCATTCTAGACAAAAGGCAAACAAAATGTCTCCTGGGGCACCTGGGTGATTTAGTTGGTTAAGTGTCAGGCTCTTGATTTTGGCTCAGGTCATGATTTCAAGGTTCAGGAGACTGAGCCCCAAATCAGGCTCTATGCTGACAGCATGGAGCCTACTTGCGATTCTCTCTCTCCCTCTCTCTCTGCCCCTCCCCAGCTTGCACGCATGCACACACACACACACATACACACACACACACACGCATGCTCTCTTTCTCAAAATAAATAAACTTAATAAAATAAAATGAAATGTCTCCTATTGACAGTGAAATAAACAGGTTCATAAACCTGCTTTACTTGGATGTCAAAGAAAAATGACAATAATGGCAATATCTACCTATATAAGCAGAGGCCAAGAGTTAAAAGTTAGGGAAGATAAGAGCAGATATAAACAATCGCCAGCTAGTCCAAGCTGAGAGGCAGAAAGTAAACCTTAGCTTTGGATTTACACACTGGGGAAGGAAAAGTAAAAACAAAACCAAAAACAATACCTTGAATAGTCTCTCCTGTTTCCCGATATTTCTAAGCAGCCCAGAGGTCAACTTCCTAAATTTCAAGTTGTGGCTTCCAGATTATTGATTTTCTACAGTTATTTGGAAATTCCCGTCTTTTTTCTTTTTTTTTGGATTGCGATGCATTAGATTATACTGTTCTCAGTTTTTCCTCAGGGATGTTTTCTACCAATCACTAGGGCACTTGTCTGCACTCACTGAAGAATGAAGCAACCTTGGGTATTTTTCCACATCAATTCCATTCGTCATCCTAGGGGATGTCTACATTCGTGTGGAAGACATATCAGCACCTTTCCTTAACTTCTACCCCAATCATCTTCATCTTTCTATTCAGTCACCAGATTGTGGTAGAACTGCTGTTCACCCAGCATACACTGGCTGTTGAACACTGGATGCTGAACACTTACTGCCGCGATGTTCCCACCCCTCCGCCAGCCCCCCCCCCCCCCCCCCCATGATACTTCTCCAAAATTCTCCACAGTCCCAATCCCCGGTCCTGTGTAGAGGAACATCAATCCTCTGCTCCAGCCTAAGGGGCTACAGTGCTTGACCTCTCTATGCCAGTCATGAAACGTTTGCGTGTCAGTCCTCTCCATGGCCATTCACACAATTTTATCAACATCTGAGACTACTTCACCTCTGAAATTATATGCCCCTCATTCACACTCGAATCTCCCAGTTCTGTCTTGCCACTTTCCTTGTTCTTTTGCTCTTCTCTGCCTGTTCTGAGCCCCCCACCCCCTCGAGTTCTGTCAGTGTGCTCTCAGACATCAGCTTTCCTCTGCCTTCACTCTCTTCTCTATTAAATCTCCGTCTATTACTTTAACTCCATTTTCTCCAACATCAACCTTTTTTATTGCCTGTGCTTCTACCACATCTGCTCTGTAAAATTTAAATTAAACCCACAATCCATCTCCTCTGATCTTACCACCCACCCAAGCTTTGGAAGAAGAGAAAACCAAGTAAGTGTACAAGATAGTCGTGCCTCAGTGCTGCCGGGTGGCTTTTACAGTCCCTGGTAAAGTCCCTTGTCCCTCATTACTTATTCCTAATTCTCCCCTCTCCCTCTAGTGCCTACCCTGCCTCCCAGCATCACCACTTTGCTTTCACCAGAGATCTCCCTCTAATTTTAGAGAGAAACTTGGTGCTCTCTGACAGGAACACATTCATCTTTTATATTCTGCACCTCCGGTTTCTGGCATTTTGAACACTTCTTTATGTCCTTTGTCTCAGAGCTGAGGGAAGAAGTTTGCCCCCATTGCCCTGAAACCATTCTAATTAAGGTCATCCGTGTTTTCCCATTTGTCAGATACAGCAGACTTTTTTTTTTTTTGACTTTTATTTTTCCTGACCATCTGAAACATGCGACACTGCTGATAACTTCTTCTACCTTAAGCTGCTCTACACCGTTGACCTACAATATCTTCTGTTTATTTTTTCTGTGTGATCACTCCTCGGCTTCATCCAGTTCATCTATCAACTGAAGCATTTATATTCCCCTGGACTCTATTAGTCTTTGTTTTTTCAAATGTTTCTCTCGTTTCTCTCTCTCCGGATGATCTTATCTGTAATAAAGTTTTAATAATCAGCTGTGTGATATTTTCATCTGGCTATGGAATATCTTCAGCTAGCTAATGATGATGGCATTCAAAATAACATTAAAAATAAAAATTACTGGCATTTATTAATCACTTTCAGGCATTGTACTAAAGTCTTTTCTTACGTTAGCTGATTTACTCATCAAAATCCCTGAACTTTTCCCCTACGTTTACATCTGAGAGGTGAAGCAACGTGTCCATATTACACAGAAGTTAAGCGACAGAGGTAGGCTTTAAATCCAGCTTATCTGACTCCAAAGCCCATACATTAACCATTTTATTAAATGTGACATATGAAAAATGTAACTCCTATGCCCCCAGATTACTCATCATCCTATATAAGCTGTTTCAACATAATCATCATCAGCAGAACACAAAACAGAAAACCTGAAGTTGTGCTAGATTCCTTCCACTTCCCAAACAGTAAGCCACTATGTCCTGCTAAAGCTTTATACTTCTTCCTTATATTCTCATCTAATGGTACTCAGTTCAGTGTCTCATAATTTCCCTCCTGCACCAGTGAAAAAACTTCCCAACTGGATTATGCACCTCCTTCTAGTTATGGTGTCCTCCAATTTATTCTCTACGAACTATTTATCTTCTTATGTCATATATCTGATTATATTACCCCTCTGATAAATCCCTAATGACTCCCCATATCCTGCAGCCATGTTTCTCAAATTGAGTTTTCTGTATCACCTTCCATTGGAATCACCTGGAGAGCTTGTTAGAAAGCAGATTCTCAGGAGTCACACCAGGATTTCTGAATTAGAACTGATGGTGGCAGGACCTCAATTGTATTTTAACAAGCTCCCCAAGTGATCCTTTGTCATGTTAAAATTGCAGAGGATCTGGCTTCCAGATCAGGTACAAACACTTTAGAGGTGCCAATAAATACCATCCGGCTGGGGCTTCTCCTTTCTCTTCTCCATTCTTTCCACGCCTCCCTCCATTTACTCTCTGCACTCCCGTACACCGGACTAGTTGCGGGCTACCCTAATGCCAAGCTTTCTTAAGTGTTGGTGACTTTCTGTGTGTTTTGTCTTCTACCTAAAGGTCCTTCTCCCTATATGTTTGGCAATCATGTGCCAAACATGGGTTTGTTCATGTGGATATGTGTGTTGCATACCTTGAGTCCTCATTAGACTGAAAGTTTCTCCAAGGACATGCAAGCTGTATAGTCGTAGGAACTGTGCGTCCTGAAATCTCGATTAAAAAACTACCACTCCAAGTTCAGGCTGTGTGAGAAAACCAAGCTAAGGCTGAGAAAAATGAAGTTAATATGCACTCGGTATGTACTCAGTACGTAGGGACCTGGACCTTTTAGCAATTTCCCATGACTGTTTGGTTTGTGACTAAGCTTTTTTCTTTTTAAAAATTTTTTTAAATGTGTATTTATTTTTGAGAGAGAGAGAGAGAGAGGCAGAACCTGAGCGGGGGAGGGGCAGAGAGAGAGGGAGACAGAATCTGACGCAGGGTTTAGGCTCTGAGCCATGAGATCATGACATGAGCCAAAGTCGGACACTTAACTGACTGAACCACCCAGGCACCCCGGTGACGAAGCTTTTTTTAAAGGGAAGTTTCATGTTTGCTGGCATATCTACAAATGAACACACCAATGGAAGTGAAATTCAGAAAAAAGCTATTTTGGTCACCAACCAAAAGCTCTCATTAGAGAAATACTAGGAGTCATTTGATTGAAATCTCTATACGATCCATTTATATCAAT
The DNA here is from genome assembly GCF_024362965.1 of Panthera pardus. NCBI lineage: Eukaryota > Metazoa > Chordata > Mammalia > Carnivora > Felidae > Panthera > Panthera pardus. The sequence goes on along the minus strand of NW_026526810.1, from coordinate 59,271,500 downwards.
GGTTTATACCCCTCATAATAAGAATAATCCAGGGGATGGAGGGATGTGGGTAATCATATTTATGAACTTGATATTGAACTAAGCTTTACTCATTACAATTTGCCGGTAAATGTGTGGTCCTCTCTTTGCAGATGAGGAGGCTGTGGTCAGAGATATCAAGAGACTTGGAAGAGTCACCTAGCGAATAGAAGACCCCTCTGAAATTTGAATACAGGTATGTGGATGTCCTTCTAGTATACCTATGTTGTCCTATATTGGAGTACATGTATATGGAGATTTTGCCTTAATAAGTAAAAGTTTGGATGTGTTTTTAGGTGATAAGTGGAAATATTCTGTGGGATTTTTCTAATAAAAGACAATTTTTACTCACCACATAAGTTAGTTTGTTTCTACAAGTTGTAGAAAATGACATTAAGGATAATATATTGTTTTTTAAGTTTTCCTAGTGGATCTTTAGGCCTTCAACCAGCATGGAGAAGAGTAATACATTGATCACTACTTAGGGAGCCATTTAAAGCTAATACCTATTTGCAAGATTGGTCACAGGACTGGTGGTAACGTGGGGAAAACAACACTGAGGGCTAAAAGCAAGATTTCCCTATACCCTTCCTTCCCCTTTCCCTTCTCAAACCCCATTCCCAGGAAACTGGGACAGCTGGTTACCCATCTCATTTTCCTCACAGTTGCATGCTGACTCTGTCACCAAGCTGTGCATTTGCTAGAACAGTTGATTTTCTTTATAAGAGTGATGAGGAAGAGAAAGCAAAAGTACTATGCATTGTTTCTCTTAAGGTTCATGATGGTGTGTGTGTGTGTGTGTGTGTGTGTGTGTGTGTGTGTCTCCCCCTAAGTGAGGGGAAGCTATTAGGAGAGAGCCAGATCTCTTTAATGAGCCTAGAGGTAATGCAAAATTCATGTGTTTTCACCTGCAGCCGGGTAAAGCCTAGTGTACAAACAGAAAGTGGGAAGGCAGGAAGGGTTGGTTATTTATGATTTTTGCTGAAGCCGGTACCCCGGCCGCTACTGGGCATCCTGACCCACTTGTTCATTTTTTAGGAAGAAGTGGATACTTTCAATGGGAGAAACTCAAGCATCAGATTTGCTCCTTGGAGCATTAATAAAAGGGCTCAGTTAGCTTCATCTCATTATTTTACTATGAGTATTGACTTTGGCCTAGAGTCATGTATAGATAAAATGGTGCAAGGGCTTGTCCTAAGTGATTACTCAGAATTACAAATCATTTCACGTGTAACTGAATACTGCGGTCTAGCTGGCACCCTGCCCCATGCTTCACCCCCCCCCCTCCCCTTTCTCTAATAGGAGCGCAAATCCAGCTTTGTCTGAAGAGGCAATTAATCTTATTCACTGAAAGCTGAATTTTAATTCACCAGCATGTGGAGGACATATCTGCCTATCACACGGAATTAGTTTAACAGAGAATTTAGAGAAAAAAAAATACTGGAGGTCTTGGCATTCTTGAGCAGGCAAAATATCTTGTAGGTACATTCCTTCATCAGCCACCTACATGCTATGGATAAGCTTCTCTTTGTAATAATAACTCTATTAGGGTAAACTGGGTTTATTGTGCATTTGAAAATGGCTGATTGCATTTTATTTTATATAGAAAAACAACAAGAAAACACCCGTAAGATAGGTGTGTTCTAGAGGAAAATGAACATAGGTGAAAAAGATAAATTTTAACTTGCTAGAGATTCTCAAAGGCTCTTACTTTTAAGGGCATGGTTTAGAGATGATCAGAAAAATAAAGGGGCACATAAAAATCCTAGAAAGCCTATATTCATCCACATCAAACCCTGTAGAGAAATAAGTGGTAAGGTCCAAAGTGGCAGGACTACCCAGCCCTACAATGGAGAAGCTTGTGTGAAATCTGTTTGGCAAATACTGGGTGTTTTTAGTGCTTCTGTGCTATATTTTAGCAGTTTTCCCCTGAGCAAGACCCCAGTGTTTTGTCTGAGGTTAGTTTCACATGTAGGAAAAAAAAAATCCTTCCTGAAGCAGTTTAATTCAAGTTTCTTAATTTGGACCAGAATATGACTTAACACATGCCCACGCTTAGTTACATATCAAATTCCTATAAGGTCAGAAAACACATGGGCTCTGGTTTGTACTTCTATTTAACACAGCACTCCTCAAAGGCTACCTTGTGGTACAGGCAGATATCAAAACATGTAGCTGTCTCCTCCCCAGTGAAAAGAGGGGACTTAATAAAGTACAAATGATCTTGCATGCCAAGTAATAATTAGCATAGCCTACATTTTTAGGATTTACTCGAAGAGAATTCAAAAGGTGCTATTTGACTTTTCTGTGGGTTTTTTTCCCCCCACTCACGATTGTCTCCTACCTCTGGAATAAACCCTTAAACACGATTCTTTCCATCGCCTCTTCCAGGAATGCACTATTGAATCCTTAATAGAAGTGAGATAAGGACTCTGAAAACAATGGAACTTTGTTCAAAACTTGTCCTAATGTTCTGAAAGGTTTTTTTGTTTGTTTTACTGTCGGTGGGTCTGGAGTGGGAATGGACAGAGGGCAGGGAATCTATCAGATTAAGTGTGCCTAATGGTCACCAAATGTCACGGTGTAACTGTTTAAACGAAACACAGGGCTGTAAAGTCACAAAGCTTTATTGCCTTGTCAAACCGTTCGCCGTGCTAACCCTGGCAATTATTTTTAAAGGAAACAATTTAAAAATTTAAGGTTTTTACATTATTACCAGAAAATATTGCTTTATGTAGTGTCAGTGCTGTAAAGATGGATATTTCGGTACCCCTTGTATAAACTTTGCATTATCTATATAATGTTTAGAATTTAAATTATGCAGAATTGGAATTTGGATATGTGAACGCCCAGAAGCACATATTTGCAAATAAACACTTGGAAATGTTCCAAGACTTAAATCATGTATTGAATGCACAGCGGTGTTAGTGTTCATCCATTATTTACTTAATTTTTTGCGAGCTCTGCCGCTGTATAAGGTGCTTAAGCTTATTTTGAGAGAAGAGGTCCTCTTTTGTATTTCTTCTGATGACTCTGTCGGATTTTCAGTGCTGCAACTATTTGACCTGAAAAAAAAAAAAAAAAAAAGGAGGGGGGTGGGTAAGACAAAGTGAAAAGGCAGTGCTTTCAATATTTCTCGTTGTTCCTCAAAGTATATGAAAATGTTCTCTTTCCACTCCTTGCAGACAGGACATTAAACCCACACACTTAAGGGGAGCTTCTGGGTGGTAGTCAATTTGCCTGCTCATCTCAGCTTGGTGGGGCTCATCAGTAGTGTCCTTTTCGATATGAAGGTCAAGAAGCCTTCCACGAGCACCTTCTTTTGGATGGAGAACTTATTTCTCCTGTCTTTTTCAAAAGATGTGAGTTTTGCTCAGAAATCTTAATGAGACCCCAGATAAGTAGGTATACTTCCATGCAGAAATAGTCCTTCCAATCCTCTAGTCCTCTATCTGGATTGTCCTGAACATTCCTGAAGTCTGTCTATTGGCAGTCAGCTTGTAGAGGCAAAATTAAAGATTTCCTGAATATAAGTTGACTGCATTCAGGGCTACTAAGTTCCATGTAAAACCTTCAGAAGGAGGTTCTTTTATGTCTATTCAGATAGGAAACAGTGGCCCTATCAGTTACATGTCCTATAATTTGCACAAAGTAGAGGGGATAACATTTGAATAAAGATCTTTGGACTCCAGACCCCATTCTTTAAGCTACTTTGCTATCTGGCCTTCTTAGAAGCTACAGAAAACAAGTAAGTTTCAATGTTGTAATAAAGTGACCAAAACAGAAAGCAGAGAGAGAACTGAAGTCAGTAGAGGAATTTCTTTCCATATCTTAAAACTGCTAGATCCCATCTCCGTTGTAGCAGTAAGTGAAGATTTTCAGAGGACTCCTTGAGCCTCTTGTAAAGCAGCCTTAGGAGTTTAAGGGCCTTAGATAATGATCAGCCTTCTGTAGTATGTGAAAATGGATTCCTGGGCTCATGGGTGCAAAGTGGGGGTGTTTGTTGAATTGTCTTGAGGACTGTTAGGATGCTTTAGGTTGCAATTCATCAGAAAACAAAAGAGACTTTAAAAAGCAAATGGGACATAGGAATCCACACGGGTGGCTCAGTTACACATCCACCTCTTGGTTTCAGCTCAGGCCATGACAAATGGGACTTTAAAAAAATTGTCATGTATGTGTTAAGTCTGAAGGTAGGGTATATCAGGGGTGGGTGATGAAGCAGCAATGCCACATCACTAGATCCAGATTCTATTCTTCTTATTCTGCCATCCGCAGCATGACAGCTATTATCCCTATGGGTCTCAAGATGACCATTCTGCTCCAAGTGTCACATCTCTAATACACCATTACCAGAGACAGAGAGCACAGCTGCCTGGATCGTGTATTTTTGTTACAGAAAATCTTTCCCAGGGGCACCTGGGTGGCTCAGTTAAGCGTCTGACTTCGGCTCAGGTCATGATCTCACAGTTGGTGGGTTTGAGCCCCGCGTCGGGCTCTGTGGTGACAGCTCAGAGCCTGGAGCCCGCTTCCGATTCTGTGTCTCCCTCTCTCTCTCTGACCCTCCCCAGCTCATGCTGGCTCACTCTCACTCATTCTGTCTCAAAAATATATATATAAATAATAAATAAAAGATGGGAAAATGAGGATGGACTGCAGAAATTTTCTGTAGGAAAGTACGTAACTTTATATTAAAGTCCAGATAATAGTTTCCACAATTTTAGTTGTTGAAAAATACGTTGGAGAGAAGGAAAGATGGAAGGAACGTCAATGTGTTCTGGATATTTCATCTGACATCCTAATATCCTAAGGGGTGTCCTAACTCCTGTTCCCCCTTTTAGTGTATCTGTGGGAGAGGACAAGTGGGCAGTATGCTAAGGTTGGCCATATATTCCTTCCTATATCTTATCAAATGTCTCCATACAATGTATGTTGTCTGGTGCTGGAATGAGGAATAGTGGGCCAGAGGAAAGAATAGGAGGGAACAGGAAGGTGAACGAGACTCCACGTGAACTTCTGAGCCTCCGTACTGCACAAAACAGACATGTTCTGCCAAGATCAGTGAACTGTCATGCACTAACACATCATTTTTCCAGGAGATGCAGCTGGAAATCTTAGATGGGAGGGGCTCATGTCCTCTGTTACTGTTCCATGTCATCTGTTGCGAGTACCATAACTGAGTGTTCTTAGGGAGGAGCTTCCCAGTGGAAAAGATCCGTGCTCTTTATTTCCGGTCCTTTCTTAGAAGATCTTCAAGCCATAAAAGGACTGTAGAGACAGCTTCCTTCTTAGGTGAATCTGATTGTCATCAGTCATTTGGTTCCTTAAGGCATATGGAAACCCCTCCTTCTACCACAAGAAGGAAACTCCTGCAAGGTCACCTAAGCACAACCATATTTCTATTTGAAGGAAGCCTTCAGTTTAAGAATATTTAAGAATACACTAAGAATAAAAAAAAAAACAACAACAACTTCTGACTTATGGTGAGATCCTAACAAAGCTAGTTTGTCCCGCCCATTTTCTGTACCACTTTTGAATAAAAAGTACTCACATTTATATATCCAAGTGTCTCTCCAATAAAATGTGCCAGAGGCCCTGAAGGAAACTTCAAGGGAGAAGTTCCAGGGTTTTAGCAGCATCTGTATTGTTGAAGTAAGTAAAGCCCCCTAAGGGGACTGCTGTGAATAATCCCCTGTATAACTATTCAAGGGCAATTGACTTAATGTACACGCCTTTAGGGAGACACTTCCTCTAAAACATATTCCCTTTCCCTCTATATCAATACCTGGTTAATAATCTAGCTGACAGTGGGGGCGCATGGGTGGCTCAGTCAGTAGAGCATCCGACTTTGGCTCAGAGTCTCCTGGTCTGTGAGTTCGAGCCCCGTGTTGGTCTCTGTGCTGGCATCTCAGAGCTTGGAGCCTGCTTCGGATTCTGTGTCTCCCTCTCCCTCTGCCCCTCTTCTCTCTCTCTCTCTCTCTCTCTCTCTCTCTCTCTCTCTCTCTCTCTCAAGAAATGAATAAACATTAAAAAAATTAAAAAAAATCTAGCTGACAGTGGTTAGAATAAGACTTGCTGGATGCCCAGCATTTGAGGAAATGAAATATGAAGAAATGGGACTTCGACTACTCTATCATTTGCAGTATCTGAAAATCAAAAGGAGAGTGTGAAAGGAGAGGGGGAGAGGAATAAGAGGAAGGGTGAAGGAGATGAAGATAAACAAGTAGAAACAAATATTTTTCTGAAATCCCAATGGGTTATTCTAAAACTCACAAGGATAACTACAGAAAAAGAATTCCAGATATTTGTTAAGAGATCACACATAAGGCACCTTTGAGAATTGCTGGCAACAGAATTTGAAACGATGTTATACTTATTGTGAAATTGCATTGCTCCTACTTTTTTCATGGGATATATGCCTTTGGGGAGTCTGGTTAACATAGTTTGGTTGATTATTGTGGTGTTTTAACATCCTGTGGTGAAAGCAATTTGGCAAACTAGCCACATGACAGGACAGATCCTGAGCAAATTTACCAAAAGAAAGCGAGCTACTCTCAGCTCTGTTTGTACGTGGTGGCCCAATTGAGAACATGATTGGAAACACTTCAAGAGCTTATACAGTGATAATCTGTCAAAATATACTGAACATTCAACTACAGGATGCTCAATACTTGTTATTATCAATTTACAAATATCATGTATGGAGTCTGATTGCCACATTAGATATGCTGGATGCAAAGGTTAATAAGATACAAATCCTTCTTCCAAGGAACTTACAGTCTGGCATGCCAAATAAACATGAGGTCTCTGTAAGAGGGAATAAAACCCCAAAGCTATGCTTCTATGATTATTAGAGAGTCATTGTGTCTTGGAAATTATTTTTCTATTAACCTAATAATTTAATCCAGTGTGTGACTTACTAATATGATTTACTAATTCAACCCTGTAGAATTTCTCAAGTTCTTTGGCATTGGTTTACAATAGTCTGACCTGAGGGGCGCCTGGGTGGCTCAGTAGGTTAAGTGTCCATCTTCGGCTCAGGTCATGATCTCACAGTTCATGAGTTCGAGCCCCGCATCGGGCTCTGTGCTGACAGCTCAGAGCCTGGAGCCTGCTTTGGGTTCTGTGTCTCCTTCTCTCTCTGCTCTTCCCCCGGCCCACTCATGCTCTGTCTCTTTCCTTCAAAAATAAATAAAAACATTTAAAATAGTCTGACCTGAGACTGAGTAGCAATAAGTTGAGAGTGAATATGGGGCAGAGGAATACAAAAGAAGTTCTTTTTAGCAATTCTATTTGACAAAGCTTTTGAGCCTTACAATCATGTATGTAGTGGACCAGTTTTTAGTCATCCTAGTCCAGGGAATCGTGGAGAGTTGGGATAAATGTCATGAAGGACTTTGTGAGGAAGGTGAATGACCTAGGTGATCTGAATTAGACCATGGAGACAAGGATCCTCACTGACAAAGACATTGTTGTCTCTCTTCAGCAGGCACCGGTTGTAAATGCATCAGGGCTTTGATTCCTAGGAGCAGGAGAAGAAAAGAAAGCAACTTTTTTTTTTAATTTTTTTTAATGTTTATTTTTGAGACAGAGAGAGACAGAGAATGAACGGGGGAGGGTCAGAGAGAGAGGGAGACACAGAATCCGAAGCAGGCTCCAGGCTCTGAGCTGTCAGCACAGAGCCCGATGCGGGGCTTGAACTCACGGACCGTGAGATCATGACCTGAGCCGAAGTCGGACGCTTAACCGACTGAGCCACCCAGGCGCCCCAGAAAGCAACTTTTAAAAAGAATTAAAGTTATTAAAGATGACCTAAGTGGCCCCATGAGGTGGAGAATGTTTATTTGCAGATTGCTCAAAGATGTGTTTTGGGGTGCCTGGGTGGCTCAGTCGGTTAAGCGTCTGACTTCGGATCAGTTCATGATTTCAGTTTGTGGGTTTGAGCCCCGCGTCGGGCTCTGTGCGGATGTCTCAGAGCCTGGAGCCTGCTTCAGATTTTGTGTCTCTTTCTCTCTCTACCCATTCCCCACTTGTGCTCTCTTTCTGTCTCTCAAAAATAAGTAAATGTAAAAAAAATTTTTTTTAAAAAGGAGATGTGTTTTTAAGCACATTTTAGGGATCCGCTATTCTAGATTTTTCTATTAACAAGTCTGTATTTTAAGTTTCTAAACAGTGGCATTTTTAAAAATTTCATTGTTACTTGGAATTATATGGGCCATTAATTCTGTATCCAACAAGTCATATAGTGAGGATATAAATTATTAACTAAATGTAGAGGAGGAAATTGAAATAAACAAATTTTAAATAACATACAAGAAAGCACACACGTTTCAACAAAAGAATTTTAAAAAACATATTGGAAGATGCAAAGCACCCCAAGTTTCTGTCTTTTTTCCCTGTATCTTTGTCTTTCTCCATTTCTGGTGAACAAGGTTTAATGCAATTTCATCCCTGAGTACATTTGTTTTTTGCTTTTGCAGGGCCGAAGACAAAGCACAGGTTAATACAGTAAACATGTTTAGAAGCTATAACTAATTTTGGCTATTTTTATGGTTCTATTTCTTCAGAAGATTATTTTGTGGCAATTACTTAAGAAAATTAACTGAAGTCCTTAGGAATATTGACTGAGGCTAAGTCTCTATTAGAAAATCGAAGTTTCTTTTATTCATATCTATGGAATTTCAGACATAGCATATCCTTGCTGATGGTACATAGTAACTAGTCTGTAAGTGTATATTGAATTTTCTGTTATGATAAAAACAACAAAAAAGAGCTCAATCCAAATAATTTTCTATTTGATAGAAGACACAGAAGCTTTTGTATATTGGCTGTTCCTCAATGATGTAGAGGAGTCCAAATTCGCTCTGTGGCACAGACACCAGACAATTTAAAAACATGTTTATTTTCTTTTTTATTTGACCTTCGGAGTCTACTAGTCCCACCTGGCTGAGTTAGAGCTCAATGAAAGAGAATTTGGAAGGTTTTCTTTGTTAGTTTCATGTTTGAAGTAAACACCCTGAACCTTTTATAAATGTAATGATTTTCTCTTAAAACTCACTAATATCATAACTATACTAATAAAAGCATAATGTATATTATTAGGTCTGAACTCTTGGCCATGGTTATCTGTACATTTTAGAGATGGTCTGTGCACAAGTGTCATAAATGACCATTTTATAGATAGATAATGTTCTTAATCCATAATTCTTTATTGCTGATGGTTATTGCATTAGACGATGACCCATAGCTATTAAGAGTCAGTTTTTAATATCACAACCATTTAGAAAGGTTAATGGACTCAGTTTTGAGACTTAACCTTCGGATTCTGCAGGTTAAGAGGTTATATTTGTGCACTAAAATGCCAGAAAATATCTACTTATTTTCATTTCTCAATGTACTGTTAGTAGCATGGTTATGTACAGTAACTGTTATTTACCAATCAAACTGAAAGAAACAGTGTGTGACATATAAGATAACAAGTTTCTAGAGCAGCGATTTTCTTTTAAAATATACATTTCATATTTGGCTTCTATTATTTTTCATTTAGACACAAGAATTGAAATGTGAACAGATGTAACCTAAATCAGTTGAAGAATATTTATTATGGCTGTGCAAAAAAAAATAGACCAAGATTATAATTCATAGTTTCCTTGGCTAGTTTGGAAAGTTCACATGCATTGTAATGGGGAACTGGTTTTTTAGGGAAGTTAGGAATTCCTTATGGATGATACCTGTCCACAGCCCAGAATTTTCAGAGGAATAAAACAGTATCTATGTGGATTCAGTTACATTTCAACAATCCAATCAGGGTTCCATGGTGACCATTTATCATGTATTTTTGCCACCCATTATCCATTATTCTTCTAAATGTCACCCTTCTTCCCTTTTATTCCATTAATTCATTGTGACTAAGCCTTGCCAGAAGAAGAGTTCAGGCATTTCTCCTCTATTATGGAAGCCAGACGCTGAGTGTGTAAACAGTTACAGTAGTGACCCCCAACGAATTATACTTTCCTGTATGCATGCAGTTGTGTCTCCGCTCCACGTGGACTCTGGGCTTGACCGTGTGATTGTTTTTGGCCAACAGGGCATAAACAAAATGCAACAAAGCCTGGAAAAGTGCTTGCGCATTAGGCTACCCTCTTTTGCTTGCTGCTTTTGGAACCCATCTACAATATGAAAAAGCGTAGGCTATGATGGATGAAGAGAGACCCTGAACTAGTGGCTTCTTGCAAAATTAATCATCAGACATGTGACGGAGGCCATCCAGGACCAGTCAGTCCTCAGCTGATAGGCCTGTCTCCATTTCCAGCTATTTAAATTCTTACTGACTCTCTGAGCTTATTGATGATTTTCCAAGAAATTGTCTTTTGCTAATTTAGCCAAAATTGGTTGCTAATACAACCAAGAATCTTAAATAATATAGGTTCTTTTTTAAAAACTGTATCCTTTTATTTTTAGAGATGTCTTTAAAGTTCATTTTTGAGAGGGAGAGACAGAGAAAGGCAGAAAGAGAGGGAGACAGAGAATCTTAAGCAGGATCTGCCCTGTCCGTGCAGAGCCCCACACAGGGCTCAAACTCACAAACCATGAGATCATGACCTGAGCTGAAATCAAGAGTTGTGAGCTTAATCACTTGAGCCACCCAAGCACCCAAAAACATAGGTTATTCAATTGGGACTTTGAAATGCAAAGGGATTACTTGAGACTAACAGAAAACCACACACTTATACAGATTCACTTAGAAGTTAAATTATCAGTGAATTATATGTATATTGATTAGTTTTGGTGATCAAATATTCCTTACCAGGGAGCGGTTGATAGAACCTGTTATAAGTCAGACAGTGATATTAACTTAGCCACCTCTGGGTAGGAATCCCAGTTTCCTTTTCTTATTTACTGATTGTATATGTTGTGTGGACCTCAGCATGGAAGTTATTCAAAGAACAGCTACAATATTTAGAGACTTCAGGACCTGTGAAGGATTCTCCTCTCACCAGCCCACCCTCCAGCCCCCCCACCCCCACCAATTTCAAGATAGAACTGACATGTAACTTGTATTCCTTTAAGGTGTTCATAGCATTCTTTTTATTCCTGTATTGTACTTTCTTGTCTATTTTCCCCCTTTGCCCCATGATTGTATCTTCTGTGTCCCACACTTCCCTGAGATCCTGCTCCCGCAAATTGCACTGTCCAAAGTGCCTCCCGATGTGTTGTAACACTTGCTGTATGCTGTTCTGTCGCATCTGCCCTGAGCTCTTAATCTCCTTTATGCTCCTGGAAACTTCATACAAAGGTCATATACAATATGTGAGCTATCCTGGAAGATAGAGCACATGAGTGGGTTTTCTTTTTTCCTATCCATAGCTTTTCTCACAAGCTGAACTGCGTAAATATTGATGCATGTTTGTTTTCATCGCTTTGACAAAGGCCGTACCTCCTTGTGATTTTATTGCATTAGTTCTGCAGTTCTAAGCTGGGGCTGATGAGTGACTAAATTGAGGTGTGTGGGGTTGTATGCATTTGTAGTGAGAAGAAGCTGGCTCTTCAAGCTGGCTCTCATAATGAAGGAGCACCTGCCGTGTTCACTGCCTCACAGATAGACAGTGCTCAATAAATACTAATTGACATGAAATTAAATAAAGTAATTCTCCAAGACTGGAGAATTTGAGAACAAAAGAACCTAGAGTTTCTGATATCATGTAACCACTTCGACAGTAAAAGGGAGAGGAAGTTGTTCCCTTTTGATCAGCAGATAGACATTCAGTCACAAAAGATGGGGGACCATGAGAGGGCCTAGAAGAGGGACTTGAAATCTACAATCCCAGAGAAAAAGAGGCCTTGGAGGGTAAGTAACATGTCCTTTTTTTCCCCAGCGCCACTCCACCAAAGCTATCACAATTCAGTCAAAGACTGTAAATTTGGTATTTCGCACATTAGAAGGTGCATTCGACTGACAATGCTAAAAAATCCATTTTTACAACTTAACAGTTTCTGTCAACATTTAAAAAATGTTTTCTGTATCCATTTCTTGGGAGACTCATAAAGCTGGCTTTCCTGAGTGTTCTTGGTTCCTGCTGTTTGTTCATTCTTTAACTATTTTTTCCTTCCATTTCAAGGAAAAGCTGTTGGGCATTTTCTCACCTTCTTTGGCTTCGGCTGTGATGCTAGGTGATTCCAATATAATTAGGTGAGATTTTTATAGGCCCTCAAAGGCTAACAAAATAATAAATGTGGCAGTTCAAATAATAGCAATCAGCAGGTCAAGCAAAAAAAAAAATCCTTTGAACCCACGGAGACCTACTGAGAGTGACAAACCCTAATGTTTTCAGAGTTTGGAAATGCAACATACTTTCTTCTTTCCTTACTGTTTTTGGCTTTTTTTTTTTTTTTTTTTTACTTTTTACTCTTTTTTTTTTTTTTTATTGCATAGGGATATTTTCATTCTGTCTATTGTTACTATTTTTTTCGTTTACATTTTCAGTGCAGAGTCTGCTTACTAAGAAATAGTCTCTTACAGTACTGCAAAAATGAATTTTTTTTTATTTTTTATTTTTTTAACGTTTATTTATTTTTGAGACAGAGAGAGACACAGCATGAACGGGGGAGGGGCAGAGAGAGAGGGAGACACAGAATCTGAAGCAAGCTCCAGGCTCTGAGCCATCAGCCCAGAGCCCGACGCGGGGCTCGAACTCACGGACCGCGAGATTGTGACCTGAGCTGAAGTCGGACGCTTAACCGACTGAGCCACCCAGGCGCCCCTAAAATGAATTTTTTTGAGATTATATTTATTGAAGACTCTCACAGAACACCTATTTTGCTAATTATTATAAATCAAGATATAAAAATACCTTTAAAATACTTTTTTATCCTTTTGACCTAAAAAGTAATATGTGTTTATTGCAGAAAATTAAGATGCTACAGAAAAGCACAAAGAAGAAAATTACTATCATTTCTCTAATAATAACTTTTATATCCTTCTAGTCTTTTTTCTATGACTAGACGTGCCTGTGTCTATAACCTATCCAACTGAATCATGCTTTTTTGATTAAACATTAAATATAAATTTCTTCACAATTCACATAAGACTTTATAAAGCTTCAAGTACTGAAATTGCAAATGGAGCCCGTTTTATAATTAAAATATGACAGAAATCAGATTTCCACGGTGTGGATGGGAGTATGGCTACTCCTTCGGTACGAATAGCTCTTGCTTTTTAGGTGGGAGCTTGTCCTAAAAATTAACCACAGCTTCTATAAAATGAGAAGGATTTCAGATGGCCTTCCAAATAATGTCTTATGATCCCTTTGGATATTTAGTTATTTTTGAAATGACTTTAAGACTGCTCCCTTATTAGTCCTCACCTGGCCTTCTCTTTGTCGTGAAACTCCGCTGTTCTGCATGACTAACTGGTTGAAATAAGCAAAAACCAAGCCTACAGAATTTTCCCTTTCTTTCTTTTACCTCTTTTAAACCTTTGGTTTCTTCATTGTTTTCCACCAACACTTAGAAATGTGGCTTCTGAAAGATAACAAGGCCTGGCTCCATAGCATGCCATTGCCTCCCCGTCTCCCCCACTCACTGCTAACTCTTTTGTTTGTACAATATTCTTTTATTCTGAGCAATATAACATTTTAGTTCTTGTAATAAATGCCTTCATGTGAAGCAGTTCAGCTAAGAGAATGTTATTAGACTGTGCTCCCAGGCAGCGCACCTCCACACGATCAATACAAAGCTGGGCCTCAGCTCATTCCCTCTTTGCTTAAATTCCCTGCAAATGTGCAAGAGAAGCAGCGGAGGGTGTCATCAATCACAGGCCACTGTGACATATGCTGAAACCTGACCAGGGCCGAGATGTTTTAATAAGGCATCCATTAAAACCCTCAAATAAATTGCAATTTGAAAACAGAACATAATACCAGCCAAGTTTTCCTCATCCATCTTGTGGCATGTCATGTAATGTAATTGCGTTGTTAATTTATCCAAGAACTTTCTCAGTACACTGTTTCGTTGGCACCGCTTAATTTCCCTGTAGACTATTTGTGTGTGTGTGTGTGTGTGTGTGTGTGTGTGTGCGCGCGCGCGCATGCACATGTAAGACATAAAGCAAGAGAGCAAGCAAATGGAAGAGAAAAAAAAACACAGAGACTGTATTTATTTCTGTGTGTTTATGTGTCTGTGTGTCTGTTGGTTCCTTGGAGGAAATGGCCATGTTTCTGCTTAGTATGACATTAGTCAGAGAGCTAGTCAGAAATTTGAAATGTTTGACATTTTGTCAATGACCCCTGAGCATCCCAACACTGCTTTGCCAGCTCTGGCCTACAGCAGGACCACCTCCTTCCCCCGTTCACCTTGCCATTGGTTGGTGCCCCTCCAGAGTGGGATCACTCAGAGTGCCCGTGGATCCCATCAATAAATATCGACAAAAGTGTTTAGGGGCCACTTAGGATCACTGCACAATGACACTCAAAACAGGACAGTACTGATTTTGGGTCCCCAGCTCTTGGGTCATAAGTGAAAAGTTTTGACAAGGGTGAGAAAAGGAAGAATTTCTGAATCAATAGGAAAGACTAAAAAAGTATTTCTCTGGAATAACGTCAAAGTGATTGCATTGAAATATCCATCTAGATAGATAGATAGATATAGATATATATATATATAGATATATATGTGTACACACACATACTTGCATATAATTTTTAAAAGAGCTTAGAAGAAAGATACAGGCAGGCAGGGGCTCATATAGATTTCTTTGTCTTCTAAGCATAAATCTAAAAATAAGTAATGCGATTCTTCTTGTAGGGCTGCATCAGCAGATTTCTCACCTTTATTTATTCTTCTGGGTTTTCTTAATCAATCTGTCCTCTCGTTTTCTGCAAAAGAAGCCATTGGGAGGCAGAGGGTGAATTCACCCCACACATTCCATCTATATCTAGGATGTCACTGCAACCATGATGCCAATCAAATATTGGTTTAAAACTGTCAAATGTCTTTCCTAGGCCTACCGTTTTGAAGTGATAAGTCGTTGAACTAATGACAGAGGAGAGAAGACAGTATGACAAAAGGGGGAAAATCCACTATAAATCTACTTGTGTAGCTGCTGTTTTAAGATTATTAATGAAGAGCAGAATAGTTATTTGAGATCCAGTAAAAAAGACAATTCATTGTACAGCGTGCCAGTCAGTAAACTAACCGCCACCCTCCCACAGTAGATCCTTCTGTCTGAAGCTGTGTTACAGGTTGGCCCTAAGAACATGGTGACATTCTGATACGCGACCTGCATACAAACCATTCTTCTCCAAGCCTCCCACTTATCACCATGCAAACTATTAGACAATCGCAGAGTATGAGAGGTGCCAGGGAAAGCCAAATTAGTTTCTGTTTTCTGCTAATGGATGACCTTTGTGATTTGGATCAGGTGCTGAAATTCACTTAGTCCGAAAGGCAGGAGAGTGGGGAAAACACCTAAAATAATTTTCTTTCCCTACAGAGAAGACGCCTGGCTGCCACCTGCCCAATAAATGTCAATTGGGTTATTTTTTCAAAAATAAGCAGCCTGATTCAAAAGCATTGGACACTGGGTTGCGAGGTGCAGAGGAGTAGGAGTGAAATTGCTTAAAAACAGAAAATCAACCTAAAGCCGAAACCGAAGCATTACGCGGATTAGACATGAGAATGGTTGGTTCTTTCCTGGGAACTTTCACACCTCAGTGTTCTAAGGAGATTCTTAAAGCTTTCCTGAAATTTGAGCTGTTTTATTATGCTTAGTGGGAATCGTGTTTGGTTTCTTATAGTTGAAAATATTTTGAGGTTTCGCTGAAATTTGTTTGGAATTGGGAGTGTAATACCCCAAGCAACATTCAAGGGATCAGAACCAACAGGAACTGGAATATACAAAAACACTGTTTCTTTAGCTCTACGTGAGTCTGGGTTGCCAACTTTCACATGATTCTAATGTTAGCTCGAGCTTTCTGGCAGTTCCATTGTAAGCTCCACTTCACAGACATCCTCTGCTATTTTGGCATTTTAACGTTGGCCTTGCTTCGTTTTATTTCCTTGTCCAGAAATACAGTCATTTAAAAAAAAAAAACAGCATAATTATTATTAGATGTGCAATTTTTGTGTAAAGTTCCAGCTTCAGATGAATTCTTTTTTGCGGTGATATTTAGCCACTACCCTCGAAATGCATGGAAGGAATAAAACAGTAAAGACACAGAGGACACGGACCTTTAATTCCTCTCGTGGCTTGCAAGGGCATGAATGAAATGTCAGTTCCCGAGGTGATTATACGGCTCATGTTGGCAAGAATGGAATAATTGTGTCCTACTCAGGGTGGGAGAAATGTATACACGGGGAGATAAAATTGTAAGGGGACAGACAATATAGGGTAAGCACATGTACAGCACAAAAGAATTCAATTGGGTGGATGACACAGGTCTTCGGCCTTTGCGGAAATCAATGAACTGCTGTTGAGGTGTCTTTTTCAAAGCGCAGGGACGTTGAAAGGATAAAGCCTTGACTCTGATCTACTGAGGCTTGCTCAGTTAACCCTAGGATATTTTTAAGAGAGTTGATTTGTTTTCTTTCTTTCTTTTTTTTTTATTTTCTTTTTCTCTGAGCTTCCTTGAACTGATTTACAATTCCTGTATCTATTGCTGCCTTTAGCTATGTGTGCCATTATTCAGCTACCCTTTTTGTAATTAAATTCTGCTTGCATTGCTCATAGGCCTAACCTTCCTCTTTAACTTTAATCTGTGACCTCCTGTTTCTAAGTTAGTTAGCGACATTGTATCGGGCGCACAGTGAATAACCTTTCGGTGGCTGCTAAAATACCTGGGTCTGAATTCAGACAGGGTTTTCATCTTTGCACAAAATTCCCTGCAAACTTGCATGCAAATTCAAAGCCCGATCCATACAAAATCTTCTAGCAATATCATTCTAATTTCAGAAGCCTGGTGAGAGGAAGCCATGTGTTATGTTATAAACACCCCAACAAAAGAACTGCGATCTTACCATGTTATTTTTTCCCCCAATGTAATTTTGTAAATGTTGTTGATTCTGCCTCACCATTTGGAGACTCTTGCATGTGTTACTCTTCCAAATTCCCTGCTTTAAAATTCCCCAGAGCCCCATAAGTGCTGGGTTTCTTAAAGGAATAGGTTACCGTCACCCCTACCCTCTCACCCCCCACTCCTCCAAAAACAATCTCCGTACAAACGTGCCAATAAACTAACTCAGCCGCATACAATGATATTGTCAAGAAAACCTCAGGAGAAAACCATTTAAATTTCATGGCATAAATCTGAGCTCTTGGCCAACCTTCCGTTAGCAAGTAGCAAGTACAAGTCTCATGCTAATTCTCCACCAAACCTCGGAGTTTTATGAAAGCTACATTTTATCTGTTTGGTTATTTGCAGTCACTCGAGAGTTGGAAAAGGAATATTAGTACCACTCACATTTTATTGTGGGAGTCGCAGTACTTGGTTGACCCCCTTTTCAGGTCCTATTGAATTTCCTATACAAAGGAAATGAAAATGTTTTATATTTAATACAGCAGCACATAACGAGAGGCTTAGTTATTACACAGAGAGCTGCAATTTTCTGCCTTTGTTTCAGCGATTACTGTGGAGCTGAAATTTCCAAGCACATTTTTTATGATTTGTTTATTGCTGGCTTTAGAGATGACAGTGAGGGGGAATGCCACCCTTAAGCTACCCACTCTACAGAAAAGAGCTTTTTGTTTGTACTTCTGTGGCCCACGGAAGAGTGGTCTGGCTTTTTACTGATGTCCCAGTTTCTTGCAGACAGATCAGTTGTAAGGAACCTGGCAGATCATAGACAGAACCCAGGACATCTTCCTGGTTTTATTCTCATGCGGTCTGAGGTCACAGTGGTAAGAGAGGACTCTGTGGTGGGCTCCTGGCTTGTGCCAGTCCCTGGTGCTAAGCATGTCACTTTCATTATCTTACTCAACTGTGACAACAGTGACCATGGAATAGCGAGTAGGGATTCTTGTTGTTATCATGAACCTCATCCTATAGATGGGAAAACTGAGGCTTGGGTTTCTAATTTGTCCAATCTTGCCTTGTTAATAAAAAGGTGGCCCCACGCATTTGGGGCTCAGGTCTGTCTGATTCTAGAGCCTGCTTCTCATCCTTGTTTGGATAATAGTAGTCATTTATTGTGTTAATTTTTTTTTTTAAGAAATTGACTTTCCTTGCTGCTTCCTTATCTTAAAACTTGGATTTATTTTCTTTTAAAAAGTAACATACCACACATAGCTTTCAGCTAGACTCACCAGTTTTGTCATATTTTCTTTCTCCTCCCCCCCCCACAAATACAAATATGAATGCATATATCTGTGTATGTATTTATTTCAAATGGTTTCTACTAAGCCATCTGAAAGGAAGTTATTGTCAGGGGCGCCTGGGTGCCTCAGTCAGTTAAGCGTCCAACTTCAGCTCAGGTCATGATCTCATGGTTCACGGGTTCAAGCTCCACACTGGGCTTTGTGCTGACAGCTCAGAGCCTGGAGGCTGCTTCAGATTCTGTCTTTCCCTCTCTCTCTCTCTGTCCCTACCCTGCTTGCACTCTGTCTCTGTCTCTCAAAAAATAAATAAATGTTAAAAAAAAATTTGAAAGGAAGTTATTGTCACTATGATGCATTAGCCCTAAAAATAAGGGCATTCTCTCATTTAACCACAGTGCCATTGCCACATCATAAAAATAAGCATTCATTCAATAATGTCATCTGCTACAGTCCATATGTGAATTTCCCAGATTGCCTGCCCAGTGACTTCTGTTACTTAGTTCTTGACCAGGGTCCACTTAAGGAAGAGCCTTCCCTGTAGACTCCTCCACATACAGCCTCTCCAGAATACTGGATGGAGAGTCAGATCTTCACAGGTTATAAGAATTAAAAAACTTGTGCCTAAGTGTGGCTATTATTGAAATTTATATTATATCAAAGTAGGTTCATACATGCTTAAGACCCTTTCTGCTGCAACATTCTCAGAACCTAGGGCTCTTTGACTCTGGTTATCTAGAATGGAGTAATGGAATAGTTCAGGGATTGCCTAAGCCATTCTATAGTCACTTCCTCTCAGAATTAGTTACAGTACTATGCTCAGCCTAGTTCTATCTTCTTGTTTAAATGAGTCTAAACTGGCCTCAGCAAATCTCTTCCTAAACAGGTAACACTAGATACTCCAGGATTTAAAAAGTCAGGGCTGCCTGGATGGTTCAGTCAGTTAAGCATCCAGCTCTTGATTTCTGCTCAGGTCGGGATCTCAGGGTTCATTGGGATGGAGCCCCGTGTCGGGCTCTGTGCTGACATCATGGTGCCTGCTTGGGGTTCTCTGTCTCCCTCTGTCCCTGCCCCTCCCCTGTGCTCGCTCGCGCGCTCTCTCTCTCTCTCTCTCTCAAAACAAAACAAAACAAAACAAAACAAAAAAAACTAAAGTCATGACTGAGGGAAAAGAAAGGGGGAAGAAGGAAGGAGTTAGAAACCAGAAACGGGAGAGAATGTGAGAGAGAAAAGCAAGCAGAATCACACAGATTAAATTTATAGTCACAATAATATAGTGACAACAGCCAAAATACATTGAGTACTTAGTATACCTGGAGGAATCATGAGACTTTTAAATGTATTAATACATTTTAAATGTATTTCATTTAACCTTTACAAATAATGTTCCAAAATAGGTTACTATTACTCTTACCATTTCTTTACAAATAATGTTCCAAAATAGGTTACTATTACTCTCTTACCATTTTACGGAAGAATTACTAAATCTTACAAAGGTTAAGTATGGAGTCCAAGGTCATCTAGATAATGAAATGCAGCTGTGCTCAAACCCAAACGGGTGGAGGAAGGGGGAGGGAAGGGAGCTGAGGAATGGCGACACTGACAGGGATTCAGTGGTCATCTTCTTCTTTTACTGTGATCTTTGTTTCCATGAGTTCTTAGTCAACATGACCTGAGTCGCTGGTCAAGAATCTCATTTTCTTCTCTACATCTGCTATCACAACTTTAGTTGCAGTCAGATGTAGGTCTTGACCAGATGCCTGCAAAATCTCTCAGCAGATTCCTGCTGCCAGCCTCTCTTTCGTTTAGCTTCTACTCCACAAAATGGTCAGAACATTCATTGTTCTCTGTGACCTTTCTACCTACCTTCTTTCCTTCCTTCTTTCTTTCCTTCCTTTCTTTGGTTCATTCGTTCCTTTAAAGTTTATTTTGAGAGAGATGGTTCATTATTTGAAAGTTTATTTGTTTTGAGAGAGAAGGCACACACAAGTGGGAGAGGGGGAGAGAGAATCCCAAGCAAGCTCCACACTGTCAGCACAGCGTCCTATGCGGGGCTTGAACCCATGAACCATGAAATCATGACCCAAGGTGAAATGAAGAGTCAGGTGCTTAACTGACTGAGCCACGCAGGTGTCCCTCAGTGATCTTTCTAAACACGTCACTCCCTTGTTTGAAATTCTTTGACTCTCTATCCCTTAGACCAGGGGTTCTTAATCCTGCCTGCATGTGAAAATCACTTGGAGAGCCCCAGTGGCCAGGCTCCACCTCAGAAATTCTGATTTGATTATTCTGAAAGGGTAGCTTCCAAGAAAAAAAAAAGGGACCGTCAAACTTGAATTTCAAGTCAACAATAAATACTTTTATTATAAATGTGTCCAGACTTTTGCACTGGACATACTTATACTAAATAGTGTTTATCTAAAATTTGGATTTAACTAGGTATCTGGTATTTTTATTTGCAAAATCTGGCTATGTGTTTGCATGTGTTGTGAGAGAGATAAACCATAAGCATTTAAAAAAATTTTCCCCAGTTCAGTCATGTGTACACCCAGGGTTGAAACCACTGGGCTGTAGAAAAAAATTATGGATAAAATATCTAATTGTCTTCTCATGACGTAGAGACTTTGGCCTCTGCCTCCTTTCCAATCTTACCTTCTCTCTCTGCACCCACATCTGCCCTCCTAACTGCCATGTACTTTATCTCCATGTCTGTGCACATTCTGTCTCCTGAGCCTGGAATTTCCTTTCTGGAGTGTTGGAATGTCCAGTCATTCTTTACAACCCAAATCTAACTTCCATAGATGAAGGGACTTGTATGGTCTGCTCTACGCCTGCAGAATTTTGCATGTGTCTGTTGTTCTCAATCTGCCATTGACAACTGTATGAAATGTCTACCCACTTCTTACTGAGTGCCACATTAGTCCCTGTACGTGGAATATCTCAAACTCTGACTATTACAGTATAGTCATCTGCTAACTTGTGAATTCAAGTTAGTAACAACTGATTTTGTGGCATGAAAATAGAACCTTTCCAGCAAATGTCAAACATCAATTTTGAACCGATTAACATGTATTACATTCTAAACTTTGGTGTATACAGAAGTCATAATATATATTAAATATATACTAGAATTGTACATTTTTTACCAAGATTCTCTTCTCTCCCTCCTACCCACTAGCCAACTGAACAAAACAAACAGCTTAGACAAACACTTGTCTCCATGGCTTCAGCATTTAAAAACATGTTTATATTTCTAATATCCCCAGCTTACAACTTCCTAGGGGTGCCACGATTTCCTTCAATAACATTTTTGATGTGTCATTTATTAATTTATGCAAAGCTTTGTTAAATCTAATTAAAATGTTATCATTTTTGATACTATGTATTTTGACATATTTTCCTTTTATCTAACAATGTTAATGTGTCTTATAGTGTAATTTCATTAATTTGGATTCTATCAATAATAATAGATTGGGATAGAGGTTCTGTGGTGACTTGTGATATTTGATGTTCATTTTGTCAAATAACTCCATTTGGAGTTGGAAGCAGAGGGAGAAAGGTAGAAATGTCTGCTGTTTCGTAGTCGTGGAAAACCCAAAAAAAAAATTTCCAGTGGAGTAAGAAGGGAAAAGCCCAACTGAAGAAGGAGGAGAGTCAGGTGGTCACCATTATCCCAAATATGTTGTTCATGTCCATGTGTTCCATTTATTTATTTTTTTTTTAATTTTTTAAAATGTTTTATTTATTTTTGGGACAGAGACAGAGCATGAGCAGGGGAGGGGCAGAGAGAGAGGGAGACACAGAATCCAAGGAAGGCTCCTGGCTCTGAGCTGTCAATGCAGAACCTGATGCAGGGCTTGAACTCACGAACCGGGAAATCATGACCTGAGCTGAAGTTGGACACTTATCAGACTGAGCCACCCAGGTGCCCCCAGTGTGTTCCATTTAGAAGGCAGGTGAAACTCTCAGGGCAAGATGGTAACTCTTCCTAGTTGAGATCTGAGATTTAGAGCAGATCTGACAAAATTATTGATCTTTAATAAATGTTTTGTCACCTGCCATTTGACCTTGTAACATTTCTCACCAACTTACAAAGCAAGCCCAAGTTTGCAATGTGACTCAAAGTTTTGGTTGTTTAGGTAATGTGTATTTCCCCTGTTTGTCACAGGAGAATTAATATCCTGCTTTATTGGGCTCTTCCCCTCTTTCATGTTTCCCTTTTTCCTCGAGTGGTGTATACACGACCACTTCCCTATACGGACTCTAGATAACATCAGGCTTCTCCTGCTTGAATTAAGCCTCTCTAATTTTATTTGTTGCTTACATGCCTGCCTCCTCACTAGGTGGTTATCTCCGTAAAGAGAGAGACTGCCATTTATTCGAGTGGCAAGTATCATGTTTACCACAAACTGAATTTTCAGGATGTTAATTTGTTCAAAAGTTGGTATATGGCATTTGTTGGAATATAAGCTACAACTGACAAAGTTAGCTGTTACTAACTTGGAATAACAAATCAAGAAATAGTTACCTTTTAATCACAAGAATGTGAGATATTCAATGTAAAGTCCCTAATAAATTGCTTGGCAAAGCAAAACAAAACACAAAAAAACAACAATGCATACTATTAGTAGGAGTAGTCAGAGTGGTAGCTGTGCACATGGACCCCTGCAGGAACAGTGAGGATTCGACGTTCACTTTGCCCACAGAGGTAAGATTTGGGTCTTAAAGTATGACAGGCGGTACACCAAACAGACCAGAAAGGAAATCTTGGGTTTAGGAGCCCTTCAGGATGTCCTGGAGATAAGAAAAGTACACGGTGTTTAGGAAGGTAGATGTGGGGCATGAAGGGATAGAGGAGGCTGGACTCGAAAACGAAGATACCTAAATACCTCGAAAAAGTATCACTCGGCATCACTCATTGTCAGGGAAATGTGAAACCACAATGAGATACCACCTCACCCCTGTTAGAATGTCTGTCTTTGAAAAGACAAGGAGTGTTGGTGAGGTTGTGGAGAAAAGGGATACCTCATGCTCTGCTGGTAGTGGTGTGAATTGGTGTGGCCACGGTGTGAAAACAGCATAGAGATTCCTCAAATTTAAAACAGCTACCATATATACCCGTATGTATCCAAAGGAAGTGGGGAAAAAAAGATCTCAAAGAGAGATCTACACGCCCATGTCTATTACATGTTCATCACAATAGCCAAGATATGGAAATACCTGTCTGTCAACAGATGACTACAAAGTGTTATGAGCTATGACTGGATAAAGAAGATGTGTTATATGTGTATGTATGTGTATATATACACACACATAATATGGAATTGCGACACCATGGATCTTGAGGGCATTATGTGCAGTAAAATAAGAAAAATACTGTATGATTTTAGTTGTATGTCAAATCTAATGAAGCCAAACTCCTTAGAAACAGAACAGTGGTTAACAGAGGCTGGAGGCTGAGGGAAATGGGGAGATAGGCAAAGGATAAAAACTTCCAGCTTAAGGTGAGTAAGTTCTGGAGATCTAATGTACAGCATGGTGATTATAGTTAGCAATACCATACTATATATTTGAAAATTACCAAGACACTAGATCTTAAATGGTCTCACCACAAAAAGGAAATGTTAATTATATGATGGTGATCGAGTTAGCCAATGCTATCATGCTAATTTTGCTAGGTATAAATGTATCACATCTATACATTATACACGTTAAAGTTACACAATGCTATTTGTCAGTTATGTCTCGAAAAAAAAGTTTCAGGGCCCAAACTCTGAAGAACATTTTTCGCCATAATAAAGAGTTTAGATACTGTTTTACTCAAAAATTTCCCTATAAGCCAGTGGCTTCAACGCTGGATGCACACTTACCTGCGTTTATTCAGTGAATCATTAAGCACTGATGTTTTTCTAGACTGAGAATTTATTTTCAGATGACTTGTGTACTGAATATCATGACTTATTTAAAGGTAAACCTTTTGGAATAATTATGATAAACATAATTTCTATTTACACAGTTATTTATACCTCTCAGAGCAAATTGTTTACAAAGAAAAAACAAATAATCCGTTTTGATCCTCAACATCTTTGTGAAATAGATGGGGGGGGTGTTATAATTACAAAATAAAAGAGAAGTTAAATAATCTGATTCTATTTAGCAAGCAAGGGTACTCTTAATAAACCATCTCTTGCCTTGTTCCCTGCTCTTATTATCTATTCAACATGAAATTGCAATGCCAACAACAAGAGAATATTTTGTTTTCTTAGAAGTTAGTCTGAGAGTTCCTTGAAGGGGAAAACCCACATTTTGGAGGACACTTTCATGATGATCCTTGTAAGATGAGCCTGAGACTCTTGAAGAATAGGCTAAAAACACTAGAAGTGGTTTCTAAATTGTTTTCTAAAATGAGTAATTGCCAAGGCTTTGGTTTAATGAATAAAGGTATGCGGTTTCAGGATAGAATTTTGATCTAGATGAGGATTTCTCTATATAATAGAGGGGAAAGGCACTTGAGGTAGGTGATAGTCATGTCTAGGAAGGAAGAAACAAGACCCAACAAGACTAGATCACACAAGAAGAAAACACTGTCCCATATCATAGTAAAGAGAGCTGAGAACAAGAGCACTGCCTGAGATTGGTAGCTTGAGCATGCATAATTAGAATCCTTCCTAAATTATCTTCACTTTATACATTGCTTAGTAGTAATTGTGTGGAAGCTAAAAATGAGAACAAAAGGGTACCTGGCATCCGGGTGCCATAACAAAGTCTTCTGGATTAAGACCATGCATTTTGAAACTGGACAAACATAGTAACCGTGTGACCAAGAAGACCTCTGTTCCCTAAAGTGGGATAATGGCAGCTAACACATAGGACCATTTTAAGGACCATTCTCAAGCAGTGGTAAATTATGTATGGAAGCTAGATGGAGTTTGGAACCTAACAGCATGTGATAAACCAGGACTGTAATTATTGATGCAGTTAAGCTATCTGAACGGACCAGTCATAAGAAACTCATATACTGATGTCAAGAGATCCTTTGAGCCACAGCACACACAGCCCTGGCCAAAATGAGGCAGTCTAGTTTCAGTGAAGTTGAAACTTCTTATCTCTTCCCCCCTCCGCCAATCTTTGTATGTGCTCTGCTCTTCTATTTTTAGATGAGGACTAAAATCTCATGTACACTAAGGTTTTAAGATACAAGTGGCTTACAAGGTTCAATGATATCTTTCCAGTGGTTGAAAGAACACTTATGGGTGATGAAAGTAAAATGAATCTTTGATAGTGGAATGTCAGGCATCAAAAATTGGGTCAGGTCAGTAAGATTGAAAGAAACATCTCAAGCCCTTAAAATCATATCAAGCAGGTAGTCCTTTACTCTGCTTGTGCATCAACTCTGCATGGTTCCATTGCTATTACATTCAGAAGATCTTACGGTCCTGTAATCAATCTTCGCCTAGAATACATGTACTTGGAATGTGTGCCTTTCCAAGGTCTACATGGCAACAATAGTTTTAAGAAATCTCAATTTCCTAGCCTTCAACATATACATGTTCTTTTGTGATGGGTTTGTGGCTGAAGCATTTCCCTGGTTCTTCTTTAATATCTCCTCTTTTAAAACTGTCTTCTACTTTATAAAAGAAAGTCCTACCACTCATCAGCCTGGCCCCATGGTGTAAAAAGCTCCATCATAACAGAGGAAGGGATCATTTTTAATACTGTTGTCTGGGAAGCCTCCTGTAACCAAAGTGCCAAAAACTTAAGGTCTTTCTCTTTTTTAAACATATATTTATTAAGAATGAAGAGTGATATTAGAAAGGGGTCATTTGGCTCGCGGTGATATACTCTAATTCAAGGATGTTTGTAAAGTGGGTGGCAGAGGTTATATTTTCTTCCACGAATCTTTTCATTTTCCTTTGCCAACTATCATCAAAGAATGAATGATTCTCATTAGAGAGCCCCTTGGAAGCAAAGCAAAGAGAGAGACTGAGAAATATGGAGGGTCAGGAGGTATCAAGTTTATGGCAAATCTCCAAGCCTGATCTATCCTTATAACTACCTATCTACCTACCTACCTACCTACCTACCAACCTACCTACCTAATGTAGCTTAGAGGTAGACATGTTGTCACTGTGATGCATAATATCTTTGAATTTAAAAATAACATCAGACCTTTTTCCTATCAAAAGTGATTTCAATTTGATTGGTTAGACAATGAGAACTAGCTATGCCAAGTAGGGTAAAGGGTGAACATTATCCAGAAATGGAATGAGGCAAATATTCAGCTCCAAGTTGTCACAAAAATATATTCAAAGCAGGGGATAAGATGAAAGCATTTTATTTAAAAAGATATATTGGCCAAGATTAATTAAAATGAGCATTTTTATTTTCCCAACCTTTTCTGAGTGTATCAGGGCTGGGAAAAAAAATTGCTTCAACGTAGAGGAATAGCAGGAATAATTAACAGTTACTTGATCGATACTGGTAAAGCCTTCTTGGTATACTTCCCAGAAACTGAGGCAATGAATGTCTCTAATGACTAGGTGACAAAGTCTTTCACAACGCAGGTTGTTTACAATTCTTTGCTTTCAGTAAAATTAAAGGAGTCAAGTTGTTAGCTGAGAAAGCACTAGAAATAACTTTTGATAAGTGACTACATGATATTTTGGCACAAAACTTTGTATTCAGAGGAATATCAAGAATAGGGTTACAATGTTCTAATAAAATTCCTTCTATTTCCTTCTACCTATTCAGATGAACAAGATTTTTCAGTATTCATAAGTGAGGAAAGAAATAAAATTCTGTTCCATTCTGGCAGTGATATTCATCCATAAATACATGAATCAACTGAAAATGAAACAATGTCCATGTCAATAATAAATGTGTTTCCAATTAAGTTTATCATCTGTAAGCACTTACCCAGACTTATAACATATTTCTGCTATCTTCATTTGTTTACTAATACAGATATAATGATAATCAAATTAAAAATACATTTTTTCTTACTGTAGAGCCATATACCAAAGGAAAAGAAATGATTTTAATTTACACACATTTTGATTACAGAGAAATCACATAGAACAATAAAAAAACTTTCAAGGATGGAAATATATATATACACATATATATATGTATATATATATATGTGTATATATATACATATGTATATATATATGTGTGTATATATATACATATGTATATATATATATGTGTATATATATACATATATATATATTAGAATAAACATACAATTTAAGGAGAGAAAAAAGAAAGCTATAAAATTTCCAAATTTTAAAGACAACTTCAGGTATGTATTTTAAGGAGATTATGATAGATTTAAAATCCCAACAGTATTTAGTGATTTTCGAAGTTTCAATGTTCTCAGCAAACCAGAAATATTACACTCTTTGTTTAACTTGCTATGAAAGTGTTATATATGAGCTTAAAAATAGATTTTCACTATTTCAGGGATCAGGAGAGAAGAAAGAAAGAAAGAAAAAGAAAGAGACAGACAGAAAGAAAGAAAGAAAGAAAAGAAAAAGAAAAGAGAGAAAGAGAAAGAAAGAAAGAAAGAAAGAAAGAAAGAAAGAAAGAAAGAAAGAAAGAAAGAATGTAAAGGGAAAGAGATAGTTGTAAAACACAGTTGTCTTCTCCTTTTTCCCATTAAGTGAGGTTTTCTAGTTAAGGCAGGTCCACACCTAACTATGCTTGTAAAAGCATGTGCACCATGCCTCCTGCTATAAGAATGTGCAATAAAAATGCACCTGGGTAGCCTATGTACCAGCACATTTTTAGAGGTGCTGAAGTTGGACCAAAACCAAAATGATTTCTGATGGAATTATTTTACATTAAGATACAGATATTGCTAACCAGAATCTTACTCCCCAAATGCTCACTGTTTAGAAAAAAGCACACACGGAGTCCTATGAAGACACTTCCCGGGGCTCTTATCATTTTTTCCAATGGATTACAATGAACATGATTAATATAAAGTTTAATGGGGATTTGGCCACAGTCCAAATATATAGTAACCAAGGGGAACCTGGGATTTGACAATGTGCTGACTCCACAGAAAATCCCTTTGCTTCTATTAAGAATACTTGATTCAGGAGTAAAGGATGAACAGCTAAATTTTATCCAGATGTACTAGGAAATAGCATTTTCATGAATACAGATGCAATTAGAAGTGGTCACCTATAAAGATTTTAAAGACCGCATCAAGGTACAGCCGTGACTAAAGACCGTCTAATGAACCAAATGGCTGTAATTATTAGTATTCTTAAAAATAATAACAGCCAACAGTTTTCTGGTCTTACATTGTGCTTGTCTAAGTGCTTGCCAGATGCTATTCTGAATGCATCGCTCACATCAACTGAGGCAATGCTCACACACACATAATCTCTGAGTTAGACAAATAGAGCTTTCATTTTACTGATGGGAAATCCAAGCCACAGAGCAGTTAAGAAACCTTCCAAACCTCCCCCAGCAAGTTGACAGAGCTGGGATTTGAACTCAGGTTGTCTGGTTCTAGAGCCCTGCACTGAACCTGTGCATTACACATTAATTTATGAAAAGTCTGCTGTCATAGACGAAGACATTTATACTTTTCAAAGGTGGGTTTTTAAAAAATATGGCAAGGGCAGATGGAGGAGAGGGCTTAGGATAGTCTGGCCTTCTGCCTAGAATTAAACATTCGCTAATTTTCTTTTGCTCTCTCCTGTTTCTAAGTACATTGCTATACACACTTATTTTATTATCATTATTTCTATCTGACATGCTGTGCAAGAACATCACGATTTAAAATATCTTAATAACAACCCAAAGAAAGGGACTTAAAAGTAATGTTTAGAAAGAAAACAGATGGCCACCAAGTGCAGATTCTAAATTCTTATATTTTTGTATGAGGAATAGTTGTGGTTGGTAAAAGGTTATGCTAATAAGCAAAATGTTCTTGTATTGTTATGAGCTGATTATTTAAAATCATTTCTGAGATCTGTAAAGTTGTTAAAATAGTAACCGAAGTGCATTCTGACAGAATAAACTCTAAATCTTCCTGAGGACGACTTTCTGGTTTCAGCAGATCCTTGAGACTCAGTTAAAAACTCAAACTACAAATTAAATGTCACCGATCGGATGCAGCAACCTGTCTCCAGTTAAGGTGTGTGCCGTTAGCTCATATCTGAAAATACCAAGGTCCTTGTGTGAAGCTGGACTCTACAATGAAGCTATTTTTAAATCCCTGTAAACTTCCTGGGGAAAAGCACCGTAAATAGGGCCAGGAAACTTGAATCTAGGATCCCAACTCTTGAGGCCTTTCTTGGTCACCTTTGAGCCCTGTCTTATAATATCCTCAGTGCAGCCTCCCCTCCCCTCCCCTCCCCTCCCCCCCCCCTCCCCTCCCCTCCCCCAACCCTTTAGACTGCTAGTTGGAGTCTCTGTCTCATTCAAGTTCATGCCCTATGTAAGAGCCCCCACTGTCCTTTTCTTCACCCTTTGTGGATGACAACTGTTTCCTTCCTGTTTTAGCTGTGGAAATAGTAATTTTAGATAAAAAAAAAAAAAAAGGTAAGTCATCTCTAAAACCCCCTACACAATTCTACAAAAAAGGATTTATTCCTGTTCCTGATCTGGCCTTGTTGGTGTTATCCTCCTAATCCAGCTGTAGTGAAGTATTGTACTGGCTGCCTGCCACACACAAAATTCTACCTCGGGACATCCTGCTGGAGGCAAAAGGCCAATCTGGCCTGCTTCTCTGCAGCCGGATTGACAAACCAATACCCTGAGGGCAATGACAGCATTATATGTATATATATTTAGAAATTCACATACTCCATGTGCTTATCTGTATATACAAATGCACACACATAGATAGTATCTGTGCCATATATGCTGTGAAATGCCTCGTGTGTGTCTTTATAGACACATACATACATACGTATACACATACTCAGATTCCAGATGTGCTGCGAACTTCCTATTTCTAGTCTAATGTGAAATTTATAGCCTCCAACTTTACTTTTTGTCCCCGTCAGTCTAAAAGGATGTTACTCATTCTTGAAGGTACTCTCAGAGCATTACTCTAGCCTTCTGTATTGCATTGACATGTTTCGCGTTGGGAATCTTTCAAACACTGACACACCTTCTCGCGTCCAAGTGGCAAGCATAATGTTAAACATCATGCTTTGTGTTTCTGGCTTACCCATTCACACATCATTTTATTTTTATAAGCAAGGAAAGGAAATACCCATCTAAATAGATATCAACATAAACCTTAAACTTCCAGACCTTAAGGTTTAACGTAGACTTGCCTCTACTCTATAAATCACTGCCCTAGATTCTACTAAGTGGAGCTAAGCAAGCTATATCAATATTTTGTCTGACAACCCAGATGCAGTTTGAAAACAAGTGAAGGAAAAAAAAGGTTACAAGTCCTGGAGATTCTTGGACGTTTCTCCAAATCTCCTATGCAATTAGAGAACGCAAATTTGGATGAAGTTTAACAGATTAAAAAGAGAATTGTAATGAAGCCAGGATTTCCTCTTGAAGAATTTTTATTCAAAAAGTGTCTGGGATAACTGTGCACTAAGGCAGCAATGTGTACTTTAAATGAAAACATAGTGGAAAGCAAAAGGTTAGGGCCAGAAAAATGAAGAACATCTAAAGTATATCTTTCTTGATAACAAGAGTAGTTCTATGGATAAATATATATCGTAAGCATTTTAAATACCAACATAAGTCAATTGAATAACTTTGAACGTATTATGTGGCCCCAAAACTGTGCAGCTCAACATGTAGGCTCTTCTCTTAATTATCTTATTTAAAGTTAGCAACTCTTTCTATTTGAGACTATAATCTGATGATGAGTCATTTTGCTCTAGAGTTTTTCATCTAGAAATAATTCACAACAGAATTTTGGCTTTACTGAAGCACAATGCTTGAATCTCCTCCATGTGCCCTGTTTTCTATTTCAGTGACAAAATGAAAACACACAGGTTATTATGAATGGAATTGCATTCAAATAGCATCTAAGGTCATTGTGTACAGCACAGTTCTCAGTTTGGGACAAAACCAAAGTCAGAAATTCTACTTTAGGGAGACAAACATGAAGCAATTTGAGAAATTGCGCAATTAAGAATGAAAATAGAAATAAGCGCCCATCTGTGAGTACAGTAGAAATACAAAATACAAGGACGATCAAAAGAGTTAGTCGGGGAAACCTGGAGGATGTGAGGCTGTGATTTGGACGTTGTATCCTAGTGACTGCCATCCTTCACTATGGCAATTGTCTGTATGATGAAAAGTCTCTAATCATCTACAGTGAGCTAAGTTCAGTCCTCCAATGCCAGGCCATATGTTTGCTCCCCTGAAAGGCATTGCTGACCCTCCAACAGAGGAAATCATTCCCCCCCACCCCAGTGCAATTTTTGTGCTTTGTGCGTATATCCGTTGCTGTACTGATCACCCTCTGTTGTAATTTTATTGCTTATAAACATGTAACATGTTGTTTTCCTGTACTTGACTGTGTACACATTGAGGGTAGAAACTGAATCTTAGTACAGTGTTTTACTCAAAATCGGTGTTTTATGGACCGATGGATGGTTGACGAATGGTAACCACATCAAGCTGAATGCTTGACACTAAGAGTGAAAATAGTGTACTGAGACATTTCAGATGAGCTTCTTCACTATGGCTTCACTCAATTACCTTTCCCTTCAAGTGGGGTTGAGAGTAATGATTCTGAATAACATTTCCTTAAAAAGTTCCATTTTCCCTTTAAGGTAAGGAGTAAAAATTCGGAATGACATTTCTCAATAACTTTCTTTTTAAAATGTTACTACAGGGGCGCCTGGGTGGCTCAGTCGGTTAAGCGGCCAACTTCGGCTCAGGTCATGATCTCACGGTCTGTGAGTTCAAGCCCCG
Source organism: Panthera pardus (assembly GCF_024362965.1). Classification (NCBI taxonomy): domain Eukaryota; kingdom Metazoa; phylum Chordata; class Mammalia; order Carnivora; family Felidae; genus Panthera; species Panthera pardus. The sequence goes on along the minus strand of NW_026526810.1, from coordinate 59,239,258 downwards.
CGTCGGGCTCTGTGCTGACAGCTCAGAGCCTGGAGCCTGTTTCGGATTCTGTGTCTCCCTCTCTCTGACCCTCCCCCATTCATGCTCTGTCTCTCTCTGTCTCAAAAATAAATAAACATTAAAAAAAATTTAAAAAAATAATAAAAAAAATAAAATGTTACTACATATGGCATTATGAAACAATTTTCACAGTTATATCCTCCCTTTCAAAATAAATCCTTACAATGAGATGAGGGCTGACCAGGGAATGTTCCTGGCCAGGCAAGAGCACTTCATGAGTTTCTGAATAGATCTTAGACCCATTGTACAGGCACTATGAACCCCAGACGATATGAGTAATACTCAGACTGTGTCCTATATTTTTCCCATTCCACATTAATAGTTTATTTATAATATCCATTGGAGCTAAAAATCTTCTGATTTCCAACCAAAACTGAAAAAAAAATTTTTCACTAGTCTTGGGGGACCTGACTTTTGAAGTGGTACATAGAGTAAGCACTATAGCATTAAAGAACCAGATTTTGACTTGATTTTGTTTTTTTTTTACCTTAAAGTAACTGAACTGTTTTTTAGACTATTTGCAATATCCATGTAAAGTGTACTTGTATTTGCAATACACTGTTTATTTATCAAATATTCCTCTCCAGTTCTCTTTTATATTTGCTGCAAATTGAAAAAGTAGAAGGGAAGCATTTTACGTGTAGTATCATGGACTTGCATTATGATTGCAATCGCCACTGATCAAATATTTCCTTCCTATTTATCAAAGAACTGTGTTTCACCCAAAGTTACATAGTAGCTAGCTGCAAAATTAATGAGATCCAAAGTCTTCCTTTCAACCAAACATCCCAATAGGGGTCATTTGACCTTCAACTATGATTGGTTGGGGCAGAGAGAGAGAGAGAGAGACAGAGAGACAGAGAATCCCAAGCAGGCTCCACAGCATCAGCACAGAGTCCGATGTGGGGCTCAAACCCATGAACCGTGAGATTATGACCTGAGCCAAAATCAAGAGTCTGATGCTTAACTGATTGAGCCACCCAGGTGCCCCTCCCCTATCTTGATGCAAGAAGATTCCATCCTCTGACTCAAGGCAGTGGTAGCTAACTACACTACAGATCACATGCTTGTTCCACACCAGTCCTCTAACTCCCTCAGGGACTTCTCTCTGTCAGAGTGTGCAGATTGAACATTTATCTTCAGCCACAGCCTTCCCACCAGCATATTGATTATTGATGTGTTTATGTCTTTCTAACTTTAAAAAGTCCTCTGCCTCCTGCATTACCACTCTACTTACCTTCATATTTAAGGTATGTAAAAGAATAGTGTCTGTTACTTGACCTGCGCTACCTTCTATTTATTCCTGAGACACACTGGGGTGTGGTTCCTGATTCCACTAGCCCTCCCCGCCCCCCACCCCCCAAAATGTCTTTACCAGCTTGGTAAGGACAATGATGCTTTTCAATTATTTCCCTGACTATGCTTGATTTGGAGAAAATTAGTCACTCAATTCTTGAAAATCGTGCTGGCTTTGGCCTTCATGAACAGTGGTCTCCTTTCCTCGTTTTCTTTTTTCCTTTTCCTATTCCTATGGCCTCCTCTGCTCATGTTTTATCTATTCCTCAATCTCTGTTTTTCTTCTTCTCTCCTCATCCTATTAGTCACTTTCCAATGACCCATCCACTTCTTCTTGCATAGTTTCATGAATGAATTGATTCTACGAATATATTTGTGACACAGAATACATAAATTGGCTTCAAATCTACACCCCTCATCCTGGCCTCTTTTCTGACCTCTGAACCCATATTCCCATCAAAGTTATCCTATTTCACAATACTAGAAAAAGGTCCTACAGGCACCTCAAGTTAATGATCCCTTGATAACTGTAGGTGCAGAATAGGAAACAGGAATTCGTTACTGAAGAAATTATTGAATTTCCCCTTGAATCTTTTCAGGAATTGCGGCAGACTCAGAATCACAAAAAAAAGCCACACCTCTGAAAGAGAGGAAGGCATATGTAAGGAAATGCTTACGTGTGATTGACTACTCAAATGAACATGTAAGGGATGTATATTTAAGGGACATATTTCACAGCCTTGCGTTTAAACATGTATCAAGTCCTACTTCTTCCTTTGTCCGGTGGGGTGACCATAAATGTCTTCATGTATACATTCAACAATATTTGATGGTTATTATGTGCCTGGCAATGTTTGGGTGCTGGAGGATACATGATTGAACAAAATAAACAAAATTCCTGACAATTTTTACCTTCAGTGTTCTTATCTATAAAAAATTACATAATTTCTACCTCAGAGTTTTGTGAATTTGAGAACATATGCAGTTCACCTAATAGTGTGGGCCCATCAAGCAGGTTCTCAATACCTGTCAAGTATTGTATCTTTACTTGTAAATCTTACTACTGTAAGATTTCACCTGTGCAACTCGATGATTCTAGAAAAAGGTCCTACAGGCTTTAGCCAACCCAATTAATTCTGACCACCCCAGGTCTTTAATTTTTACTGACATCTAAAGCTCTTATCAAGTGTTAGGGGAAACTGGTTAACTGAACAAACTAAGGTGAAGTGGAGGGAGAATTGCCACTGGATTTTGCTGGTTATTTGAGAATCTCTAGCCTTCTCTTATCCTCTATTTCTGGCCTAGAATTTCAAATAATAGCAATAGTAATAATACGTTCTACTTAGGCACATCCCATGTGTGTCTAGTACATGGGAGAACCTACAAGGAGGTAGTACTCTTACTTATTACTACTATTTTTAACAGAGAAAATTCAGATGCGAAGAGCTTGACCAATGAATTAATGCCACTTTGAATAGATACAGGCTTAGGATTTTAGTCTGACCATTCTGACTCTGGGCCAGTGCTTTTCCCACTGTACCTCACATTGCCACTGTGACTTACGCTTTTGCCACACATCTTTGCTTCGGCTTAAGGGTCCCGTTCTAATACACTCAGTTGCTGACTGCTTTAAATTGTGTAAATGCTAGTGGGCAATAGCCAGGAGGCCAAGGTTCAGGCAGATCATGGTCTACTGGAGTCTCTGTCCTTAATCTATTTCCGAACACTCTTTCAAACCCAGGGTGGGATTTTTCCACTTGCGTTAGTGTCCTCTTAGAGCCTTCTGAATCCTGTGACCTGGTGGCTCTGCTTAACTAGGCCACGGAAATTCAAGGAAAGAAATCCTTCATCTTTTTCCCTGTGGCTAATTCCAGCCTTTGTAATGACAGCGCCAACCTAGAGAGAGGGGTTCAGGACTGTAACATTAGTCTGTTCTGGGCGAAGGCTTGCACAATCGTCTGGCCTCTCTCTCAAAGTGGTGTTCTTAAACCCTGCTTCCTTGAAATTCTCCAGGGCACATTTCTCCAGGTCCCCGGCTCTCTGAACCCTTGGTTTCCCTGACCGTTGACTCCACCAGGCCTTGACCTATCTGAACGGTGGTGTCCTGAACTCACTTCCTGGCTATCGTGCACCAACACACACACAGCTTAACCCTTTCACTCCTAATCCATCACTCATCGACCACATATGTCACAAATCTGAAAGTTGACAGTTTGTTCAGAGTCCCAGCTCGTTCATAGTTAGGGCAATTTTGCTAGGGCATAATTTATTTCGTATTTTGACATACTTTTTTTGTGCAAATTAAAACAAATGTTAAATTGTGTATGGTGACTCAGAAACCCTGTGTATTAAAAAAGACCAACTAGATTAACACATACTTACGTTTATAAGGTGAGTTATACATGTTTGGTATTCACTTTTAACATTTATGACAACTGAAGTAGACCATAATAACTGCAGTTTCCTACAAAACTCTCGTAGACATTTTCTGTGTTAAGTACATAAGAGTGTGTATTTACAAAGTGCTCCGTTAGTAGTCCACTTTGTGTGACTTTAATTAGTGGATTTGAAAAGTTAATTAAAACATTTTGTAAACATACTTTATCACACAGAATTTATTGCAATATATGATTTTTAAAAGTTTTTAATGTTTATTTTAATTTTATTTATTCTTGGGATAGAGACAGAGTGCGAGTGGGGGAAGGGCAGAGAGAGAGGGAGACCCAGAATCTGAAGCAGGATACAGGCTCTGAGCTGCCAGCATAGAGCCTGACGTGAGGCTTGAACCCACGAATTGTGAGATCATGACCTGAGCCGAAGTCGGACGTTTAACCGACTGAACCACCCAGGCGCCATTGCAATATGTGATTTTAAAACTTGGCTTCTTTAGACATTTCAGATAACAAGAATACAAGAGAGAGAAGCTGAACTTTAAGAGCTATGACTGTGTAGTTAAGCTGCCCTCTGAGAATCCTTGTGGGTTACAGAAATTTGGTGACAGTGAAGATACGTTTAAAAGAAAATTAAGAACTACTGATGTTCGGGAATCTTCATCACTGTTTAGTTTGTAATAGTAAAAACAGAAAATCATCTAAAGCCCAACACATGGTGGGGGAGCAGGGTTCAGTTTGAGGGTAAGGGGTAGAAGAAGACTCATAGCTATGATCTTCTGTAGGAAGTCAAAAGGAAAACAAGATCTACAGAGATCAAAGACTAGGTGTTTGTTAGAAAGCATCTCCATTTGTATAGCAGATGTTCCATATAACATTTCTCTACATATCTATGTCAACCCCAGCCAGCTATCCGGAATTGAGCCTCAAGTCAGCCAGGACTAAGAGGAATGGTTTGAGATCATCTCTGTTGAGTGACAAAATAGGCAAATTCAGATTAGACTTAAAAGAAGCAGCAGAACGAGAAAAGTACAGAAGGAGAGAATAGGATGAGTTATGGAAACATGAAGAAAAAATAACCAGGTGGCATAGAGGGTGACAGAATTCACTTGTTTTAAGGACAGTGTATAGCCTGAACTTTCATTGGCTTCGGTGAGCTCCGTTTGGCAGTGCAAGGATGACTGAAGTGTATCGAAAGGTTGCTTTCCCACTGCATCCAGGAATGAGTAGCATATTAAATACCAATAATACCAAGAAATACCATATTAAATACCAGTAAGCATCAAACTACGGGTAAATCCATGATTCAGTGAAAGAATCCATAGTATTAGAAAGCCTAAGTCTTAAAATAAATATGATCAATCAATCAGAAAGTTTATTAAAATCATTTACATTTATTTTTATACATGTTCTAAATCATTGCTAACCCCTTTTACTTTGAAGCAGGTGTAAGACACTGAACAACATTCTATCTAGCATACTTGATTGATATAAAGGTTATAGGACTCGAATCTTAGCAACTATGTTGTCTTAAATGCCTAGGACCTATGGCATAACGTGCATACATCTGTTTTATACACATGTAAAATATTAGCACATTTTGAGCACATATTTTCGTCTGGAAATTTGATAGACTTCAAGGGGAGTCTGGGAGTATAGGACAAAGACCATATGGGTGAAGGAAGGGAGAAAAGGAGAAAGAGCTGAGAGGTAGGAATGAACATATTTTTGCTGGGAATTTTCACATGGAAGGTATAATATTATTTCCCTGCTGAGATCTTGTCATCCTTTCTTTTTACTTCATAAACTCTTGAGTTCATTCTACTTGAGTTTTTCTTTGAGGGCTATCCAGAAGCCCTGACCTGGCTGGCAATGGAGAGAACAGCTGATTTACAGAGTGTCTCAGAGAATACTTCAGCAGTGTGCTTTATACTGCAGCATTAGGGATTTAGGTCGTTTCAATGGTAAAGATTGCCACACACAGGTCTGGAGTGTAAATAAGCTTTCAGACCCGCACTTGCCTTTCAGCTCACCTTCTCTCTCTATATTGTTATTAACAAGATCCTGTTCCTAACAGAAAAATGTTTTTAATGGCTTGCTATAAGTTAATACATTCTTTGATTTCTTTTTCTGAACCATGGTAGAGGTAGTATTGAATAATGCTTCAGAATGCAGCCTCAGGGGCCCACAGCCTGGGTTCAAATCCTGGCTTGGCCATTTTTGCCTGTGCTTGGACAAAAATCAACCTCTCCATGCCTCTGTTTACTTATGGAAATGGGAATTATAAGGATAGTACATATTTTCTAGGGGTTTTGTGCAAATGAGCTATTAAATGCAGAGTTTGGAACAGTGAGTGATACATAAAGTGGACTCCGTGAACACTTTTACCATCATGTTGCTGTGTTTTCTGTTCTCTCCAGTTCACTTTTATGAACATATTAGTCATGAGGGTTAGAAATGCAATCGGTGGCCGTTAAGAGTTTCCCTTGTCTAGAAAACACCTTTTAAGGAGCACTTTCTCTATGTTTGGTCGGTGCACCAGTTAACCTGAGAATGAAGAGATCGTTCACATTCTCACGCTGGTTTGCTTTGCCCAAAAACAATTGGATAGAAATCTTGAGGGGGAAAAATTGAGTATTTGATGAGGTTGAAATGTCCCAAGGAAGTAAGATATCTGTTTTGCATACAGCTTCAGGGGAAGCTGGCCCCTTTTGAAACCAGGCCCAATTTTTCAAGAAGGTGTCAGGTCTCAGGGAAGATGCTGCCACTGGGACACAGCCACCTCCATTGGGAAGCCTCTTTGCTGGCTCCCACCTGTAAGGCCATAGCCAGTTCTGCGGGCAATCTGCAGGTTTTGGTCCAGAAAAGTGGTTTCTAAAATTTTCCTGCTTTGGAATATCTAATACCTTTTAGTTTTATGACCTATTATTGTTTTCATTATCTGTCTTAGAATTGATTTTCAATATATTGTCTACCTATCTTTGTGAGAACAATCACAAAATAAAATGACCTCCATCTTAGAACAACATACTATCTCTAGCATATTTGGTGCTATAAAGAAAGGTTGAAAAGATAGAAGCTAATGTTTATTTACTGAGGGGTGACTATGTGCCATCTATCCTATTTAATCTTTATATAACTCAGTAAGGGAACTCTCAGGGTCAGGGAAATTAACTGACTTGCCTGAGGTCTCCCAGCTCATAACTGGTCAAGCAAGTTCACGTCTCAAGGGTACCAAATTCTGTTTTCAACTCACCTTGCCTCACTACCGTCGAACCCATTATCAGGTCCTGAGTCCTATATCTTTGGAAGACACAAATACAACCACTTCTCACCACCCCCACTACTAAGACACTAGTCGAAGCCTCCATCATGTCTTGCTTGGTTTATTAAAAGAGATTCTTGACTCGTCTGTCCACTCTACCATTGTCCTCCTATACTCTATTCAGATAACGTGTCAGAAGAATCCCACCTTGATCAGAACAAAAGTCCAAGCGTTTATGCTGGCCTGAATGATCCTTCTTTCCAGATCTGCTCAGTCCCTGACCTCATCTCCTACAACTCTCTGTCTCATAAATGTTTGCTCTCTTTGTGCTCACTCTGACATGAACATTTTTATAAAGAATGTAAATTTGCAGCTATGAGAATTGCAACATAAAACCTATGAAAAGATGTTATGATGGCTCAATTTCTGATATTAGGATACGACAGGGGATGGGAATGATAAATGCAAGCCCATGTGGGAGGGACAGAAGAGAGCAACAACTTTCCTACACCTTAAAAGATAAGAGCTATAAAGATGGTGGGAATGGATTCTGCCAGTCTCAAAATAGAGGGGCGCCTGGGTGGCTCAATCGGTAGAGCGTCTGACTCTTGATTTCGGCTCAGGTCGTGATCCCAGCGTCATGGGATCAAGCTCCACATCGGGCTCCATGCTGAGCATGGGGCCTGCTTAAGATTTTCTCTCTCTCTCTGCCCCCTCTCCCCTACTCACTCTCTCTCTCTCAAATTAAAAAAATAAGGGGCGCCTGGGTGGCTCAGTCGGTTGAGCGTCCGACTTCAGCTCAGGTCACGATCTCACGGTCTGTGAGTCCGTGAGTTCGAGCCCCGCGTCGGGCTCTGGGCTGATGGCTCAGAGCCTGGAGCCTGCTTCCAATTCTGTGTCTCCCTCTCTCTCTGCCCCTCCCCTGTTCATGCTCTATCTCTCTCTGTCTCAAAAATAAATAAACGTTAAAAAAAAAAAATTAAAAAAAATAAAAATAAAAATAAATAAATAAATAGAGAAAAAAAAAGATTTTTGATCCTTATGTTCTACAACCATTGAGTCTAGTATAATGTATGACTTCTCACTTAATGCAGGTCTATAATCAGATGGCATCTTCAGAGAGGACTTCCATCTCAGCTGCATCAAAAATAGCACATCCTGCCATCACTTTCAAACACCTTGCCTGCTTTATTTTTCATTGTTCTTTTACTTGCTTTGTTGCATTAACTTTTTTACTTACCCACTTTGTCCCATCCTAGAACACCAGCTCCACGAGAACAGGGATTTGTCATTCTGGCTCATAATGGATCCCTAGTGCTTAGAAGAGTCCTTAGCACATCGAAGTGATTAGTCAGTATTTGTTGAATGAATAAATGGGCCAAAAGGAATTTGCAGTGGAAGTGAAAGAGACAATTGAGGAAACAAATGCTGACTTTCATCTAGACATTTCGAGGGAGCTGCTCAAACTCAAATGCTTGCTTAATGGCAGAACTAGGAGTGAAATCCACACCTCCTCTGTTCAGAGCTCACCAATCTTCATATCATAACAAGGGGCCTCTCTTTATAATAATCTAGTCTATTCTGAGAATTGTGTACCAAAGAAAAATTCGAAAAGTCTCTTTTTCAGTATAAATATTACTCTTATTTTTAGTATTTAAATCTGGGTGCTCATACTTCAATATTGCACAACTACGTAGAGTACCTTCATCACAGAATATATCACAGAAGAGCAAAATGGAAAATCCATGGCTTTCCCTTAAAAGTGTTTTTCTAAGAAAACATTAATGTGAATGGTGTATATAATGGAAAGGGAATATAGGAAATGATATAGGGATGAATGAATAAATGAATGTATTTTTTTTTTATTTTGGTCTGGGTTTTTTCTAGAGATGGTAAACCAGTTTGGCTGCCATCATCACCATCATCATTGTATTTTTTGAACACTTGTTCAGCAGTAAGCGTTGAACTAGATGCCTAACAAGTATTTTAATCTTCAATCTTCACAGTTCTGTAGTCTCATTTTATAGGTACAGAAACTAAGGCTCCAAGAGCACATGTTACACAGCTAGAAGGTGATAGAACTATATTCACATTCAGTTATCTAACTGCAAAGCCTTGATGCATCTCACTATTTCATAAGAAAAATCATTTCTGGGGCGCCTGGGTGGCTCAGTCGGTTAAGCATCCAACTTTGGCTCAGGTCATGATCTCGGGGTCTGTGAGTTCGAGCCCCACATCAGGCTCTGTGCTGACAGCTCAGAGCCTGGAGCCTGTTTCGGATTCTGTGTCTCCCTCTCTCTCTGACCCTCCCCCATTCATGCTCTGTCTCTCTCTGTCTCAAAAATAAATAAATGTTTAAAAAAAAAAAAGAAAAAAGAAAAATCATTTCTTTTTTTCCCTAAATGTGTATTTACTTATTTTGAGAGAGAGAGTGAGCACGTGCATGAACAAGGGAGGGGGTGGAGAGAAAGAGAATCCCAAGCAGGTTCTGCGCTGAAAAGCATGAACCGTGAAATCATGATCTGAGCTGAAATCAAGAATCAGATGCTCAACTGTGAGCTACCCAGGCACCCCTAAAAATAATGTCTTATATGTCTCTGAATTACCTCAGGGCTAGCTATGCTATAGATGCTTCAAACATTCAGAATAAGACTTAGAGTAGAAAAGAGCTTCCAAGATCAACTTTCCCAGGAAGGAATCTATGACTAACCCTTTGGAATACAACCTTAAGAAATATTTCTTTAGCAGCAAAATTGGACAGAGAACCAAGGCCCCTACATTGTGGGTGGTTCTTTCACAACACCACAGCCCTTTTGTTTGATTAGTAAGAATATGATGATTATAAACCTGTTAAATTATATATAATTACACACATAGGATTGATCTCGAGTGTGCAAAATTTTTTTATTTAGTAGCATTCCAATTCAAATTCTTCCGCCTTCCACATAGGTAAACAAAGAAAGTTAAAGCTTGGTCTGAATCAGAAAAAAAAGAAAAAAAAAATTACTGGGTTGCCCAGTCAGTTAAGCCTCTGACTCTTGATTTCAGCTCAGGTCATGATCTCACAGTTTCTGAGTTTGAGCCCTACTTTGGGCTCTGTGCTGGCAGTGTGGAGCCTGCTTGGAATTCCGTCTCCCTCTCTCTGCTCCTCCTTACTTGCACTGTCTCTGTCTCTCTCAAAATAAATAAATAAACATTTATTTAAAAATGACTGTAAAATTGTACCCTCAGGGGCGCCTGGGTGGCTCAGTGAGTTGAGCATCCGACTTCTGCTCAGGTCATGATCTCCCGGTTCGTGGGGTAGAGCCCTGCATCGGGTTAGCTGCTGTCAGCACAGAGCCCACTTCCGGCTCACCATTAGTGAGTTACAGCCCTGCGGAGGGCTCTGTGTTGACAGCTCAGAGCCTGGAGCCTGCTTTGGATTCTGTGTCTCCCTCTCTCTCTGCCCCTCCCCAGCTCGCGCTCTGTCTCTCTCTGAAGAATAAAACGAACGTTAAAAATAAAAAGATTGTACATCTCACAAATCGACCCTTTGTATAAAACGTCAAATGCTGCCTACACATCTGGTTATGCGTTGCCTACGTATTTGCGTGTACGTTCTACATAAGCACACACATAACCTGGTAATACTTCCTATGTGATATAAAGATTAGGTCAACCAAAATGGTGAATAAACCCACTTAAATCCTTAAGGCAAAGCTCACGTTACCGGAGAATCGTAGTGACATTCCTAAGTTCATATTTGCTTTCCAAAAACAATCATCCCGTCGACTGTAAAAAACACCGGCCCCAACCAAAAGACCATATACCAGGTAGGGATGCCAAATGCAATTCACACAAAGCAATTACAGTAAAAGCTGTGAGTTTTACTACTGCTAGGGGAATACTTTACACATTTACTTTTCCTCTCTGAAAGAAAGTTGTGCTAAGAAGCCGCTGCCTTGTCTATGCAAATGGAAAATGTGGCATACCTGAAGAAAGAGTAAAAATGCAGTTTCATTTCTACGGGAGCCTGGTCAAATAATTTTAAACATCAAACATGTGGGGAGAAAAGAAAAGTAAAAGCCTTCTTGTTGCTGAACTGGCTCTCCTTCCTTTGCGTTTCCTTCCTAGGGTATAATCTGATTCAGAGCAGGAGCATACAGTACAGTTAACATTCAGCTTTAATTGCAACGAGGTGACAACATACTGGGTAATGAGTTGTTTATGAGTTGTAGATGTGTTTACAATGAGTTGACAATGTGTTGGATAAAGTGTTCTTCTAAAGTTGGAGATCTATTTACAGTGAGCGGTGGGGGATGTTCATTAGTTGTCGATTTGTTTGTTTACATTGTTTTCGATTTGCAATTGCCATGAAACAAATTGCACATTGATGAAGGATGATTGTTTGTGTGCCTTAATGATTTACTGTAGTCGCTTGTCTGAAAAAGTACTTAACTCCGCCTCATCTGTCAGTTTTCACTGCAAAAGCTCCTCGTCACAATAGTTTTATTAGCACAGCATGGACCATTTGTAAGAACATTATGCAGCTAAGAGATCTCAGGACTTTGCTATTCAGACCACTGTATGTGGGCCAGCAGACCTGAACTGAATTCTTTCTGCTTGGTACACATTTATCTCTTTTTAACTTATAACATGATTAATAGTTGGTTCTCAAACTCTCAGCTACAGAAAGAATCCTGCAAATTCTTTGTAATGCAAGGTACTGCTAATTTCCAACCTTAACTTCGATCCACTAAATTCCAGGAAAAGGCTTTAAAAACAAAATCAGACTGATTTGAAGGTTATAATACAATTTTATAAGACATATTTTAACATACTCTAAGACAGGAGCAGTGTGGCGGCCCCCCTATTTAAAACCTCACAATAAACCAGTTCAAGCCGCATTTATATGTGTTACTTCTACATCTTATATGCGTTGCGTAGCTTTTATTAATAGAAGGGAAGAAATGAGAGGAGAAACTTAACTCCACCCACATCTCCATCACCTCAGAATTCACTCTGCCCCTTTCTACACTTATCGGACCCCTATGCATTCGCATAAGGAAGCTGACGTACACTGCGTTTCATTTATATTCCATTCATACATTATGATAAATAAAGCCATCTTGTAACAATTTGAATGGAAAACTTATGAGTCCGGATGCACGGGCCAAGCCTACCTGAAGAACCCGTAGTCTTCAAACCATCAAGAATGAAATATTGTGGTTAATACCTGGGATGAAAAAAAAAAAGAAAAAGAAAAAACCTAAGACAATTGGAAGAGACAATAGAAGCCATTAAAGACAAGAATAATATGAGTTTAACAGATGGTAAATAATACTCAAGTTTTCAAGGCATATAACATACTATCTTATTTAATCCGCATAATGACACAAAGTAGATTGTTATCCCCATTTTACGTATGAAGCAGCTGAGACCAGAAGCCTGTATTTTTATGCAAATTCTGTGATTTAGAAATACTGGCTTTAATTTTTTTGAATATATGGGGCAACCTCCTCTTATGGAAAATCTCCATTTTACATACAAAGCATATAACAGAAGCCCAGTGACTTCTTGAAGTATCACATCTAGAGAGGACAGAGACCTAACCCAAATGTTCTGATTCAAATCTGGTGGCGTTCTTGTCAGTTCCAGTTCTATTTTGTTTTTATTATGCTAGAAGTAAAATCCCACAACACGAGCCAATGCTTTTTCTTGTTTAATTCATAGAAACCTATGATTTTTTTCCTCCTACCAGTATGCTGTTCGCAATAATACATTTGCCTCCATTTGAGATTTCTAACTTACGAAAAAAAAAAATAGGAAGCGTGATGAAATGCCACAGAATTGGTGTTCTCCTAAACTCTTGACCCTCCCTTTTTAGAAGCACTCTGAACAGAAAGCCCTATTAAGTCTCATTTCCATGCTTGTCCCTGAGGAACATAACTTGCCTCTAAACTGGAAGTCACCTTCAGAGGCATGATTTTCCCTGCTGAATAAGAAAGAGGAAGACGTTTTAGTGGTCTAAAATACTTAAGCTAATAATCTACTAAACAGTTATGTCTAAAGATAAACCCCAAAAGGTCCTCAATGCTCAACTGGGCTTTTGAAGACCACGGAAGGGCTCTCATTTACTAGCGTCCGTAGTGCCAAAGAAAACAGAAGAGATTACATTTTCCTCTTTCAATATGCCATTTACCACTGTGAGCTTCAAAAAATAAATTCTTAGTGCTTTCCAGCATGCTGACCCTAAAACAAATCTGTCATTGGAATCTAAAGAAAAGGCACTGGACGAAGTGCTGAGGTGTTGCTTCCGGGGAGTCATGTTAGCATATTCATGTTGGAAAGGATTTCATCTTGGAGGCTTCTGTTCATCTAACCAGATACTTTGCAAGTAAAAATGCATGAAATTTAAACCAGCTTTCACACGGCCATTTTTTATGGCAGACCATTTCAGCAGTGTAACAGGGGTAGACACCTATAAATGTATAATGTGATGGATTCAATTGTAATGCAGCCTGGATACATATGGCGGTAGTGTTTGCCCTTCAGTGCAAATCCATTTTTATGTCAAAAGGAATCCAGTGAAATTAATAGGGCATTATCCAAGCAATAAGTAACATTGTATATACAATGCAAAAATTTCTAGCAGGAAGACAAATTTTCTCTAAATAATGTGAAGAAATACCCATGCTGAGAAATAGTAAATTAGTGCGTTAAGGAATGGTGAAGCTTTTAACGCTTTTTAAAAGAAAATAGGTGGTTAGAGGACTAAGATCTTTAACCTTTATTGGAATAATATCTATGAGCAAAATCAAATGTATTATTTTCTAAACCTTCACTTATTTTGGACACAGGCACACAGGCTTAAAGCTATTAGGAAATTACCAATGTCCCTGGACATATTTTGATGATATGATGCAGTTTGCTTTGCCGACCAAGCAGTTATTTTATTCATTTATATATGCATTAATTTCGGAAACATTTTTGACATTCCTATCACGTGCCAAAAAGCAAGTTACACAGGGAATAGAGTAATAAACACAGAAGATATGGTCATTATGTACATTGTGTTAAAGGGTGATCTTGTCAGTTACTGAACCTGATTTCTAAACTTTCTTCTGAAGTATTATTTTTCAATATTGAGTTACTCTTCGAGTCCCTTGACTATGTTTATATGTCACCTTCTTATGCTCAATTTTTCCTCAATCCCCAAGAAGCATTTTCTGGCCATGAGGAAGATACCTCATCCAGGCCTCAGCTGGTATTTTGTACATATTAATTTTTCTATCCTACCCCCAATATAAACTGCTGGTTTCTTAATTCCTCTTGGGCTTCACAGAATTTAATGAAGAACCATTAAAGGGAGTTGGGTACTGGAGTTACATTCACATACAATCAATGGTTCTTTACTTTTGCTGTCAGTACTAAGTCACTGATAGCCACTGGCCAGATCTAGAATGAGCAGATCCAGGCATCACTTGATTAGGAGAACTTGGTAAATGGTGTCTTTCGAGCAGTCAGGTGCTCAAGAAAAGGAGGGCTACAGACCCTTGAGAATGGGAAAGGTCAGTGGCTGCAGTTAAGTACTGGGTATAGCTTTCTGTGGCAGCAGATGGGGGCACACAGGAAGTACAGTCCTTCTCAGGAGATCCAAAGCAGATGAAGGCAAGCACAAAATATGAAGTGGCATAGAAAACCAGTTGACATAAGACTGTGAACCTAAAGATTCGAAGAAAAGATAAATTCTCTCAATGTAGATTGATAAGACCCCCAATGTCTCAGAGTTGGTGGAGCATGGAGAAGGAGAGACAGCAGGAAGGAGGACCAAAGCGGACAGATTGAAAGCAGCAGGGCAATAGATTATAGCTGAAGCTCACTGAGCATTTCTTCCTCTTAAACAGATTTATGCAGACTGATAAGTGTGAGCTGAAGATAAAAGGATACGCCTCATTGCCTTTCTCAAACCTGAATGAGGGCTCTTCCTTAAGATGTGTGAGGTGACTACCACCTGGGCCTTACTGGTTGTTTGAGCCTTGACCTCTTCATTGACCTCCAGGGCAGACGCACAAGAACGAGGAGACGTGACATAAACATGTCTCTGCTTCGTTAACCTTCTGCAATTTGCACAACCCACAATGTATTTCCAGCTATTTTGTTGTGGGGAAATTGCTCTTGGGAACCTTTAAGCTACAAAAGTTGTTGAACCAAATGTCAGATATTTATTTAGAATCAATAAAACTGATTATGTACTGGGTATAAAACAGGTACAACCTTACTTCTTTGAAAAAAGCACTTATGCCACCTGCACTTTTGTGATTGTGGCCCACTGACTGAACAATGGGACCACTGGCTGGTTCAACCAGTTCAGGCTCACACAGGGCCATGTATTTGCTGCAGCCTCAGATCTTTCTAACAAGGCCGTAAAAGAAGTTTATGTGGCACTTCATACACTCCACAGGACAATTGAAAAGAAGAATTATCCACTCATAATAAAATGATGATGTTATACCCATCCTCCAACTGTTCATGAGCAGAACGCAATGTGCAAGGACAGATCCTTTGCATCAAGCTAACAAAAAGTCAAGGATGGGTCATTTTGGAAGAAGGCCAATTGTTTTTGTTTTCGTTTTGTCTTAAAGTAATGTTAGGAATAGAAGTGATTTCGCTGCTGGAAGAGAATGTAGAAAGGTTATTGGGTATAGAGAAAGAGAGGCAGGATTTAGCTCTAAGTTCCCTAGTGGTCAGATCACCCATCCATGGCACAGAGCTGTGGTTTTCAAAGATATGCTTAAGAATTACCTGGAGATTTTCTAAAAATGAGGCATCCTAACCTCTATCTTCAGTGATTCTGATTCAGTTGACCTGGATTTTGATGCAAATATCTGCATTTTAAGGAAGATTACTTGTGGATCATATTGTAAGAAACATTATTCTAGAGTCTTGGTGGAGTTGATCCTAATTTCCACCCACGAGCAATGTAGTGCACACTCCTCACAGTGGTTTGAAAGATTTTCCTAAAAGTCTCACTAATGGGTATTGGTATAGAAATATCTCTAGTTTTTTGTTTTTGTTTCTGTTTTTTTTAGGAAAGCAGCGACTTATAACCACATAAATCTTCCCAAGTAAGTCAGCTGTTAAATTTCTTTTTTAAAACAATTTTTTAATGTTTTATTTATTTTTGAGGGAGAGAGAGACAGAGCACAGATGGGGGAGGGGCAGAGAGAGAGAGGGAGGCACAAAAGCTGAAGCAGGCTCCAGGCTCCAAGCTTCGGCACAGAGCCTGAAACGGAGCTCAAACCCACGAACAGTGAGATCATGACCTGAGCCGACGTCAGATGGTTAACCGACTGAGCCACCCAGGGACCCCTTCAACTGTTAAATTTCTTGTTGAAAATACAGAGTAAGGCCTCAAGTGACAGCAAATCTGGAATAGAGACAGGAAGATGTGTCCTCTTCCCCTTAGAACAATGGAAACCTCCACAAGTAGGAAAAAAGAAGCCAAGTAGACTATCGGATTTTATTGTGAGAAGAGAAGAGCTATCTAGAAGTGGAACAGACTATTTATTTGAATTTTTCTATACCCTTTAAAGATCAGCTTTTTCGATGTTACTTTTCAGAGACTGTGACCTTTTAAGAAGTGAAAAACCACCAAAATGCTATACACTATATTGAAGCAGTTCATCAAAATGTCACCCAACAGTTGATGCCAATTGCTAACAAGATATTGTGTTTCCTCATTTAATTGGCCAGCTTACCTAATTATGGCTGTTTTTGGATATCTATTGATGGGCTCTTTCAGAAGAAAAAGCATCGTTTGAGGCAATTTCATGTATATGTATGTATATATGTATATATATATATATATATATATATATATATATATATATATATATATATATATATGAAAAGAGGATATAAAGTAAGGGAACACCCCCAATGAGAATCATGATTAGGTAATAAAATGTACCTGTTTGCACAGATCCTTAATTTATAGAAACACCTCCATAACATAGCCAACACAAACCTGGATGATTGCCAATTACCTATGCTGCTGTACCTTCCAAAAGTTATCTTGGCATACAGCTCAACAGAAAAATAGGAAGTGCCTTGGAAATTACTCACAAAATGTGAATACCACATGTCAGAATTGGTGAGCTTTGGAAGAACTATAAAGAGTTTTCATTATTTAGGTCTATGAAAGCAGAGGAAACAGAAATATATCTAATAATGTAAGGCAACGGAACCAGGAAATTTATAAGAAGGCTTAATCTGTGGATTTAATTTAAAATATTGGGCCATGTTCAAACTCCGACATTAAAAACGTTATCTCTGGCTGTGGTCGTGATCACTGAGAGGTCAGAAAGGATAGGATGTCAAGCTTCCCAAGGTTTTTAGACAAAGGACTTTTAATGAGTCCTTTCCCTTAAGGCTTCTTTTTTCTTCTCTTATGTGGACATGAAAGACAAAACCTTAACACATTCCACAGTCAATGGAGAGGCTGCCCGGTACCACTTATCTTAAATACTGTATTAATCTTATTTATTACCCTTTGGCTGAGGCTTTAGATAATTAAGTGGGGATAGGTTAGTCCATTCTCTGTACGAATGCTAATAAAAAATTCTGAATCACAGTGAACTAAACAGAATAATACCAAAACTCACTGTTCCAGATATTATTACAAAAGTGTTATTCAGCTTTGGGAGATACAGAAATATATGAGATTTAGAAAATGATCTTAGGTTCTGTCTACAGTGTTCATGAGGTTTGAAGAACTTCCTGGGGAGGAAGTCTGGGCATGTCTGGTTTGCATAGTCTCAGGGATTCTCAGAAGGTTTATACCCTAAGGTTTTTATACCTAAGAAGAACAGTATCTTCAAGGAAATTGAATCTTGAAGCCCTTAGGATGTGCCTACCCAAAGGCTACAAACCTCTTGATGAAGGACCCTCCTGAGTATCAGACTATTCCACTTAATAAAATAGAAGATTTTGGTGTATATGCAAAAAATATTATGTCTTAGAAGTCTTATATTTCAAATCCTCTTTGGATCATAAATTGCTTGAATTTTTGTGGAATAAATATTGGGTGAATATGCTGAACTCGTCTAGCTTGACTTTGCCACCAGTCAGGTCTTTGATTTGTCTGAAAAGAGAGAGCAGTCAGAAGCCCTGCTGGGACAAGGAAGTTTTATGTTGGGTTTAGAAACACATGACCAAAACCCAGAAGACATACTTGCTAAGGTTACTTGAGACTGCTATAAAACGACTGTGAAAGCTATCTATGGATTAGTGTCTCAGGTTGTTAAGAATAAACTCTTTAGGGGCACCTGGGTGGCTCAGTCAGTTGAGCGTCCGACTTTGGCTCAGGTCATGATCTCGCAGTTTGTGAGTTTGAGCCCCGCGTGGGGCTCTGTACTGACAGCTCAGAGCCTGGAGCCTGCTTCAGGTTCTGTGTCCCCCTTCTCTCTCCGCCCCACCCCTGCTTGTTCTCTGTCTCTCCCTGTCTTTGAAAAATGAATAAACATTAAAAGATTTTAAAAAAAGAAAAAGAAAAACTCTTTAATCAAATTAACATCTCTTAATCACTCAGTAGTACTTTCATCTGGAGGTCACCATGAGAGAATTATCCAAGGAACACTTGAGACCAGTTACCAAATCTCAGATGTGGTATAGTAGAAGTATAAAGGTACTCTCAAGTGTCCGGAATATTAATATTCTGTAATAAAACTCTTTAAAATAGTAATTAAAAAAAAACAAACCTTGGGTACTGCGCAGCTTCAGGAGCTAAGATCTGTATGTCCTACTGAGCTGAGCAGCCACAGTGATACATACAGTTTGTTTCACATCTGAAATAGTTACAGTGCTGACCCTCAAGAGAAAATTAAACGAGGTAACCAGAACCAGTTAAAATTGTTGAAGGTGCTAAATTAACTATGTTATAACAAAATCGGTGACCGCCGGGACACATTTTGAAAGAGGGTATAGGGATACAACTTGGGCCTGAGACTACCATACAGCCTATCACATCTTCCCTTATCTGGAAAGCATGACAGACTCTAAGACCTCACACTGTGATTTTTGTCAGAAACTACCTGAAAATGCCAACTGCTACCTTGGAGATCAGCATTTTATTGAACCTCTAATTCTTTTCTTTCTGTTTCCCTCCATGAGCATCATTGCATTTAGGTTGCAGTAAGAAAGAGAAATACTATTTATTCATTCATTCGTATATGAAGCAATTTATAAAACTTGAAGAATGTTATAAATACTGTTAAAATGAGACGATCATTTACATAATTTTGATTCTAAAAATGGTGAATTTATTCAACCTAGTTCTTTGAACGTGGTCTACGTGCAAAATAGCAATTCTATCTAAAAAAATATGTAGTAGGATTTCATCCAGTGTTGCCTCTTTCCTGAGAATGTTGAGAAGAGATGGTGGCTCACTTAATCATTTTCCAATATTAGCTATTAGATCAGCTATTAGAAATCAGCTATTAGAAAATATAATATGGATCAGCTATTAGAAAATAAAATATGATGGGAAAAAAAGAGAATATAAGCTAAAGAATAACAATGCAGTTAACTTGGCTTAACTATAATTCCAACCCTCTGCAGACCTGGAGTGTATAAATGAAATAGATTCTATAGAATAGGTGTAAGATGGTGTTATGGATTGAGTTGTGTCCCCTAAAAATTCCTTTGTTGATATCCTAATTTCCAAAGTGACTGGATTTGGACATCAGATCTTTATGGAAGTAATTAAGGTCAAATGATATCATAAGAGTGGAACCCTAATCCTATAGGACTGGTGTCCTTATAAGAAGAGAGATATAAGGGATGCACATACACAGAAAAAAAGACCAGACCACGTGAGGACACAGAGGAGGCCACTTGTAAGCCAAGGAGACAGGCATCAGGGAAAGGAAAACTCGCTATATCTTGGTGTTGGACTTCTAGCCTCTAGAGACTTGAACAAACAAACGTCTGTAGTGTAAGCCACCCAGTCTGTGGCATTTTGTAATGACAGCCCAAGCCTACTAAGGTAAAGTCCATGGATGACCCCATGTATTCCCCCTTTATCCTGCACATGTTGCCTCACTGTCACACCTTCCATTGTTCCCAAGGTACATTTGGTATTCATTTTTGTGGACATTTGATAACAGCTGGTATTCCTGTCTTGTCTCCTGTTGTCTACACTGACTTCATCCTGAACTCCTACATAGCTAGGGGGGCTTGGGCTACTTCTAAAGCAATTAGCAGGGGATGGAAAAATGCCTCTAACTTGTGGGATGTATTTTGACACCAGAGCCACAGTGGTGCTTCCTGGCCCTCTCACTGTTCTTTGAGACACTCCGAAGAGACACTTTTTTATTTGCCTTCTTTTTATTATAGTCCACCTCTCCCCAGAAGTCTGATGCCAAAACCTGGGTAAAACTGGAATTTTATTATTCCAACTTAAAAACCATCTCAGCATAATGTTACAACCAACCAAATACCACTCCAAAGCCTTAAAGATATTGCAAGTCTTTTTGAGATATACTTGACAAAGAACATGTTAGTTTCAGTAGTACAGCAAAATGGTCCAATATTTGTGATCACTACTAGTTAACATCCGTCATCACACATACTTACATTGTTTTTCCTTGCAATGAGAACTTTTAAGATCTACTCTCAGAGCAACTTTCAAATATGCAATACGGTATTATTAACTGTGGTACCTGCTGTACATGGAATCCCCATAAATTATTTATTTTACAACTGGAAGTTTCTACCTTTTGATCACCTTCACCCATTTTACCCACCCCCATCTTTCTTTTTAGAGTCAACATGTGAGATCATGCAATATTTGTTTTTCTCTGACTTATTTCATTTAGCATAATGTGCAAAGTTCCATTCGTGTTGTCACAGATGGCAAGGTTTCATACTCTTTTATGGCTGAGCAGTATTCCATTGTGTGTGTGTATGTGTGGGTAGTGTGTATGTATATGTATATATGTGTGCATGTGTATACATATGATACATATATAAATATCTGTAAATCTTCTTTATACATTCATCCATTGACAGACACTGAGATTATTTCCATATTTTGGCTATAGTAAATGTTGCCGTGAACATGGGGGTATACATACCTTGGGTCCACCAACATATGAGTTGGTGCTTTTGTTTTCTTCAGATAAATACCCAGAAGTGGATTTGCTGGATCGTATGGTGTTCTATTTTTATTTTTTTGAGAAACTTCCATACTGTTTTCCATAGTGGCTAGAACAATTTACATTCTCACCAACAGTGCTCTTTTAGCCACATCCTAGCCAACAATGTAATTTATTGTCTTTTTAATAATAGCCATTCTAAGAAATATGAGTTGATATCAGTTTGCATTTACATGATGAGTAATGATGTTCACCATCTTTTCATGTACCTGTTCTCTATCTGTGTGTTTTCTTTGGAAAAATGTCTATTCATATTCTCTACCCATTTATTAATTGGATTTTTTTTTGCTATTGATTTGCATGAGTGCTTTATATGTTATGGACAGTAGCATCCTATCAGATATGATTCACAAATGTTTTCTCCCATTCATTATGTTGCTTTTTTATTTTGTTGGTTCCCTTTGCTGTACAGAGTTTGTCTAGTTTGATGTAGTCTCACTCATTTATTTTTGCTTTTTTTGTCTTTGCTTTGGGTGTCAGGTCCAAAGAATTATTTATTAAGAATGATGTTAAGGGAGCTTATCACCAATGTGTCTTCTTGGGAATTTATTATTTCAGGTCTTACGTTCAAGTCTTTCATCTATTTTGAATTAATTTTTGTGTATGATCAAGATAGTGGTCAAGTTTCTCTTTTGCATATGCTGTCAAGTTTTCCCCACACCATTTATTGAAGAGACTGTCTTTTCCCATCGTGTATTTTTGGCTCTTTTGTTTTAAGTTAATTGACCATATATATATGGATTTATTTCTGGGATTTCTATCCTATTCCATTAATCAATGTGTCTATTTTTATGATAATACCATTCTGTTTTGAGTACTATAGCTTTGCAATATAGTGTGAAATTAGAGACTGTGATGCCTCCAGCTTTGTTCTTTCTCAAGATTGCTTTGCATCTTTTGTGGATCCATAGAAATTTTAGAGTTGTTTATTTTATTTCTGTGAAAAACACCTTTGAGATTTTGATAGGGATTTCACTGGATCTGTAGATTGCATCTGTAGAACGAACATTTTTAAAAAATTTTTTTTTAATGTTTATTCACTATTGAGAGATAGAGACAGAGCATGAGCAGGGGAGGGGCAGAGAGAAGGGGAGACACAGAATCCAAAGCAGGCTCCAGCTTCAAGCTGTCAGCACAGAGCCTGACATGGGCTCGAACTCACAAACCTGAGATCATGACCTGAGTCGAAGTTGGATGCCCAACCGACTGAGCCACCCAGGCACCCCTATAGAATGAACATTTTAACGATATTCTTCCAATACATGAGCATGGAAAATATTTGCATTTATTTATGTCTTCTTCAATGTATTTCATCAATGTCTTATAGTTTTCATTGTACGTGTCTTTCACCTCCTTGGTTATATTTATTCCTAAGTATTTTATTCTTTTTTAAGAATTTACAATGAGCTGGTTTTCTTAATTCCTCTTTCTGATGATTCATTATTAGTGTATATAAATGCACCAGATTTTTGTGTATTGATGTTTTTATCCTGAAGTTTTACTGAATTTGTTTTGGGGTTGATTCTTAAGGGTTTTCTTTAAATAATATTATTTCATCTGCAAATAGTGACAGTTTTATTTCTTCCTTTCCTATTTGGATGCCTTTTATTTCTTTTTCTTGCCTATTTGTTCTGCCTAAGACTTCTAATATTATGTTGGATAAAAGTGGGAAGAGTGAAAATCCTTGTTTATTCCTGATTTTAGAGTAAAAGTTTTGATATTTTCACCTTGGAGTATGATGTTAGCTATGGGTTTGTCATATATGGTCTTTATTATATTGAGGAATCTTCCTTTCATACCCACTTTGTTGAGAGTGTTTATCATAAATGAATTGTTTTTGAGTATTGTTCAATGACTTCTCTACATCTCTTTAGATAAATGATTTTTATCATTAATTTTGTTAATGTGGTGTATCACATCGATTTGCAGGTGTTGAACCATCCTTGATCACTGAAATAAATCTCATTTGATCATGGTGTGTGATCCTTTTAATGTATTGTTAAATTCATGTTGCTAATATTTTGTTGAGAATTTTTGCATCTATGTTCATCAGGAATGTTTGCCTATAATTTTCGTGTGGCATCCTCATCTGGTTTTGGTATCAGGGTAATGTTGCCCTCATAAAATGAGTTTGGAAGTGTTCCCCCCTTTTTGAAATTTTGCAAAAAGTTTAAAAAATAATGGTATTCTTTAAAATGTTTGAGTTTTTACTAAATGTTTGGTAGAATTCACCAGTGAAACCATCCTGTCCTTGATTTTTTTATTGGGAGTTTTTTAAATTGCAGATTCAATTTCCTTACTAGTAATTGGTTTGTGCAAATTTTCTATTTCTTCATGCTTCAGTCTTGTTAGGTTTAATGTTTCTAGGTATTTATCCAGGTATGACTTCTAAGTTGTCCTATTTGCTGGTATATAGTTATTCATATTAGTCTTTTAGAACTCCCTCCCTTTTTTTCCCTGGGGTAATAATTGTAGTATCTTTAATTTCATTTCTGATTTTATTTGAATCTTAGTGTGTGTGTGTGTGTGAGTCCAGCTAAGTGTTGTTAATTTTGTTTATCTTTTCAAAAAGATAAGCTTTTAGTTTCACTGGTATTTTCTTTATCTTAGCCTTTCATTTATTTCTGCTCTGATTTTTATTACTTCCTTCTTATATTATTTATTAATTAAATTTAGACTTAATTTGTTCTTCTTTTTATAGTTCCTTGAAGTTTTAAGTTAGGTTGTTTATTTGTGATTTTTTTCTTATTTCTTGATGTAAGCACTCATCTCTAAGAGCTTCTCTCATAGAACTGCTTTTGCTGCATCCCATAAATTTTGGTATTTTGTATTTCCACTTCCATTTTCATTTGTTTCATGGTATTATTTGATTTATCTTTTTTCAGTTATTCTTTGATCCATTGGTTATTCAGTATCATGTTGTTTAATCTCCACATACTTACGAATTTTCTAGTTTTTTTCCCTTATAATTTATATCTAGTTTTATACCACTATGGTCACAAAAGATATTTGATATTATTTTAATATTAAATTTATTAAGACTTGCGTTGTTGCCTAACATATTATGTATCCTAGAAAATATTCCATGTGTGTTTTAGAAGGATGTGTAGTCTGTTGGTTTTGGATGGAATGTTCTGAATATATCTGTTACGTCCATCTGATCTAATATGTTAAGGCCAATGTTTCTTGGTTGATTTTCTGTCCAGATTATCTATACACTGATGAAAGTAGAGTATCAAATTCCCCTACTATTATCATATTGCTATTTATTTCTCTCTTTAGGCCTGTTAACATTTGCCTTATATATTAGGTGCTTCTATGCTGGAGCATAAACATTTACAAATGTTGTATCCTCTTTTTGGATTGATCCATTAATCATTATGTAATAACATTATTTGTCTCTTAGTAGTGTCGTTTTCAAATCTACTTTGCCTAGGGATGCCTGGGTGTCTCAGTCAGTTAAGTGTCTGACTTCTGCTCAGCTCATGATCTCATGATCATGAGTTCCAGCCCCATGTTGAGCTCTGTGCTGACAGCTCAGAGCCTGGAACCCAATTTGGATTCTGTGTCTCCCACCCTCTCTGCTCTTTCCCTGCTTATGCTCTGTCTCTCTCTCTCATAAATAAGCATTAATATCTATTTTGCCTGATGCAAGTATAGCTATCTCAGCTTTCTTTGGTGTCTATTTCCATGGAATATCTTCTTCCATCCCTTCACTTCCACTTTCAGTTTGTGTGTGTTCTTACATCCAAAGTGAGTCTCTTGTAGGCAGCACATAGATGAGTCTTGTTTTTATTGTTGTTGCTGTTGTTGTTTTTTAACTAGTCAGTAACTGTCTTTTGATTGGAAAAAGTAGTGCATTTACATTTAAAGTAATTATTGATGGATATGTACTTATTGTTACTTTGTTAGTTGTTTGTGACTTTTGTAGTCCTTCTGTTTCTTATTTTCCTCTTCGTTATTTGATGATTTTCTGTACAAGTATGTTTAGATTCCCTTCTTTTTATCTTTTGTGTATCTACCATAGGTTTTTTGCATGTGGTTATCATGAGGTTGCAAGTCTTTCTTTGAAATCTCCTAATGAAGAAAAGAAGACATTGTGTGGAGACGGAAGTGCATCACAAAATATATTACAAAACTTCCTAAGAATCTTTTTTTATTCTTTTTTCCCCAGATTTCAATAGCATATGGTAAATTACTTGTTTTTAAAAACAAATGTTAGCATAGTAGGCCTGATACTGCTATTCTTAGAAAGACCTGCTCACAAGTTTGGCTGTTATCTGTTACCTTGGATTTCAGGAATGTTCCCACCACCCTACCTTATAAAAATGGCTCACTATGCCTAAACTGTTTGTACAAACATTAAGGTTTATACTGAATAACTGCTTTCTTTTGGGGAGTCTGAAATTTATGCCAGGCAGAGGATGTCTGTGACTAGCCACCAGTAAAAACCCAGGGCACTAATCTCTAATGACCTTGTCACAATTTGTTGCTGGAGCAATTAGCACACCCTGTTCAACTCCAGTCAGAGAGGAGGCTTTAGAGCTTGTGCCTGATTTCCTCTGGATTTTCCCAATGTGCGTTTCCCCCCCCTTATTTTCCTTTGTGTATCTTTATTATATATATAAAAATAATTACAATGAGTACAACTACATAGAGGTTCTCCTAGAGAATCATTAAACCTGGGAATGCTCTAATCTCTTTTTTCTCATTTTCCTACGGAAACTTTAGCTGTGCTATTCAAATTCTACACGCCTTTTAAAATAAAAATTAATTGACAAAATGACATTATCAAAAACAATGAAGTAGGAAGCCTAAACATTCCTTTCACAAAAGCAATAAAGGTCTCTGGAATCTAATCAAGACCTTACCACAGCCTAGGGAATGCTCAGTGAAGAAAGAATAGCTACATTTCAGTAAGAGAGCTCTGTGTTGTTTAACTTACCTGCTACCATTACCTACTCTCTAGCAGAATGGATAACAATGAGATCCAACTATATACAGTCGATAACAGACTCATATCAGATACAAAGACACAAATAGATTGAAAGTGAAAGGATGAGAAAGCATAATAGCCAAAACATAATCCACATATTCCACTGTCTCACTCTTTAGTTGATGTTCTTAGGCAATGCTGAATTGGGGTGGAAACAACCCAAAGACCATCTACTGATTAATGGATAAACAAAATGTCATGTATCCATACAATGGGATATTATTCAGCCATAAAAGGGAATGAAGTACTGAAGCATTGAATGAAAGAAGGTATCTGTAAACATTATACCTTGCAAACATTATACCAAGTGAAAGAATCCAGATAAAAAAGGCCACATATTGTATGATTCCATTTTAATAAAATATACAGAAATAGTCATATGTATAGAAATAGAAAGCAGACCCATGGTACCCAGGGGTTGGGAGTTGGGGGAAGAGTGGGAATTAATTGACTACTTGATGAGCATAGGTTTCATTCTGGGGTAAAGAGAAGTTCTGGAACTAGATAATTATGATGGTTTTACAACATGGTAGGTATAATACAAGCCACTGAACCATCTATGGTTAAAATGTTGAGCTTTAGGTTATATGAATTTTACTCCAGTATAAATAATATAATTTAGCTTCTCTTAGCTTCTTTCAATTCTCCTCTTCCTCTAATCATGATTCAATAATCCCCATAAAGTTTTGGAAAGTAATAATATTAACAACAATAATAAAAACTAACATTTTATGTACTTATTCTGGGTCATACATTCTTTTTTAGTTTATTCTTTTATGTTTTTAATTATTTTTGAATGGGAAAAGATACAATATAATTTTTGAGTATAGTTGACATACAATGTGACGCTAGTTTTATGTATAGAGCTTAGTGATCTGGCAAGTTTATACATTATGCTATGTTCACCACATGTATAGCTACCATTTGTCATTATACATCACTATTATAATATTATTGACTGTATTCCTTATGCTGTGACTTTTATTCCTGTGACTTATTTATTCTGTAACTAAAGGCCTGTATCTCCCTATCTGTTCCACCCTTTATGCCCATTTCCCCATGCCCTCCCTTCTGAAAACCACCAGTTTATTCTCTGTAGGTCTGATTCTGCTTTTTGTTTGTTCTGCTTTTTTAGATTCCACTTATGAGTGGAATCATATAGTACTTGTCTCTACCACCATGACTTATGTCACTTAATACCCTCTAGGTCCACCCAAGTTGTCTCATATGGCACAATCTCATCCTTTTTTTATGGCTATGTAGTATTCTTTTGTGTGTGTGAGGGGTGTATGGGTATATCACACTTTCCTTGTCCATTCTTCTATTGATGAACACTTAGGTCGCTTTTGTATCTTGGATATTGTAGACAATGCTGCAATAAACATAAGGGCGTATGCATCTTTTCAAATTAGTGTTTTCATTTTATTTAGGT
Source organism: Panthera pardus (assembly GCF_024362965.1). Classification (NCBI taxonomy): domain Eukaryota; kingdom Metazoa; phylum Chordata; class Mammalia; order Carnivora; family Felidae; genus Panthera; species Panthera pardus. Next base: position 59,211,621 of record NW_026526810.1, on the reverse strand, counting down.
AAAAACACAATAGTAGAATTATTAGATCATGTAGTATCTTTACTTTTAATTTTTTGATGGATCTACATACTATTTTCCACACTGGCTGTACCAGTTTGCAGTCCATTCAACAGTACACAAGGTTCTTTTTTCTCCACATCCTTGCCAACACTTGTTATTTCTTGTCATTTTTGATCGTAGCCAAGTGTAGGGAAGTGTAAAGTGATACCTCATTATGGTTTTGATTTGCATTTCCCTGATGATGAGTGATGTTGAGCATCTTTTCAGGTGTCTGTTGGCCATTTGGATGTCTTCTTTGGAGAAGTGTCTATTCATGTTCTCTGACCGTTTTTTAATTCGATGGTTTGTTTTACTTGGTGTGTATTTAAATCCTTTATATATTTTGGATATTATCTCTTTATCAGATATATCATTTATAGATATCTTCTTTCATTCGGTAGGCTGGTTTTTGTTTTGTTGATTGTTCCCTTTACTGTGCAAAAACTTTTTTTTTTAAGAATATTTTTAAGACTAAGAGCACACAGGAGAAGGAGGGAGACAGAGAATCCCAAGCAGGCTCTACATTGTTAACGCAGAGCCTGACGTGAGGCTCAAACTCACAAACCATGGGATCAAGACCTGAGCCCAAATCACAAGTGAGACACTTAACTGTCTGGGCACCTGGGTGCCCCTGTGCAAAACCTTTTTATTGTGATGTATTCCCAATTGTTTATTTTTGCTTTTATTTCCCTTGCCTTGTTAGGCAGAGTCAAACAGTAGGTAAGCAGTAGCACTTGGATCCAAACTAAGAAAAAACTACATTCTGAACACTTTTTTTTTTATAATACTGTCTTCCTAGGCAAGAGGAATCATGGTGAAACTGCATGTGTGGGTCTTAATATTTTTTCACACTATAAATTCCTAAGGTTCTAGTCAGAGAATAATCTGAGGGATAGGTACAGAGATTTGCTAAAAGTCATTACTCCCTTTGACACCAAAAAATCTTTGAAGCAAGTTTGTATGCAAAGAGTGTCACCTCTTAGAGTAAGCTTTTTCCCATGATACACATCCTTGGAGTGAGTGGCCTTTGATGAAGAGCTTTAGGATCTCAGTGGTCTCAGTCTAGTGAGAAAGAACACAGCCATCTTCTGTCAAAGATCTTATTGCTTTACCTATGAAGTTTCTGGAGTCACCAGGAACTATTGTATTAAGTCTACAAAACTTCCACCACATGCAAAACAGATATGCACATTAGAGGTAGACAATGTGTGTGTTAATAGCAGCGACATCGACAATAGCCAAACTATGGAAACAGCCCAAATGTTCGTTGACTGATGAATGGATTAAGAAGATGTGGTATATGTATACAATGGAATACTGCTTGGTGATGAACAAGAATGAAATCTTGGCATTTGCAACAATGTGGATGGAACTAGAGTGTATTATGTTAAGCAAAATAAATCAATCATAGAAAGAAAGATATCATATGATTTCACTCATGTGGAATTTGAGAAATAAAGAGACGAACATAGGGGAGAGAAAGGGAAGACAAAATAAGATAAAAACAGAGGGAGGCAAACCATAAGGGATTCTTAAATACAGAGAACAAACTACGGGGGATGGGCTAGATGGGGGATGGGCATTAAGGAGGGTACTTTTGGGATGAGCACTGGGTGTCATATGTAAGAGATGAATCACTGGGTTCTACTCCTAAAGCCAAGACTACACTGCTTCTTAACTAACTTGAATTTAAATAATAATTATATATATATATATATATATATATATATATATATACACACACATATATATACACACACACACATATATATACACACATACATATATATACATACATATATATACATGTATATTACATACATATATATACATGTATATATATATACATGTATATATATATATGAAAATACAATAAAAAGAAGAGTTGGGACATGGGATAAGCACACTGAAGTTGGGCTTCCATATTTAAAAGAAAAAATAAAGACACACATTCCATATAAAGAAATTATGTTGTTTTTTAAACATAAATAATCAATTACAGAAAATACCAGGGCACAGTAAACAGCAAGTGGAATATAGAGGCTGATGGGGTTGTGATAAAGACCAGGCTCAGATACGTATGAGCTGCATGACATTGAGTAATTTATTAACTTCCAGGTTTCCTGATTTATAAACATGGGAGAAACCTACCCCTTAGGAGTGTAAAGATTAGAGATAATAGGTTCACAGATCCAAATAGACTGCCTGGCGTAAAGTAGATACTGTCCCTAAGACTGCACGCTGAAAAAAAAAAATCAAACTTGGGAATAGTAGGCATCACTAACTTATGCCTAAGTTAGACCCTTTCTCAGAGCATGAAGGCCTAAATAAAATCCCCTGTAATAAATACTTGTTATCTTGGAAACACAATGACCTAGTTTGAAGGACACTTCATAAACGTGAATGGAACTAACTAGTGTTAAGAGAAGTGGGAGATGTACAACAGAAAACCTCGTATAACCAATAAGTGTTTTCAGAAGAGGAAGATGTTATATCCAGCTGGAGAATCAGGAAAGGCTTTCGGAAAGAAGTGGAGAACATAGATAAGACCAAAGTAGTGAGTATTTCAGTCAGGCAGCTACTTGAGCAAGTAATAAGAAGTTGAAGAGTGAGTGGCTTGAGTAATTGAGTTTGGCTAGAGCCAAAAATTTGTAAATGAAAGATAAAAAGGCAAAACAGAAATGCATAAGGGCAACATTCTGGAGAGCCTTGCCTGCTAGGCAAGTGTTCAGGCTTTATCCAAAAAGCAGAGCTGAAAGTTTGAGCCTTAAGTTGTAGGGAGTTGAGAGAAATGATGGTGAAATGGACAAAGGCCTGTTTCTATAGAACACCATTTCACAAACTCAAGGTTCTGTACATCTGGCCCTACTCAATTAGGATTCCATGAATCAAATCTCTGCAGGTCACAAGAATTATTTTAAAATATGTAATGAATGCTTGACTAAATGTATACTCAGGTTAGAACTCATCATATAAATTGGGTGCTGAGTTAGCACTGAACTGTCTGGACATAGAAAGTCTCCTCCCTTCCTGAGTTTTTTTTTTTAATATCAAGGAAATATTCATAATTGATCTTTCCTTATTTTTATTCATGAGCCACAATTGACACCCATCTGAAATTCTGGCAATGTCTCTGTCACTCTTAATGATGCAGCTGAAGTGAAACACTTACTTAGTAAAAACCTATAGTTAACTTCTCCTCATTGCTGTCCTTGCTTAAAGTGTGTCCACAGGGTGAGAGTGTTGCTCTAGGAGGTTGAAGGAAAGTACTTGACGGAGTAACGTTTAGAATTTAATTTCTCCTGCTTGGTCCTCTTTTCTATTTATTTGCTGTCTGTGGATCCTTTCTCGTTTGTGCTTACTGTATTTACCATTACTAATTCCAGCTTCTGTAATCTTCCCTCTCTTTTATACACATTTTATTAACCAACTCCCTTGTTTCCATGCCAATGGGGGAACAGTAGAAGTACAAAGAACCCAAAGGTCATTTGCTTTTAGTTTTGCAAGGCTAGGTTATTTTGTTAAAAGTAGACTTACTTTATTTTACTTAGGAGTATATAAATATTGATTAGCATTGCCTGAAAAGCACCAGCTGGATAGTAGGACAGTGGAATAAATGGGTTATGCACTCTGCTGTGAGACAAGGTGGACTAGCCGTGGATTAATAATCTGTTATGAATAAACTTTTAAGTAGATAAAAGATATTTAGAGATTGATCAGAAATGTATGTGCCAGGAAAAAATGTTAATTCATTTAGATTATTATTATTATTTTTCAAATAAGTAGTTAAAATATATATGGCTTTCTTCTCTCTAAATAGAATATAATAGACTTCCAGTTCTGAACCATCACACATAGGACAGGACTAAGGACAGGCATCCATATGCATCTTCCTAAATGCCTAAAAACACACCTTCACATGAACATTACCTTATCATCTCAAAATCACCTCGTTCTAAACTAAGCAGAGCATTGTACCTCTAGAAGCAACTGGCAATCTCAACCTCCTCAATTGTCCAAACTAAAGATCACTCTGCATTATTTTCCTTTTTCAGCAATCTTTGCTGAGGGCATTCCTTTTCACGACTAAATTTGAATTCAGAGCCAGCAAATGTCACTCTATGAAATATACATGAGGATCAAGGTTTCCAATTCCACATGTAGGAAGCTCCAACCTAACAAGTAAAAATTTGAACAGATGGAAAAATCAACAACCCCTCTAAGATCTGTAAGAAAAGAGGGGACACAGGGCAATAGTGGCCCCTAAGATTGGACACACCAAACAGAATAACAATTTATTGAAACAGAGACAAGTAGAAATCATTGCAGGAACCAGTGCTCGATAGGAAAACCTGAACTATGATTGTAGAATTGCTGTACGTTCAGTGTAGACAACTCTGAGTGTTAAAAACTCCAAGGGGAGCCCCATAATTTTATGAGATTTATCAGCAGGTAAATCTGTGAGCTGGATCAGGTACTCAAAGTACATATTAGAGAAAAATCCTCTTGTGTTTCTGGCAGGGAACGGGGAAAGAGGACCATTTTGAAATGTGCCAGGGTACTTTGTTCTTCTTAACAAGTACTGCCCTCAGGAGAAACTACTTAAGTGAGGGCCTGACCTCTTAGGTTATTATCAGGGCCTGATTTGGGGAAAGGGAATACCTAGGTCCACTTTACTCTGGCCATCCTGGGGAATACATGTGGATCTCACAGTCCAGAAACAGAGGTTCACTAAGGACTGAGCACCTAATCATAGGACTATAGACCATTTTTTTTCTTTCTTCATGCCTCAACCACCACATTACTAAAGACCTATTTACAGAAGTTCTTTTTATTCAGTACCTCATGCTGTTATTTAAGAAAAAATTATGAGACATAATAAATGGAAAAAAAGAAAAGAAAAAATTTGAAGGGTGATGACAAACATCAGAACCAGGCATCACAGGGATGTTGGAATGATCAGACTGGGAATTTATAATGATTATGATTAATATGCTAAGGTCTCTAATGCATTACAGGTTGGTAATGCTGACCTCACAGAATGAATTTGGAAGTTTTCCTTCCTTTTCTAGTTTTTTTTTTTTTTTTTTGATAGTTTGAGAAGAATAGGTAAATCATTGGTAGAATTCACCTGTAAAACCATGTGGCCTCATACATTAGTTTGTTGGGAGTTTTTTGATTGCTGATTCAATTTCTTTGCTGGTTATCAGTCTTTTCAAGTTTTCTATTTCTTCCTTTTTCAGTTTTGGTAGTTTATATGTTTTTAGGAATTTATTTCTTCTAGGTTGTCTAATTTTTTGGCATACAGTTTTTCATATAATTATTTTCTTATAATTGTATTTCTGTCGTGTTGGTTGTTGTTTCTCCCCTCTCATTTGTAACTTTTAGTTGGGTCCTTTTTATTTTCTGATAAGTCTGGCTAAATATTTATTAATTTGATTAATTTTTTCAAAGAACCAGCTCCTGGGTTCATTGATCTATTATTTTTTTAGTCTCTATATCATTTATTTGTGTCTAATCTTTATTATTTTATTCCTTCTGCTGGCTTTAGGCTTCATTTGTTGTTCTTTTTCTAGCACCTGTAGGTATAAAGTTAGATTGTTTGAGATTTTTCTTGCTTCTTGAGATAGGCCTGTATATGTATATACTTCCCTCTTATGACCGCTTTTGCTGCATCCCAAAAGTTTTGGAATATTATTCTTTCATTTTCACTTATGAAATGAAAACTGCAGTTTTTGTCTTCTTTCATTTCCTGGTTGACCTATTCATTGTTCAGTAGCATGTTGGTTAGCCTCCCTGATACCAAGAGCAGACAAAGACTCCACTAATAAAGAGAACTGCAGAATGATGAACATAGATGCAAGAAATATCAATAAAACACTAGCAAACTGAATGCAACAATATATTTTTAACTGGAGGGAGGGGCCAAAATAGAGCAGCAGGGAAGTTCTCTGTTTCTCTCATCCCTGAAATGCAGCTAGATCAGCACTAAACCATTATGCATATCTAGAAAATTGATCTGAGGATTAACACAACAATCTGCATAACTTGAGCCTCAGAACTTGGCAGGTACATGGCGTGGAGAGGTGAACCGAGGGAGAGAGAAGCCATGGAGGGTAGGGAGCTGTTTTTGTTTGCAGAAAGAGAATGGAGACGAGGGAGAATATAGGAGAATCACTCTCCCTGAAAGCAGCTTGAGAGAAAGAGTGGAAACAACACAAGGGACTGAACAAGAAAGAGGGAAAGGAGAAAGGAGAGGGTTTCAATACCATTAGGACTCTATAAATAGGAGAGCACAGAATTGTAAACTCCACAGCTCAATACCTGATGGTGCTCTGGTGGGAAGGGTGAATCCCCAGGAGCAGACAGCTACATCTGAGGGGTCCTTGGGTCACATAAGGGGTGGCAGTTCCCTTGCCAGGAGGACATTTTGTAGAGGCCAAGCGGCATCCCCACAGACAAAGGTCCCAGGAGAGCCCAGAGAACAGCCACGTTTGCTGGTGTTGGAACAAGGACACTAGGGTGCAGCAAAGCCTGGCACCAGATGTGTGTTGTCATTTACCATAGTCCCCGAACTGCTGCTGCTACACAATTGTGTGAACTTTTTCAGGAGACTGGCACAGGGCTATAGTCTCTGGGCCTCTTCAGTGGTGTGCCACTGGGGCACCTGGGTGGCTCAGTTGGGTAAGCATCTCACTTCAGCTCAGGTCATGATCTCATGGTTAGTGGGTTCGAGCCCCGTGCTGACGGCTCAGAGCCTGGATCCTGTTTCAGATTCCGTGTTTACCTGTCTCTTCCCCTCCCCCACTCAAGCTCTGTCTTTCTCTGTCTCAGAAATAAACGTTAAAAAAATAAAAATGAAAAAACAATAATGGCATTTACATTAGCACCCCAAAATGAAGTACTTAGTATAAATCTAACACAATCCAAATAAGCTCTATATGGGGGAAACCATAACACTTTGATGAACAAAATCAAACAAAAAAATAGAATAAATTAAGATATATTCCATGCTCATTAATAGGAAGTCTCAATATTAAGGTGTCCGTTCTTGCCAACTGATCTATAGATTCAGTGTAATCTGAGTCAAAATCCCAGCAAGTTATTTTATGAATATGAATAAACTGATTCTAACATTTATATGAGGCAAAGACCCAGAATATCCAAAGCAACATTGAAGAACAAACTGAGAATACTGACACTATCTACCTCAAGACCTAGTACAAAGCAGCAGTACAGTGTGGTATTGATGAAAGAACAGATAAATAGATAGATGCAAAAGAGTTCAGAAATAAATCCACATACATATTCAAATGATCTTTGACAGAAGAGCAAAGGCAAAAGCAATACAGTGAAGCAAAAATAATCTTTTCAACAAAAGATGCTGGAACTATTGAACATACACATGCAAAAGAAAAACTATCTTGACAAGACCTTACACTTTTCACAAAAATTAACTCAAAATGGATCAGAGGCTTCCATATGAAACACAAACCTGTAAACTTCCTAGATGATAATGTAGGAGAAAATCTAGATGACCTCAAGTGTGGTGATGATGCTTTAGATACATTAATGACACTTTCCATGAAAGAAATAATTGATCAGCTAGGCTTGAAAACTTAAAAATTTCACAATTTCTCTGTGAAAGACAGTGTCACAAAAATGAGAAAATAAGCCACAGACTGGGGGAAAATATTTGCAGAAAGACAAGTGTGATTCAGGACTGCTGCACAAAATGCAAAAAGAACTCTTAAAACTCAGCGATAAGAAAACAAACAACCCAATTAAAAAATGGGCTGAAGGCCTTAAACACCTCACCAAAGACAATATACAGATGGCAGATAACCATATGAAAAGATGCTTCCCATCATATATCATCATGGAAATGCAAATTGAAACAACCAGTTACCAGTAGACACCCTTTAGAATGACCCAAATCCAAAACATTGACAATACTGAATGCCGACAAGAATGTCGAACATGAATTCCCATCCACTGCTGGTGGGAATACAAAATGGTACACTTTGAAAGTCAGTTTGGTGGTCTCTCACAAAAGTAAATATCAACTTAAGATATGTTCCAGTAATTGGTACTCCTCACTCTTTACCCAAAGGAATGGGAAACTAACGTCTACACAAATACCTGCACATGGATGTTAATGGTGACATTATTTATGATTGCCAAAACTTGGAAGCAACCAAGATGTCCTTGAGTAAATGGGAGGATAAATTAACTATGGTACATCCAGACAATGGAATCTTGTTGAGCCCTAAAAAGAAATGAGCTGACAAACCATGAAATGATATTCAGGAAACTTCAATGTATATTACTAAGTGAAAGAAGCCAATCTGAAAAGGCTACTTACTCCGTGATTCCAACGATGACATTCTGGGAAAGGCAAAGCTATAAAGACAGTAAAAAGATCAGTTGTTGCCTGGAGTTGAGGGGTCAGGAAGAGATGAATAGGGAGAGCACAGAGGATTTTTAGTGCAGTGAATATACTCGGTATATTATACTGATAAATATGTGTAATTATGCATTTGTCCAAATTAATCAAACGTTCAACACTAAGAGTGGGTCCTAAGGTAAACTACAGACTTTGAGTGATAATGGTGTGTCAGTGTGGGTTCACCAATTACAACAAATGTACCACCCTGGTGAGAGGTTGATAATAGGGAAGGCTACACACATGTGTTGGAGCAGGGAGTATAAGGGAAATCTCTGTAGCCTCCTCTCCGTTTTGCTGTGAACCTAAACTGCTCTAAAAAGCCAATACTTTTTTGGGGCGCCTGGGTGGCTCGGTCAGTTGAGCGTCCAACTTCGGCTCAGGTCATGATCTCACGGTCCATGAGTTCCAGCCTCGCGTCAGGTTCTCTGCTGTCAGTGCAGAGTCTGCTTCAGATCCTCTGTCCCCCTCTCCTTCTCTGCCCCTCCCTCCCTCCCTCTCTCTCTCTTTCTCTCTCTCAAAAATAAATAAATTAAAAATAAATAAAAATTAAAAAATAAAACAAAAACTAATCCTTTTTAAAAACGTTAGAGAACTAGGAAAAACATAAAAAATAAAAAAATGTGTTTAGTGCTATTTCCCCAGTCCCTTGTACAGTGTCCGATACAGAATAAACACATAAATTGTTCTCTGAATGACTTGAATAAATGGGTCACTGTCTGGTAAGAGCACACCACGCCAGCCATCACAGATGACAAAAATCTCTCAAAACAGAGATTAAAAACCTAGAGACTTAAAGTAATATGATGAAAATGAGCCTGGTGATTTCTGTTGTGCATTGGAGAAAACATGGCTCATGTTGAAGATGTAGTTGTTACCTCACCCAGGATAAATCTAGCTTTCTATACTGATGACACAGTGCCACAGATATTTTGAATTTTCACTACAAGTTGGACTTGTGGACTGTGGGGTAAAATATCCTAAATTTTTAAGTGTTGGCAATTAATTTCAAAAATACTTAAATACTCTTCAGGTCCGTAGACTTTCTCACAGTCCGTATTTTGATGATTGCTTCCCACGGTTCCAGTTAGCATGCTTCTCTGACATCGGTATTTCCTGAATGGTGGAAGTTCCAACTAGAGGCTTGACTGGATTCGGTTTCGATTTCCTTTTCTAATAAAATTACTTCATAAGTGGTAATCTGTATTTCTGTCAGGAGCCACACTGTGTCTAATTTTTTCTTTTTCTGATGTTTGCATTAGGGATTAAAATTTTTGATATTCTAACTTATCATTTCTTCTTCTTTGTTGACCTATCAGGTGAAATTTTCCTTGTCAGCTCAAATAATTCTGTACATGAAATGCAGAAAAAAAATGCTTGTTTCTTTCCATTTCTTTAATCAGGCTTCAAAATAAAGTGTTGTTTTCCTGGCATCCTTCAACTATGACACATTTTTAACAATTTTTTTAATGTTTACTTTCGACAGAGGGGGAGAGAGAGACACAGAGCATGAGTGGGGGAGGGGCAGGGAGAGAGGGAGACACAGAATCTGAAGCAGGCTCCAGGCTAGCAGCAAAGAGCCCAATGTGAGGCTCGAGCTCACGAGCCGGTGAGATAATGACCCGAGCCAAAGTTGGCCACTTAACTGACTGAGCCACCCAGGTGCCCTAACACATTAACAGTTTCAATATCATTATGATCTCAAAGACTTAAACATATTTTTATGCCTTAGTTGTCTTCATATAATATCCCTTATTAATGTGTAAGTTGTCCTGTGTAGGCCACTGGAGCCCTAAGTTGTTTTTTGAGATTTTTGTTTTGTTTTGACATGAACCTAATAGTCATAGAGAATTTTCTTATTTTTGGAAGTAATCAAATATTTCAGGCTCAGACTACAAATTTTCTCACTCAGCCCTATGAACTCTTTTATGAGAAAATTTGAGCATCTTTTCATCTGGTTAAGTGCCATTTGCATATAATTTCTGCAAATTGCCTGTTTGCATCTAAAGCTTTTCTTTTTTCTTTATGGCTATTGATCTTTGCTTATCTCTTTTTAGAAAATTAGAAAATTGTTTTTTTCATGTCTGGGTGGGTAGTCAAAATCCAACTTTTTGGACCAAACTGAAAGATAATATTCCCCTAAAAGATCATCAAATGGCTCTGTAGTTTAAGACTACATGTATATCATCTAACTAAAGAACTTATTCCAATATAGTACTGCCTCAGTAATTCTACTCCACAGAAGAAACTGTATTTTGCTCAATTCCATCATAAAATGTCCACTATTTGATTAAAATCTAAGCTGGCTTCTGGCTTCAAAGTCTTTAAAGATTTCAAAGGTTTCAACTTTGACATTATGCTAGAAAATTCTCAAATTAGGTAAGATCCCTTTCATAAGATCCAGTGGCCCCACATGGTTTGTCAGTGTGCACCCAAAGTAGGACATGTTCTCAAAGACTGATTCAGGTAAGTCAAACCTTTAGAGATGGATTTTTAGGTTAGAACAAAAGTTAATTCTTTTACAATGAGAACAGACTTAATTTTTTTTTTCTTAATTTCTTTCTTTCTTTCTTTCTTTCTTTCTTTCTTTCTCTCTCTCTTTCTCTCTTTCTCTGTTTATCTCTCTCTCTCTCTCTCTCTCTTTCTCTCTTTCTCTCCATCTCTCCATCAAATCTTCTGAAGAAGCTAAAAAGAAGTCAATAGGTAATAATGATGCTTGTGAGTCAGGGTCCCAGGAAGAAGCAGGTGGCACATACCAAAGTAGGTAATTGAAGAGAATATAGTTAAAGGTATATTTAGAGAGCAGTATGATCAGGATTTAGGGGTGACAATGGGTTGGGAAACCACCAAAGAAGTCTCAACACAATGCTAAGTATACCAAATGCTTGGCCTAAAAGGTCAAAGGGAATAGCTGTGATCAGAGCCTGGTGAGGGTGGTAGTTTTACTCTCTGTCAGAGAGTCCATCTGACAGAAGCTGTGGCTTTATGTAGAGGACTACACCCTGACCCCTCTTCCTGCCCTGTAACCTTCAACCGCTACCTCATTGGCTGAGACCAAGAGGAATTTTGAGTTAAATGAGCCTTGATGTACAAGCTGAGGAAAGCATCCTCCTGGAACACAGAGCAAGGCAGAGAAACTGGATCTGGAGGAGACTAGTCCATGGAGTCAGAGCCCTTGGAAATTCTAAGTGAAATTTATCAATGACATGGAAAAGCCTAGAGAATGGTTCTTTCCTCAGAAGGCTCCTATCCTCCCAGCTTCAGTATCTCCCTCGCTCTGACAATGCTCACAAATGTTCATATTCTCCAACTTATCTTTTCTTAGACTTCTTTCAGACCAACCTTCTGTGCTCTCACCTTTCTCTAGACAGGTCTCAACACAACTGATTCTTCTCCAGATTCTAAGTTCATCACATTTCTGAGTTAAAGTTGAGGCTATACTCTCATTACCCAGATTGATCTTTGGCATTCTAAGGACTTCTCAGCCACATAGCATAAACAGTCTCTTGGGTGATTTTTCTGCAGATAGTTATTATAAACATTTGAATTTTTTTTATTTCACTCTCAGATCCTGATGTCCTACATGGGGGAAAGAGGCTCCCTATAGATTCTAATGTTCTTCTGATGCTTTCAGACTTTTAAAAGTTTCTTCTCCCCTAAACAAACACACACACACACACACACACACACACACACACACACATCTTTCTCATGGCATAGTTTAGTCAACAAAAGTGTTCACTGAATAAAGAGAGTGGGTGCTGAAACTACCAAGCATTGTTCTATCTTTGTGTGAGAGAAATTGAAGTCTAACTGGGAAATTTAAGATTCATAACATCACAGAAGCGAAATGCAACTTGAAATAATGCAAACCAAGGATGGAAGAGGCTAATTAGAGACTACATTTGGATTTGGGAAGAGAAAGTGCATATTGGGAAAGAGAGAAGAAAATTGTGTATACAAACACACACAAAAGTATATGTATCAGACAACAAAATTCACCTGAAAGTGCTTGAAAACCATTAGGCAAGGGCCAGACTGAGTAAATTTAATGTTACAAGCATAAATGAGTCCGTGGAGCACAAGGCAGCTCAAGAAATCTTTTCTAAAGTTGAAAGCTGCATGATTATCCATGTTTGGGTAATGGTTGGAGCCTAACTTATGATACTAACATGGAGATGAATGATGTGGGTCTCTTTGTTACGTATAGGGCACAGGTGGTGATAAGAATGAGGTGAAGAAAAGCCTTTGTAAGGTCTCAGAGGAAAACACAAAGATGGTAACAATGTAGGAAATAACAGAACATTAAGAAGGAATGGTAAATTATGGAGTATAAGAAAAATGAGAACTTTAATTTCTCACATGGCCACCTTTAGGTTTTGATAGTATAAATGATACTTTTCACGAGTCAACTGAAACTTCACAACTGTAAGAGTATAGATATGTTATCAAAACTGAGAGCAGACAAAATAAAGTTGGCAAAGTGTTTCTTCTGAGTATATGAATTTCCCAAAGCAAAAAAAAAAGCAAAGGAATTCTGTAAATATGCTTAGGAGTTACCATCTTTCATGGCAAAGAATAATCAGAGAACAGCAGTCAGAGAATCAAGGTCCAGGAGAGTAATATATCATGTAAGTCAGGAGTGGAATGCAATGTCAAATGCCCAGAAGAAAAAATCATTGGTTTCTAAACAACAGATCATAAATATAGTGTAAGCTTTCATTTTTAAAGATTCTGTTGCTTCTTTGTTTCCTGTACTAAATATAACAATAAGATTTGTTAAACATGTTGTATGCACATAAAATAATTAAGTCTACCCAATAATTACTCAGATGATATATGGATCACAACATTCAATTTGTATTTTGCATTACAAAATCTATGAAGTACTACACATAAGCAATCAAATTATCTTGGATCCTGATAAAATATTTTTTTTTCTGAATAAATTTAAGAAATGTGATAGGTTACAATTTGAGAACTTTTAAAGTAATTATGACCAAAAAATGAGAACCATAACTGTGGGTAATTTGTGGTGATTATATGGAATGCTTCATGTACTTTAAACTTCCTTTTTAATGTTTACTCGTTTTTGAGAGGGAGAGAGAGACAGAGCATGAGTGGGGGAGGGGCAGAGAGAGAGAGGGAGACACAGAATCCAGAGCAGGCTCCAGACTCTGAGCTGTCAGCACAGAACCCCATGCGGGGCTCGAACCCACAGACTGTGAGATCATGACCCGAGCCGAAGTTGGCCACTCAACCAACTGAGCCACCCAGACGCCCCTGTATTTTAACTTATTTTAAGGCAATTTTGACTATAATTTGTTAATGTATGAAAGTGCAGTGTGTGTGTGTGTGTGTGTGTGTGTGTGTGTGTGTGTGTTAGGTCATAAAATGGAATACATTAGGATTTTTCTTATTGGTTCTTATTGGTAGATCCTGAAGACTAAACAGGTGACATTCATTTTCTAGTCTTTATTTAAAGAATGTTTGTTTTGCAAACAACTTTTGTTTTGCAAACTCAACTTTTTGATGTATGCTGTTGTATGTATTCTTTGAGCGGGAGGAGTTTCCTCATAAGGATTCCCAGAACTATGTTGCCTTAAATCGTAATACAGATGTGAGATCAAACTTCATTTGAGAACATCGAAGACCATATCAGGAAGCCAAGTGATGTCAGATTATTATTCAGCATACTAAATAAACATCCATTGTAAGGAACATTAAATGGACTGGAATTGTTCCTTCAATGAAAGCAGTGTGGGAGAATTAATGAATATCCTTGTCTGCAATATGGAAAATGGTCTAAACACAAGACTGGAATAAAACTTATTTCTAATCAGGTTGAATTAAGGATAGCTATATGTACCCAAATATAAACTCTATAATTATGGGGGTAGTTTACATGCTTCTGAATTTATTACCTGGTAAATGCCAATCTCCTACTAGTCTTAAAAAATTTGGGGGAAAATTTGAGTGAAAACTAAGGAAGGAGAGCTTCACATACAATATTATTGTCCCCGTATTTTTTACAAATAAAACTATGCTCTTAGAAACACAGTTCCAATTCTTGGGGTGCCTGGGTGGCTCAGTCAGTTAAGCGTCCGACTTCTGCTCAGGTCATGATCTCATGGTTCGTGAGTTCAAGCCCCCTGTCAGGCTCTGTGCTGACAGCTCGGAGCCTGGAGCCTGCTTCAGATTCTGTGTCTCCCTCTGTCTGCCTCTCCGCCCCTTGCACTCTGTCTCTTGCATTGTCTCAAAAATAAACAAACATTTTAAAAAATTTTTGTTTTAAATAAAATTAAAAAAAAAAAAAACAGTTCCAATTCTTTACCTAAAGTCAGTTATTCTGTTTCACGGACCCTTACATTCTTCATTACACACTAAAATTGAGTTTTTGCTTTTTCTTTTTAAAATTCAAAGATAAAACACATTTAAAAAGAAAACAAATTTACCATATGGAAGCCATGGAAGCCTAAAAGGAAAAGCTTTTCTTCATTTGAAAAGAATGTGTGTGTGTACTCTTCAAAAATAAAAGTTGTATTCATATTTTATATCCATTTTCCATTTTTATTTGTGTTTTCCATAATGAAAGTGGCAATTTTTATTTTTTATTTCTTTTTATTACACTAATTTCAATTCCAATGTAGTTAACATAGTGTTATATTAGTTTCAGGTCTACAATATAGTTATTCAACACTTCTGTACATCATCATTCAATGTTCCTTATGATGGATTTACTCTTAACCCCCTTCACCTTTTTCGCCCATCCCCCCACTTGCCTCTCCTCTGATATGCTTTATTTAAGCAAATACCCTCAGTTATTTTTTTCAAAAAGGACATTTTTTACTTGAAGCATACTTCAGAATACATGGTTCTAAAAGATATACACAGAACAACCCATCTAAGGAAAATAGAATATGCATTTTCTTCAAGTACATACAAAAGAATTGCCTACTTGAATCATATAAAAAGAGACAAATATTACAAATTTAAGAAGACTGAAATCATACCAAGTATATTTTCTGACCACAATAGTATAAAACTAAAGATCAACAAAAAAACAAAGCTGGAAAACAATATAAATATTAAATATTTAATATGCAAATATTAACACACCACACAAGCAATGGGCCAAATAAGAAATTAAACAGCAAATCAAAATATGTCTCAAAATAACAAGAAAAAATATTTCAAAACCTATAAGATGCAGCAAAAGCAGATGTTAGAGTGAAACTTATGCTATAAATGCTTATATTAAGATAAAAGTTCAAATACACAACATTACACAAGGAATTAGAAAAAGAAAAAAACATAGCTGGAATTAACAAAGAAAAATCAGAAATAAATAAAAAAGACACCAGAATAAACAATAACAGAACATTGAAAGTTGGACCAGTTTTTCAAAAAAAAACCAAAAACCAAAAAACAAATTGGCATTGCTTTAATTACATTTTTTTCAATATATGAAGTTTATTGTCAAATTGGTTTCCATATAACACCCAGTGCTCAGCCCAAAAGGTGCCCTTCTCAATAGCCATCACCCACCCTCCCCTCCCTCCCACCCCCCATCAACCCTCAGTTTGTTCTCAGTTTTTAAGAGTCTCTTATGCTTTGGCTCTCTCCCACTCTAACCTCTTTTTTTTTTTTTTACCTTCCCCTCCCCCATGGGTTTCTGTTAAGTTTCTCAGGATCTACATAAGAGTGAAACCATATGGTATCTTAATTACATTTATTAAGGGAGAAAAAGACTCAAAACCCAAATGAGAAATAAAAGAGAAAACAATACAACAGATAACCACAGAAATACATAGGCAAGTTTTATTTATAAAGTTAAATTGATATCTTTGTGCTGGTAACGTACATTGATAAGGCAGCCAGTATATAGCAATTTGACAATACATAAAGGCCTTGAAGAAGTTAATTCTCCTTCACTCACTAATTCTAATTCTGATAAAGAGTTTGAGGAAGTAATCCCCAAAATACAAATGCTTTATGTGTGGATGTTTATTACAGGCCTACAGTTGTGAAAAACTCCAGAAATAATACAAAGGGCCAACTATAGAGTAGTTAAGAAAACTGCCATATAGACTTGGTGGAATTGTGTTACTTCTGAATTATTATGGATTTACTACCAGGCAGTAGCTTGGGAATTATTACCATGTAATATTTTTAAATGATAAAAGCAATATAAATCAGTAGATGTTTCCTGATGGATGGATGGATGGATGAATGGATGAATGAAAGGATTTTAGATCTGGCACATTATTAATTCTTCCAGGCACTTTTTGTGTCAGTACACTTAGAACAATTAAGCACTAATTTACTGGGGATAACCACCAAATGAGATTTGCATAAAAAGAGAAAAGACTAGTCAAACACATAGTTTTTCAGTCTCTAATACAGTTTTGGCACTAGTTTTCATTGCCAACACAGAATTTTAAAGTAATTAACAGTTTTATATACACTCCATAATCAATAAAAAGAAAGGTCATTGATAGCACTAACAATAAAATGATTTTTTTCTATGTGCATTCTTCCTTTCAATTGAGGCATAATTGACATATAACATTAGTTTCAGATGTACAACATGATTCAATATTTGTATATATTTAAAAATGATCACTGCAGCCAATCTAGCTAATGTCTATCACCATACCTAGTTACAAAAATTATTTTTTGTGTGTGATGAGAACTTTGAAGATGTACTCTCTTAGTTACTGTCCAATATGCAATAAAGTATTAATTATAGTCACTGCGCTGTATATTACTTCCCCATGACTTACTTATGTTATAACTAGAAGCTTGTACCCTTTCACCCATTTAACCCATCCCCTACATCCTACCTCTGGCAGCCACCATCTGTTCTATATGAGTTGGGTTTTGTGTGGTTTTTGTTTGTTTTTATATTTTTGGTTTATATTCAATATATGAGTAAGATCAGACCATATCTGTCTTTCCCAGTCTTATTTTACTTACCATAATGCTTTAAAGTCCATATATGTTGTAGCAAATGGCAATGTTTCCTTCTGTTTTATGGCCGAAAATGATTCCTCTGTGTGTGTGTGTGTGTGTGTGTGTGTGTGTGTGTACATACACCAGATTTTTTCTACCCATTAAGCTCTTGATGGACACAGGTTGTTTCCATATCTTGCCTGTTATTGCCACAATGACCAAGGAGGCATGTAGTTTTTGTTTTTTTTTTTTTTAAGTTAGGATAAATATCAGAAATAGAATTTTGGATCATATGATAGTTTATTTTTAATTTTTTTGAGGAACCTCCATACTATCTTCCAAGGTGACTGTACCAATTTATACTCATACCAACAAGGCACAAGTGTTCTCTTTTCTCCATATCCTCTCCAACACTTGTTATTTCTTGTCTTTTTGATAATAGCCATTCTAAGTAGGTGTGAGGTGATAATCTCATTGGGTTTTGATGTGCATTTTCCTGGTGCTAACTGGAAACTTTGCATGCATCTCTTGGCTATCTCTGTCTTTTAGAAAAATACCTATTCAGATCTTTTGTCTATTTTTTTTAAATGAATTATTGATTTTTTTGTTATGGACCTGTGTTCTTTATATATTTTGGATATTAACCCCTTATCAGACATATGATCTGTAAGTTTGTTTTTCTCATTTAGTAGTTTGCCTTTTCATTTTATTCATGGTTTCCTTTGCTGTTCAGAAGCTTTCTAGTTTGATGTAGTCCTACTTGGTTCTTTGGGGGATATTTTTTGCCTTTAGTTTTGGTATCAAAATAAAAAAATTTTGCTACAACCGATGTCAAGGAGCTTACTGCCTATGTTTTCTTCTGGGAGTTTTGTGGTTTCAGAGCCTATATTCAAGTCTTAATCCATTTTGAGTTAATTGTTGTGTATGGTGTAAAATAGTGATTCGGCTTCATGCTTCTGCATGTGGCTGTCTAGTTTTCCTAGCCCCATTTATCGAAGAGACCGTACTTTCCTCCATTGTATATTCTTGGCTCCTTTGTCATAAATTAACGTCATTAATCCACATATACATGGATTTTTTCCCCTGGGCCCTCTCTTTGTTCCATTAACCTATGTGCCTGTTTTTATGATAATACCATACGATTTTGATTATTATACCTTTGTAATATACTTTGAATCGGGGAGTGGGAACTCTCCAACTTTGTTCTTTCTCAAGATTGCTTGGCTATTCATAACCTTTTGTGGTTCCATACAAATTATAGTATTTTTTGTTTTATTTTTGTAAAAAATGCCAGTTGAATTTTGATAGGGATTGCACTGAATCTGTCGATTGCTATAGGTAGTATGGACCTTTTCACAAATAATATTCTTCCCATCTGTGACCAATTAATATCTTTTCATCTGTGTCTTCAAATTTTACTTCTTTGGTTAAATTTATTCCTAGATATTTTATTATTCTTGATGCAGTTGTAAATGGGGTTGTTTTCTTATTTTCGCTATCTGAAAGTTCACTATTAGTGTAAAGAAGTGCAAGGGATTGTTGTATATTGATTTTATTACCTGCACCTGTACAGAATTCACTAATTCCAACAGTTTTTTTGATGGAGTCTTAAGGGTTTTCTACATACAACATTATGCCATCTGCAAACAGTAGCAGTTGTACTTCTTTTCTGATTTAGATGTCTTTTATTTATTTTCTTAACTAATTGTTCTGAGTAGAACTTCCAATAGTGTGTTGAATAAAAGTGATCCAACAGTGTGTTGAATGAAAGCACTAAGAGCAGGCATTCTTTGCTTTGTTCCTGATTTTAGAGGAAAAGCTTGCAGCTTTTACCATTGAGTATAATGTTATTTGTGGTTTCATCACATGTGGCCTTTCTTATGTAGAGATATATTACCTATAAACTCAACTGAGAGTTTTTATCATAGATGGATATTGAATTTGTCAAATACTTTTTCTACATCCATTGAAATGACCATAGAATTTTTTAAAGCATATTTATGTTGACAGAAAGAGACAGAGAGTGAGAGGGAGGAAGGGAGTGGGACAGAAAGAGAGGGAGGGAGAGACAGAGAATTCCAAGTAGTCTCTGCATTGCCAGCCTGGGTCCCATGCAGGACTTGAACCCAGGAACCATGAGATCATGACCTGAGCCAAAAATCCAGAGTCAGATGCTCAACTGACTTAGCCAAGTGTCCCAATCATATAATTTTTATGCTTCATTTTGTTATTGTGGTATATCACACAGGTGGTATATCACAAAGCACAAACTCTTAGTTTCACTGAACTTTTCTGTTGTCTTTTTAGTTCCTAATTCATTGATTTCTGCTCTGACCTTGTTATTTCCTTCCTTCTACCTATCCTTTTGATGTATTCCATAATTTCAGTTTGTTGTGTTTCCATTTTTATTTATCTCAAGGTATTTTTAAATTTTTTTCTTCACATTTCCTCCTTGACTTGTTGGTTGTTCAGTAGTTCAGTAGCATGATATTTAATCTCCAAATATTTGTTAATTTTTCAATTTTCTTCTTAGAATGACTTTAGCTTCATATCATTACAGTCAAAAAGATGATTGATATGATTTCAATCTTCTAAAATTTATTACGACCTGTTTTGTGGCCTAACGTAAGATCTAACTGGAAAATGTTCCATGTATACTTGTTTTCTGTTGCTTCTGTATGGAATGTTCTGTATATATCTGTTAAGTCCTTCTGGTGTAAATTTTTGTTTTCTTGTTGATTTTCTGTCTGGATGATCTATCCATTGATAAAAGTAGGGTACTATAACTTCCTACTGTCATCATACTGCTGTTTATCTGTTTGTTTATATTTGCTTTATGTATTTATGTGCTTCTATGATGGGTACATAACTATTTACAGATGTTACATCCTCTTGTTGAATTGACCACTATATCATTGTGTAATGCTCTTGTCTCTTTTTGCAGTTTCTGTTTTCATTGTATGTATGTAAGTTTGTATGTATGTATGTATTAGAGGCAAGCATGTGTGTATGAGTTGGGGAGGGACAGAGGGAAAGCAATAATCTCAAAGAGTGGGGCCGGATGTGGGGTTCTGTATCAGGACTGTGAGATCATGACCTGAGCTGAAATCAAGAGTTGGATGCTTAACTGACTGAGCCACCCAGGCACCCCTGCATTTTCTGCTTTAAAGTTTGTTCTGTCTGATACAAGTGCAGCAACCCCAGCTTTCATTTGGTTTATATTTACACAGAATATTTCTTTTCATCCCTTCACTTTGTGTGTTTTCTTAAATCTGAAGTAAATCTCTTATAAGCAGCATATAGTTCGATTTTGTTTTTTAAATCCATTCAGCCACTCTCTGTCTTTTGTTTGGAAATTTTAATTCTTTTACATTTAAAGTAATTATTGATAAGTGTGTGCTTATTGCCATTTTGTTAATTGTTTTATGGCTGTTTTGTTGTTTCTCTGTTCCTTTCGTCTCCTGCCCCCTTGCTTGAGGTTTGATGGCTTTCTTTAGTTTTATACTTATATTCTTTTCTCTTTATCTTTTGTGTCTCAACTACAGAATTTTGCTATATGATGACGAAGACTTTATATATAACAACTTGTATTTGTAACAGTCTATTCTAAGTTGATAACTACCTAAGTGCAAACATATTCTGAAGTTCTAAATTTTAGTCTTTCCCTCTATGTTTTGTTTTTGATATCACATTTTACATATTTTTAATTTGTGTATTTTTAAATTGTTGTAATTATGGTGTGTTTTTTAAACTAATTTTCTCTTTTAACCTTCATGCTGGCTTTAAAAGTGATTAATCCACCACCTTTACTATATATTTACCTTTTCCAGTGAGATTTATACTTTAAATATTGTTACTAATTAGCATCCTTTACTTTAAGCTTAAAGAAGTCCCTTAAACATTTCTTGTAAGGCTAGTTTAGCAGTGATAAACTTTTTTTAGATCTTGCTTGTCTGGAAAATCTTTTTTTCTTCTTCAATTCTGAATGTCAACATTTCTGGGTAGATATTCTTGGCTGAAAGTTTTCTCCTTTTAGTACTTTGAATATATTGTGCCACTCTCTTCTGGCCTGCAAAATTTCTGCTGAAAAAATATGCTGATAATCTTATAAAGGTTCTCTTGTACATAATTTACTGTTTTTCTGTTGATGCTTTTAAGATTCTCTCCTTGTCTTTAACTTTTGACATTTTAATTATAGTGTGTTTTGGTGTACATCTCTTGGGTTCATCTTATTTTAAATTTCTGGGCTTCCTGGGTCTGGATGTCTGTTTCCTTCTCCAGTTTAGGGAAGTTTTTAGCTATTAATTCTTCAAATAAGTTTTCTGCCTTTCTTTTCTCTGTCTCCTCTTTCTGGAACCCCTGTAGTGCAAATGTCGGTCAGCTTGATGATGTATCATAGATCTCTTAAGCTATCTTCATTTGTTTCACCTTTTTCTTTTGTCTTCTCTAACTTAATGAGCTTCACTCTTTTATTTTTTTAGTTTAATGTATCTTTTCTTCTGTTTCATCTAGGCTGCTACTGAACCCCTAGAGTGCAATCTGTTGTTCCATTACTCTGTTCTTTAGCTCTGTGACTTCTATTTGGTACTTGCTTGTATTTTCTGTCTCTTTGTTGAGTTTTTCATGTATTCATCTAGTTTCCCAAGTTCATGAGCAGTCTTTGTGAACATTATTTTAAACTCTATTAGATAACACACTATCTCCACTTTATTTGAGGATTTTTTTTCTGAGGTTTTATCATGTTCTTTCTTTGGAACATATTTTGCTGTTTCTTTATTTTCTTTAACTTTGTGTGTTGGTTTCTACGCATTAGATAAAACGGCCATCTCCCTCGGTCTTCAAGGAGTGGCCACGTGCAGGAGATCAACCTTATTGTTTGACTCTGCCTTAGTATTGGTTGTCTCTCAAACCCTTGTGATTGTCCAAGCGTCCGATTTTATTTTTAATAATTCCAGTATTTGAGAGTGTTCCAAGACCTATTGTGTCCCAAAGGGGAGGATCTCAGTCAGTACCTAGATGCAGGCTGATTGGAAGCTATACCCTTACATGGCAGCTTTTGAAGTATACAAATAGACACAATCCTGTGGGGCCACAGTGTAAGTCCCAGTGGCCACCAAAATTAGTATTCTAGAGATGTCTATTAGAAGCAGCTACAAAAACCAAGGACCCAGACAAGGGTATAAGCTCTTTTCTGGGGGATCCTGGTGAGCTGGAGTGGGCAGAGTGAGAGCATACAGTGTGTCTGCTGGTCTCCATTCCCAGAGAATATCTATGTAGGTCCCTAGATGTGTGTCAAAATAGACTGCCCTTCTGATTGAAGTTCCTGGACAATCAAATAGACCTAATTCACTGAAAGACTGGTGTGTGTTTCAGTCTGCTGTGTGTGCAGTGCCCTGGTATTATTGCTTAATCAAGAACTGTCCCTCTGATTGTTACAGTCCCATGGGACCTAGAAACATAAGCCCAAGTGGACACCAGAGCAATGAGATCAAGGAACATCCTTAGGGTGGCACCCACATAATCTGGATCATCATATATAAAAACTGGACCATAAGATGTGTGTAAAAATTCACCTCTAGGAGATAAGGTCCCTCTGGAGCATGGCAGAGGGAGAGTACAAAGATGGCACCTGTCCTCCAGGGCCTTAGAAGCTTCCTCACAGGCTGCAGTAATGAAGATAAGCTAGAAGGTCTCTTTCACAGAAAGACAAGGCTCCTCAGACTGTTGCCTCTTGATGTGCCTTGAGGGTGGTAGTCATTTAAGAACTTCTCCATTCATTACAGCCCTGTGGTACCCTTGAGTGTAAGCTCCACTGGCCACCAGAGTTGGAAAATTTAGAGGTGTCTTGTGTATAGCACCCATAAATATTGGGGCACCAGAGGAGGGAACAAGCTTCTTTCTGGAGGTATCAGTGAATTGAGCAAGAAAAGGGTGAGTGTAAAGATAGCACCAGCAAGCCTCCATCCCCAGAGAATACCCCAGAAGCCCTTTACATGTGTGCTAAATTAGATGCCTGCCCTTCAAGCCAATGCTTTAAGATAAGCAAATAAGCCTTTTTCACATAAAGTCTGGGCACCTCTCCGTTGGCTGCTTTTATACTGGGTCCTGGTGTGTGAGCCTGAGATTACAAGTACTTAAAAAAATTTTTTTTACTGTCTATTTATTTTTGAGACAGAGAGAGAACAAACAGGGAGGGGCAGAGAGAGAGGGAGACACAGAATCCGAAACAGGCTCCAGGCTCTGGGCTGTCAGCACAGAGCCCGATGCAGGGCTCTAATTCACTAACCATGAGATCATGACAGCCGAAGTCAGATGCTTAACCAACTGAGCCATGCATGTGCCCCACAGGTTGCAATTACTTTAAAAGCTGTTCCTCAGTTCACTATGGCCTTGTAGGTCATGTGAATGTGAGCCCACTGCTTTTCAAAGCTTTATGTCTTGGGGGCTCATTTCTCAGGTGCAGGTCTTAAAAGTTAATATTTCAAACTCTTTACTCCTCAGAGAGATATTTCAGGGTTTGAGTTATCTTCCGATTGTGGGTCTCTGTGCTAAGAGAGGAGTTCATGTGTCTGCCTCCTGTACCCACTTTGATGTGGGTTTTTTCCAAATTCGTCTGATGCATGGGAGTCACCCATCTAGGTTTTAGGGTTTTTTTTGCAGAGAAAGTTGTTCCACATGCAGCTACAGTTCAGTGTGCCCATGGAAGGAGGTGAGTTTAGGATCTTCCTACACTGCCATCTTAAACCAGAACTCTATTAGTAAATATAATTTTTTAAAAGTTTCCAGAGTATTTTTTTTTTTAATTTTTTTTTTCAACATTTTTTATTTATTTTTGGGACAGAGAGAGACAGAGCATGAACGGGGGAGGGGCAGAGAGAGATGGAGACACAGAATCGGAAACAGGCTCCAGGCTCCGAGCCATCAGCTCAGAGCCTGACGCGGGGCTCGAACTCACAGACCGCGAGATCGTGACCTGGCTGAGAGATCGTGACCTGGCTGAAGTCGGTCGCTTAACCGACTGCGCCACCCAGGCGCCCCTCCAGAGTATTTTTAAAATATGTCTTTTACACACATTTTTCCTTCAAGACAGGAAACCAAGAAAAACTTTATTTTTAAAAAATCTAGTGATGAATTGAAATAGCTCCATCAAAGTCATTATAACCTCACAACTGAACTGTGAGGTCCCCTAAACACTAGGGTGGGTAGGTCTGTAGAGACATTGGTGTAGGAGGTTGGTGTCCCCTTATAAACAGTTCTCCATCACTGACTTTTGCACTCTTTATGATATGTTGTCTTTAGTTGTCTACCTCTGTTAAAAGCCTTGATACTCACTGGATGATATGTGTATTGACCTGTAATGAATAACACTTTGTCCAACTGATTCTCACTCTTCTGTGAAAAACATGAACACATTTGGAAAACTGTCATATAGTTAGTCTAGGGATTCAAACAATGTCTGCGTATCCTAGAGTCTATCAATATTATATCTGAATAGAAATTTAATATAGTGTTTATCAATAGTCATTTTTGCTTTTTGGCATACTCAATATTAAAATCTGAAATTAGTCTCACAATTATTATGCATCTGACCAATGAAGATTTTTCTCTTTCTCTCAGAATTATAACTAGAACGACCATACAATTTTCCAGCCAAAACAAAATAATTTTTAGAGGAGAAGGGGAAACTATTTGTAATTATTTAGAGACAAAAATGTAAATGGAAGTGTCCCAGGCAAACAAGGACATATAGCCATCTGAGTTATAACAGTCGATATGAATATCCTTACAGAAACTTGTTAGCTTAGTTGTTTAAAAAGTTTTTGGTTGTGGTGGTGATTAATCTTCAATGAAAATGGAATTCTAAAGACGTATCATTTTCTAAGCATATTTCTTTATTTCCTTTTTAAAAATGTTTAAGGTTTATTTATTTTGAGAGAGGAGAGCATGAGCAGGGGAAGGGCAGAGAGAGAGAGAGAATCCCAAGCAGGCTCCGCGATATCAGTGCAAAGCCTGACGCAGGGCTCAAACTCACAAACCATGAAATCATGACCTGAGCTGAATCAAGAGTCAGCCACTTAACTGACCAAGCGACCCAGGTACCCCTCTAAGCATAATCCTTATTTAATTGCTTACTATTTATTGTTGTCATTAACATGATGATGATTCTATAGGATGCTCTGACAGTATGCCAAATTCTACTTGTAAGGTAATAAAATTGCTCATATTATGAGAAATCAAACTCACAGAATGAAGGAAAATAGTTTATCTAGTCTAACACTTTTATTTTTCAGCTAAAAGACTAGAATATAGGAAGGCAAAGTAAATACAGTAAATAAATTGCAGGGCCAGACATATCTCAGGTATTCCAATTGTCAATTAATACTTATCAGGTTTTTTAGCACATTACTTCAGTTACTTTACATCCATTTATTTTCACTCCTGAAGCTAATATTACACTGTATATTAACTAACTAGAATTTAAATAAAAACCTAAAACACAAGTAAATATATACATATATATATATATACATACATATATACATACATATACATGTATATACATACATATATATACATACATACACACACATATATACATACATATATACATATATATACACATACATATATACATACATACATATATACATACATATATATGTGTATATATACGTATATGTGTGTATATATACATATGTATATATTAACTTGTGTTTTAGGTTTTTATTTAAATTCTAGTTAGTTAACATACAGTGTAATATTAGCTTCAGGAGCTAATATATATACATATATATATATGTATATATGTATATATGTGTATGCATATATGTATATATATATGTATATATGTATACATATATATGTATAGATGTGTATATATACACATATGTATATATACATATATATGTACACACATATATGTGTATATATGTATACATATATGTATATGTATGTATGTATACACATATATACGTATATATGTATGTATACACATATATACGTATATACGTATATATGTATATACGTATGTATACACATATATACGTATATACGTATATATGTACGTATGTATATATATATATATACGTATGTATATATATATACGTATATACGTATGTATATATACGTATATACGTATATATATTTATTTATTTACAGGACAGTTATAGAGTAGAATAAAGTCACTTGAACCCAATCAACAATGTCATTAAAAACCACTGGAAAGGTCATACATACTATAAGAAAAAAAATCTGTTAAAGGCATCAGAGAGCTACTGAAGCAACCAGAACAAGAAGGAAAAATGTTTGCAGAGAGGAAACCACATATGAGCTTACATTCTGTAGCCTTTTTTCCATGAAGGCATTTGTTGATTCTATGCACAGGATGAAAACTTGAGAATACAGATTCTATGTGGCTAGAAGGCCATGGGTGGGTCACAGAGAAACAAGCAGTCTTATGAGATTAGATAAAATTGGAAGCTTGAGGGCTTAATATCACAGTGAGAAGGCATAAAGAACTGGGCTTGATAAGCAGCTGGTTTCCCCCTCAAGGTATCAGCTGAGTTCTGAAGCTACAAGGGACAAGAGCACATGAAACTAAGCCTAACACCTATGAAAAATAGGGACTTTTTTTTTTTTGCAGTCTTGCCTTACTACAAAAAAAGATGTTGAATATGGAACAACCCTCCCCCCCAACTCCTCCTTATGTACACATGCCACTGGCCAAAAACAGAGGGAAGGGCATTTCTGGTGAACATACCAGGTGCTACAATGAAAAGAGAACTACACCCTAAGAACAAGGATGGACTAGAGGTAATCTGAGCTTTACTAAACCTGCATTCTTGTCTTGGCTCAGCTCAATAATTGACAGGAGAGGCTTTATTCAATCTGCCTAATAGATTAAAAGGATGACCCTCTCTAAAAAAACATAATGTCTGTTGGAGTTCCTATGATTTTTGTTTTGTTTTTGTTTTTATGATTTTTAAAATATATATACAGCATCTACCATTCACCCAAAAGTAATAATACCTTGACTAAGGACCATTCAATACCCCCCTCCTCCACCCAAAGAAGTTTAAAAAAGAAAGGCAAGATAAGCAGGTGATCCAGATATTTGTTTTAGCATAGACTGAAATAACTTACTAATGATGTTTCTTTAAAAAAAAAGAGGAAAAGATAATACATGAGATGGAAAGTGGATAATTTCACCAGAAAATTAGAACTATGAAATATAATCAAATGGAAAGTCTGGAATTGAAAAATACAACAAAAAGTACTCAATACAGGTTAAATACAGAAGTCAAGATTCGTGACTTGGTTCATGAATGAATAGAAAATATCCAAACTTGGGTCACCTGAGTGGCTCGGTTGGTTAAGTGTCCAACTTTGGCTCAGGTCATGATCTCGCGGTTGATGAGTTTGAGCCCTGTGTTGGCCTGTGCTAACAGCTCAGAGCCTGGAGTCTGCTTTGGATTCTGTGTCTCCCTCTCTCTGCCCTTCCCCTGCTTTCTCTCTCTCTGTCTCTCTCAAAAATAATTAAACATTTAAATTTTTTTTTAAAAAATCCAAAGTAAAGCACAAAGAGAAACACTAATAGAAAAAAACATAAGAGACACATAGGACACACTGGAAAATACATAACATGTTATAAATTGGAGCCCTAGTAGGATAAGAGAAAATGAATGAAATAAAATACTTGAAGAAATAGTAGTTGAGACATTTTTAATTACTTTATTATTTCATTTCACTTCATTTTTTTTTAATTTTTTTTCAACGTTTTTTATTTATTTTTGGGACAGAGAGAGACAGAGCATGAATGGGGGAGGGGCAGAGAGAGAGGGAGACACAGAATCAGAAACAGGCTCCAGGCTCCGAGCCATCAGCCCAGAGCCTGACGCGGGGCTCGAACTCACGGACCGCGAGATCGTGACCTGGCTGAAGTCGGTCGCTTAACCGACTGCGCCACCCAGGCGCCCCTCTTTTCACTTCATTTTAATTATAGTTAATATACAGTTAATATATTAGTTTCAGGTTTATAGTGTTCATTGTTTTGTTGGTTAAATGCCACATAGGAGTGAAATCACATGGTATTTGTCTTTCTCTGAGTTATTTCACTGAGCATCATATTCTAGATCCATCCATGTTGGAAATGGCAATATTTCATTAGTTTTTTATGGCTTAGAAATATTTTATTATCTGTGTGTGTATATATATATATATATACATATATATATATATATATGTATATATATATATTTATGGATACAGATATATAGATAGCTATAGATGCATAGATATAGATATATAGATACATACATAGATATACCAGCTCTCCTTTATCCATTCTTATATCAATGGATACTAGGGTTGTTTCCATAATTTGGTTATTGTAAATAATGCTGCAAGAAGGACAGGGGTGCATATATCTTCTGTAATTGGTGTTTTTGAATTCTTTGTATAAATGCCCAGTAGTGGAATATATGGCAGTTCTATTCTTTTTAATTTTTTGAAGAACCTCCATACGGTTTTTCACAGTGGCTGTACCAGTTTGCATTCCCACCAACAGTGTATGAAGGTTCCTTTTTGTCCACATCCACATCAACACTTGTTGTTTCTTGTGTTTTTGATTTTAGCCATTCTGATAGGTGTGAGGTGATATCTCATTGTGGTTTTGATTTTCATTTCCCTCTTGATTAGTAATGTTGAGTACCTTTTCATGTATCTATTACTATCTGATAGATCATATAGATACCATCATATAGATGTCTTACTTGAAGAAATGTCTGTTCACACCCTATGCCCATTTTTATTATTATTATTTTTTGGTGTTTAGTTGTAGGAGTTTTTAGATATTTTGGATACTAACCCTTTATCAGATATGCCATTTGTAAATATCTTCCTCATTCAGTAAATTTTCTTTTAGTTTTGTCAATTGTTTGCTTTGCTGCACAGAAGCTTTTTATTTTAAATCCTAATAGCTTATTTTTGCTTTTGTTTCCTTTGCCTCAGGAAACATATCTAGAAAAAAGTTGTTATGGTTGATGTCAGAGAGGTTAATACCTGTGTTTTCTAATAGGATTTTGATGGTTTCAGGTCTCACATTTAGGTCTTAAATCCATTTTTGAGTTTATTTTTGTGTACAGGGCAAGAAAATGGTCCAGTTTCATTCTTTTGCATGTTGCCTTCCAGTTTTCCCAGCACCATTTGTTGAAAAGACTGTATTTTTCCTGTTGCATATTCTTACCTCCTTTGTCAAAGATTAATTGACCATATAATTGTGAGTTTGTTTCTGGGCTCTCTGTTCTGTTCCATTGATCTACGTATTTATTTTTGTGCCAGTACCATACTGTTTTGTAACTACAGCTTTGTAGCATATCTTGAAATCTGGGATTGTGATACATCCAGTTTTGTTCTTTTTCAAGATTGCTTTGGTTATTTGGGGCCTTCTGTGGTTCCATACACATTTTGGAATTATTTGTTCCAGTTCTGTGAAAAATGTTCTTGGTATTTTGGTAGGGATTGCATTAAATCTGTAGATTGTTCTGGGTAGTATGTGTTTTTTGTTTGTTTGTTTGTTTGTTTGTTTGTTTGTTTGTTTTTAAATATGAAATTTATTGTCAAATTGGTTTCCATACAACACCCAGTGCTCATCCCAAAAGGTGCCCTCCTCAACACCCATCACCCACCCTCCCCTCCCTCCCACCACCCATCAACACTCTGTTCTCAGTTTTTAAAGAGTCTCTTATGCTTTAGCTCTCTCCCTCTCTAACCTCTTTTATTTTTCTTCCCCTCTCCCATGGGCTTCTGTTAAGTTTCTCAGGATCCACATAAGAGTGAAAACATATGGTATCTGTCTTTCTCTGTGTGACTTATTTCACTTAGCATAACACTCTCCAGTTCCATCCATGTTGCTACAAATGGCCAGATTTCATTCTTTCTCATTGCCACGTAGTATTCCATTGTGTATATAAACCACAATTTCTTTATTCATTCATCAGTTGACGGACATTTAGGCTCTTTCCATAATTTGGCTATTGTTGAGAGTGCTGCTATAAACATTGGGGTACAAGTGCCCCTATGCATCAGCACTCCTGTATCCCTTTGGGTAAATTCCTAGCAGTGCAATTGCTGGGTCATAGGGTACATCTATTTTTAATTTTTTGAGAAACCTCCACACTGTTTTCCAGAGCAGCTGCACCAGTTTGCATTCCCACCAACAGTGCAAGAGGGTTCCCATTTCTCCACATCCTCTCCAGCATCTATAGTCTCCTGATTTGTTCATGTTAGCCACTCTGACTGGTGTGAGGTGATATCTGAGTGTGGTTTTGATTTGTATTTCCCTGATAAGGAGTGACGTTGAGCATCTTTTCATGTGCCTGTTGGCCATCTGGATGTCTTCTTTAGAGAAGTGACTATTCATGTTTTCTGCCCATTTCTTCACTGGATTATTTGTTTTTCAGGTGTGGAGTTTGGTGAGCTCTTTATAGGTTTTGGATACTAGCCCTTTGTCTGATATGTCATTTGCAAATATCTTTTTCCATTCCGTTGGTTGCCTTTTAGTTTTTTTGATTATTTCCTTTGCAGTGCAGAAGCTTTTATCTTGATGAGGTCCCAATAGTTCATTTTTGCTTTTAATTCCCTCCCTTTGGGGATGTGTTAAGTAAGAAATTGCTGCAGCTGAGGTCAGAAATTGCTGCAGCTGCTTTCTCCTCTAGGGTTTTGATGGTTTCCTGTCTCACATTTAGGTCCTTTATCCATTTTGAGTTTGTTTTTGTGAATGGTGTAAGAAAGTGGTCTAGTTTCATCCTTCTGCATGTTGCTGTCCAGTTCTCCCAGCACCATTTGTTAAAGAGACTGTCTTTTTTCCATTGGACATTCTTTCCTGCTTTGTCAAATATTAGTTGGCTATACTTTTGTGGGTCAAGTTCTGAGGTTTCTATTCTATTCCATTGGTCTATGTGTCTGTTTTTGTGCCAATACCATGCTGTCTTGACGATTACAGCTTTGTGGTAGAGGCTAAAGTCTGGGATTTTGATGCCTCCTGTTTTGGTGATCTTCAAAATTACTTTGGCTATTTGGGGTCTTTTGTGGTTCCATATGATTTTTAGGATTTCTTGTTCTAGCTTTGAGAAAAATGCTGGTGCAATTTTGATTGGGATTGCATTGAATGTGTAGATAGCTTTGGGTAGTATTGACATTTTGACAATATTTATTCTTCCAATCCCTGAGCACGGAATGTTTTTCCATTTCTTTATATCTTCTTCAATTTCCTTCATAAGCTTTCTATAGTTTTCAGCATACAGATCTTTTACAT
Organism: Panthera pardus; assembly: GCF_024362965.1. NCBI lineage: Eukaryota > Metazoa > Chordata > Mammalia > Carnivora > Felidae > Panthera > Panthera pardus. The sequence goes on along the minus strand of NW_026526810.1, from coordinate 59,179,867 downwards.
CTTTGGTTAGGTTTATTCCTAGGTATTTTATGCTTCTTGGTGCAATTGTGAATGGGATCAGTTTCTTTATTTGTCTTTCTGTTGCTTCATTATTAGTGTATAAGAATGCAACTGATTTCTGCACATTGATTTTGTATCCTGCGAATTTGCTAAATTCATGTATCAGTTCTAGCAGACTTTTGGTGGAGTCTATTGGATTTTCCATGTATAATATCATGTCATCAGCAAAAAGTGAAAGCTTAACTTCATCTTTGCCAATTTTGATGCCTTTGATTTCCTTGTTGTCTGATTGCTGATGCTAGGACTTCCAATACTATGTTAAACAACAGTGGTGAGAGTGGACATCCCTGTCGTGTTCCTGATCTCAGGGAGAAGGCTCTCAGTTTTCCCCATTGAGGATGATATTAGCTGTGAGCTTTTCATAAATGGCTATTATGATGTTGAAGTATGTTCCTTCTATCCCGACTTTCTCGAGGATTTTTATTAAGAAAGGATGCTGAATTTTGTCAAATGCTTTTTCTGCATCAATTGACAGGATCATATGGTTCTTATCTTTTCTTTTATTAATGTGATGTATCACATTGATTGATTTGCAAATGTTGAACCAGCCCTGCAGCCCAGGAATGAATCCCACTTGATCATGGTGAATAATTCTTTTTATATGCCATTGAATTTGATTTGCTAGTATCTTATTGAGAATTTTTGCATCCATATTCATCAGGGATATTGGCCTGTAGTTCTCTTTTTTTACTGGGTCTCTGTCTGGTTTAGAAATCAAAGTAATGCTGGCTTCATAGAATGAGTCTGGAAGTTTTCCTTCCCTTTCTATTTTTTTGGAATAGCTTGAGAAGGTTAGGTATTATCTCTGCTTTAAATGTCTGGTAGAATTCCCCTGGGAAGCCATCTGGTCCTGGACTCTTATTTGTTGGGAGATTTTTGATAACTGATTCAATTTCTTCACTGGTTATGGGTCTGTTCAAGCTTTCTATTTCTTCCTGTTTGAGTTTTGGAAGTGTGTGGGTGTTTAGGAATTTGTCCATTTCTTCCAGGTTGTCCAGTTTGTTGGCATATAAGTTTTCATAGTACTCTCTGATAATTGCTTTATTTCTGAAGGATTGGTTGTAATAATTCCATTTTCATTCATGATTTTATCTATTTGGATTATCTCCCTTTTCTTTTTGAGAAGCCTGGCTAGAGGTTTATCAATTTTGTTTATTTTTTCAAAAAAACAACTCTTGGTTTCATTGATCTGCTCTACAGTTTTTTTAGATTCTATATTGTTTATTTCTGCTCTGATCTTTATTATTTCTCTTCTTCTGCTGGGTTTGGGGTGTCTTTGCTGTTCTGCTTCTATTTCCTTTAGGTGTGCTGTTAGATTTTGTATTTGGGATTTTTCTTGTTTCTTGAGATAGGCCTGGGTTGCAATGCATTTTCCTCTCAGGACTGCCTTCGCTGTGTCCCAAAGCGTTTGGATTGTTGTATTTTCATTTTCATTTGTTTCTATATATTTCTTAATTTCTTCTTGAATTGCCTGGTTGGCCCATTCATTGTTTAGTAGGGTGTTTTTTAACCTCCATGCTTTTGGAGGTTTTCCAGACTTTTTCCTGTGGTTGATTTCAAGCTTCGTACCATTGTGGTCCGAAAGTATGCATGGTATGATCTCAATTCTTGGACACTTATGAAGGGCTGTTTTGTGACCCAGTAGGTGATCTATCTTGGAGAATGTTCCGTGTGCACTCGAGAAGAAAGTATATTCTGTTGCTTTGGGATGCAGAGTTCTAAATATATCTGTCCAGTCCATCTGGTCCAATGTATCATTCAGGGCCCTTGTTTCTTTATTGATCCTGTGTCTAGATGATCTATCCATTATTGTAAGTGGAGTATTAAAGTCCCCTGCAATTACCACATTCTTATCAATAAGGTTGCTTATGTTTGTGATTGTTTTATATATTTGGGGGGTCCCATATTTGGCGCATAGACATTTATAATTGTTATCTCTTCCTGATGGATAGACCCTTTAATTATTATATAATGCCCTTCTTCATCTCTTGTTACAGCCTTTAGTTTAAAGTCTAGTTTGTCTGATGTAAGTATGGCTACTCTAGCTTTCTTTTGACTTCCAGTAGCATGATAGATAGCTCTCCATCCCCTCACTTTCAATCTGAAGGTGTCCTCAGGTCTAAAATGAGTCTCTTGCAGATGACAAATAGATGGGTCTTGTTTTTTTATCCATTCTGATACCCTATGTCTTTTTGTTGGAGCATTTAGTCCATTTACATTCAGTGTTATTATAGAAAGATAAGGGTTTAGGGTCGTTGTGATGTCTGTAGGTTTCATGCTTGTAGCGATGTCTCTGGTACTTTGTCTCACAGGATCCCTCTTAGGATCTCTTGTAGGGCTGGTTTAGTGGTGATGAATTCCTTCAGTTTTTGTTTGTTTGGGAAGACCTTTATCTCTCCTTCTATTCTAAATGACAGACTTGCTGGATAAAGGATTCTTGGCTGCATATTTTTTTCTGTTCATCACATTGAAGACTTCCTGCCATTCTTTTCTGGCCTGCCAAGTTTCAGTAGATAGATCCATCACTAGTCTTATCAGTCTCCCTTTATATGTTAGAGCACGTTTATCCCTAGCTGCTTTCAGAATTTTCTCTTTATCCTTGTATTTTGCCAGTTTCACTATGATATGTCATGCAGAAGATCGATTCAAGTTACATCTGAAGGGAGTTCTCTATGCCTTTTGGATCTCAGTGCCTTTTTCCTTCACCAGATCAGGGATGTTCTCAGCTATGATTTCTTCAAGTACACTTTCAGCACCTTTCTCTCTCTCTTCCTCCTCTGGAATCCCTATTATATGTATATTACTGCATTTCATTGCATCACTTAGTTCTCTAATTCTCCCCTCATACACCTGGATTTTTTTATCTCTCTTTTTCTCAGCTTCCTCTTTTTCCATAATTTTATCTTCTAATTCACCTATTCTCTCCTCTGCCTCTTCAATCCGAGCTGTGGTTGCCTCCATTTTATTTTGCAGCTCATTTATAGCATTTTTTAGCTCCTCCTGACTGTTGCTTAGTTCCTTGATCTCTGTAGCAATAGATTCTCTGCTGTTCTCTATACCTTTTTTAAGCCCAGCGATTAATTTTATGACTACTATTTTAAATTCATTTTCTGTTATATTGCTTAAATCGTTTTTGATCAGTTCATTAGCTTTCACTACTTCCTGGAGTCTCTTTTGAGGAGAATTCTTCCATTTCGTCATTTTGGGTAGTCCCTGGGGTGGCTCTAAACTGCAGGGCACTTCCCCTGTCCTGTCTAGAGTAACTTGTGTTGGTGGGCAGAGCCGCATTCAGACCTGATGTCTGCCCCCAGCCCACCGCTGGGGCCACAGTCAGACTGGTGTGTACCTTATCTTCCCCTCTCCCAGGGGCAGGACTCACTGTGGAGTGGTGTGGCCCCTGTCTGGGCTACTTGCACACTGCCAGGCTTGTGGTGCTGCTTCAATGGGATCTGGCATATTAGCCGGGGTGGATCCGCAAGGTGCACAGGGGTGGGAGGGGCAGGCTCAGCTTGCTTTGCCTTTGGTGTTCCACTGTGGGAGGGGCCCTGTGGCACCAGGAGGGAGGCAGACCCGTCGAAAGGATGGATCTACAGAAGCACAGTGTTGGGTGTTTGTGCGGTGCAAGCAAGTTCCGTGATGGGAACTGGTTCCCTTTGGGATTTTGGCTGGAGGATGGGTGAGGGAGATGGCCCTGGCCAGCGCCTTTGTTCCCCGCCTAGCTGTGCTCTGTCCTCCAGGGCTCAACACCTCTCCCTCCCGTTGTCCTCTAGCCCTCCCGCTCTCTGAGCAGAGCTGTTGACTTATAACATTCCAGATGTTAAGTCCCACTGGCTGTCAGAACTCACTCCATCCGGCCCCTCTGCTTTTGCAAGCCAGACTCGGGGGCTCTGCCTTGCCGGGCAGGCTGCCTCTCCACTGCCCCAGCCCCCTACCGCCAGTCCGTGTAGTGCGCACGGCCTCTCCACCCTTCCTACCCTCTTCTGTGGGCCTCTTGTCTACACTTGGCTCTGGAGGGTCCATTCTGCTAGTCTTCTGGCAGTTTTCTGGGTTATTTAGGCAGATGTGGGTGGAATCTAAGTGATCAGCAGGACACGGTGACCCCAGCGTCCTCCCATGCCACCATCTTTCTCTAAGCATTGTGTTTGTTTTTTTATCAGTATTTTGTTTTTCCAATCCAAGAGCATGTAATATCTTCCCATTTGTATAATATTCAATTTCTTTCATCAATATTTTATAGTTTTCAGAGTACAGGTCTTTCACCTCCTTGGTTAAGTTTATTCATAGGTATTTTATTATTTTTGGTGCAATTGTAAATAGGATTTTCTTACTTTCTTTTTCTGCTACTTCATTAGTCTATAAAAGCGCAACAAATTTCTGTATGTTGGTTTAGTATCCTGTGACCTTACTGAAATAATTTATCAGTTCTAGTAGTTTTTTGGTGGAGTCTTTAGGATTTTCTATGTATACTATCATGTCATCTACAAATAGTGAAAGTTCTACTTCCTCCTTACCAATTTGGATGCCTTTTCTTCATTTTTCTTACCTGACTGCTTTGGCGAGGACTTCCAGTCCTGTGTTGAATGAAAGTGAGTTAACCTCCTTGTCTTATTCCTGATCTTAGAGAAGAAACACTTAGTTTGATGCTAGCTGTGAGTTTTTTATATATGAGGCCTTTATTATGTTGATATATGTTCCTTATAAATCTACTTTGTGGGAGGTTTGTATCATGAATGGATATTGTCAAATATGGACTTTGTCAAATGCCTCTTCTGCATCTTTTGAAAGGTTTCTATCCTTTCTCTTGTTGATGTGATGTATCATGTTGATCAGTTTGTGAATATTGAACCATCCTTGCATCCCAGGAATCAATCCCACTTACCATGATGATTTTTTTATGTGTTATTGGATTTGCCTTGCTAATATTTTGTCAAGAATTTTTGTATCTATAGTCATCAGAGATATTGGCCTGCATTTCTCTCTTTTTGTAGTGCCTTTACCTGGTTTTGGTATCAGAGAACTGCTGGCCTTGAAGAGTGAATTTGGAAGCTTTCCTTACTCTTATATTTTTTAGGATTGAGAAGAATAGGTATTAACTCTTCTTTAAATGTTTAGTAGAATTCACCTGTGAAGCCATATAGTCCTGGATTTTTGTTTGGGAATTTTTTGATTGCTGAATCAATTTCATTACTGGTAATCAGTCTGTCCAAATTTTCTATTTCTTTCTGCTCCAGTTTGGGGAGATTATATGTTTCTAGGATTTATCCATTTTTTTTTGTAGGGTTGTCCAATTTTTTGGCATATAATTTTTCATAATAGCATTTATAATCCTTTGTGTTTCTGTGATGTCAGTTGTTATTTCTTCCTTAATTTCTGAACTTGTTTGCATTTTATCTCTTTTTTATGAGTCTGGCTAAAGGTTTATCAATTTTGTTGATCATTTCCATGGACCAGCCACTGGTTTCATTGATCTGCTCCATTGCTTTTTCAGTTTCTATTTGGTTTATTTCTGCTCTGATCTTTATTATTCATTTCCTTCCAGTGTTTTTGGATTTTGTTTGCTTTTCTTTTTCTAGCTCCTTTACATGTAACGTTAGGTTGTTTGAGGTTTTTCTTGCTTCTTGAGATCGGTTCATATTGCTATAAACTTCCCTCTGAGCACAACATTTGCTGCATCCCAAAGATTTTGAACCATTGTTTATTTTCATTTCTCTCCATGTATTTTTTTAAATTTCTTATTTGATTTCTTGGTTGACGCATTCATTGTTTAGTAAAATGTTGTTTAACCTCCATGTATTTGTGTTCATTCCAGATTTTTTCTTGTGGTTGATTTCTAGTTTCATAGCACTGTGGTTAGAAAAGATGCATGGTATGACTTCAGTCTTTTTTTAATTTGTTGAGATTTTTATATTTCCTAATATATTATCTATTCTGGAGACTCTTCCATGTGCACTTGAATGTATATTCTACTGTTTTAGGATGGAATGTTCTGAATATATCTGTTAGATTGATCTGGTCTACTGTGTCATTTAAAGCCACTGTTTCCTTTTTCATTTTCTGTTTTGATGATGTGTCCATTGATGTAAGTGGGGTGTTAAAGTCCCCTGCTCTTATTGTATTACTGTTGATTACTTCCTTTATGTTTGTTATTAGCTGCTTTATGTATTTGGGTGCTTTTTCATGTTGGGTGCATACCTATTTATAATAGTTATATGTTCTTGTTGGACTGTTCCCTTTATGATTATACAGTATCATTCTTTGTTTCTTGTTATAGTCTTTGTTTTAGTCTATTTTGTCTGATATAAGTATTCTACCTTGGCTTTATTTTCACATCCATTTGCATGATGGATGTTTTTCTATTATTTCCCTTTCAATCTTCATGTTTCTTTAGCTCTGAAATGAGTCTTTTGTAGGCAGCATATAGATGAATCTTGCTTTTTTATCCATTCAGTCATCATATGTATTTGATTGGAGCATTTGGTCCCTCTAGCTTTAAAATAATTTTTGATAGGTATGTACTTGTTGCCATTTTGCTTCTTGTTCTATGGTTGTTTTTGTAGTTCATTTCCATGTCTTTCTTCTCTTGCACTCTCCTCTCAAATCTTCCTGGCTTTATTTAGGTATATACTTGGATTCCTTGCTCTTTAGTTTTTGCATATCTATCACTGGTTTTTGATTGCTGGTTACCATTAGGTTTGTATATAACATCTTATGCACATAGCAGTCTATATTATGTTGATGGTCGCTTGATTTTGAACCCATTCTTTATTCCTCTCCCCTTTCCCCCATGTTTTAGGTATATGGTGCCATTCTTTACATACTTTTATTTTGTGAATTTCTTGACTTTTACGGATATACCTAATTTAACTGCTTTTGTGCTTCCTACTTTTTTAAACTCTTGCTTATGATCTTTCCTTTCCCTTCAAAAAGTCTCCATTAGCATCTATTAGGATCATTTAGTGGTCATGAATTTAACTTTTGTTTTTCTGGAATCTCTTTATCTCTCCTTTTATTCTGATTGATAAGTTTACTGGATAGAGGTTTTTGTTGTTGTGTTGCTGTTTTTTTTTTTTTTTTTCTTTCAGCACGTTGAATATATCTTGTCATTCCCTTCTGGCCTGCAAAGTTTCTGCTGAAATATTAGCTGATAGCATTATGAGGTTTCCCTTCTAAGTAACTGTTTTGCTACTTTAAATGTTTTCTTTTTATAACTAGTTTTTGCCATCTTAATGACTGTGTGTCTTGATGTGGCCCCCCTAGGATTGAATTTGTTAGGGGATCTCTGTGCCTCCTGGATCTGGATTTCTTTCATTCCCCAGAATAAGGAAGTTTTCTGCCATTATTTTTTGAAAGAAACTTTCTGCCCCCTTTTCTCTCTTTTCTCTTTCTGGGATCCCTATAATGCAAATGTTCTTATGCTTGATGGGGTCACTGAGTTCCCTAAGTCTATTTTCATTTTTTATTATTTTTTCTCTCTCCCTTTCAACTTGATTGCTTTCCATTACTGTGTCTTCCAGGTTGCTGATGTGTTTTTCTGCTCCTCTACTCAACTATTTATTCCATCTAGTATATTTTTAATTTAAGTTATTAAGGTCTTCATATCTGATTGGTTCCTCTTTACAGTTCTCTTTAAGGGTCTCACTGAGGTCCTCCACTCTTTTCTCATCTAATGAGTATCTTTATGATCATTACTTTAATTCTCTATTAGGCATATTATTTATCTCCATTTTGTTTAGCTCTCTTGCTGTGATTTTTGTCCTATTCCTTCATTTGGGACATATTTCTCTGTCTCCCCGTTTTGCCTAACTCCATGTTTCCATTTCTATGTGTTAAGAAAGTTAGCTACATCTCCCGCTTTTGAAACTAGTGGCCTTAATGAAGACGAGGTCTTATAGTGCCCTGCAGTGCATTGTCCCCTGTTTACCAGAACCTGGCACTTCAGGGGTATCTCCTATGTGTTTTGAGTGTTGTGGCTGAGCCACATTTACATTCAGTACAGTTAATCTGCAATGTCTCTTTGTCTGCTGTGGGTAGGGTTTGGTCCCTGTGTTGTTAGTGAGCCAGTCTGGATCTGCCTTGGGCTTGATTTGGGTCAGATCTGGCATTTGCCAAAACTGCTGTGGCACCAAACTCCAGGGTGCTCTTCCTGTGTTAACCCCTCAGAAGCTTTTGTTGGTGGGCAGGGCCTGCCATCAGACCAGATGTCTTCCTCTAGCCTACTGTTGGGGCTACAATCAAACGTGTGTGTAGTTATCTTTTCCTCTCTCTAGGGAAGGAGCCACTTTAGAGCAGTGCTTGGCCCCATACAGACTGTTTGCACAATGCTAGTCTTGTGGCACCACTTTGGATGGACTCTTGCCAAAGGCTTCTTAGAGGTGGTGGGGCCATAGGAAAACACATGGTGCCAGCAAGGTCTGCATTGGTCTGCTGTGGGAAGGGACCTATAGTCACCTGGGAAAACTTGCCATGCCGGGGATGGAGGGTTGGTTTCACAAAACAGTGTGGAGTCAGGGTGCACTGTTGGCAAGCTAAGTGAAGAGTGTTCATGTTGCACTGCTTCCCACAGGTCCATATAACTAGGGTGGGGGACGGGGAAGGTAAGTGGTGCCCACCAAGACTTTTGGTCTTGGAGAAGTCTCCCAAATATCTCCACCACTTCAGCACATGTTCTGACATTAGTAAAAATCTTCCTGTGTACGCCATGTGTTTTTCAAACTGCTGCTTCTATGTTGTATCTCTGCAGGGCTTTTTTATGCTGTATCTTTAAGGGTGGGAAATCAGCTTCCTATTGTCCTCTGGCTCTAACAAAGTCAAGCCCACTGATATTTAAAGTTTCTGGTTTTAAGTCCCACTGACTGTAAAACTAGCAAACATCGGTCTCTTTGGTTTTCAAAGCCAAATGTTATGGGGATCTGTCTTCCAGTGAAGGTCCTCTGTGCCTGGAGTGGAATCTGCTTCTTTCCCTTCTCTGTGCCTAAAATATCCCTCCCTCCCTTGGACCATCCCATGGGTCTGTTTTGCTTCCAACCACATTTCTGTTTTCCTGTCCTCTTCAGTGTGGCCTTTCCTCTACATTTAGCTGTGGAGAGTCTGTTCTGCTAGTCTTTGTGTTATTTTCTGGGTAATTTACACTGACATGGGTGTTATCTAGTGGTATGTAGGGATAAGGTTAGCTGAGGATCCTCCTGTATCATCCTCCTCTGAATTCTCCTCTGTACATTCGGTAAATTGCCTTTCTGCTTTGTTGATGGTTTCCTTTGTTCAAAAATTTTTATTTTGGTGTGGTTCCAATAACTTATATTTGCTTTTGTTTCCCTTGGGAGATCTAGCTAAAGAAATATTGCTAAGGTTGATGTCAAAAATATTACTACCTATGTTTTTCTTCAGATTTAGGTTTTTAATCAATTTTCAGCTTATTTTTATGTATGGGGTAGGAAAGTAGTCCAGTTTCATTCTTATGCTTATAGCTGTGCAGTGTTCCCAACATTATTTATTGAAAAAGTTGTCTTTTCTGTATTGTATATTCTTGCCTACTTTGTTGTAGATTAATTGAGCATATATGCATGGGTTTATTTTTTGGGCTCTCTATTCTGTTCCAATGATCTATGTGTCTGTTTTTGTGCCAGTATCATACTGTTTTGATTACTATAGCTTTGTAGTATGTTTTGAAACCTAGGATTATGATGCCTCCAGCTTTGTTCTTTCTCAAGATTGCTTTGGCTTCGTGTGTGTGTGTGTGTGTGTGTGTGTGTGTGTGTGTGTTTGTGCTTCCATACACATTTTAGGATTATTTGCTCTAATCCTGTGAAAAATACTGCTAGTACTTTGACAAGGATTACATAGAATCTGTAGATTGCTTTGGGTGCTGTGGACATTTTAACAATATTTTCCAGCCCACGAGCATGGAATATCTTAACATTTGTGTCTTCTTTGATTTCTTTAATCAATATTTTATGGGTTTTAGAGTACAGGTCTTTTACTTCATTGGTTTATTCCTAGGTACTTAATTATCTTTGGTGCAATTATATATGAAATTGTTTTCTCAATTTCTCTTTCTGCTATTTTGTTACTGGTAATGCAACCAATTTCTGCAACTTTACTGAATTTATTTATTACTCCTAATAGTTTTTATTGGAATCTTTAGGGTTTTCTACGTATAGCATGTCATTGGCAAATAGCAACACTTTTACTTTCCTTGCCAATTCAGATATTTTTATTTCTTTTTCTTGTCTGATTGCTGTGGTTAGGACTTCCAGTACTATATTGAATAAAAATGGCAAGAATGGACATCCTTGTCTTGTTCCTGATCTTATAAGAAATGCTCTCAGTTTTTCACTTGGTTTTTAACTATGATGTTAGCTGTGGTTTTGTTATACATGGCCTTTATCATGCTGAGGTATGTTCCCTTTAAACCCACTTTGAGAGCTTTTTATCATGAACCGATGATTAATCTTGTTAAATGCTTTTTCCATATTTGAGATTATCATATGATTTTTTTCCTTCATTTTGTTAATGTGGTTTATCATGTTGATTAATTTGTGAATATTAAACTGTCTTTGCATCCCTGGAATAAATCCCACTTGATTGTGGTGAATAATTCTTTTGAAGTATTGTTGAATGCAATTTGCTAATATTTTGTTGAGTTTTGTATCTATTTTCATCAGGGATATTGGCCTATGGGTTTCTCTTTCTTTCTGTACTGTCTGGTTTTGTTGTCAGGGTAATAGTCTTGCAGAATGTGTTTAGAAATTTTTCTTAAATTTTTTGGAATAGTTTTTTAAGAAGTATTAACTCTTTAAATGTTTGGTAGAATATACCTGTGAATTAATCTGGCCCTGGACTTTTATTTGTTGGGAGTTTGATTACTGATTCAATTTTGTGATTAATTGGTTTGTTCAGATTTTGTATTTCTGATTCAGTTTTTAAAGATTATATGTTCATAGCAATTTATGCATTTCTTCTAAGTTTCCAAGCATATAATTTTTTCTGATAGTCTCTTATAATTCTTTGTATTTCTTTGTTGTTACTTGTTACTTTTTCTCTTATGTTTCTAATTTTATTTATTTGGATTTTCTCCTTTTCTGATGAGTCTGGTTAAAGTTGTATCAGTTCTGTTATCTTTTCAAAGAACCAGCTCTGGTTTCATTGATCTTTTCTGATTTTTTGTTTCTATCTTACTTATTTTTGTTCTGATCTTTATTATTTCCTTCCTTCTACTAACCTTGAGTTTTATTCTTTTATTTTCTAATTCCTTTGAATTATGTAGCATTTTAGTTAGATGAGAACAAGATGAAGTTATTGTGATAGTTATAGATAAGAGATTTTGAAACTGACCTTTTCTGACTTCCTACAACCAGACCCTGGAGTGACTTAAATACAATGTAGAAGGTAGGGTATTAGAAAGGAGCATCTTGATAAAGGTGTAGAAAAAATAGATTAATATGCTGATTTTTCTTCTACCTTCCACCCATTCACCAATCCATTCTGTATCCTCTGCCCTGCTCAGTGTCCCAGTTGGCTGATTTCTACAGACTGAATCAGCAACTGGGCTCCTTTGCTCTCTGGCTGGGTTCAGCCAGTAGGAAATACCAGGTGGAGGACAACATGTTTGGGGTATTTCTTCCCTGTCCTCTGCTTTGGCCTTACCCCTCTAGAAATAGCTGCCTTTATGACTCTAGCTCTCTCTGAGCTCCAGTAATAGTTTTCCCATTTGCTTCTTAAGCCTTAGAGGTATTAACACTATTTTCTGTTGCTGGTTTCTAGGTTCATCATCCTTTATTTGTTCCCTTTCCCTGGTAAGAACTCAGTAGTTGCATAAATTTCCCAAAGAGACCTATTTAGTTTGTTATATAACCTTGTCATGGCCTTCCTGTTCATGGCCACTAAAGGATTGGTGGCAATTTTTGGTCCCTGTGTTTATCTATATCTTATACCTTGTGACAACTTCCTGAACTTTGGAAACATCTTTAATAATAGTCAAACTATGTCAAAATAGTCAAACATAGTCAAACTATGACTAGCAAAGGCCCAGAGTCCCAGTTCAAGTCCAGCCACCAAAACAGGTCACTTTATTATTTTTTATTTATTTTGAGGGAGAGTGTGTGCATGAGCAGGGTACAGGGCAGAGAGGGAGAGAGAGAATCTCAAGCAGGCTCCACACTGTCAGTGAAGAGCCCAGCGTGGGGCTCGATCTCACAAACTGAGATCAGGACCTGAGCTGCAATCAAGACTTGGATGCATAACCAACTAAACCACTCAGGTGTCCCAAGAGAGAGAGGTCACTTTAAATTACAGACTATGTGGGATACTTAGAAACTCCTGGCAGAAACAGTGCAGACCCCCAAGAAACATTGGAATAAGACTACAGTATTTAGAATCTTCCAGGCTTGGAGTAAATTTCTGCTCAAGACCTCTCCAATACAAACTGGAAGCTCTGAGGGCATCTCATGCTCCCAGAAACGTCTGCAGCTGCCTCTGGACTCAAAATATATCTCTGGGAGCAAAAGTTGTCCTTAAGTAACTGAGTAAAAAGCACTCCTGGATCCTCCCGTATCATCTCTCTGCTTCAAACCACAAATGGACAGGCCGTCTTGCTTAAAACTCTAGTGGCTCTATGTGTGTATTTTTCCATGATAAGCACGGATTTGATCAAATCTGAAAACCCTACATAATGTATGCCAAGCACATTCGGATTCATTTGCATGTAAATCATCACAGATGATGCTTTATAAAGATTTCTAAGATGCCTCTTAATAAGCATTTTCAAGCCTCTTTTATTTTTCTGTAAACACTCTCTTTAATCTCAAGTTCTGGAAGGTTTGAATTTGGTTTGAAATGGCAAGCCCAGGAATTTTGAGCAGATCCTGACAGGCCCCAGTTCTCCCAGTCCTACTTTTCATCCGTCAGAGATTGACTCAGAATCCCTTGGCCAGACGGATGAAGAGTCCCAGCTGTCAACTCACGTCTCCCACTGGTACTTTATACTCATTGGCTTTAAAAACAAGAGTGTTTTCATGTTTTAAATGCTCATTTACAAACCGTTTCTCATCTCTTGAGTTTCTGCAATGTTCCCTCTGAAGCCTCTATGCTCCCAGGGGAATTTTCCCTGGTTTAGGAATAAATAGGAAGAAGGGGGGTGGGAAGAACATCCCTCTTCTGATAAGCTGTCCCAGCTGACAAGCCCTTCCCCTTGGACCCATCCACTTAGATCAGTGAACATTTCACAGGCTTAACCAGTTATCTTCACAGGAAGACAAGGCCATTACACAGTCACACATATAAAGAGGTACACATTAAAAATGCTTCCCACAGATTGCACATAGGAAAAAACAAAACTAAGTTTCCCATCTTATTCAACCTTACAGAAATATCCTTCTCCTCTCATTCAATTGCTCTTTAAACCATTCATTTTGTTATTGTTTCTTCACGATTTCTCAAAAAACCTTCCACTACCCCTCTCTTACTCAGTGTCATCATTTGTTCTGTATGTTTTTTTATAGGCACATTTTCTATAACATGTACACAGAGACTGACAAATGTGCGATTTGGAAATTTGCTTTTTTAGTGACATATCTCAGTGACTGGTATCAGTATTTGTCTGAATTCAACATAGATAAAATGAGTCAGTTTTTGTAGGATCTGGATCTATACCCTGTCAGCATCTTCTGAATGTGGTCCACAAATATATAAGAAATGAGTGAATTCAGGAATTAAAATGTACCATGGCTGATTATTAAAGTATATTTTATTCATATTTTATTGAAGTATAAGTGGCATACAATATCCTATTAGTTTTAGGTGTACATCATGGTGATATATTTTTGTACATTATGAAATTATCTGCACAATGAATTAGTTACCATTTGTCACCAAAGTTATTACAATATGCTGACTATATTCTTTATGCTGCACATTACATCCCCATGGCTTATTTAGTTTATAACTGAAATTTTGTATCTCTTAATCTTCCTCACTGATTTTGTGTGCTCCCCAACCATGTTTCCCTCTGGTAACGAAGTTTCTTTCCTATATTCATGAATCTGTTCCTGTGTTGTTTTATTTTGTTCATTTGTTTTAGTTTGTTAGATTTCATATGTAAGTGGAGTCATATGGTATTTGTCTCTTTCTGACTTACCTCACTTAGTATTATACCCTCTAGGTTCATTGATGTTGCAAATAAGATTTGATTTTTTATGGCTAAATAATATTCCATTAGTAATATGGCTAATGGAATATTATGTGTACATACATACATATTTTTTTTCAGATGAATACCTAGAAGGGGAATTGTTGGATTGTAGGATAGTTGTATTTTTAATTTTCAGAGGAAGTTCTGTACTGTTTCCCATAGTAGTTGGATTAATTTACATCCCTACCAACAGTGTATGAAGGTTCCCTTTTCTACATATCCATGCCAACACATATTAATTTTTTAATAGCCAATCTGATATGTGTAAGGTTCTCAGTGTGGTTTTGACATGCATTTTTCTGATGATTAGTGATATTGAGCATCTTTTCATGTGCCTGTTGGCTGGCTGTAGGTCTAATTTGGAAAAAGGTGTATTCAAGTCCTCTGCCCATTTTTTAATGGAATTATGTGCTTTTTTGATATTTTTGTACATCCTTTATATATTTTGGATATTAAACCCTTTAGTAAATGTATGATTTGCAAATATCTTCTCACATTCAGTATGTTGCCTTTTAAAAAATGTTTTGAAAAAGTTTTAATTTTATTTAAGTCCAAATTAGTGTTGATGCTTTCCTTTGCTGTGCAAAAACTTTTTAGTTTGATGTAGTCCCATTTGTTTAACTTTTGTTGCCCTTGCCTGAAGAGACTGGTCCAAAAAAACATTGCATATAGTGTGAGATAATGGTCCAATTTTATTTTTTGCATGTAGCTGTCATTGAAGAGACTCTTCTCCCCATTGTTTTTTTCTTGCCTCCTTTGTCATAGATCAGTTGACTATATATGTGTGAGCTAAAGTATATTTTAATTTTTAAAAATGTTTAAGTTTTTTATTTATTTTGAGAGAAAGACAGTGTGAGTCAGAGGGATAGAGGGAGATAGAGAATTCTAAGCAGGCTCAGCACTGCCAGCACAGAGCCTAATGTGGCCCAGAACCCATGAAACTGTGAGATCATGACCGGAGCCAAAACCAAGAGTCAGATGCTTAACTGACCTAGCTACCCAGCCACCCCAACTATATTTTAAATACTACCAGAAATAGGTTTTGTTTAGGTCCCTAAACTGGCTAAAACACAATAATGATTATATCAGTAAAATAGTAATAATTATTATATTATTATGTAACTAACGCTTTATGGTCCCCAATCTACTTTCACACATAACCTCATTTTTCATCTTGAAATACAGATTCAATTTATTTGGAAGCTGTGTCTTTCCCAATGTTAAAAGCATATAGTATCTTTTGCTATGATATCCATGATAGGACTGTGAAATTGTTTCCTCAAAATCCTGTGCCAAATATATAAGAAAGCTGCTTGAGCACAAATGTCCATGGACTGATGAATGGATAAAGACTCAGTGCTCATCACAAGTTCCCTCCTTAATACTCATCACCCATTTAGTCCTTCCTCCCCATTCCTCTGCAGCAACCCTTAGTTTGTTCTCTATACTTAAGACTCTCTCTTATGGTTTGCTACCCTTTTTTTTTCTTCCTCCTATGTCCATCTGTTTTGTTTCTTAAATTTCACATACAAGTGAGATTGTATGTGCCAAAATATATAAGAAAGCTGCTTGAGCATAAATGTCCATCGACTGATGAATGGATAAAGGTGTGGTATATACATATACAATGGGATATTACTCATCCAGCAAAAAGAATGAAATCTTGCCATTTGCAACAACATGGATGGAGCTAGAGTGTATTACACTAAGCAAAATAAGTCCGAGAAAGGCAAATGCCATACAATCTCACTTGTATGTGAAATTTAAGAAACAAAACAGATGAACATAGAAGAAGAAAAAAAAAGGGTAGCAAACCATAAGAGAGACTCTTAAGTATAGAGAACAAACTAAGGGTTGCTGGAGAGGAGTGGGGAGGAAGGGCTAAATGGGTGATGAGTATTAAGGAGGGAACTTGTGATGAGCACTGGGTGTTAAGCTCACAAAAGCATGCACTGGAATATTAGGTGGTCATAAAAAATATGAGATCTTGCCATTTGCAACAGCATGGATGGGCCTAAAGGACAATATGCTAAGTGAAATAAGACCGAGAAATATAAATACCTCATGATTTCACTTACATGTGGAATCTGAAACAAAACAAAGGTTGTATGTAAGTGATGAATCACTAAATTCTAATACTGAAATTAATATTACACTGTTTATTAACTAGAGTTTAGATACAAATTTGAAATGTTAAGAAAAAGAAAGATGATTGGATTCTTCAATACATTACACTTTCTGTGTATGATAAAATATATATCAGATGTCTCTTCTCCTCTCAACCCTACTGTAATGGTTTGAATACAGACCAATACTACATTGGTTTGAGTGAGACTGGGTGGCTCATTTGGTTAAGCATCTGACTCTTGATTTCAGCTCAGGTTATGATCTTGCAGTTTGTGAGACAGACCCCCACATCGGGCTCTTTGTTGACAGTGCGGAGCCTGCTTTAGATTCTCTGTCTCCCTCTCCCACCCCCCTCTCAAAATAATAATAATAAAAAAGAATACATATCAAAATGCTATAATACTCAATAATGGAATGGAACAAACAAATTAGAGGCCTGTTTCCCTGTCATAACAGTTCAGAGATTAGCAGTAAGGCTGGAGGCTTCACTTACTTTGTCCACAGGATCTTTAGTACGCAGGCTGCTAGATTCATTCTGGATATGTGGTTTCCATCTCTGGGCTCAAGGCACCTGCTCCAGCTGTTGGCATTTTCTAGCCCAGAGAAGAATACAGGAAGAGAGAAGGAAATTAACATATGTGCCATAGTCTTTAAGGTCAAACCTTAAGATGTTACTTTCTGTCAAGCCTGTTGAAAGAACCTAGTCACTGAATCACACCTTATCCTAAGGGAGGCTGGGAAATATGGTGCCTAGCTAACTTGCCACATGCCCTGCTGAGACCCAGAGGTGGATCAACAGTGGGGAGGTTCTATTGCTGAAATGAAGAAGAAGTAAACGGACGCTGGGAGAAAATTAGCAGCGTCTGCCACAGTTTGGTCAAACCGTATCTGTATACTTGTATGTTTCCTTGTCTGAAAGTTGGGACGAGGAGAGGATGGTTCTGAAAAATAATTGCAAGAGGAAACCAAGGGCAAAAATAGAATCCCACAGCATTTTTTCCATCGTTAAAGGAAAGGAGCATGCTGAAGATAACATGGAGTCAGCCACTGGCACATCTTTTCTATCTCAGACCCAAGTCACAGCTATCTGAATCTTCAGGAGAGAGAAAGCTAAAAATTATCAACAAGAAACATGTTTTAACCCAGAGTCTGTAAGACTTGATGATGAAAGCAGTAGAGAGCTAGTTGAGTCCAGCCTTCCAAGTCTATAGACAAGGTAGGACTGGGAGGCAGGACTGGGAGGCAGTTCCAATGGTAGCACTCACCTGAGTGGTGCTGGGGCAGGTGTAGCTGGCATCAGGACCAGTGTTGTGGAATGAGGGGCCAGCATTAGCAGGCATGGACACACAGGTCCTACTTGCAGAGGACAGTAGCAGGAAATAACTCAATGGAAGTCACTATTGGTAGTGACAAGGCACCATAAGCTCAGTGCCAAGTCCCAGAACAGTCACACTGGAAGATGGTTGAGTGGAAGGAGTCCTCAAGAGAGAAAAGAGAAAAGTTGAACTTCAATTCTCAGTTAGTTTGATGTCATTGGAAAAGCCTATATATATATATATACACACACATACATACATATATATTTATTATGTCTCATTATATATTTATATAAATATATATTTATATGTAATATGTATATATTTATTATATCTCATATATTTATATAAATATATATTATATAATGTATAATTATATATAATTTTATGTTTATTATGCAAAATATTTATATTATATACAATATTTAGTATATTTATATATTTATTATATATTAAAAAAAAAAGCAGTAAAATACATTTTCCTCTGTCTCCGTGCCCTCCAAAATGTTGACATTTGGTATAGCTTCTGCTTCTCTTACGTCTAGGTGCTAATTTTACAAATTCAAAAGTTACAATAATAGCATTTGCTCAAATTTTACTCACAAATTACTATTTTTATTATTTAATGGACAAAGTATAAAACAATCCAAAGGGCAAATCCTCAAATATATTCACCAGCAGTGTTTCTCTAAATTACTAATGTAGAACTCAGAACGGTCCCTCCAAAGATTTTATAAAAACCAAACAAAATGAAAGCCACTTCCCTTCTTTGTATAAAAGGTCCATCAATTTTTGTCTCAATACACAGTAACCCTATCTTCAAAGTGACAAAAGATGCATCTTTATGTAAATTCTTTGAACTGCATGTAGCACAGACTTCCACATAAGAGTCAAGTTAAAATTCATCCCACATGTTCTGAAAGTATAGTATTCTACCAGATGAGTTTGGGTGGATGCAGAAAGGCCCAGCACATTTGATTTTCCATTGACTTAATGTTTATATTGGGTGTTCAATTGTTTTAAAGCATGACTAAAGAGTGAAAAAAAAATGCTATAGGAATTCATGGGTCCAGAAGAAATCTCTGCCTGGCTGAATCCCCTGAGCTACATCTCTACGTATTTTCTAGACCTATTATTTTTTTTCCAAACCTTGTGAGTGTTTTGGGATTGTAGTGATTGAGGAAGGTGGCCATCATATGACAATTTTCTATTTAAAAACCTTTCAGCAAAGAAGCTTCTTTCTCTCCCATAGAGATGCAAGATTCCTCAAAAGTTCAAGAGCAAGAAGTTGATTGAGCAATGCGATGTCTCAGGATATATTAGTTGACTTTAATATTTTTATCTCTCTCCTTTAAAGATAAGGAGGACTTCTAAATCTTGACAGTACACAGATTGGGGGCTGGGAAGTGGGGGGGGGGGGGGGGGCGGGGCTTGGCAAGGTTCTTGGAAGTAATTTGCTTTACTTATGACCTAACTCCGAGGGAAAATGCGGCAGGAGGCTCAAGTTTTACTGCCATTTTTTTATTATTTTTATTTAGTATTGACTTTACCCTTAAAATGTTTAGTTTCTTTCACTGGTCATGATCTTCCCCACCAAGCAATTGATCACTCCTGATCATATGGTCAGCCTTGGAAAAGACTAAATATTAGCTTAGACTGTCAGTATTTGCTGCCCTCCACCTCCTCCAGAGACTATGAGGTTCTCACATTATAATTCCAAGATTTCTTCCCTTTTCCTTTTTTTATGCTGGCAAAACCTGCTTTTCACTTGTATTAAAACTGTCAAAACTGCCCAAAGGGAAAAAGTATATGTTTTCCCCTTGGTACTGAGAAGAGTGAAGAAGCATATTTTGGCAGTTTCATTGTAGGTGTGAAATTTTTCACACAGCTCTACTAGGGAGGTACACAAGTCTGGCCCTGTTGGAGCATCTGATATTTCATGGATAGCAATTTCTTTAAAAGGTATGGCCTAGGGCTAAATTAAAAGATGGGGATTTAGAATAGAAATGATAGCATTCCGTTGAAACAATTGTCAATTATGTGAAAGATGCTGTTGCATATTTAGAAAACAAATGATGCCCCTTCAAATTTTCCCCATGGCAAGTTTTTTTTTTGTAAATTAACGATTTGAAGTAATACATCAAAAAATGTATTTTAGCTTATAGAACCCATACCATAACAATGTAAAAAATACTAGATTGAGTTTACATGAAAGCACATCAGTTAGTAAAATGCACACACCAATAAAGCATCACCGTGGCTAGGTAGGAGACCTCGAGACACAATTTATTTTTACATTCAAGCCAATTGTTGGCTTTGCTGCATTAAAAAAGGTATGGCATATATTCGTAGAAGGTTTTTTAAAAATTGAATCAAGTAAATTACATTGATGTCACATCCCATATTAGACAATAGTCTTACATTAGACTTGACACATTTTGATCACTACTATAAAAGTACCAAAGCTGGGCTCAATACCCTGCATGTTTCTACTTACTTGTGTTCCCATCAGAAGGTATCCAAGAAATGCTGTGAATTCAGTCTTTTTTCAGTTCTTTGCATGATGTCAAATCATCTTCTCAGACTTATTTTAATTGTAAAATCAATTTTTAAGACATGGGGAACTTTTTCTAAGGGAGGAATCCCCCTTAATAAATCACGCAGTCTTTGCTTGATATTGTTTTGTTCCCCGAGAGGAGACAATTATATTTTGGAACCGCTTGAATTTTAGAATTGGATTCTTAGGGTAGAATGAACTCCTTTCCCCATGATTTTCACTTAAACTAATTCTGACTCTGGAGCCATTGAGAATACTTTGATTCCTTATGATTATAATTCAGATATTTATGGATGTACACCATACTTGCCCTTGGCCTTGATCAGGGTGTTTCTTATCTCTTACCTGTGACATTCATCAACTCCTTCTGCACGATTTTGAGTTTCATCTCCATCTTCTTGTTTCCACCTTAATAATTTCTCTCCCTTAGGAACATTTCTGTTGTGAGATGCTGTTTTCATAAGGATTTTAAGACATTTACTCTGATCGAGAAAACAGATAAAATTATTGTACAGAATTTTGACATTTGCATGCATCACAGTTTGGGTTCCCAGAACACCAAGCTTCCACAATACTGTAGCCTCTTGTCATTGTGCATCTCAGAATTCACCCCATGCAACCATCAAACCAACAGCCTAAGAACCAGGCAGGGAATTTCTCAAATGCTCCAAATAGCTGCACATCACTACAGATTATGACTGCTTGGATTTAGGGAACATTTTTTTGGCTGGGGAAACATTCCAATGGGATAGATTAATCTATGTAAACCACATAGCTCAGCTGAAACTGCTGTTCGGCATTCTAAATTGCCAGCTCCGTCTCCTTTCTGCACAAAAATGCACATTTCTTCCTATAATAAAGATATTTTATAATAGCAATAAGGCAATTCCAGGGTGTGTGGTTATCACGAGATAATCATACCCTAGAGGGATTACAGACACTTGGCTGTGCCTCATAACACCCCATGTGTGTGTTTATCTCATGATAACCACACTCGCTTTTGTATCTTATTGCCTAATTATCCTCTTCTAATGCAAAATACTAATTTTTTGTCTGAAACAATATGTGCAAGGATGCATTGCTAACAATCACAGGAGGACATTGACAAACAATGCTGCTGTTACTCTATACTCACTTCCCATAAGAAAATTGATACCCAGGAAGAAAGTTCTCAGAGTGACAGGTGAACATTATAGTCCATTTTTGAATGAACTGCTTCTTAAGAGGACTCTATAGGCACTAGGTAATGGGTTTTACCCATTAATGCTATAAGATAAATTCCCACTTTTTTCTCTTTTATATATATATGATTTCTCAATAGTAAGTGAAAACTAGAGATTGAGCAGGAATTTCATACCTGAAAAAAAATAAGACACTAACTTCATTTATTTCCAGAAAGTTAATGGCAGAGATTGATTTTGATTTATTGAGGTATCTAATTTAATAAGAATATCTGTATGCTACTTATTCATTTCTCCACATATATTTTAGCTGTCAACCTTTCAAGTTGAAAAATATATATTAAATTTTATACCTTACAGTAGTGCAATTCATACAAGTCCACTAATCTTGAATCATTTAACTTTTATGAAGTTAAATTATTGCCTATATAATTATCCCAATTATATATAGTAATAATTATTATCTTTATATTACATTATATAACAAAGCCAATAGTGGTTACATGTACAGATTTCCTATGAATCTGATCTCAGAAATAACATTTTCAAGTTCTATTTTCTAAAATCTTGTTTGTATGCGTTTGAATATATTTAAGACCCTGCAAAGGCCATTAAGGACTCACGTATTTCATTACTTCAGTTAAAGTCATTCTGACCAAAAAGAAAATAATTTTTCAGGACTTTTACAAAAAGGTAATGTCATATTCTTAAATTTGTTTCTACATGTGTATGTGTGACTATCCATGTGAGTTGATGTTTGTGCAAGTGTTTGTGTATATAGCCACCTGCATTTTTTAAAAGTACTCCTTCAATACTTGCTTCCAAAGACCATGACCATTATTCTCAAGCCCACTCCGTGTATTTTCTTAACCTTACAAACTCAGTTTCCTCTTCCTGGTTTCTGACTTCATAAATATCACTGGGTCAAATTTGCTTCAATTCAATAAACCTGTTCTTTCTGAACTGTCAGGTTATGGGCTGCAAGACAAGTTGTTTGCTCTGTCCCTGGAGTCCTGTTCCAAGGGTACATTCTTGAACTTTGATTTTAGGGATGGATTACTCCCCTGCATTTAGTAACAAAGACTGCATTAAATCTCAATCCATTAATGACAGGTAAATACAGCAACAATTATTAGTGACTTGAGGGCATTAG
Organism: Panthera pardus; assembly: GCF_024362965.1. Lineage (NCBI taxonomy): Eukaryota > Metazoa > Chordata > Mammalia > Carnivora > Felidae > Panthera > Panthera pardus. The sequence goes on along the minus strand of NW_026526810.1, from coordinate 59,157,288 downwards.
ACTATTGTAAGGAATAAAGGATGAGAAAAGATACTTCAGAAGTAGCTACTCCATTAACAGAGGAAAAATGCAATGTTTTCTTAACATTCAATTATTCACTGGCAGGTAACTAGTGGGAAATACTATTATATTGTTTTTAGGCACAGGCATATTTTCGTAGAGCTGAAAGACATCTTAGAGCTCATCTATTCCAATCACCTCTTCAGATAGCCAGGAAAATTTGACAACCCTATCTATTCTATTTACTTGTCTTTTACTAAGAGCTAGAAAAGAAGATCTTTTCAATCAATACACATAATTACCTATACCAGAGACGGTGTGAGCCTGAAATTAAGCAAGCTTAGCCAAAGCAAATCTTTTTAGACCAGTGCTGGGCATCATTATGTGTAGCCTTACCATGCAGATGGAGAACAGAGAGAAGCGAATAGTGTGAATAGGTAAAAATACTGGACAGCATTTCAAACTTTTGAATGCCCTATATTTTCATTGGAATTTGTGAATAGAAATTTGCAAGACGTAGTTGAAAATTCTTGGAGTTTACTAGATGTTATAGAAGGCCTTACTGCGAGAACCAACTAGCTCCTGGATACATTCGCACAATTATGCTTTAATGCATGGGTGAGAGCATAAGACAGGAAGCAAAACTTTCTTAGAACGATTAAATACAAAGGAATAGGGAGCCGAAAGTAGAGTAAGTGCAAGATACCAGCAACGAGGAAAGCAAATGCTCTCCTGGGGTAAATGCTAACACCAGTTCTGGGATAAGGACACGTTAGGCCCATGGTTTTTTTTGGTAATCCAATTTTGTAAAATATAACAAAAGATACAGTTTAAAAACTAAAAAAAAAAAAAAAATACTTCAGAATAACTATGGTTTAAGAAGAACAGAATTTGGAGACAAAAACTTAAAACTAAATGTAATTAAAATACTCAGCAAAATTTATTAAATGCAACAAAAATTATAATCTGAAGCATAGTTACAATCCTCAACTATTATATTAAAAAGAATTTCTGATGAGTAAAAACCTAAGCTTCTAATGTAAGGAATCAAGAAAAGAAAAATAAAAAGTTATAAATTAATTAACAAGAAAACAAAAATGCAAAAAAAGAATATCTACAAAGAAGCTGTTCTTCGAAGGGAACCCCAGGTAATATTGATTGTAAAAATGGAGATTATACAAAAACGATATTAAAAAGAAAACAGGAAATATTTGCATAGAGGCTAGATTTAAATGCAACTAAGAATTATGAATCTGTTAATATAAATTTGAAAATTAGAAAAATGAAAAGACTGAAAAACTGTGTATTCTGTATTAAAGTATTTGAAAACAAGGACCAGATGTTTTCATCAGAAAATTCTACTAACCATTCAGGAAACACACCTTTTCAATCTTACATAAACTCTTCCTACAGAACACATAAAGATAGGGGCCCAACAGATTATAATACAAGACTGGTATAACTATGAAATCAAAATAAGAAAGGGAGTATACAAGGTAGGGAATCACAACCCGTTCCATTCATGAATTTATATGAAAAAAACCCTCAAAAACATAACAATACAAGAAGAAAAGGAAATACAATAATAGAAATTCAAGGGTGATTTAATGCTAATAAATATAACTGTAATTTACTATGTAGGTAGGTTAAAGGAGATTTTTTTTAAATGGATAAAGAAAACGCATTTAATAAAATTAAATATCAATTTATAAAATAAAATATTTTAGCAAGCTAGGCATACAACATACTTAATTGTGAAATATTAGAATCATAACTGCTAACACCATGGCCACTATCATTGTGGCCACTATATCACTGTGATCATTGTGATCACAATATCACTAACATTGTCCTTGACTTTTCAGCCCCCAAAATAAGAGGGAAAAAAATTACAAGGTTTGGAAAGGTAAAAATAAAACTGTTGACAAACAATTGATTAAGTTTCTCAATATAGACAACTGAAAAGAATACACAGAACAATTCCTGGAAGATTATATTATCAAGGTTGCTAAATAGAAGATCAGTATGTAAAACTCCACTGCATTTGTATGCAACAGCAAAAAAAAAAAGAAAAAAATAGTTATAATGTAAAACAAAAATTAGATGGTACCTAGAAATTAATAAAAATTTGTAAGACTTATATGAAAAATACATCCAGAAAGACAATAAAGAAAATCTCAATATCATATTCGTGGATTTAAAAAGTTTCAATGCAATTTGAATTAAAATACCAACAGGAATTTTTTAAAGGAAATTGACAAATTTATTATAAAATGTAGAGAAAAAAAAAAAACTAAGGCTAACAAAATTACTCTCCTGAAGAAGGCGGAAGCTTACTCTACCAGATATCAAAATTCATCATGAAAATGTGGTAATTAGAGCAGTATGGTACCAGTACAGACATAGACAAACAGATAAAACATAAAGGAACAACTACAAACAGATATATGCATCTATGGAAACTGGATATATGACAAAGGTAATATTACAGATCATGGGAAAATGAGGAATGCTATATTAAATGGTGCTGTGACAAAGGGGAGTCCCTATAGAAGTATCAGTGTAGAGCCTTGCACCATGAAGTACAAGAAAATTTCCAAATAGATTAGAATTAAATGTCACAGTCAAAACTTTAAACTTTTAGACTACCTTTTCAGAAACTATCTTAAAAACTCAAGAGTTGGAAAGGTTTTCTTGAGCAACACACACACACACTCACGTGCACATATAAATGCTAACTAAAACTGGAAGACTATGTAATCAACAAGAATTTGGGGTACCTGGTGACTCAATCAGTTAAGTGTCCAACATCGGCTCAGGGCATGATCTCACAGTTCATGGGTTCGAGTCCTGCCTCAGACTCTGTGCTGACAGCTCAGAGCCGGAAGCCTGTTTCAGATCTGTCTCTCCCTCTCTCTCTGCCCCTCCCTTGCTCGTGCTCTGTCTCTCAAAAATAAATAACGTTTAAAAAAATGAAAATAACACAAATGAATACCAGAATATCAAAACAACCACTACAAATACAGTCACCTAATAGAGAAAAATGGCAAAATTCACCACAACGAAGCTCAAGAGGAGGTTAGTTTTAAGAGGGAAATGAAGTTTTGGGGTCTGTTGAGTTTTAAAATGATGGTAGAAGTTGTGAATCAATCTAACCCATAGCCCAGGTTTGCAAATTGGTATAGGGATAAAAAAGATACGGGAAGGAACATTTGCTTAGCCTGGTGATTGGGGCAGGTAGAATGGAGTGTTAAGGAGCTCAACACGTGTTCAACTAGTCTACTTACTTTAGTCTCATCCTGTATCCTGGCTCCAAGCCTGCTGTTGCCCCTGCCAACCCCTTTCTGCAACATTAATTGACTTGCTTCTTATTGGCTTTCCCTTCCTTCATCTTCTGTGGACCATAAGAGTTCCACTTTTTCCTTTTCCTTTATTATCTAAAGGCATCTTTATCTCCTCCATTATTTATGTCCTTGTGAGCTTGCAAATTTTTTTTTTTTTTTATCTTCTGCCCTTGATTTGGTGAAGGGGTAAAGATAAATGGATATGCCCAATAGGCCATGATTTACATGAAAGCCTCAACTTGAATATTATTGCTAAGTTATCACTCTTCACAGTCAGCTGAGGTCTGTAGATTGTAATAAAATACAATTGAGGCCCAGACAGACAACTATATTCTTTGGGTATGAATTTGGCTCCAGCACGTACCAGCTATGTTGGGCAGGATAAGCTATTTATTGTGCACAGCACAAAATATTTTAAGATGAAATAATGTAAGTAAAATTCTAGGGTTATGTGGCACATGTGTGTCATTTTGGCCCATTCCACCCGGTAGAAGAGTTGTAACACCCACAGTATGGATCCTTGACTATGACCTAGATGTAAGGTGGGTTGTTTTTTTTTCCCCTGACTTTCCTGGGCTGCTTTCAACTAGAGGATGAATGTCTTTCCCTAAGGGATAGTATAGAGGATTTCCGTTTTGGTTGGGACATTGGGCTGAATGATCGTTGATATTTTCCTCTTGAGATTCTAATTCCACTTTTCTCGTTTGGTTTTTCCGTTATTTTGAGGGGCAGCAGCAGCAGCAGCATTCAGCCTGAGAAAAACTGAAATCAAATTAAACTGATCATTGGTCTATTCTTTATGGACCCCTCTTGGGGACGGCCATAGAATATCCTGCTGAATTTGGCATTGTGGCCTGGATGCCCAACAGTTTGGGGATCTGATCTCAGTCTTGTCTTTAACATGCTAAATGTTATAGTCTTAATCCCAGCTCACTGCTTTAGTTTCTCTATAGAGAAAAAGAAGGGGAGAGCATAGCCAAGAAGGTTTGGTCCAGCCACAAATGAATATGAAATCAGAGAGAAGGCTGGGCTCATAGTGAGAAAATAATGCTGGCATTAATCCACTTAGAATTGCACAGTGCTCCCACCCACCCCCCACCTACAATGTGGATTGGTTTAACACCCTTTGTTGGTGTTATTTGGCCATTCCCTTCAAATGCTAATGACCAGCTAGTTTAACACCCTTTATTGGTGTTATGCGGACAGTCCCTTCAAATGGGAATGAATAGCTTGCTTTGTTTCCATAGACAGGGGAGCCAAATAACTACAGGGCCTAGGAGCAAATTATTTCTCTGGTATAGACCCACCCTGAATGATGAATTGGGCTCTATGGTGGCTGTTTCACCGAAGACTGATATTTCCCTACCCATCGCAAACCAGGCCAAAAAAGGAGCTAAACCATTTTCTCCTCATTATCACCTCATTAAGCTCCCCAGGCCAGTGCAGGGCTGGGTTAGAGGCCTGCTACAGGTAGCTTAATGAGTTTCTTATTTATAGGCCCCTGTGCTGTTATGCAAAAGCTTGTTATCCCCAGGCTTGGAGTATGGCATTTTCTAAAGGGAGTTAAGAAATGTAATTATCAAGCATCTTAGTATGGGCATCACAACACTTCTTGGCCACTTGATCAACAATAAATAAATACATTGGCTAGATTTGTAGAATTCCATAGTGTGCTGTGATGTTTGTACCAATTTTCTCATTTGCTTCTTCTAAAAACAGAACAGATGCTGCCCCAGATGTGGAAAAGGCAGATGTTTGCCAGCTTCAGGGTAACTCCAAATTCCTAACAGTACAGTCTACAGAGCCCTCGGTTTGAGGGGGGGGGGAAACTCCCCTCTCCCCAAAAGTGTTGTTTAAATATTTTTTGTTTTATATGTGACTCAGAGATCTCAATTAAGACAGGAAAAGCAGTTCCAATTTTAGTTCTCACATGAAGATATTAAAAATTGCTGTAATTCATAGGTAAATATACAAGACCATAATCAGTGTACCATATATTGAGTTTAAAAAAATACTACAATTTCAGGCCATGAACATCTATTAAGCACTGATTGTATGTTTCTGGCATTGAGCAAGGTACTGACAAGACACAAAATGTTAAATATATAAGTCATTGTCGGGGATGTAAAAAAGTTTATCATCTGAAGAAGTCCTAGCAGTCATAACTTAGGTGTGTATATACATATGTTTATTCAAGTGTGTGCGTATACATACGTATGTATGTACATATATTTCTTCTCCACAAAGATGGTTTATATTTAAGGAAGTAGAGAATAATTTTAAAGTGAAATAAAAGTTGGTTAGTAAAGACCAGGCCAAATAATAGATGCCACCTCTGTTGTCACAAAAATATAAAGAGTGACTTAGGATGTCAGAGCAAAATCCACATAAAATGGAGCCCAGTTAAAAGGTAGATGAGAATCTGGCTGTATTTAAACAGTTAGTTTAGCAGACACAAACAGTTCGAATATTTGAATGCCTGTGCTGGGTGATATGGAGTATAAATGAATATGATAAACCCTCTCTTCATCTTATATATGAATAAGTGGGGTATGGTGGGTACATAAACCCTATAATACCACACATAAACTTGCTCATTAGGAAAAGAAAAAGCTAAAAAGTATCAAGAGGAATTCTCCCAACTTAAAAAATAAAAGAAAATGGAATGGGTGAGTTAGAATTTGAGCTCAGACCTCATAGGATGGGAAGGTTTCAAGAGTGGTTGCTTCCATATTTTCAGGTGGAACAGACATAGGAGCAATATGTGGTTATCAGGACCTTCAAAGGTAGACCCCTTGTCTTCAAGTTATATATTCAGTACCTGCCTCCTGTTTTCACTAGAGTTTTATATATTAGAAATGGCTGACATAGACAAAGAAATGGCTAAATCTCACCCTACTCTGTGCTATTTCTGCACAAACAGCTCACAAAGGTGTAAGGTAGGGGATGACAGGTTACATTCAGAATACATGGATTAATTTATCCTAATAAGAACTTGAAGTATATGCGTAAGAATAGAAGAAACAGATTAGAGATTAGAGAAAAAAGTATAGGTGAGAATAAGAGAAAAGGTGGGTCAATAAAGTCAAATTAGGATTTTTGAGCTTTGTTCTAGAGGCAATAAAGAGGATTTATTTTCCTAATTTTTTTCCCCAAGCAATGGGAAGGAACGATCAGATGGTTTGGATAGACTGACAAAGGGAAAAACTAGAGTTTGAGTTAGGCCCCATTTAGGGGCCTAATCAACAGTGCAAGGTGAAAAAAAATGAATTTTCTGAGAAAATAGAAGAAAATGAAATCAAGATGAATTCATGATAGTTAAGAGTTGGAACACTAGTTAGAACACAATTCATAGTGAAAGGTTTGTATAATTGAAGGATAAGTGAAATTTCAAGCTTGGATAACTAGAGGAATTACATTATTGACAATATGTGAAAATCTATAGAAGCTTTTGCTTCAGAATTTGGTAGGGTGATAGATGATAAGAACTTATTTTTAGAATGTTAAGTTGGAAGTTCAGACATCTTTTGCAATAGAATGTCCACTAGGCAATGGCAAATTTGAAACTGTAGTTTGAAAGAATATTCTCATTTATCCTACAGCAGCAATTATAAGACAGTGTAGAAATAAAATAGAAAAGGGCAAGATCTATTATGTACATTGTATATGGGGAAAGAAGACAAATCTGAGGAAAAAATAGGTTAGTTCAGTTTCATATGTAAGAGGAATATTCAAGATGAAATAGATGGTGAACAGTGTCAAATGTTCTAAAAATTTAATAATTGAGAAAAGGTCATTATATTTGCGGCCAGATGGTAAGAAATTAACAGTTGAATATTCATCTATAAGTTTTTGGCTTAATAGGTACATGTAGAACATTTCATCCAAAAGCAATGGAATACATATTCTTCTTAAGTGCACATGAAGTATTCTCCAGGGTAAATGATATGTTGGGCCACAAAACAACTCTAAGATGATTGAAATCCTATCAGGCATCTATTCAATCACAGTGGTATGAAACTAGAAATAATTTACAAAAAGAAAACTAGAAAATTCACAAATATGTAGAAATTAAACAGTATGCTACTGAATAACCATTGAATGGGTCAAAGAAAAAATTAAGACAAAAAATACTTTGAGACAAATAAAAATGGAAATACAGCATACCAATACTTGTATAAGATGCAGCAAAAGCAGTTCCAAGAGGAAAGTTCATAGTGATAAATGCCTATGTCAAGAAACAAGAAATATCTCATCCCAACTTCATACCTCAAGTAACTAAAAAAGAAAAAATCCCAAAACTAATAGAAGGAAGGAAATAATAAGGACTAAAAAGATAAGAGAAAGATCAATGACACTAAGAGTTGGTTCTTTGAAAAGATAAAGTTAATAAGCCATTAGTTAGACTCATGAAGATAAAAAGACAAAAATTGGAAATGAAATAAGGGGTGTTACACTTGCTACTACAAAAAAATACAAAGAATTATAATAGGCTACTATAAACACTTACACATCAACAAAATGGACAACCTATAAATGGATAAATTCCTAGAGGCATACACAACCTACCAAGACTGAATCGTGAAGAAATATAAAATCTAAACATTGAACAGTAGGGAGAATGAATTGGTAACCAGAAACTTCCTAATATACAAAAGCCTAGGACCAGATGGCTTCACTGGTAAATTCTACCAAACATTTAAAGAATAATTAATACCAATTCTTCTCAAACTCTTCTAGAAAATAGAGGAGAAAGGAATACTTCCAAACTTATTTTTAGAGGCCAGCATTACACTGATACCAAAAACAGATAAAAACACTCCTTTCTGCCTAATCCCCCCCCCCAAAAAATAAAAGGACAGGCCAATATTCCTGATGAACATAGATGCAAAAATCTTTAAAAAACATTAGCAAATAAAATTTAAAAAATTAGCAAATCATATACCACTATCAAGTGGATTTATTCCTGTAATGCAAGGATGGTTCAACATTCACAAATCAAGCAGTGTGATATACCACATTAACAAAATGAAGATAAAAATTATAATCAGGAGAGTCCAAGTTGACAATGTAGAAGACCCTGAACTCATCTTCTCCACAAATCAAATCTATATCTGTTTATGGAACAATTCTTGAAGGAGAACTGAGGACTGACTGAATAGCTCCTGTGTAACAAAAGACTAAGAGACCATATAGAGAATAAAAGAGATGGAGACATGATGACTAAGGGAACCCCCGTCTCCCAAAGCTGCAAATTGCAGTGGAGAGGGACAATATGGAGATAGTGTGAGCAGATTCTTTTGCCTTGGGGCATAATAAAACACTGTGGTTTAAAAGAGCAACTGAAGTATAAAGAAACCAGCCCTAGAACTCTGACAAGCATTTGGGGAGCTGCTGGAACTCTCTCTAGGTCAGAGGAGCAGGCAAATGCCATGGCTTACATTTTCCTTCTATCATGATAATCTAGACAGGAGCAGAGTCCAGAACTGCTCTGACTGACCCCCTGACTCAGTGACACCCAGACCCCTTGCCCACACCAGCCCCAGCAGACCTACCAAGGGAGCCCCAGAATAGTGAACACTTAAACACTTCTCACAGTACTCACACTATTAGCTCCACTGTCTCGCCAAAAAGACACAGGTGAAAGTACCCTGAAATACTTCAGGCCTGCACCCCTTTGGCTCCAGATGACTTGTCATTGTATCCCTGGTGCAGAGCACTCAGGAACCACTCATGCTTACTTTTCTTTGGAGGACTTTCTAGGGAGCCCTCTGTGCAGAGAAGCCTGGGACTGCTCTGGCCCATGCTCACTTCGAGTTCAGCCATCCTGCCAAGGCAGCCCCAGCACAAAGCACCCAGCGACCCCAACCCATGCTAGCCAAAGGTACCAGACACACACAATCTACACAGGTAATGACCATACACAAGACCATTTCTTCAAGTTTAGAAGAAGCAGCGATTCCATGTAATTTACAGAAACACAGAAATCAAGCAAAATGAAGAGACAGAAATATGCTCCAAATGAAAGAATAAGACAAAACCTCAGAGAAAGAACTAAATGAAATGGACATAAGCAATCTACATGATAAAGAGTTCAAAGTAATGGTCACAAAGATGCTCACTTGACTGGGGAGAAGAGTGGATAAACTCAGCAAGAACTTCAACAAAGAGAAAATATTTTAAAAAGCAGAGCTGAAAAATAACAAATGAAAAAATACACTAGATGGAATCAACAGTAAATTAGAAGATTCAGAAAAACAGATCAGTGATCTGGAAAGCACCCAAGCTGAATGCAAAAAGAAAAAAAAAATTAAAAATGAGAACAGGTTAAGAGATCTTTTGGACAACATCAAGCAAACAAACATTCACATTACAGGGGTCCCAGAAGCAGAAGAGAGAGAGAGAAAGAGATAGAAAACTTGTGTGAAGAAACAATAGATGAAAACTTCCCTACCTGGGGAAGGAAACAGACATTCAGGTTCAAAAAGCACAGGGAGTTCCAACCAAGATGAACTCAAAGGTATCCATACCATGACACATAATAAAATATTGAAGATTCAAGATATATAGAGAATTTTTAAAAGCAACAAGAAACAAGCAACTAGTTATGTGCAAGGAAAACCCCAAAGTTGATTTTTTTAGTAGAAATTTTTTAGGCCAGAAGGGAGTAGCATGATATATGCAAAGTGCTAAAGGGAAAAACAGACAAAAATCCTAAAACCAAGAATACCCAGTAATATTATCATTCAGAATTGAAGGAGAAATAAAAATCTTCTCAGACAAACAAAAGTTAAAGGAGTCCCTTACTACTAAAATGTCCTTACAAAAAAATGTTAAAGGGACTTCTTTAAGTGGAAAAGAAAGGGCAGTAATTAGAAGAAAAATTATGGACAGAAAATATGTGGTGAATAAAAACAAACATACAGTGACAATAGTAAAATGATCACTTATAAAGCTAATCTGGCAAAAATAATCATTTGAATTATATCAAAAAAGTAATTCAAGGAGACTCATAAAAATTATATGACAACATATATATGAAACATGAAAGGGGGAGTAAAAATGAAGTATTTTAAGAATGTGTTTGAACTTAAGTGACTATCAACTTATGTGGACTCCTATATACTTAGGATGTTATAGATTGAACCTCATGGTAACCAACAAATCAAAAACCTATAATACCAAAAAATAAAACTAAGAATAACATATAAAATGTCATCAGTGACAAGAGAAAAAAGCAACAGAGAACTACAAAAACAACCTGAAAACAATTAACAAAATGGCAGAGTATATGCTTATCAATTATTTTAGATGTAAATCGTCTAAATGCTGCAATCAAAAGACATAGGGTGGGGCGCCTGGGTGGTTCAGTCGGTTAAGCATCCAACTTCGGCTCAGGTCATGATCGTGCGGTCTGTGAGTTCAAGCCCCACGTTGGGCTCTGTGCTGACAGCTCAGAGCCTGGAGCCTGTTACAGATTCTGTCAATCTCTCTCTCTGCCTCAAAAATAAATAAACGTTAAAAATAAAAAGGGTTACAGAATTGATTAAAAAAAAAACAACAAAAAAAACCCCATTTATATGCTGCCAACAAGAGACTCAGTTCAAAACTAAAGACTAAAGACACATACAGACTGAAAGTGAAGGGATGCAAATCGAAGAAGCAAAAAAAAAAAAGAAATAAAAAGAAAAAAGCTGTGGTAGCAATTCTTATATCAAACAAAATAGACTTTAAAACAAAGAATGTAACAAGGCATTACATAGAGATAAAGGGATCAGTCCAAAAAGTGGATATAATAATTATAAATATCTGTATACCCAACATTGGAGTACCTAAATACATAAAGCAAAGATTAGCAGACATAAAGGGAGAAATTGACAGTAATTTAGTAATAGTAGGGGACTTTAACATGCTAAACACATCAATGGATAGATCATCCAAGCAGAAAATCAATAAGAAAAGAGTGTCTTTGAATGACACATTAGACCAGATGGATTTAATAGATACATGCAAGTCAGTCTATCCCAAAACATCAGAATACACATTCTTTTCAAGTACATATTGAACATTCTTGAAGATAGATCACCTGTTAGGGCACAAAACAAGTTTCAGTAAATTTAAGAAGATTGAAATCCTATCAAGCATCTTTCCCAGCCAAAATGGTATGATACTAGAAATCAGTTACAAAAAAGAAATATAAAACTGGAAAATATACAAACACATGAAGGCTAAACATGCTACCAAATAACCAATGGGTCAACAAGGATGAAATTAAAAAAAAAAAAAAAAAAAAACAACATGAAGGCAAATCTAAATGAAAATACAGTATTTCAAAAATCTTTAGGACACAGTGAAAGCAGTTCTGAGACAGAAATTTGTAGTGATACAGGACTACCTCAAGAAACAAAAATCTCAAAAAATGTAACCTCACACCTAAAGGAATTGGAAAAAGAATAACAAACAAAGCCCAAGTTATCAGAAGAAAGAAAATAATAAAGATCATAGTGGAAATAAATGAAATGGAGACTGAAGAGACAAGAGAAAAAAATATCAATGAAACCCAGAGTTGGTTCTTTGAAAATACAAACAAAATTGGTAAACCTTTAGACAGACTCATCAAAATAAAAGAGAGAACCCAAATAAACAACGTCCGAAATGAAAGGGAATAAGTAATAATCAACACCACAGAAATACAAAGGATTATAAAAGAATATTATGAAAAATTATATGCCAACAAATTGGACAAACTAAAAGAAATGGATAAATTCCTAAAAACATAGAATCTTCCAAAATTGAATCAGGAAAAAAACCAGAAAATGTGAACAGACCAATTATTAGTAATGACGCAGAATCAGTAATTGACTTTCAACAAATAAAACTCTAAAATTAGATGGATTCACAGGTGTATTCTATCAAACATTTAAAGAAGAGTTAATACCTATTGTCAACTATTCCAAAAAAAATGGAAGAGAAAGGAAATCTTTCAAATATATTCTTTGAGGCCAGCATTATTTTGATACTAAGGCCAGAGAAAGACACCACAAAAAAAAACTATAGGCCAATATCCCTGATAAACATGGCTAAAAAAAATCCTAAAAGAAGTATTAGCAAACTGCAATGAATGATGCATTAAAAAGATTATTCACCTGGATCAAGTGGGATTTATTCCAGGGATGCAAGAATGGTTCAATATTTGCAAATCAATCAATGTGGTACACCACATTAACAAAATAAAAGATAAAAATCATACCTCAATTGATGCAGAAAGGGCATTTGACAAAATTCAATATGCAATCATGATAAAAACTATCAAGAGAATGCGTCTAGAGAGAACATACCTCAGCATAATAAAAGCCATATATGATAGAACAACAGTTAACATCATACTCAGTAGTGAAAAAGTTTTTTCACTAAGTTCAAGAACAAGAACAAGTTTCACTAAGTCCACTCTCACCATGTTTATTCAACATAGCACTGGGAGTCCTAGCCACAGGAATCAGACAAAAAATAAAAGGCATACACAACACTAAGTAAGAAATGAAACTGTCATTATTTGTAGATGACATACTATACACAGAAAACCCTACAGATTCTACCTAAATTTCATTAGAATGAATTCAGTAAATTTGAATAAAAGTTGATACACAAAATCTATTATACTTCTATATACTAATAACAAAGCAGCAGAAAAGAACGTTTCATTTCCAGTTAAGCCAAAAATAATAAAATACCAAGAATAAACGTAACCAAGAATATAAAAGACTTATACTCTGAAAACCATAAAACATAGATGAAAGAAATCAAAGAGGACGCAAATGGTAAGACAGTCCATGCTAATGGACTGGAGGAATATTGTTAAAATGTTCATTTATCCAAAGCAATCTAGAGATTCAATTCAATTTCTATGAAAATGCCAACAATATTTTTCACAGAATAGAAAAAATAATCCTAAAATGTGTATAGAACCACAGAAGGCCCTGAGTATCCAAAGCATTCTTGAGAAAGAAGACCTAAGGCTAGAGGTATCACCGTCTCAAATTTCAAGATATTCTACAAAGCTATTGTAATTAAAACAGTATGGTAATGGCAAAAAAATAGGCATATCAATGGAACAGAATAGAGAGTCCAGAAATAAACCCACGTTTATATGGTGAACTAAAGGATGTAAGAATATACAACGGGGAAAAGATGGTCTTTTTAATAAATGGTGCTGGGAAAAGTGGACCTCTATATGCAAACCAATGAAACTGGACCACTTTTTCACCTACGCAAAAATAAACTCAAAGTGGATTAAAGATCTAAATGTAATTGCACCAAAACCCATAAGATACCTAGGAATGAACCTAACCAAAGAGGTAAAAGATGTTTACTCTGAAATCTATAGAACACTTAGGATAGAAATGGAAGATGACACAAAGATGAAAAACATTCCGCGTTTATGGATTGGAAGAAAAAAATATTGTTAAAATGTCTGTACTACCCAAAGCAATCTTCACTTTTAAAGCAACCTCTATCAAAATACCACCAGCATGTTTCACAGAGCTAGGACAAACAATCCTAAAACGTGTATGAGCCACAAAAGATCCCAATAGCTAAAGCAATCTTGAAAAAGAAAAGCAAAGCTGGAGGCATTCCAATTCTGGACTTCAAGCTATATTACAGAAGTGTTGTCAACAAGACAGCATGATACTGGCACAAAAAGAGATCAATGGAACAGAATAGAAAGCCCCAAAATGGACCCACACCTATATGATCAACTAATCCTCAATGAAGCAGGAAATAATATCCAATTGAAAAAAAAAAACAACAAAAACAGTGTCTTCAACAAATGGTGTTGGGAACACTGGACAGCAATATGCAGAAGAATGAAACTGGACCACTTTCTTGCCCAAAATAAATTCAAAGTGGATGACAGACCTACATGTGAGACAAGAAACCATCAAAATGCTAGAGGAGAACACAGCCAGCAACCTCTTTGAACTTGGCTGTACAAATTTTTTAGTATGCACATGTCCAGAGGTAGGGGAAATAAAAGCAAAAGTTAATTACTGAGACAGCATCAAAAACAAAAACAAACACAAAACTTCTGTACAGCAAAAGAAACAATCAGCAAACTAAAAGGCAACCAACAGAATGGGAGAAGATATGGGCCAATGACATATCTGATGAAGGGTTAGTATCCAAAATCTATAAAACACTTATCAAAACTCAACACCCAAAAAACAATCTAGTTAAGAAATAGAAGACATTCAGATGGCTGACAGACACATGAAAAGATGCTCAGTATCACTCATCCTCAGGGAAGTATAAATAAAAACTACAATGAGATACCACCTCACACCTGTCAGAATGGCTAACATTAACAACACAGGAAACAACAGGTGTTGGAGAGGATGCAGAGAAAGGGGAACACTCTTACACTGTTGCTGGGAATGCAAACTGGTCTATCCACTCTGGAGAATAGTATGGAGTTTCCTCAAAAAGTTAAAACTAGAACTACCCGATGATCCAGCAATTGCACTACTAGGTATTTACTTAAATGATAAAAAAAAAAAAAATACTTATTCAAAGGGGCACATGAACTCCAATGTTTACAGCAGAATTATCAACAAATTTTGGAAAGAGCCCAAATGTCCACTGACTGATGAATGGATAAATAAGATGTGGTATATATACATATGCAATGGGATATTACTCAGCCATCAATGAAATCTTGCCATTTGCAACAACGTAGATGGAGTTAGAGTGTATTATGCTAAGTGAAGTAAGTCAGTCAGAGAAAGACAAATACCATATAATCTCACTCATATGTGAAATTTAAGAAACAAAACAGATGAACATAGGAGAAAGAAAAAAAGAGAGGGAGACAAACCATAAGAGATACTCTTAATGATAGAGAGCAAACTAATGGTTGCTGGAGGGGAGGTGGGTGGGGAAATGGGCTAAATGGGTGATGGGTGTTAAGGAGGGAACTTGTGATGAGCATGGGTGTTACACACACACACACACACACACACACACACACACACACAGGAATATTATGCAGCCATAAAAAATATGAGAGTTTTCCATTTGCAACAGAATGGATGGATGGGGAGGGCATTATGCTAAATGAAATAAGATACAGAAACACAGATATCTTATGATTTCACTTATATGTGGAATCTAAAACAAAGCAAAGCAAGTGAATAAATCAGAAACAGATCCATTAATACAGAGGACAACCTGGTGACTGCCAGAGGGGAACGGGTTGTGGGAATGGGCAAAATGGGCAAAGGTAAGTGGAGATACATGCTTCCAGTTATGAAATGAATAAGTCACAAAGATGAAAGGTACAGCATAGGGACTATAGCCAATGGTATTTTAATAGTGTCATATGGTGACAGATGGTAGCTATAAGTGTGAACATAGCATAACACAGACTTGTCAAATAACTATATTGTACACCTGAACTAATGTAACATTGTGTGTCAACTATACTGGAAGAAAAGAAAAAAAATGCAAACAATTCCACTTTGCTTACTTTGGTTCCATCATGCCTTTAAAGAATTATAATTTTTCCTCTATTAGTACTTAAACTCTGTGCTAATACTAAATAAACTATACTAATTTATTCATTCAACAAACATGCAGTAATAAACCATATGATCATCCCAATAGATGTACAAAAAGCATTTGACAAATTCAATATCCATCTATGATAAAAACTCTCAACAGTGTGGGTATAGAAGTGTACCTAACCATAATAAAGGCAATATATGATGAGGCCACAGTTGACATCTCTTAGCTGAAAACTTTTTCTCTAGGATCAGCATCAGGACAAGGATGCCCAGTCTGCCACTTTTATTCAACATAGTATTAGAAGTCATAGCCAAGCAATTAGGCGAGAAAAATAAATAAAAGGCATTCAAAGTAGAACAGAGGAACTGAAACTCTCACTATTAGCAGATGAAGTGATATTATAATATATAGAAACTCCCAAAGACTCCACCAAAAAATAATCTGTTAGAACTAAACAAATTCAGTATAGTTGCAGGATACAAAATCAAAATACAAAATCTGTTCCATTTCTACACACAGATAAATTACCAGAAATTAAGAAAACAATTCCATTTACAACTGCATAAAAAAAAGAATAAAACATCTAGGATAATTTAACCAAGGAGGTGAAAGACCTGTACACTGAAAAGTAGAAGACACTGATGAAAAAAATTGAAGCAGACACAAATAAATGGAAAGATACTTTGTGTTCATGGATTGCAAGAATTAATATCGTTAAAATGTCCATACTACATGTACAAAACAACCTACAGATTCAGTGCAACTGCTATCAAAATTACAATGGCATATTGCACAGGTACAGAACAAACAATTCTGAAATTTGTATGGAATCACAAAAGATCCTGAATAGCCAAAGCAATCTTAAGAAAAAATAACAAAGTGGGAGGCATCAGGTTTCCTTTTTCAAACAATAATACAAAGGTATAGTAATCAAAACAGTATGGTATTTGCATATAAACAGATACATGTCAATGGGACAGAATACAGAATCGAGAAATAAACTCATGCATTTACGGTCAATTTTACGGTCAAAGGAGACAAAAATATACAATGTGGAAAAGATAGTCTCTTCAATAAATGGTGCTGGGAAACTGGCCAGCCACATGCAAAGGTATAAAACTGGATCAATACCTTACACCATACACAAAACTAACCCAAATGGATCAAAGATTTGAACATAATTGCTGAAGCCATAAAATTCCTAGAAAAATACTAGGTGATAAGCTCCATGACATCAGTCTTGGTGAGGAGTGTTTCAGTTTGACACCCAAAAGAGAGGCAGCAAAAACAAAGCTAAACACATGGGACGACACCAAGATACAAATCTTCGGCACAGCAAAGCAAAACCATCAACAAGACAAAAAGGCAACTCGCTGAATAGGAAAAAAATATTTGCAGATCATATGTCTGATAAGGGGTGAACATTCAAAATATATAAACTCATACAAATCCATAGCCAAAAAAACAACCTGATTAAAAAATGGGCAGAGGATCTCAATGGACGTTTTCAGAAGAAGACCTACAGATTGCCAATAGATGTATAAAAAGATGCTCAACATCAGTTATCAGGTAGATGCCACTTAAAACCACAATGAGATATCCCTTCACCTGTTAGAATGGCTACTATCAAAAAGACAAGAGATAACAAATGATGGCGAGGATGTGGAGAAGAGGGAATCCTTTTACACTGTTGATAGATTGGTGTGGCCACTACCGAAAACAGTATGGAGGTTCATAAAATATTAGAAATAAAATCACCAGATGATCTAGCAATTACACTTATGGGTATTTATCCAAAGAAAATGAAAAACACTAACTCAAAAAGATATATGCACCTCTATATTTATGGCAGCATTATTTACAATAGCCAAGATACAGAAACAACCTAAGTGTCCGTCAATGGATGAACAGATAAAGTAAACATGGTATTTACATACAATAGATTATTTAGCCATTAAAAAGAAAAAATCTTGTCATTTGCAACAACATATGTAGATCTTATGTTAAGATCACTTATGCTAAGTGAAATAAATGAGAAAAGACAAATCTCATACGATCTCACTTATAGTCCAATCTAACAAACAAAACAAATACCAAGCTCATAGATAATAGAAAACAGAAGCAGGGGGTGTGAGATGGGTGAAGGAGGTCAACAAATACAAATATGGTGAATAACAATAAATTTGAAAACTTGGGTAAAATGAATATATGTGACAAAAAACATATTACCAAAATGGAAAAAGGAAGAAATGGGAAAACTGCATAGTTCTATATTTTTAAATAAATTGAATACTTAATTTAAAACCTTTCCACAAGAAAAACTTCTGGCCTAAATAACTTCATAGGTAAATTATTCCAAATATCAGAAGAAAACAAAAAAAGCATCAATCGTACACAAACGTGTCCAGTAGTAGAAGAATAGGAATAGTTTCCAATTAATTTTAGGAGACAAGCATAAATCATGCAACCAAAACTTAACAAGAACATATCTCCCTCCCAAAAAAAACCCAAAACAATATTATAGGCCAACCTCTTTTTTTGAATGTAGACAGAAATACCTAATTGGGGCGCCTGGGTGGCTCAGTCGGTTAAGTGTCCGACTTCAGCTCAGGTCACGATCTCGCGGTCGGCGAGTTCAAGCCCCGTGTCGGGCTCTGGGCTGATGGCTCAGAGCCTGGAGCCTGCTTCCGATTCTGTGTCTCCCTCTCTCTCTGCCCCTCCCCCATTCATGCTCTGTCTCTCTCTGTCCCAAAAATAAATAAACGTTAAAAAAAATTTTTTTTAAATAAAATTATTACTAAATTCAATCCTCTTCCCTTCGTAAAGAAGGATAGCAAGAACATCTAGTTGGGTTCGTTCTAGGAATGCCAGGATGGATTAACTTACAAAAATAAATTGAATTTACCATGTTAATATAGGGGAAAAAAGCTTATGATTCCAATAGACCCAGAAAAGTATGTGATAAAATTTAATACCCTTTTATGACTTAAATACACACATGCATACACAAATTCCTTAAACTGAAGAATCGAGAAACTTTTTAATCATAAGGCATTTACAATTTTTTTTTAAAGTGCAAAACTAGAGCAATGTTTTGCTTCTATGAAGTATTGCATTAGAGGTCCTAGCTAATGCAATACAAAGAAATAGACATTACAGATAAATGGAGGGCACAAACTTCCAGTTATAAGTTCTGGGACATAATATAACAATACTGTACTATATAGGTGAATGTTGCTAAGAGAGTAGATCTAAATGTTCTTACCACAAAAAAGAAACAGTAATTCTGTGAAGTGATGGAGGTGTTAACCCTACTGTGGTAGTCATTTTGCAACATTTAAGGGTACCAAATTATGTTGTAAACCTTGAACTTACACAGTGTTCCATATCAATTGTATCTCAAAGCTGGAAAAAAAATAAAGGTATATGGAATGGAAAGGTAAAATAAAACTATTCACAGAACACTTGGGTTCCTAAAAACTCCAAAAGAACCTACAAAATCCAATAGAATTAATAAATGAATTTAACAAAATCCCTGGCTACAAGGCAAAATCAATAAGTATAAATGAATTGTGTTCTTATACACTTGCAATGGACATTTAGAAAATGAAAATTAATACCACTTATAAGAACATAAAATCTAATATGAAGAATAAATCTCATAAAAATATGTAAGTTTTCTGCACTGACAACTATAAAACATTACTGAGAGAAAATAAGGCTAAAATAAGTCAGATAGAGTGCATTTATAGATTGGCTGGCAGTTTTCTCCAAATATGTCAAATTCCTAGAAAATTTTATTTTGTGGATACTGACAAATAGATTCTAAAATTTTTATGGAAACAAGAGAGTGAGAACAACCAAAACAGCCTAAAATCACATATCTAAAGGATTTACACCAACAGATATAATAAGACCCACAAATATGAAACACTTCATTTATGATAAAATTACTGGTGGGGGAAAAAAAGTTTCTAAACCAATGTCAGCCAAGTTACTATTGTCTAAACTACTAATGTAGATAATCACTTTGAGAGATATTGTCACCATTTTACGACAAAAAGTACATATAATTTTTAACTCCTTTTAAGGTGAATCTTTTATTTTCCTAAATATTGAAAACATTTCACAATCCTCTCAGAACTAAAATCAACTTTGGCATGTTTTTCAATTTTCATTTAATAAATTGACACTTTATCACACAACTTAAATATATATTAAGTAAGCTTTATCAGAATATTAAAATAACTATAAGGAGATCATAGACATAACTAACATACTATCTATTTTTGTTTCCAGGACACTGCAAAATCTTATTCTATAAATGTCTACATTCACATTTGAACTTCAAAGTATTAAACTTATTTACCTCCAGGGAATGTGTAAGAGGTCAAATCTTCCTAAATATATGGTTTTCACACATAACACCATCTTGAAAACATCTGGACTTCACAGAAACCACAGGGTAAGGAATAATCCTTCAAGACCTAAAACAACCACATTCCTATCAGAGTAAAATGATTTTTGAAGAAAATGGCTTGATATAACTACTATAAATATATATAGTCCTGTTCTTAATGTAGCTACTTTTGTATACTTTTGGGGGGTGTTCAGGCACACATTCTCTCTGAAGATGCAAAAACCTGCTTTTACCCAGAGACAGAATCTCAGGGAGAAAATGATAGGCTGACCAAAGAGACAACCTTTTGGTAGCAGTTAGGAGTCACTGAATATCAATTGAAATTTAGCAAGTAAAACAAGATTCTTTCCAGGTGATATTTACAAATAGCATCCTTTTATATCTTCCTGGTGCTTCACTGTGAAACTAAGTCTGAATGTTCATCAACCAATAAAATACAGTATGTATTAATATAAGATGGGAATAAGGAAACAAAGCTTGTATAAAAGAAAAATCAATTACTAAAACATGAATAATATAATCATGATATTTAAAAACACGATCCTAACAAGTAAATCCCACAAGCCTGCAATCAGATCTTGTGGGGCAATTCTTCTATAAGCAGCCCCTGATTTCATGTTGCCTTGGCCTACACTGAAGTTACAAGCTCACATCGTTAAGGGAAACTTGTGTTACAACTGCAGGTTTGATACGAGCGTTAGTATTTCCCCACTGTGGCAGGTAATTTCTCTGCTTGCCAAGAAAGTCATGGGAGAGCAGTCGGGGCAAAAGACTGAGTCACAGATTTGTAGAAACCAAGGGCAGGATTTTCCATTCAAAGTGAATTGGAACTTGATGAAAAGAGGTTCACAAGGCAAATGTGTGAAGACTATTGAACTTGAAACTGACACTGGGCAATAGATGTCAAAGGGCACCTGTGCAGCCACCGGGGCTGCTGACCCATACCACACCTGCTAAATCAGTAGGATTCAGGCAGGAGTCTCGATTGAGCCCTTGCTGTACCACTTATTACAGGATCTTAGGTGAGCCACTAAACCTGTTTTCTTAAATCCAAAATCAAGATAAAACACCTGTTATAATTATCTTGTGGGATTTTTTCTGAAACAAAAAGATAAAGATACGGGAGCCCTCCATGGCCTCCGACTTCTTTGTAAATATGTGCTCTCTTTGTACACGGTTAGCAGTATCAGAGGGCCGTCAGAACAGGTTTTGGGTGGGGGAAAATGAGTCAAACAGCTGGGTTTAAGTCCTGATTCGATTACTAAATAATACTCTGGATCAGACTGCGTGATAAGTGCTTAGGACACAAAGATCAAAATAACCACTGGGGCTTCTTTAAGATTAAAAGTATGGACTAGAGAGTATCCAGAGACACTAGAGAATGTCCAGAATGTCCAGAGTATTATACACTTCCAACCTGTTGAGCTGAGATGAGCTGCATGGTTTGCTCTAAACAATAAAATGTAGAGATAGTAGTTGTTCCTTACGCTGGAAGATGTTGAGGTTCAGCATGTAAGTTGCTCAGCTCTCTTCTTCCATGCTGCTCACACCGTTCAAAGATGTATCAACCCTCAAAAAGCCCCAGGGTACAAGTGGGCGGAGCAAGGAATGCATTTTGTTGTTTACAGGCCCTGAGGTTTTAGGGTGTTTTTTTCCTTCAGAATAATCAAGCTTACCTTTCCTGATAAAACAATGAGTTGTTTTTTTGTTTTTTTTTTCCATAAAACTACACTTGTTCAGTTTAAAGAACTGGACTTCATTCCTACGTTTTTACGCTGTGATAAAACACCCTTTTATGAAATGATTACCATGGTGTTAGAGGTAGAATTCCAAAACACTGAAATTACACAAATACAGGAAGTTATACAAATACAATGAGAATGTACCACATGATTGCCATTTTGGGGAAAAATAATCCTAATAACTGCAAGAGAATGCCATCGAAAGATTTGCTTATGTCCTACCACCTCAGACTTCCTACATGAGAATACAAATCAAGCTCTGGGTTTCACGTTAGGAAATAAATCATGATAACTTTGCATGACCTTTGAAACACGATGGTCTCTGCATGTCTCACTGACATAATC
Organism: Panthera pardus; assembly: GCF_024362965.1. Lineage (NCBI taxonomy): Eukaryota > Metazoa > Chordata > Mammalia > Carnivora > Felidae > Panthera > Panthera pardus. The sequence goes on along the minus strand of NW_026526810.1, from coordinate 59,134,876 downwards.
TCATACAGGCAGACGAAGTTCCTAAGTGAGGTGTGCTGAGTAGTTGCCTTTACCATTTTAAGGCGTTTCGAGGCCATACTACAATTTATTGTCTTCAGACATTGCCCAGGGATGTGAGGGGGTATGAAAACTAGTCTGTGACTCCTGTATAATTAAAAGGTTTGCGATCTGATACCAAACAGTTCAGACCTTGAGCCTGTTTTTAAAGAAGATTTAGACTAGCAAACTCAGCTTTCAGAAAAATAAAGTAAAATTCAAGGACTGATATCAAAGACGGTCATGGAATGAATAGTTTTATTTGATGAGCAGATTGGAATGGAGAGAGGGAGCAGGGGGAAGGTTGAAAATTGTCAAACTGCGCACAAGTTGGCATTTGCCAATGCAGAATTATGAAGGCCTCCCTGGAGCCCTGCTGGGCCTCTGCACTGCTAATTCCTTGTGTTTTATTTTTCTTTTAGATGCCTTTCCAGTGGAGCTAACAACCACAACAAAACACAAAGAAACAAAAAAGCAAAAACAAAACGCAACACCAAAAACAAAAAACAAAACCAAACCAAAAAACCCAACAAAACAAAATACGACATTCTCCAACATACTAACAGCCGTCTCCAAGATCAGAAAGCATCAGAAAAGACCCTAAAGAGTTGTGTAATCCCAGAGGAAGTATCTTGCTTAGATGGAGAAACGCTCGCAGCAGAAACCCGGGAAATTTCAGGGAGTGGAATTTTATTGTCAGAACTTTCAATGCAAGTGCAGCCACAGATCCTGGGAGCGTTAAATAAAAATTACCAACAAGCTGTCTTACCTGCGTGCACTCCATTGAAAGGAAGGGCAAACGTGAGCTAGTTGCGCTTGTACATCAGTCAAAACTCTGACAGCTACCCTGTGAAGTTTGACGAGCTGCCATGTGCTCGACTACCTAAGATACTCTTAACTGAACCATAAAAAGACAAATAAATTAGTAATTGCATCCCTCCTGTCAATGTCCTTTTGCGTGAACTTCTCAAGCTGTTGGTTAACATTGTCTGGAATGATTTATCAATATATTCTTAGCTTTCTTAGAAGAGACAGATATCCTTGATTTTTTTTTTCCAAAGTGTTTTCTGAATTGACTTAAGAAAATGATACAGATATTGCCAGTTTCTGGACCTCTGCTTTTATTCCCTGTTCTGCCTCCTCCCATTAGGAAATCAAACCAATAAGATTAACATAATCTTTCTTGGAATTGACTGTTCTTTTTAAATAGATCCCATGATAGACATGTGTAAAAATCAATAACAGGCTCCTCATTTGTCAAAGCTAATGACTAAACTCATTTTGAAGTTCAATAGTGGTTACTGAAGAGTGGCCACACATTATATATCTAATCCTGTAGGTCCCTTCACTTATTCTGCAGAAAAATAGAAAAAGGAGGGCTTTGTTGCTTGAGGCACAACATAAAAGCTTGGGTTTCCATTTTATTTGTTCGTATTAATTTTTCCTCCAAAGTATGACCATTTCTTGATTGTCCATGCTAATATGTTAAAGGAAATACAATGAAGAATGAATCTTATAACAGTTTTTAGTACCTTTTCCTCCCCTACCTGTTTTAAAACCAATTGCATTGGAAGCTCCTTCAATTATAGCCTTAACTCCTTTAGGTTATGGGCCATGTCTTACATATTTTTAATATCCCTGGAGAGACTAACATAGCGATTGGGTCACAGGTTAGCACAAAATAAAGATTTTTGTTGAATTAAACAGAATTAAATTATCCAATATCTTGGTCCATGGCATAGCAATTATCTTAGACCAGACACTCATATCCAGTGGAAAGTACAAAAGATGTCGCTTTCCAGCAGACTCTTCTCTGATAGATGCCCTGCATCACAGGGCGTATTAAGCAATGTTTGCTTCTGAGTTGTCCCTACTATCTCCCACAAAACCTTTTCCTGGAACGCAAACGGTGAGAACAGACGGCTTTTAATAAGACATCCTCCTCCCTTTTAAATATCCTGTAATTATAGGTGTATGCCAGCAACTAAGCATTCTAAAATCCAGACCAGAGACGTGGACGAAACACACGCAAGACATATAGCCCCTGATTGAGATCATTCAATTATTGTTAACAAAGGCAGTATCTTACATCTGCATAATGCTTTATGCCGCCCATAGCTTCTTCATGTACACCGTCTCATTTTCCAACCCCAAATCAAAACAGTATTTCATTTCCCTAGAAATTCCAAGTTGTGGTTCACTGTTGTGTATTCCTCTTTTCACCCGCAAGTTGCCGTTTTCTGGGCTTCAGGTTGTATATTGTATTGCATGCCCATTGGACACGGCCATCTCATGGAATCAATAGGTCAGACACAATTTGAAACTCCCTAGGTAATGGATTTTAAAAACTGCTTGAGGGTGGGGGAGAGAGACAGGAGGAGAAGGAATCCACAGAAACAATAACTGAAGTGGAGTGATGCATTCATGATGGGAGCTGGAGAACTCCTGTTCTTTATAATAGCTTCTCAGGGGAGAAGCCGCCCTTTTCCAGAAGGAGGTGTCCTGGGAATAGCAGAGCCACTGCCATTCCATTCTTTTGATGAACAGAAACCTTATCAGCGCAATCCCCCTGGAGAGTTGGAGGGATAAAGAAGGAGTTTAAAGACTTTTGAAAAATTTGGGTTGCGAGGGGGAGGCAAGCCCAGCATTCAGCTCGTTCATTTGGAATATCTCCTGTGAAGGGGAGGGTATTCTGCCAAATTCAGGACCCTCTCAGAGCTCACAGATACTGACAGCTGATCTAAGCTCAGTGCATGAGTTTATTCTTGCCAGGGGAGAGAAGGAGCAATGAAGTGAGAAGGATGTTGAATGAATTAAATACAAAGTATAAAAACAAAAACGCTCGCCTCCAACTGTAAATATCACAATGTGATCATATTTTCAGTTGCAGCTGTGCAATGAGGATGTCAAAGCATCAGTCATTAAATAATAAGTAGGATAAATCATTTTGATTTAAGAATAAGACACAGACACCTTGAAGTTTTTAATTATTTTTAGAAGCTCAAAGTATTACACGGCTTTGTCTGTCTCATCCTTATTAAGACTGTGAGGTTGGAAAAATCAAGGAAGCAGGTGAAACTTACACTGTCTCACATCATGGCTTGGTGGCATATATTAGGCAAAATAAGCTTTATTTTTTCCTATCCATAGAATAAAAAGCCTTAATTATCCAGTGGCATAGGAGGAACAATCGAAGCCGTTCTAGGTCCTACAATGGCTGTTTATGTGGTACAAAAAAGTTCAAGTTGGTAATGAAAGGCACTGCTACATTATTAACTTCTCTCATTTGTGTCTGTGTGTCTGCGTGTACCGTGTACATGTTTTTAAAACATATTGATATTTTCCTTCAGTGGCTTTACCAAATAATGGTTTGTTATTATTATTATCATTAGGTTTGCCCTCTCTTCTGGAGGCTTGGTAAATATTTTTTGAAAGGTAGCAAAAGAAGTCTACATGTTACTAATTCAGAGTGCAGGCTGTGTGAGTCTTCATTTCAGTTACACCTAATCAAATAATTTAGGGTTAATTTATGGGGACCTGACCCTTCCCGCAGAGCCCAGGGGTTTGGATACACAGCAGACAGCAGACTCTTGCACAACAGAGCTTTGAACTGCATGAGGCCACTTTATGCAGATATATATATATATATATATATATATATATATATATATATATATTTATATATTTATATTTATATATATTTAGAGCACATCACTCTAAACACATTTCCTCTCCCTATGATTTTCTTAATAACATTTTCTTTCTATAGTTTACTTCACTCTAAGAATATAGTATATATTGCATATAAAATTATATGTTAACCAACTGTTATTCTAAAGCTTCTAGTCAAGAGTAGGCTATTAGTAGTTACATTTTTGGGGAGTCAAAAGTTATATGCAGATTTAGTGACTGCACAGGAGTGGGGGTTGAAGTGTGAGATTAGCACCCCTAACCCTGTGGACATAACACAGAGTACATGAGAGGAAGGAAATGAGAAGATGTTGGGTACAGGTGTGGAAAGCCTTCTATAATGTGTTAATATATCTGGATGCTATCTTGTAAGCAGAATGCAGTCAATAAGCATTTTTAAGTGGAGAAGAATCATGATTGAATCAAAGTTTTCCAACAATAACTCCGGTGAAAGTGAGGAGGATAAAATGAGGAGAAAATAGAATTATGGTTTATGGGCATACTTCAGAAAAGAGATAAAGGTTTAAATCAGAGCAGTGCCAGTGGACATGGGTAGAATAGGGGTTATTTGGGATCAAAGGCTTTTTGAAGGTAGAACCAAAGAGTCTGGTAACTGAATACGATGCAGGAGTGAAGAGGCAAAAATAATGCTGATGTTTCTAGCAGAGTCTACAGAGTGGATTGAAGTAATGATAGCCTGTGTGAAGAATCCAAGATGAGGGTGGGACTAGAAAAGAAGGTACCACTAAGGGGTCCTGTGTCATAAAATCTATGTGGCTACAACTGAGATTTTTGAATAATTTTTTTAAAGCTTATTTTGAGAGAGACAGAGAGAATGTGCACATGAGCAGAGGGAGGGGCCAAGAGAGAAGGAGAGAGAATCCCATGCAGGTTCTGTCTTTCTATAATGGTGCAAAGCCCAACACAGGGTTCAAGCTCATGAACCATGAGATCACGACCTGACCAAAATCAAGATCCAGATCATTAACTGACTTAGCCACCCAGGCACCCCATAACTGACACTTTTTTAGAGAATAATGGCATGATCTCTTCTTCTAGGTAATTTTCTCTCAGAGTAGCCAGCAATCATTATAATAGGTTTTAATATTATACAAGGTTTATATTAGTATATATGTAAAGTTTTTAAAAAGGTCTGGAAACGACAAGAGAACCAGGACGGTGGAATGGAAACACCATTAGGTTATACATCAGAAGTCATAGTCTCCCTTAGCCACCTGACTGACCTTACACAAACAACGTGATCTCTACAGGTGTTCATTTTATAACTTGTGAACTAAGAGTAAGGATGCTTTTTCTTCCTTCCTCTCACCATATGTACGGATCAAGTGAGAGGATTCATTTTTAGGCAGTTTTTGAGATTCATTTTAGTGCAGCCTAAGTGATGTGGATACAATTTTAACATGTTGTTAGTTGGATAATTAAAAATAAAAACTCTTGATTGAAAGTGATTTCTCAAAATATTTTCAGGGAAAGAGATTTAAATTCTACTAAAGGATTTAGTCACTGTTTTTTTCTCTTTCTCTCTTTTTTCAATTTCTGAACACAGCAAATCTTTCCTTTGTCCAAATATTAAATCTATGAGGCTACAAATACAACGTTGCACATGGTATGCATTATAAAAACAAACCCTGAAACATTTATCTGGGGCAAAATAAAAGAAACTGAAAAATTGAAGATGTCAAGCATTTTTAGTTAATGCAAGATATCCCCATTTTTTCTTTTCCTTTTAATAAAGTTCACACTTTGTTGCTCTCTTGAAAACCAATTCCTCCTAAAGCTTCTCTCTTCATCTTTAATATGAGTCTTCTCGGAAGCTCTCATTTCTATCTGGGCAGTATTATTACCTATCTTACAGAGTCGAGCATTAGAGATTAATTACATGTGAAGTACATCTGATGGCCCTGGGGTTTCTCTGGGTAGCAGTGAAGGCTGCCCACTGGTGTCATAAAAGCTGTGTAAATTTAATTAAAATGTAGCTGTTTCATTGGGTCTACTATGCAAGTAGGGCCTCTGGTCTTGTGTAAAAAAAGAACGATCTTGTATAAAAACTCACAAAGTTAAAGTAAAAGGAACACAATACACCGTGGTGAGTGATAGCCTGCCAGAGCAGCCGGGCACAGGATGGAGAAAACTCACAGAAAGGGAGAAGGTCTCCTATATAATAGCCACACCTTCCAACCTCACCCTCTCCAAGTGGTTCAGGTCAGAGAGAATCCCAAGTGCACTTTTTAGCTCTCTCTTGGCTGTTTATTCAGAAAGCCCCAGGGGGTTGTAAGCAGACACTAGTTTACTTCAGGGTATTTCATTGGCATTTCATTCGCCCAAATAGCTAATTGAGCCTTTCCACCCTTGCTCCTCCCTGGCACTTCCCCAATATTGAATAAACTTGCATTACTGACAGGGTCAAGTCTAACATCAAGTCTGACCAGGAGACCCACCTGCAGTTTATGAGCCTCCTGGTATACATCTGCAAGGAACGGGTCAGGAGTTTTGATTCTCTGGAAAGATAACGTTCTCTGAAGGCCCCAGAAAATTTGGTCATCTCTTTATTTTGTCAAAAAGTAGTAAGTTGCCACAGTGCGATTTGAAAATGGAAGGCAGACATTCTATAAAATTACTTCTTTAAAAGTAGCACAGGATCTGCGCTAAACCATTTGGAAGAAGTGTGAATAACAGTAATAATAATTGCTACCATTTATTTCATGATACCCATGTGCCAGATATCGTGTGTTATTTCCAGCTCTCACACCCATCCTGGTGTGAGAACATACCACCATTCTGTAGCACAAAGAGCCTAAATTTTGAAGAGAGACAAAAATGGTTTGAATCCTGGATTAGCTATTCTCTGGCTCTCCGAGTCTCAGTTTCTTTATAAATTAATATTTGGTTGGCAGCTCTGGGTGATGCTTAAATGAGTGGAATATAAATATCTGTATGTATCTATATATCTTCCTAACATATTATCTGGCACACAGTGGAAGCTCTATAATGTTAGTTCCCATCTTAGTTTTCAGTAAGACTATATAAGACTCAATATTATTTTTGAAAAATTCTCTAAGGATGGGGATTTTGTGATTTCTCGCATAGTACTGGCTTCTACTAGCATTTAATATTATAATGCAGAGTTGTGTCCTATCCAATGTAAAAATGTGCACAATAGTTGTTCCATTCCAGATGAGTATTTCTTTATCTTATTTGGCACCTATAGGGAGCTACAGGCTTACTCTGCATTAAAACATCTATTTATTCCAGTTACCTTGGTGCATGTAAAATAGGAAATGAGGTGGGGGAGGGGAAATGGAATTTTAACCTTTAACTAGGTCTGGATGTTCTGGTTTAGAACGGCAATATAAGAAGACCCTGAACTCCCTCCTCCCACAGACATACTCGATCTATAGCTACCTATGGAACAATTTCCTCTGAAAAAAAAAAAAACAACCCTAAATACTAGCTAAGCAACTCCTATACCTCAGACAAATGAGAAAAAATCCACACCAAAGTGGGTTGGTGAAGCTGGGACACAATTTCACTATAAACCATACCCCTGGAATGGTTACCCACAATCAGGAGGGAACTCAAAACCTGGAGCTTTTCCCTGAGGAGCTAAGGGTTTGAACCCCCATATTGGGCTCTCCAACTTTTAAGACCTGTACGTGAGAGATGAGCCCCTAAACATTTATCTAGTTTTCAAAATTACCAAGAGCTTTTTTCCATGAGACTCACAACACTATAGTAAACTGAGAAATAAATGGCTTTTAAAGGGCTGGCAAGCTCAGACTCCCCTGCCCCAAGTACCAGCGCAGAAGCATGGAGAGGCTTGCAGACTTTATGTGAAAGAGGCTTATTTTCTTATCTTAAGGCACTGGCCTAAGGGCCAAGCAACTAATCTGGCACACATCTAGAGCCTGATGGGGTAGTTCCAGTGACAGAAGCTAGTAAGCGTCATCTTTATGCTCTCCCTCTGCATTGTTCTAGCTCTCTGGCACTTCATGAAAAGGAGCGGATTCCCCAGTTTTCTGACTGCCCCCTAGGAAATACTTCTTGAATGCCTGGCCCCCGCTGGAGGTCAGGGGGGTTGTGTTTCTGGGTCCTACCAGACTGTAACAATCAGAGAGACAACTCTAGGCTTGTTGTCACCCCCAGGGAACTGTGCAGACAGGAGACTAAAGCACACCAGTCTTTCTGTGACATAGGCTTCTTTCTTTGTCCTGGAGCTACAGACTGAGGGTCAGGCTTCTGGTTTGGCAAAGATCTAGAAAGTTACTGAAGTGCACCTTGGAGACAGAGGCAGATGGATGCCATCATGCATTGTTTCCTTGGCCCTGCTCCAGCTGGCCGGGATCTCCCACAAAAGAACTTATACAGTCATCTTGGACCCCGATTTTTATGACCACCATCAAGGGATACCTCGAGATTGTGTGGCTCTGGTTGACAGAGGGGGCTTAAGCTTGTGGATCCCACAGGACTATAAGTATGGAGAGGGTTCTTAACTGGTTACCACCCACAGGGCACGGCAAAGGGCAACAGACCCAGCACCCAGTCTTGCTAAGAAAGACATCTACTAGCTTGTCTTCATAGCTGTGGCCTGAGAGGCCAGCTTCTAATGAAGTACACATCAAAGAACTCACTGTAATCCTCCCAGAGAACTCAGAAGCAGGTGCATTCTTTGTGTTCTTCCTATGCTGTGCTCTGCAGAGGCAGTATCCCCTGGAAGGGAGCTTGTGCGTACATTTGATGTCCTGATTTTTATATCCAGAGCCCAGTTTTTGTGGCAGTAACCAAGGGGATGCCCCTTGACTGCTGTCTCTGGTGGCCTGTGGGGCTTGCATTCCTGGGTCCCAGGGGACTCTAACCAGATGAGAAACAGGTTCTGGTAGGTGGCCACACCTAGAGCACTGCACAGATAGATGAATGAAACATATTTTCAGTCTTTCTGTGGAGAAGACCTATCTGTCCTGGAGGTTAGGCCTGAGGGGCAGGCTTGTGGTGTGGCACACATTTATGGCCATTCTTAGGCATGCTCCAGGGATATAGGTCAGTGATCTCCCTCTACCTCACCAGTATCTCCCAAAAAGGAACTTACACAGTCATCTGGGCCCTGATTTTTCCAACTCTTAACGACAGGACACTTCTAGATTGCCCAGCTCTAGTGGCCAGTGGGACTTATGCTTATCTTCTCACAGGACTACATATATTTGCATACTTTAAAATCTGCTGCCTTAGGTCTGTCTTTCATCAGCCCGAATTTAGGTGTTGACTATGATCTTCCCTTTGGGACATGACAGGTCTTGGCATACTCTCAAGTACTAAGTGTAAATTAAAAAGAAAATATGCTGCTTGGACTACTATGAAAAATTGTATGTCAACAAATTGGACAACTTAGAAGAAATGGATAAATTCCTAGAAACATACAACCTAGCAAGACTGAGTCATGAAGAAATAGAAATATGAACAAACTGATTGCTGGTAGGGAGACTGAATCAGTAATCAGAAATCTCCCCACAAACAAAAGTTCTGGACCAGACAGGTGAATTCTAGCAAACATTTAAGAATTAATACCAATCCTTCCCAAACTCCTTCAAAAATTTGAAGAAGGAATACTTCTAAACTTACTTTATGAGGACAGCATTGCTCTGATACCAGAACCAGATATGACACTACAAGAAAAGAAAATTACAGGCCAATACCCTTGATGAACATAGACAAAAAAATCCTAAACAAAAATATTAGCAAACTAAATTCAACAATACATTAAAAGGATAAAACACCATGATCAAGTGGGATTTATTCGAAAGATGCACAGGAATTCATCATCCACAAAGTTAATATGACATTTCACATTAGCAAAATGAAGATAAAAATTACATGATCTTAACAGATGCAGAAAAAAACTTTGAAAAAATTCAACATCCACTTATGATAAAAACTCTGAAGAAAGTGGGATGTACCTAAACATTATAATCTATAGGACAAGCACATACCTAGTATCATACTCAAGGTTGAAAAGCTGAAAGCTTTTCTTCTAAGATCAGAAACGACACAACAGTATGGGAAGTCCTAGCCAGAGCAATTATGCAAGAAAAAGAAATAAAAGACACCCAAACTGAAACAGAAGTAACACTGTCACTATTTGCAGATGATATGTTATATTTGTATAAACCCTAAAGACTCCACCCAAAAACTATTAGAACTTAAGAACAAATTTAAGTTATTCAAACAAAGGTTGAATGACACAAAATAAACATAGGAAAATCTGCTGTTTTATTACACTATTAATAAACTATCAGAAAGAGAAATAAAAAAGCAGTCCCATTTATTATTATGTCAAAAGTAATAAAATACCTAGGAATAAACATAACCAAGGAACTCAAAGACCTGTACACTGAAAACTATAGAATATTGATTGATGAAAACTAAAAAAAGACACAAATAAATGGAAAATTTTTGCTGTGCTCCTAGACTGAAAGTGGTATTGAAGTGTCCATACCACCCAAAGCAATCTACAGATGCAACGTTTTCTGTATCAAAATTGAATGGCTATTTTCACAATAAAAGAACAATCCTAAAATTTGTAAGGAACCACAAAAGGCCTCAGAAAGCAAAAGTGATCTTGAGAAAGAACAGAGATGAAGATATCATGCTTCCTGATTTCACACTATATTACAAAGCTAGAGTAATCAAAACAGTATGGCATTCTCATAAAACCAGACACATAGTTCAATAGCACAGAATGGAGAGTCCAGAAATAACCCCATGCATATATGATCATTAATTTATAATCTAGGAACCAAGAATGTACAATGAGGATAGATCAGTTTCATCAATAAATAGTGCTGCAAAAAATGGACAGCCATATACAAGAGAATGAAATGGGACCACTATCTTACACCATGAATAAAATGACTCAAAATGGATCAGAGATCGAACACAAAACCTGAAACCACAACATTCCTAATAGAAACATAGGTGGCAAGCTCCTTAATATCAGTCTTGTGATGATTTGTTGGATTTGACACCAAAGGCAAAAATAAACAAGTGGGACCACAGCAAGGGAACCACCAATAAAATGAAAAGGCAACTTTTTCAATAAGAAAAATGTTTGTGTATCTTGTCTGATAAGGGGTTAATATCCAAAATCTATAAAGAATCCATACAACCCAACTGCAAAAAAAAAAAAAAAAAAAAAAAAAAAACTGATTAAAAAATGGGCAGAGAATCTGAATAGACAGTTTTCCAAAGAAGATATATAGACAGACATCAGGTACATGAAAAGATGCTCTACATCATTAATCATCGGAAAAATGCATATCAAAGCCACAATAAGATATCACCTCAAACCTGTTTGAATGGCTATTATCAAAAAAAACAAAAAATAAAAATAACAAGTGTTGGCAAAGATAGAGGGAAAGGGAAACCTTGTGCACTGCTGGTAGGAATAAATTGGTGCAGCCACTATGGAAAAGAGTATGGAGAGCCCTTAAAACTAGAGCTACTAAGTAATCCAGCAATTTCATTTCCAGGTTTTTATCCAAAGGAAATAAAAACATTTTTAAACATTCAAAAAGATACATACACCCCCCATGTTCATTGCAGAATTACTTACAATAGCCAATATATGGAAACAACCTAAGTGTCCATTAACGAATGAATGAATTAAAAAGTGTGGGTACGCACACACACACACACACACACACACACAAACTGGAATATTTTTTTCAGCCATCGAAAAGAAGAAAATCTTTGTAACAACATGGATGGACTCCGAAACACTCCTGTCTAAGTGAAATGTCAGAAAGAGAAAGACAAATACCATATGATCTCACTTATATGTGGAATCTAATACATACACACACACACACACACACACACACACACACACACACACACACACACACAAACAAGCTCATGGATGCACGGAAGAATTTCCCGGAGGCAGGGGGTGGGTGGTAGGCAAAATGTGTCAGGGGAGTCAAAAATTATAAACTTCCTGTTAGAAAATAAATAAGTCACGGGGCGCCTGGATAGCTCAGTCAGTTGAGCATCTGACTCCGGCTCAGGACATGATCTTGTGGTCTAGGAGTTCCAGCCCCGCATCGGGCTCTGTGCTGACAGCTTAGAGCCTGGAGCCTGCTTCGGATTCTGTGTCTCCCTCTCTCTCTCTGCCCCTCCCCCGCTCATGCTCTGTCTCTCTGTCAAAAATAAATAAACATTAAAGAAAAATAATAAAAAAAGAAAATAAATAAGTCCCAGAATGTAATGTACAGCACGATATTCATACTTAATAATGTTATAATACATATTTAAAAGTTTCTAAGAGAGTAAATCTTGAGAGTTTCTTATCATAAGAAAAATATTTTGTAATTACATACAGTAGCAGATGATAACTAGACATTGTGATTTTCATTTTGTAATGTATACAAGTGTGGAATCATGTTGTACAACTGAAGCTATACAAAGTTATGTCAATTATACCTCAATTAAAATGCCAGAACAAGGGGCGCCTGGGTGGCTCAGTCGGTTAAGCGTCCGACTTCAGCTCAGGTCACGATCTCGCGGTCCACGAGTTCGAGCCCCGCGTGGGGCTCTGGGCTGATGGCTCAGAGCCTGGAGCCTGCTTCCGAATCTGTGTCTCCCTCTCTCTCTGCCCCTCCCCCGTTCATGCTCTGTCTCTCTCTGTCTCAAAAATAAATAAATGTTAAAAAAAAAATTAAAAAAATAAAAAATAAAAAAAAAATGCCAGAACAAAACAAAACAAACCATTTAACTAGGTCCTACCATGAGATGCTCTTTTAATCAGAATTACTTTTGTCCAGGATATTTTTGTCTTCGTTTTGCCTTATGGCTTCCATTCTCAATCCTGACAGGTCTCTGTAGTCTCCTTTTGATTTGTATCCATAGGTGTAAGAAATCCTGAGAAATTCTCATTCTATATAAGGCAAGGAGCTGTCCAAACTTTGAAGAGTCTGGAGTAAAGGTGCAAGGGTGTAGGCAAGGTTGAAAAGGAAACGTGAGGTTGATTCTCTGTTCCTACCACAGCTACTGATATAGTTGTGGAAAAGATAAAATTCCTCAGAATCATTCTCTGCAATTCTTAATTCTTTATTCTTGGATATTTTATTTCTCAACCTTTTAATAGTCTCATGTACTCTATTGAGACCATTTCTGTTATATAAACATTAAATATTGGGCATTTTTAGAATATCTGAGTCAACAGTGAATATCAGGAGTTTTGATTTATTTTTAGGAAGACATGTTCAGAACATAGAAAAGGTTATGGTTGTAGTTGTTTCTAAATAAGGTAGAAAACTCCAAATTGAGAATCTCTCATGGCAACTTAGTATTAGAAGAGTACAAAAAAGCAGAACTTCCCTCCTTCCCCCCAGAAAATTTCATATAGAAAAAAAAAAAGACACATACAAAACAAAAAGTCAGAAGAAAATAGGTTCCACAAGCCTTGCACAAACAACTACAATTTTTCACGAGGCACATGCCTTGCTTTTAAATGAGAACTTAAAAATATACAATTTAAAATTTAAAAATTCTATGGTTTTATTTAAAATATAGAGATAATAAACATTTAGCCATTATAGCACAGTGAAATTATAGTTTGTTATATTCCCTCTGCCCAAACACATACCAATAATACATGAAATATACCAGTAGAAGACCAAAATACACAGCCAGCCTGAAAAGTAAAATAAATAACTTTTCAAAGTGAAAACTGAAAGAAATTAAAATAGTAAAATGTTCTGAATACACAAGCTTGCTGCCCTTAAGAAGCAGGTGATGGTAAGCAGAATTTAGCATTCTGCATGGTAAATAACACTCCTTAAAGACAAGGCTCTCTAGATTATGAAATAGGACTGAGAAAAATTGCTGAACACTCCCTATGGCTAGGGTTTTTAGCAAGCTGCAGGCTGGGAGTGGGAAAAATGGATATTCTTGCAACAAGGCAATGGTCAAAGTAGCCCAGTAGCAAACTGACTGGAACTACATTGTCCCTAACAACGTCATTGAATAGGAGCCCTTCAAGGTCATCATATGCTCTTGGTTCTAGGCTAAGGATAGTAAGTCTGGATAAATACTATGCAAATGCATTTAAAGCATAGCTAAAGGGAGGAAACAAAGAAACAAGTGAAATTCCTCTCACAAACCAAAATCTGAAATAGGGAAAGGTCTAATGTCATAACAGACACCGTTAGTGCCCCTTATCTCCTCATTCTCACTGCTCAAGTGCATATTGGTCTGACTTTCAACCCCTGTATTTCTTTGTCTTTGTTTTCCTATGTGGGCACTGAACCCTGCTTTGCCTAGTGTCTAGCATTCTAAAAGTGATGGACTAATGCCTTTGGGGAGCAGCCTCAAACTGACTAAAGGAAATTGGTACATAAATACTAGTATTACCCTTGGGTAGGATAACTCTGAGAGGTCTGTTCTACACTGGCTCCCAAAGTTTCCTTGTAGGATTGACCATTAGTTACACACAGGGGTAACTGGTTCAGTAATACACCGATTATTGGTTGTTTTTTTCCCCTGGCTCTCTTGTTGTCCATTATTCTACTAGTGTTTCCTTCCCCTCCAATAAACAACGTGCACTCACATCCTTTACTCAGAGTCAGTTCCACAGAGAACCCAAAGTAAGACAGATGCTGAGAGGACAGCCAAAAATAGCAGCAAGAACTAAGATAAATTGTCTCAGGGAGAAATTAACACGGTGGAAGAGTTGAAAGAAATCTTTAAAATAAATGTTTAGTGCCCAAATGTGAAGAATAAATTATATTAAAGAAAAGCAAGGACTAACGGAACAAAAATAGGCAGAAATGAAGCAAGACCAAGAAGATATGAAACAAATATAATTTGAAATTTTGGAAAGGAGATACACAGTCTTCAAAATTCAAATGCTTGAGAGATGTAGTCAACCTGGCATTGGACAACATGGAAAAGTCACTGAATTAAAAGAGAAATTCATCCAGAATATAACATGAAAGATTTCAAAAAAAGAAGGCAGGTAGGATAGAGAGATAATGAAGCTATAGAGGATAGATTATAAATTGTGCAGCCCTGACTTCTATCACATGATAGTCCCAGAAAAATAAAACGGAGGAAATAGCACAGAAGCAATATTTGACAAGATGAGAATTTTCCAAGTATCTTAAGATCAAAAATGGATTCAAATATCAAGCTAGGGTAAACTGCAGAATAATAAAAAAAGTAAATCATCTTAGAAGCTGCCAGACACAAAGAACAGATAACCTACAAAAGAAAGGTATTTGGACTGACAGGAAATTTCTCATCAGAAACCTAGCTACCGGACAGGATGCCTGGGTGTCTCAGTCGGTTCAGCGTCTGACTTCACCTCAGGTCATGATCTCATGGTTTGTGAGTTCGAGCCCCATGTCGGTTCTGTGCTGACAGGTCAGAGCCTGGAGCCTGCTTTGGATTCTGTGTTTCCCTCTCTCTCTGCCCCTCCTCTGCTCATGCTCTGTCTCTCTGTCCCTCAAAAATGGATAACCATTAAAAAAAAAAGGATACCAGATAATAATGGAGAAATATTAAATTGCTGAGGGCACTAATTAAAACTCTAAGGGGAAATAGTGCCTGTGAAGGCCATGAGTGTACAATGCTGGTAAGTTATGACATAATCATGGATTTATAGGAAAATATTTATAAGCCCAAATACATCAGTAAATGTGTTCTCCCAAAGCCCATCATTCCATAGAGAGACTTGGGCCAGACACTTTCTGCAGCAATATGAAGAATGTTCTAGGAGAGCAGTCCTGTCTCTTTACACTCTCATGCACTTATCAGGAAACTGGAGGAGAGGGAGCAGTGGCAGGAAATACCCAGTCAGCTCCATGTCTGGGACATCCTGGCTGAGAAGTGTCTTTGATAGGCCATTTGAAGTTCATACAGACACTGTCTTGTTCTGCTGTTCCAGTTTTGCTGAGCTAACTCATTGCAAAGCAAGCACAAGGGGAAAGGGAAAGATCCACCACACCAAGACTGTTCATGAAATCCATGTTTGTCTCTCTAAATGAAAATAAAAAGATATTTTCTGGCATAAAAACACTAAGAAGTCGGCCATTGATACCCACTGTAGAATGGCAAGCAAAATATCATGAAATACTCTCTTACTAATGTTCACCCAAATATACTGATAATTATGTTAGTCTTTTAATGCATTAATAAGCTGGCAAGAATCCTCAGAGGGCAAAAGAGAAAATAAGGACCCAGAGAGGGAGGCAGAACACAGAAGCTCACTTTTACTCTGAGGGCTTGCTTACTATTCCTGGTCATTTTGTGCTTTAGTTTCCATGCCCTCATGATACCTAAAGGTTGGGAAATAAAGAAAGTTCCAGATGAATAATCTGTAGTAGATATCCCATACACATGGATCAGACACCAAGAAGAGCTGCATTATCAGTGTAAAGAATTGTAGGAAGTAAATTGGCCTCTTTTTATCATCATCATGTAGAGACAAGTCGCAAGAAAGTTGGAAATGAATTTTGAATGCTAGCTGTTCAGCTAATCAGAATCCACACTCCAACTTTTACCAGTACTAGGCTTCAAAATAAGAATGAAAACAGCATGTTCTCATTTTATGTAATGCAAGTAGCCCTTGTATAAAAAATATGTTAATGATTTAATGTCTAATGATTTAATGTTTAATGTTTAATGTCCTAAAAAGATTAGAGGTCCAAAGTAAAGAAAACTGGCTGGCATGGGCACAACACACACACACACACACACACACACACACACACACACACATTTATATATTTATATATTTATACATTTAAATAGATACATCTAGAAAAGTAAGAAAAAGTATACCTACTCCTACAACTAACTAAAAATTAGTATTTTTTAATATCTTCTCCACAGTCCATTCTCTATTTCCTCAATTGTCGTCAATAAGCACTGTAGTAAATGTGTTTCTTTACCTAACAAGGTAACCCAAACTTTCATTTCTTTTGGGTCCAAGCCCTTGGTGGCCTTGCCTGTATTAAGCCACTATAGTTTTGTTGATATTTATCCCTATATATGAGAAGAGCTGTAAACGCTGAAGGGTACTCTCTGGGTTGCAGAAATATTTATTATGCTCCCATTATGTAACAGCAAATATATTTTACCTTGAAAATTTGTATTATTCAGTATTAATTAGTAATCGGTATTAACAATCTATATTAATCACCTTGGCCATTAAAGAAAAAAAAATGTATAGCTAAAAGTGAGTGGTAAATAGGTGGATAAATCCAAACGAACATTAATTTACAAGACAATAATAATGTCCTTGTTTTTAAAAAAAAACCAGATATAGAGAAGGGGGCAATTAAAGACAGTGATATAGGAAGACCTCAAACTCACTTCTTCCCATGGACATGCCAAATCTAGAGCTATATATGGAACAATTTCCTCTAAAAGACATCCAAAAACTAGCTGAGTGACTCTTACACATTGGGCAAGCAAGAAAAAAAAAATCTGCTTCAAAGTGGGTAGGAAAGGCTGAGACACAATCTCACCATAACCTCTGGTGGGGTAACCTGTGAGTAGGAGAGAATTCAAAACCCAAAGCTTCTTGTGGAGGGATAAAGGCTTTGAACCCCACATCAGGTACCCCATATTTTAAGACCTGCACTTAAGAGATGAACCCCTAAAACATTTAACTCTGAAAGCCTATGGAGTTCACATTCATGAGCCCCACAATGCTATAGTGAACTGAGAAATGGTTTTTAAGAGGCCTGTGCTTGGACTCAGCTACCCGAGGGCCCAGGGTTAAGGCAACCATTTGAAAAGTGTGCAGGAAAGTGTGTGAAAAAGCATTCTTTGCTTATCTTCACATATTGACCTAAGGGGAGAACATTTACTTTAATACACATCTAGGGCCCAGTAGGGTGTTCTGGGGGCATGGATGTCTGCAGACGCCATCTTTGTGTTCCCCTCTGCCTTACTCTAATTCACTGGAATTTCCCAGAAAGGAGATAGTTCCCTACCTCTGTATGCCAATGTTTTTGGCTGCATTCTGGAGGATAGCCCTTGATTGCATGGCTCTTGTGGCTGGCAGGGCTTATGTTCTTGGGTCCCATGGCACTGTAACAATCAGAGAGATAGTTCTAGGTTGGTTACAACCCCCATGGCACGGCAGAGACAGCAGACTAAGACACATCCCCAGTCTTTCAGTGAAAGAGAATTATCTGCTTGTCCTAGAGCTTCATTCTGAGGGACTGGCTTCTGGTTTCACACATATCTAGGAGCCTATTATGGGCTCAGGAAACAAAGCCCAGTAGAGGTCATCTTTGTGTTCTCCCTTTACATTGCCCCAGGTGGCCAGTATCTCCCCAAAAAGAGCTGGCACCCTCATCTGACACCCAGTTTTTGTGGTGCCTCCAACAATATTTCTGGATTGCCTGACTTTAATGGCCAATGGCACTTATGCTCCTCATTCCACAGGACTGTACCCAATGAACAAATAGTTCTTAACTAGCTACCACCATTAGGGCACAGCAAGAGGCAATAGTCTGAGGAGCCCAGTCCTTCTGTGAAAGAGGCCTACTAGGTCATCTGCATAGCTGTGGCCTTAGAAGCAGGCTTCTAATTAAACACACTTCTAAGCGTCCACCATAATCCTCTGCAAAGACCTCAGAGGTCAAACACTATGTTTATGTTCTATCTCTGCAGTGACCTGGAGTGCCAGCATCTCCCTGAAAGGACATTATATGTGTGGCATCCCATTTTTATGTCTGGTGCCCCACATATTGTGGGTACCACTTAAGGGATACCTGTTGATAGCCTGGGTCTGGTGGCCAGCAGGCTTGTGTTTCTCAGTCTCATGAACTATAACAATTGAAGAGCTATCACCCCCAGGGCACAGCACAGATAGCAGACTGAAACACATCCCGAATTTCTGTG
Source organism: Panthera pardus (assembly GCF_024362965.1). Taxonomy (NCBI): domain Eukaryota; kingdom Metazoa; phylum Chordata; class Mammalia; order Carnivora; family Felidae; genus Panthera; species Panthera pardus. The sequence goes on along the minus strand of NW_026526810.1, from coordinate 59,116,219 downwards.
AAACAGATCTATTTGCTTATCTTGGAGCTTTAACCTGAGGGGTATACTTCTGGCTCATCATATCTCTAGCAGCCTACTGAGATACTATCTGGTGAGGGAGGCCAGTGGATGTCATCTTTGTGCTCTCTATCTGTCCTGCTCCAGGCCACCAATATCACCCACAAAAAAGAGTGTACATTCACCTAATGCTCTGGTGTTAGTGACTGCCTCCCAGAGGACAATTTGAGGTTTCCTAGCTCTGGCGGTCAGTGGGACTTACAGTTGAGGTCCCACAGGAACGTATATATTTGCATACTTTATGAGGGTCTGGCTGAGGGTCTGGTTTCAGTCAGCATGGATCTAGGTGCTGGCTGAAATCTTCCCCTTTGGGGTAATGACAGGTCTTGGCACACCATCAACAAGGAGAAGACATTAAAAATAAAAATGTCTTCCTGGACAATCACAAAAGTTTTAGAGACAACCAAGAGTTAGGGCAAGTTTGAATGATAAAGCTCTTGAAATACATGAGGTCACTCTTCAAGATAGAGGAGGTAGCTGTTTCAACTAAAGCATAGAAACAACTACAGAAAGTCAATCAGGGGTACCTGGGTGGCTCACTCAGTTCAAGCATCCAACTCTTGGTTTTGTCTAGGTCATGATCTCACAGTTCATGAGTTCAAGCCCCACATGAGGATCTGCACTGATGGTGCAGAGCCTGTTTGGGATTCTTTCTCTCCATCCCCCCTCTCTTCCCCTACCCTGCTTGATCTCTCTCTCAAAATAAAATAAACTTAAAAAAAAAAGAAAGTCAATGAAATAAAGGAATATGTGTCAAACTAAATAGAAAAAACCTCAGAAAAATTTCCTAATAAAACTAAGATAAGTGATTTACCTGATAAAGAGTTTAACATAATGCTCATAAAAATGTTTCACCAGGTCAGGTGGGAAAGAGATGGACACAGTGAGAAGTTAAAGTAATAGAAAACATAATAAAGGACCAAGTAGATGTTACAGAGCTGAAGAATATAATAACTCAACAGAAAATTACACTAGAAGGATTCAACAACATTCTAGATGAAGGAGGAGAAAGAATCAATGAACTCAAAGACAGGATAGTGAAACCCACTCATTTAAAGCATAATGAAAAAAAGAGTAAAAAAAAATGAAGAAAGCTTGAAGGACTTAAAGGATAGTATCAACCCAACCAATATTCATAATATAGGCTTTCCAGAAGGACAAGAAAGGGGCAGAAAATTGATTTGAAGAAATAATGCATAAAAACTTCCCTACCCAAAAGGGAAACAGATCTAGAATCCCAGAGACTCCCAAAGAAGATGAACCTGAAGGTGCACACACCCAAGATATATTATAATTAAAATGTCAAAAGTTAAAAAGAAGGAGAAAATCTTAAAAGCAGGAAGAAAATAAATTAATGTGTTACATACAAGGGAATCCTAATAGGGTGATCAGCAGAGTTTTCAGTAGAGCTTTTGCAGGCCAGAGGGGAATGGCATAATATATTCAAAGTGCTGAAAGGAAATAAAAATCCCAACCAAAAAATACTTGACCCAGCAAAGTTGCTATCCAGAATTGAAGGAAGCAAAAAGTTTTCAATATAAGCAAAAGCTAAAGGAATTAATCACTACCCAACTGACCTTACAATACATTTAAAGAGACTTATTTAAACTGAAATAAAAGGTACAATTAGTAACAGAAAGACATGAAAGTCTAAATCTCATTGGTAAAGGTAAATATATAATATTTAAAATAATCTAATGTTGTAAAGGTGATGAATTAGTCACATAAAAATAGTATGAAGGTTAAAAGACAAAAGTAGTAAAATAACTATAACTATAATAATTTCTTAAAAGATATACAAGATAAAAGATGTAAATTATGACATCAAAAATATATGGGCAGGGAGAATAAAAATGTTGAGTATTATAATGTGTTCAAACTTATTATCCACTTAAAATAGACAGTTATAAATGGTTGTATGTAAGCCTTATGGCAACCGAAAAGCAGAAATCTATACTAGCTATAAAAAAGATAAAGAGAAAGGAATCTAAACATACCACTACAAAAATCATTAAATCACAAAGAAAATGAGCAAGATAAGAAAGGAACACAAGAGGTACAAAACAGCTGGAGAACATTAACAAAATGGTAATAAGTACATATTAATAATTATGTTAAAGCAAATAAATTCTCCTTAAAAGATATAAAGCCACTGAAAGGACAAAAAGACAGGACACATCTATCTGACGTCTACAAGATACTCACTTCAGATATAAGGACATACACAGACTGAAAATAAAGGGATGGAAAAAGAGATTTCATGCAAGTGGGAACTAGAAGAAACCAAATATAGCTATGCTTATATCAGACAAAAGAGAGTTTAAAACAAAGACTATAATAAGAGACAATGACCATTAATGATAAAGAACTCAATCCAACAGAAGGATATAACATTTATAAATATACATGCACCCAAAAGATGATCACTTAAATATATGAAGCAAATATTAACAGACTTAAAGAGAGAAACAGTAATACAATAGTAATAGTGGACTTAATTATCCCACTTTTGTCAATGGATATCATCCAGACAGAAAACTGATAAAGAAACAGTCTTAAAAATGACATATTTAAACCAGATGAACTTAGCAGATATATATAAAATATTCTATCCAAAAGAAACAGAATACACCTTTTTCTCAAGTGCACATGGAATGTTCTCCAGAATAGATTGTATGTTAGGCCCCAATATAAATCTTAATAAATTTAAGAAGATTAAAATCATATCAAGATTCTTTTTTAACCACAATGGTATGAAAGTATAAATCATTATAACAAAAAATCTGGAAATTCACAAATATGTAGAAATTACACGTAACCAATGGGTCAAATAAGAAAATAAAAGAAATTAAAAAAAAATTGAGACTGATGAAAATGGAGTAAAAGTAGGTCTAAAAGAGAATTCCATAGTGATAAATGCCTGTCTCAAGAAATAAGAAAAATTCCAAATAAAAAAAACTAACTTTATACATCAAGGAATCAGAAAAAGAACAAATGTAGTCCAGTGTTAGTAAAAGGGAACTAACAAAAATTAGAGCAGAAATAAATGACTAGTGACAAAAAGACAACTAAAAAGAACATTGAAAAAACTGCTGTTTGCTTTGTTTTTGTAAAGATAAATTGACAAACCTTCAACTAGATTCACCAAGGAAAAAAGATCCAGGACTCAGAAAGAAAATGATATGTGGATTAGGAGAAATTATTACTGATAACACAGAAATATGAAAGATCATGAGTCTCCTCTGAACAATTATACACTAACAATTGGATACACTATAGGAAATGAATAAATTGCTAGAAACATACAACCTACCAAGACTGAGTTATGAAGAAAGAAAATCTAAACAGACCAATTACTCATAAGGAGATTGAGTATTCAAAATCCCCCACAAGGAGGGGAAGGAAAAAAAAAAAAAGAAACAAAAAGTTAGAGAGGGAGCGAGCCAACCCATAAGACTCTTAAAAACTGAGAATAAACTGATGGTTGATGGGAGGTGGGAGGGAGGGGAGGGCGGGTGAAGGACACTGAGGAGGGCACCTGTTGGGATGAGCACTGGGTGTTGTATGGAAACCAATTTGACAATAAATTTCATATTTAAAAAATCCCCCACAAAAATCCAGGATAAGATTACTTTACTGTCAAATTCTACAAATATTTAAAGAAGAATAATACCAAACGTTCTCAAACTCTTCAAAAACAAAAACAACAAAAACAGAAAAAGAGGAATATTCCCATCCTCATTTTATGAAATCAGCATTACTCTGATTACCAAAACCAGACAAGGACGAAAGGACGAAAGGACGAAAGGACAAAAGAAAGAAAGAAAGAAAGAAAGAAAGAAAGAAAGAAAGAAAGAAAGAAAGAAAGAAAGAAAGAAAGAAAAACACAGGCCAAAATCTCTGATAAATATAGAAGCAAAGCCCTCAATAAAATATTAGCAAACTGAATACAATAATAGATTAAAAGTGTTAATATAACATGATGAAGTGCAATTTATTCTAGGGATGCAAGGAGAGTTTAACATACACAAATTAGTCAGTATGGTACACCATTTTAACAAAATGAAGGATTAAAATCATATGATCATTAGAATAGATGCAGAAAAAGCCTATGACAAAAATCGACATCCATTTATGGTAAAAACACTCAACAAAGTGAGTATAGAGAGAATATACCTCAACGTAATAAAGGCTACCGTAGCTAACATGGTATACAAACGTGAAAACCTGAAAGCTTTTCCTCTAGGATCAGGAACAGAAGGAAGGCCATTGTCTCAACTTTTATTCAACATGGTATTAGAAGTCCTAGCCAGAACAATTAGGCAAGAAGTAAAAGACATTCAAATTAGAATAGAATAAGTAAAACTGTTTACAGATACTATGATATTATGTGTCAAAAAAAATCCTATCCTAAAGACCACCAAAAATTATTAGAACTAATCAACAAATTCAGGAAAGCTGAATGACACAAAAAGCAACATGCAAAAATTTGTTTCTATGCATTACAAAAATCTGTTTCTATACATTAATAATGAACTATCTAAAAGAAAAATTATGCAAACCATACATTTACAATTACATCAAAAGGAATAAAATACCAAAGAATAAATTTAATTAAGAAACTGAAAAACCTGTATATTGAAAACTACAAGACATTGATGAAAGAAATTGAAGAAAACAAATAAATGGAAAGGTTAATTTGTATTGACCTAATTTGGATTGGATAATTTGTATTGTTAAAGTCTTCATATTAATGGTATTTTTTACAGAAAATAAATAACCCTAAAATTTTTAAGGACCCACAAAAGACCCCAAATATCTAAAGCAACCCTGAGAAAGAAGAACAAACCTGCGGGGACATCATGCATCCTCATTTTAAACTACATTACAAACCCATATTAATCAAAACAATATGGTCTTGGCATAAAAATAGACACATAGCTCAATGAAATAGAATTGAGAGCCCAAAAATAAGCTCATGCATATATTAATTTATTACAATTAATTATGATAAATTATGACAATTAATTTATGACAAAGGCACCAAGAATATACAATGAGGAATACAGTCTCTTCAATAAATGATGTTGGGAAAACTAGAAATCCACATTCAAAAGAATGAAACTGGAATACTGTCTCACATCCTACTTAGAATTACCCAAAACAGATCAAAGATTTAACATAAGACCCAAAACCATAAAACTTCTAAAATTAAATTATAAACAGTAATAAGTTTTGGAAATGACACCAAAAGGAGAGACAACACAAGCAAAAATAAACAAATGGGACTACATCAAACTAAAAAGGTTTTGCACATCAAAGCACCATCAATAAATAAAAAGGCAACCTACTGAATGGGAAGAAATATTTGCAAATTATATATCTAATAAAGTGTTAATATCCAAAGAGTATAAAGAACTCATATGACTCAATAGCAAAAACAAAAAAACAAAAAAACCAAACTATCTGATTAAAAATGGGCAGAAGTTTTGAATAGTTTTTTCAAAGATACACAGATGGCCCATGGGTACATAAAAAGATGCTCAATAATGTTAATCATCAGGGAAATTCAAATCAAAACCACACAATATCATCTCACACCTGTTAGAATAGTGATTATAAAAAAGAAAAGAAATAAGAAGTGTTGGCAAGGATGTGGAGATAAGTTAACCCTTGTTGTACTATTGGTGGGAATGCAAATTGGTGAACCCCACTATGGGAAACAGTATGGAGGTTCCTACATAACTAAAAATATAACTATTATATGATTCAGCTATCATACTTATGGGTATTTATCCAAATAAAACACTAATTTGAAAAGATATATGCACTCCCATTTTCATAGCAGCGTTATTTACCAAAATATGTAAGCAACTATGTGTTCAGTTAGGTGAATGGATAAAGAAAATGTGCCATCTATGCACTCGATGGAGTATTATTGAGCTATAAAAAATGAAATCTTGCCATTTGCGACAACATGGATGGACTTTAAAGGGATCATGCTGAATGAAATAAGTCAAACAGAGAAAAAAGAGATACTATATGATTTAATTTACATGTGTTAAAAAAAGGAGCTTATGGATACAGATGAGTGGTTGCCAGAGGTTGGATGGGGTGAATTGGAATATGGGTGAATTGGGTGAAGGGATTTAAAAATACAGTACAAACTTCCATCTATAATATATGTCATGGGATATAATGTTCATCATGGTGATTACAGTTAATACTCTTGTATATTTGAAAATTGCTTACATCTTAAATGTTCTCATCAGTAGGAAAAAAAGTGTATCTGCGTGGTGATAGATGTTAACTAGACTTATTGTGGTGTTCATTTCACTACATATGCAAAATTGAATTCTCATGTTGTACACCTGAAACTAATTTATGTTAATTAAATCTTAAATAAATATACGTATATGCATATTTACTATATTTACATATAGTAAAGGTAGTATACACATAAATATAGTAAATGTAAATTTACTATAGATATAGTATATGTATATAAGTAAATGTAGTATACATATAGATATAAGTAAATATAGTATATAGAGAGATAATTAAAATATAACAAATTAGATGGTAAATATACATATACATATATATATATACATATATAGAGAAAGAGAATCAAAGTGCTGACAACAAATTAAGTAATGTTAAAAAGAGAGGTGAAATGTTCTAAAGTTTTTTTGTATTACCTAGGAAATCAATAAACTTCAATTTATGCATTCCAAAATAAAGAAATTTGACTGTATAAATCAGTTCCCTAAAATTAAAAAATAAAAATAGTGGACTGATAAAAGTTACCATAAATACAAAAGAAGGTACTAAAGAGACTAACAAAAGCAAAACAAACAGTGGATCAATCAGAAAGCACAAAACAAAATAAAAATATTATCAATCAGATAAAATATGACTACATTTACATTTAAAGTATTTAAGTTACTTTCAAACAGGACTAAAAAAACCTGTATGGCATTAACCAAATGTAAATCTGTAACACAAGGGTACAGAGTACTTGAGTATAAAACTGCAAAAAATACAGAAGACACATAATAACCCAAGGAAATATTTTCTAGCTGTGCTACATAAAAAAATAGCCTTTAAGGCAAAAGCAATATAAAATGATAAAACTTATTCTAGCCAAAATGTACAATTCCAAACTTTATGAATTAAATAACAAAAACATATAATGTAAAAATGGACAGAACTACAGAGAGAATAAGATAAATCCACCATCATAGTATAGCATTATAATATATATTTCTTAGTAATTTATGGATAAAGTAGACCAAAAAAATCAAATATAAACAAAGAAGATTTGAATAAATAAACTTGATTTAATACATATATAGAAAAGTTTGTAATGCACCACTAGCAAATAAATATTCCTTTCAAGCACACATAAAACATTTATGAAAACTGATTATAAACATAGTGAGAAAGAAAATCTTAACACACTTGTTTGATCATAATGCAAAAAAAAACTTGGAACTGGTAAGAATATAAAACTAAAACAACACACAAAAAAACCTATATATTTGGAAATTAAGAGGTACATTTCCAATATGTCATGAGTTAAAAAGATATACATCACAGAAGTTAAAAACATTTAGAACTGAATATTAAAAATACTATGTATTATTATTAATAAAATACAGCTGATTAGTACTTACTCATAAAAAAAAGAGAAAAGTCCCTCTCAATAACCTAACACCTAAATTAAACAGGAAAAGAACCACAACGGGGAAAAATTAAAAGAAGGAACAGTAGATAGCAATAAAAAAAAGAACAAAGTGCCACTACTCACAACAATATGGACGAATCTCGTAGATATAATGTTGATTGAAAGAAATCAGACACAAAAGGTTATATATCGTATGATTCCATTTCATGGGTTTCAAGAGCAGACAAAACTAATTGGTAGTGATAAAAATGATGAAAGGTTTCCTCTGAGAATATTAAGTGGGAAGAAGCACAAGGGAAATGAACTCTCTGAAATGTTCTATATCTTGATCTGGATGGTATTTTACAGAGATGTATTCGTTTGTAAAAGTTCATTTATCTGTATATTTAAGAATTGTGCATGTTACAGTATATATGTAATACCTCAACAAAAAACTTACGAAAACAAGATAAAGTAATTAAAAAGAAAATAAACATGTGACAGAGACAGCAAAGCCAAAAATTGTATTTTTGTAAATAGAGCAATGAAATCTACAAATATCCATGTGGCTTGATAAAAAAAAGAGAGAGAGAACAATAAACAATTTTAAGATAAAAAGGGAGACATAGCCTAGATGATGCAGGGATATAAAAGATAAGTGGACATTAATAATAACTTCATAGCAGTACACTTGAGAATATAGATGAAATTAATTTCTAGAAAAAATAACTTACCAAACTAACTGAAGAAATAAAAAACCTGAAGTATTGTACAGAATTCTACCCAAAGCTCATTTTGGCCAAATGATAGACTTCCAAGTATTAAAATTCACATTTCAACCAAAGGCAAGGCCAAAGCCAAATGAAATCATCACAGAATGAACTTCTGAGATACAGTACTTAATAAGTTAAAGTGTATTTGAAATATTTGTTTATAATAGCGATTATACTTTAAAAAATATCAAATTATAAAAGTTTGAAATTACGTTAGAAGAATAGTAAATCTTTTCAGTGTCAGTTGCTATACTTCTGCTGGAACCCACTACTACAGTTGTGATACCAAATATGCTTTTATTTCACCTGCTGTATTTAATAATATCACAAGCTTCTCTATGGCTGGCTGAATATAATAGAGGAAAATGTTTTTCACAAATATTTTCTAGTAGTAAATTTGTACTTGGAATTAAAAACTTGGATAAATCTTTAAAAGCTTTTAAAGTTGGTTATGAATCCACAGCTGTTATTTTTACATTGGCCTTCAGAAATTAAAATCTGTAAGAATCATCTTAAGTTACTGCCAAGTCCATTTTTTCTCATTTGATTAGCAAGAAAAAAGTCTATTATTTTCTTTATACTCTTTATACATTTTTATGTGTATAGGATTCTAATATGACTTATGAATTAAATTTTATATGATATTAGAGTTTTTTTCTTCATAACATTTTTACCTGATAACATTGATATTATATTTATAATCCATTTGTTCCAGACAGGAATTATAGCAAAATAACAAACTTTTCAAATCTACTATTCTCCCTTAATAAAACTTGTTTTTATAGGCATTAATAGGCTCAAATATGATAAAATATTCTTCTCAATCTAGTAGGTAATGTCTTTTCTCATAATATATTAATGCCAATTAGTTTTTTTACTATTTGAAAATTTATATTGATTGTGAATGCTAAAATATCATACTCATCAATTTTTGTGGTGTTTTATATTAAAATAATAAATATACATTTCCATCTCAACTGACAAGACTTCTTCACTTCTTCACAAGCTCACAAGGACATTTTTCTCATGCACTTGAATTTTATTCTAAATTAGCTGTAGAATACTTATCTAAATGAAGATTTGGATTTTAATAGAAAACCTGAATATCAGACTTGTTTACGTTGAGATAGTGTTAACCTCATTAGACGTAGTGGAAATTACATATAGAGCATGTACAAACCGATTGGCAGAAATCTCAAAGTGGCATTTGGCTATTTAGGCTTCCAAAGTTTGAGGAAAAGCTGAAACTAAATAGTGGCTTTTAACCAAATATGTAGCCTGATGTCAAATTTAGCGTATGTCTAAATGACTGAATTGAATTGCATTATAAAACAATCCAACAAACACCAGGCCCGGTTGTTTTTTTGGAGGTCTACCTAATAATAAAGAAGCAAATCTAAATTTACACAAACAATTACAGAACAGAGAAAAAGAGGAAAACTTCCCACCTATCTTATGAAACTAAGATAAACTTGATACACAGCCTGAATACAATAGTACCTGAAGGGATAATTCCAGCCTAAAATTACTTGTCAAATTAGATGCAAAACTACTAAACAAAATATTAGCACACCAGATTCTGCAATATAAAAATACATCATAACAAAACAACAACAACAAAAAACACATCATAACAAAGTTGGATGTTTCAAGGATTGCATGGTTAATATAAGAATCAACTTAAATAATTCACTAATAAAGCATTAAAGGAGAATAAAATAACCATTTCGATTGATATAGAAAAAGGCTTTGATAAAGCCTAACATTATTTATCACTTTAAAAGCTTAGCAAATTATTGTTTTCAATGTTAAAGAACTCCCTTTAAGAATTGAAACAAGGCAAGGGTCCTAGGTATATTCATCACTCTTCAACATTATTCTTCAGTTCTTGGACAATGAAAAAATAAAGAAAAAATGTATAAAGATGTAAGTATTGGAAAGTTGAGAAACATATTACTCACAGATAATTCCATTAACATAGAATTCCCAAGGGAATCAACATATGACTCATTAGCATTAAAATGTATACAGCAAGTTTTTGGATACCAAATTAATTTCATTTCTGTTCACAAACTGCAAAGAATTAAAAGTACAATTTACAAAATAGCAACTCCTTATAAAGAATAACAACATAAAATACATAAGAATAAATATTACAAAATATGTACAATCCCTCTATGGAGAAAAATATAAACTTTATTGAAGGATGTTCTAAAAATGGAGAGAGAGATCATGTTCTGAGATTACAACACTTGATATTGGGAAGACGTCAATCCTCCCCAAGATGATCTATGAATTCAGTTTAATCCTAATCAAAATGTCAACAAAGTGTGTGTGTGTGTGTGTGTGTGTGTGTGTGTGTGTGTGTGTGTGAGAAAGAGAGAGAGAGAGAGAGAGAGAAAGAGACAGACAGACAGAGACAGAGAGACAGAGGGAGAGAGAGGGAGAGAGAGAGGCTTGGAAATACTTGAAAACTGATCTAAATTTATGAGGAATGGTAAAGGGACAAAATCAAGACATGGCTACTGAAGAAGATGACTTAATAGGGAGATTTGTTTTAGTAGGTACCAATCTTAGAATAGTTACCTACTATTTCAGGAAATGTGGTCCTTTTGTCAGGATATTCCAATTAAACAGAGTAGAAAATCTAGAAATGAAATGGAGATGTAAATATTTGATTAATGGCAGAGTTAGTATTTCAGAATCATGGAGGATGTATAATTTTTCAATAAACAACATTAGGATACTTGCTTCTCCATATGGGGAAAAAAAAGGAAATTGATCCCTATATTATCACATTACTTTGTCAGGTAAATTAAAACATAAATTCTGAAGTCAAAACTATGATAATTTTAGAGGACAATAAGAATATATGTTTCTGTCTTCCAGATAGGAAAAGATTTCTTAAGCAAGATGCAAGAAGTGTTCAATGAAAAGAAAAATATTATTTTTTAACAATATAAAAATTGAAAACTCTGGTTCATCAAATTATGCCACTAAAAAGTGAAGAGACTTGGAGGAAATACTTGTAGCATGATAGATGATTCAAATCCAGGACATTTAAAGAAAGGGGCAATCCAATGAAAAATGGACAAAAGATTTATTTTTCATTTATTTATTTTCAGAGACAGAGAGAGAGAGAGAGAACCAGAAGGGGAGGGGCAGAGAGAGAGAGAGAGGGGCAGACCATGCGAAGCAGGCTCTGAACTGACAGCAGAAAGCCCAATGTAGGGCTCAAACTCAGGAACAATGAAATCATGACCTGACCTGAAATCAAGAGTTGGACGCTTAACTGACTGAGCCACCCAGGTGCCCCACAAGACTCACTTTAGATATAAGGACACACACATAGTGTATGTGAAGTAAAGGGATGGAAAAAGTGAAGGGATGGAAAAAGATACTCCATGCAAATAAAAAACCAAAGAAAGCCATAGTAGCTATACTTCTATCAGACAAAATAGAGTTAAAACAAAGACCGTAATAAAAGATAAAGAAGGGTGTTACATAATGATAAAGAGGTCATCCAACAAGATACAGCATTTGTAAATATTTATACACCCAACAGAGAGGCACCTAAATATGTAAAGCAAATATTAACAGACCTAAAGGGAGAAATAGACGGCAATACAATAATAGTAGGGGATTTCAGTACCCCACTTACATCAGTGGGTCCAGAAACCAATATAGAAACATCAGCCTTAAACAACATATTACACCAGATGGACTTAATAGATATTTACAGAATATTTCATACGAAAGCAACAGAATACATATTCTTCACAAGTGGACTTGAAACATTTCCCAGATAGATCAAAACAAGTCTTAATAACTTTAAGAAGCCTGAAATCATATCAAAATTCTTTTTTGACCACCATGGAACAAAATTAGAAATTAACTACATGAAGCAAACTGGAATATTTACAAAAATATAGAGGTTAAACAACTTGCTATTGAACAACCAATGGGCCAAAGAAGAAAAGAGAAATTAAAAAAAAAAAAACACAATGATACAAATAAAAATGGAATATAACATAACAGAATTTATAGGATGCACAAAGGCAGTTCTAAGAAGCAAGTTCATAACAATACATGTCTACCTCAAGAAGTCTCATATAAACAACCTAATTTTATACCTCAAGGAACTAGAAAATGAAAAAGAAACAAAACCCAAAGTTAATAGAAAAAAGGAAATAAAGTTGAGAGCAGAAGTAAATGAAAGGGACTAAAAAGACAATAGAAAAGATCGATGAAACTAAGAGTTGGCTCTTTGAAAAAATAAACAAAATTTACACACCATTAGCTGGACTCACCAGGAAAAAAAAGAGCTAGAACTCTATTGATTAAAAAATAAAACAGGAAATGTTATGACTGATAACACAGAAATACAAAATATTATCAGACTTCTATAGATAATTATACATTAACAAATTGAACAACCTAGAAGAAATTGATAAAATCCTGGAAATATACAACCCATCAAGTCTGAATCATCATAAAAGTGACTATTTCAACAGACTAATTACCAGTAAGTGAATTAAATCAGTAATCAAAAACCTCCCTACAGACAAAAGTCCAGGACCAAAGGACTTCACAGGTGAATTCTACCAAACATTAAAAGAAGAATTAATACCAATCCTTTCAAAAATAGAGAAAATAAAACTTTTCCAGATTCATTTTACAAGGCTAGCATTATTCTGATACTAAAACTAGGCAAAGAAGCCACAAGAAAATTATACACCTATATCCCTGATGAACATATGTGTAAAAATCCTCCGTAAGATATTAGCAAACTGAATTCAATAATACATCAAAAGGATCAAACATCATGCTCAAGTGGGCTTTATTCTAGGGATGCAAGGATGTTTTAACATCCACAAATTAGGCAGTGTGACATGCCACATTAACAAATGAAGGACAAAAAACACTCGATTATCTCCACAGATGCAGAATAAAGCTTTTGACAAAAATCAACATACATTTTTGATAAAAACTCTCAACAAAGTGGGTACAGAGGGAATGTGTCTAAACATAATAAAGGCCATATATGACAAGCCCATATCTAATATCATATTCAATGGTGAAAAGCTGAAAGCTTTTTTTTTTCTTCCTGTAAGAACAGGAACAAGATAGGGATTCTCACTCTCGTCGTTTTTATTCAATACAGTATTAGAAATTCTACCCAGAGCAATTAGGCAGGAAAAAGAAATAAAAGCCATCGAAATTGGAACATAAAACGTAAACTACACTATTTGCAGATGATACGAAATTATATATAGAAAATTCTAACGACTCCACCAAAAACTGTGAGAATAAATAAATTCAGTGAAATTACAGGATACAAAATTAATGCACGAAAATTTGTTGCATTTCTACACAATAAGGAATTATCAGAAAGAGAAATTAAGAAAAGAATCCCATGTACAATTACATTAAAAGAATAAAATACCTAGAAATAAATTTAACCAAGTTGTTGAAAGACCTATATTGAAAACTACAAGACACTGATGAAAGATATTGAAGAAGACACAAATAGATGGAAAGATAATCCATGCCTATGGATAAAAGAATTAATAATCTTAAAATATCCATACTACCCAAAACAATCTACAGACTCCAAAAAGGAGAAAATAAAGAAATGGGACTATATCAAGCTAAAAGCCTCTGCACAGCAAAGGGAATCATCAACAAAATGTAACATCAACCTACTGAATGAGAGAAAGTATTTGCAAATCATGTATCTCATCAGGGGCTACTATACAAAACACACAAAGAATGAATATAATTCAATAGCAAAAGACAAACGATCCAATTCAAAAATAGGTAGAAGATCTGAAAAAACAGTATTGTAAAGAAGACATACAGCTGGGTAACAGGTACATGAAGAAATGCTCTACCTCTACCGGGGAAGCGCAAATCAAAACCACAATGAGATATGACCTCACACATGCCAGAATGGCTAAAATAAAAAAGAAATAAATGTTGGTGAGGATGTGAAGAAAAAAAATCCTTGTATACTGTTAGCGGGAATGTAAATTGGTACAGCCACTATGGGGAACGGTATGGAGGTTCCTCAAAAAAACTAAAAATAGAACTATGATAAGATTCAACCGTTTTACTTCTGGGTATTTATCTGAAGAAAACAAAAACGCCAACTTGATAGGTTATATGCACCCCCATATTACAATGGAAGTGTCCATCAATGGACTAAGAAAATATGAAACACACACACACTCACACACCCCACAAGAGAATATCATTCAACCATAAAAAATAATGAAATCTTGCCATGTAAGAAGACAACACAGATGGAACTTGAGGGTATTCTGCCAAGTAAAATAAATTAGAAAGAAAAAGACAAATACTGTTTGATCTTTCTTATATATGGAATCTTAAACAATGTAATAATAGAAGAAGAAACTCACAGATACAGAGAACACTTTGGTAGTTGACAGAGCAGAGAGTGGAGGGGTGGGAAAAATGGGTAAACTATTTTCATTTTTTTTTAGCTTAAATAAATTACACAAAAAATATATTGTTTAGGTTAGTGATACATACGGTAAAAATCATAAAAAATGAATAAATGCCAAATGAAGAAGAGAGTAGTTACTTCTGGGCTGGGAAGACTTGAAATAAAGGAAGAACATACAAACCCAAAAGGACAAACAACAGCGTTTAAAGAGAATAATATTGTTTCTTTTACTCAATTGCTTAAAACACAGATATGATAAAATATTGATAAGATTGAATTCATACTTAAAAAAAACATTTTCATGCAACAATTAACATAAGCATAAACCACTAACAGACTGGAAAATAATATTTGCAATATGCATCACAAGTAAAGGATTGATATCCCCAATATTTAAGGAAATATTAAAAGTAAAGGTGAAAAAGACTAAAAAGTAGACAGCCAAAAATACAATTCTTTTAAATAGATGTCTTTTTTTAAAATTTTTATTCATCTTTGAGAGAGAGACAGAGACAGAGGCAGAGCATGAGTGGGGGAGGGGAGTGGGGAGACACAGAGAGTGGGGAGACACAGAATCCAAAGCAGGCTCCAGGATCTGAGCTGTCAGCATAGAGCCCAACATGGGGCTTGAACTCATGAGCCATGAGATCATGATCTCAGCCAAAGCTGGACATTTAACCGACAGAGCCACCCAGGTGCCCCCAAAGATAATTTTTAAAGATACATTAAAATAGTCCTCAAGTATATGGACAGATATTCAATCATTCTCACAAGAGAAAGTAAATTAAAATCACAAAGAGACACCATTTTCCACCAATCCGATTAGAAAAAATTAAAAAACATAACAAAATATTCTATTTAGAAAAGCTGTGGAGAAGCAAGGGCTCTTAATTTGTCAGTGGAAATGTCAATTCCTCCCACGGAGAGGAATTTGGCATTACCTATCCAAACTATTTATCTTTAACCTAGCAATGCCAATAGTGGGGATTTAATTTACAGATATGCTTCTACATATATGTAAGCACATAACAAAACAAACACATAAACACAGCTGTTTACAGAGCGCTGTTTGTAACTTCAAAGCATTAGAAACACTGTGAATGCCTGTACATAATAGACTCACTGATTGAATACATGCAGTTGTACAGTCTCTCAATGGATTATTATGCAATTGTGTAAAAGAATGAGGAATACCTGTATTCCTTTATTTTACAATACTATAATAAGCAACAAAACTAACTGGACAAAGAGAGGTATATAACAAAGAAAGTTAGGTAAGAAAATATGTCTATATCTGCTCCTATGTGAAAAAAAAGAAGGGTAAATTAAAAACTAAGGATAAGCCTTATCTACATGGGGTAGCTGGGAATGGGCTGTACCGGAATGAAAGAGGGGAGGGGATGTGACAAATATTTCTCGGAATATACTTTTTTTTGGTACGGTTTTAACTTTTGGAACTATATTCAAAGTATAATCAACAACAACAAAAATATAATAGAGAAGGATGAGGGTAAAAATCCTCAAAATGAAATACAAGCAAAACCAAATGAACCACACTCAATTTCAATTGAGTAGCATAACCAGTGAAAGGAAGGGGATGACGTAAGTATTTTTGCAATAGCATTTGCATTATATACCCTCAAACTAAAGACAAAAAGAATTGTAAACAAATGTTGAACTCTGATTGTAATTTTTTTTCATACAGAGGAATGAGTAAACAGTTTTAAAGATATTTTCTATATAATCTAAGATTTAGTAGAATAACAAATATTTTGTGGATAATGAAACACAGATTGCCCATTGTCCAAAAGGAAGTTACAAATGGGAGAAACTAGAATGAACTCTACAGAATTAGATTGGAACTGAAATTACCTCAATGAGCTCATGATTACATGATACACACATATACAAAATGTGTATATGAAATATGTGTATTTATGTGTGTATACATACAAATGTGTATGTGTATACATACACAAAATGTGTATATGAAATACATGTGTACATATGTATGTATATATATGTATGTATATGTACACACATATATATGTATAGTTTCTAGCTCTATTCACTGAAAGACCTAGCAGTAATTGGTAGCAATGAGTATACACTATACTCATATCCTTGTTTCTAAGTATTGTTCTTCACTGAAGAAAGAGGTCCTCCTTGGAACGATGGCTGATTCTACTGCTGAGAAAGTGCAAACTGTGTCTAAAACATCTTGTATCAGAGAATAAGGAAGCACTCGATAATGGTTGAGACATAAAAGAAAAGCATATGCATGACACAGTTAAACACGTTAAGTGTTCAGCATTTTAAAAATAATTTATCTACAAAACTTCCAACTTTGAAGTATTATAAATCCAAAATATTCTGATTGTGACTTCTTCCACCTCTTACCAATGGGGTCTTGACCCAGATTTGAGACTGACAGAAGTTGGAACTGAACTGGTGACTAACCCAGTGGAAATAGTTTCAATTACCAAAATGAAAATGAGAATTATTACTTTAGCATTGAGAGCTAGATATAATCTACTAATTGTTACACAAAAAATCACTGGGACCTCAGAAATCACAGATGCCCCAGAATTTGCTGAGGAGTTGTTGGTTTGTTGGTTGATTTCAATACACATATCCATCTTCCCAATTCCTAGTACTGTCTACTGATTACAATAACTCCCACTGCCCACACACCCCCCCCCAATACCACCATTTTACAGGAAATTAGGTGTGAAGAATTTGTCTAAATTCATATCACTAGTTCATGTCAGAGCCATAACCATAAGGAAAATCTACAAAAACTGAGAAAGAATACCTCCCTCACTTAGGGTCATTTGGTTACTACTTCTTCCAATACTTCTGTTTTATCACTTATTTCCCAATAGAGAAAGCCACTAAGGGTGAAGGATGAGATAGAGCTGATAAAGGAATTTGGAGACGATTATGTCATGAATACCTAAATATATCTTACACACAAACTCTTAATGTAACAAGTAGAATCATGAATTTTCACCCAAGAAAACTTGGGTCAAAAACTACTCGCCCAAGGTGTGTGACCTTGAAAAGAGCTTTCCTGAAGCTCATTTTCTCATTCTGACAAGATGTTTAATAATACCCCGCCCCTCACCACTCAAAGTTGTAAAGTGATTAGTATATACTAGGTGCTTAGGAAAAAAAGAAGTTAATTTCCTCTCTTTACCTTCCCTCTTTATCCCCTTCCAACAGCCTTGTAAAAATGTTAGCTTTGGAGAGTGGATTTTTGAAAGGGGTCTAAAACTAAAGCATCAAGAACTTAGCAAAAGGGTTCAAACACTGAAACTCTTTCCCTGCATTTCCTTATGTTTCAAGAATTTCTGTTTTGTCTTCATGTCTCTTCCCATTTCCCTAAACCAGAATCTTTTTTGCCATCAGGAGCCAATAAATTTATGAACATACGCAAAATATTGCCCTTAGAAATTTTAATATAAACTATGTTCCTTGAGTATGGACCAGAAATGAGACCTATAGCATTGTACAAGCACCATGATTTGTATTTCCCCAGAAATTAAGAAATTCTAGTTGATCTGAGATCTCTTTTAATCATATAGCTCATCACTATGTGGTTGGGAGCACCAGTTAAAAAAAAATAAAACAAAACAAAAAAATCCCACTTAGCCTCAGAGCCCCAAATTGTTTATTACAGAAATTTCAGGAAAGAACCACTTACACAAAAACAATCTTACCTTAGTCCTCCTTATGATAATAAGATTATTTTCCTCAGCAAGGCTAATAAGTTAATGCCATCAATATTTCCCCAGTTCAACATTAGATTAAAGTATCTTTATCTTCCAATTAACCTGCAATTATGTGTCTTAATATCTGACATTCTCTTGGATTTTGGTTAATCCATACAATGCCAATATTTAAAGATAAGGTCCCCAGGTCAATCAGCTAGAAACCATTCCCAGAAGTTGATGCTAATCAAATTTGTTCGTGCAATTCAGTGACTATATTGCCATGATAAGTTTTAGAACAGATGTTTGACACGAAAGAAAGCTCTTTATGTAGAATTTAAATCCCTTTTGTTCAGTAATGACAAAGGTTATTAAAATACACTTTTTGGGGGGTGACCTAATTAAGACACTCAATCAAAAACAATCAAAACAGCAGCCCCCTTGTAGCCCCTCCAAGTATGAGGTTTTTCAGCCTCTCAACATAGCCACGATGAAAGCACAGCATGAGGAATGGATAAAATTATGATCTCGCCTGAGAAATTAGCCGTAAGCACTTGTTAATAAAAGCAAATAGAATTTTACAAACCAACATATAAACTTTGCAAGGTTATTTTATTGCTTTCTGCACAAGGTAAAGTAGATTGATATAATTACCTCCCTTATATTCTTATTTAATTCATTTTTTAAAATCTTGGTTGATGATGGGAGGTCTAAGAATGAGAACAGATTGAATCTGGCTATTCTTTTAGCTTGAAGCTATTTGATCTTTGATTAAACAGGTTTTTCTCCTGAAAGAAATCCAAATGCCCTGTACTCCTTACTCTATTTCCCACAGTTAAAAAAAAAAAAAAAGATTATTTTGGTTTTCCTCGAAAATTCCTGCTTTGAGGTAAATGATGGAACACACACGCACACACACACACACACACACACACACACGCACACACACACGCCTTTCCTCAATGTCCAAAATTCATCATTCTACTGAACTAGCCACTTCATGTTTAAAGTAGGCATTGAAATATTAAGTAGGCATTCAATATTAAATATTGAAATAAAACAGTTAAATTTAAATGTTTTTCTCACCTAATTAAAAAGTGGAAAAAGGTACATTGAATAAACAGTCTAAAAAAGTATCTTCTCACAAAGTTAGTTTTTCCTTTAAAACTATTTTGAGCACAGGATTCTAGATTTTGTCTTTTCATCTTAAAAAGTGTCCCAATCCATTCTCACTTAGAAATTACCAATGCTTTAAGGAGGGCACTTGTTGGGATGAGCCCTGGGTGCTTATATAAGTGATAAATATATATAAGTGATGAATCACTGGGTTCTACTCCTGAAACCAACACTATATTGCACGTTAACTTGAATTTAAATAAATTTAAAATAAAAAAAACCCTAAGAACTCATACACCATTATGATGAAGTTCAAGTGTGTGTTTATTTGGTCTCTGCAGGCTGGGTATTTTGAATATATTTATAAAATGATCTCAGGTTGAATATTGTATTTGTTAATCAGAAAGCTTCCTGATACAGTTAGCATTTTATGGTTGTTTTTAATGATATAATTATAGAAAGTTAGACTAAGAAAATCACCATAAAATTATTATCAAGCTCATCAAAGCTTCTTATAACACTTACTAATACAAATTGTGATGTTGTCCCTGAAGACTAACCCTTCAGACCACATGTGAACTGAAGTTTCCCTGCATGATTCAGATCCTCTGAACCAGGTCTGAAATGCTCTAATAAAGAAATACTTCAGTGACAATCGTCACTGTGAATCTCATGGTGAAAATCAAACTCAAGTTGTCAGTAAACAATCCCCAAACAAAAACGCTCTATCCCTCCACTATCTCCTTTATAGATTCTAAACCAGAATAAGCGAAGCAGTCAGAATGTGTGTGTGAAAGAGCTGTTCTAATAGAACATCTGTGACAAGTTAAAAGAGGCTGTATCAATTAAAGAATCATGACCACAGGTCACAATACTTTACTTCCAAGTAGAGTTAAAGCTGATCTTTCCTTTTAAGGTTATTAATGAGGCAAGTGCACCATCTTTATACCAATCAAATTCACTACTAGCTTATGTGTATTAAATGAAAATCTCAGAATAAGGGGGAAACCTGTATCATTAGTTAAAACAAATCTTGTAAAAAAACAATCTTGTAAATGAGCTGTAGCTTTAAAAACATACCATCGTCCATTCCAAAAAGGGACCTTCCCAAGATCAGAGGCCTATTAAAAACCAGAAATGTTAGACATCTGTTGCTGTGTTGCATGAAGGCAAACACCGAGATATATTAGTACCATATGTGAAAGAATAAGATTCCAAAATTCAGCTTTGCTGGTATTTCCCAAAATAAGTTGCCAGGTTATAGAATAAATAAAATCAGAGATGAATGGCTTAAAAAAAAACACACCCAGAAATCCCATCTTAAAAGCTAAGCAATTATTTATTAAAAAAAAAAATAATATATCTTGGTATATATAACCTGCAATGGCAATGTTTTACAAGTGGCTCCTTAAAGTAGACCACAATTATAGGTGAAGCACAACTTATTTTCAAAAAGAAGTATGTGAGAAAACCCCCTTGGGAAAAAGTGGCTCCTGGGTCAGAGGCTTGGGGATGACAGGGAGGTAGGGACTGCGGATAAAATGGGATCCCACTTTGTTTGGTAATATATTGGCAGTTCCTCATCCTTTTGAAGTTCAAGGGTGATCAAAATTTGTCACAGAAGGCCCCGTTCTAGGCCAACAGATGGAATATCATTAACAAATTACAGCGTTGATTCTGCTTGAGGCCTCTCTGCTTAGATCTTGATGAAAAGTTTAACAACCAAAAATAAATGGGGAGGGGTGCCTTCTTATGACCGAAGGAAAGCCCTGAGGTCTGAGGAGTGGGGTCCATTCTTTGCAAACAATAACTATGTCATCAGTTCTTTCAGGACAGCGTAAGGAAAATATCAACCTTCCCATTCACAACTTGGGGCAGCAAAGAGGGTGGTAGTGACATTTAGTGATGAGAATGGGATCTTCTTAGGGGGGAAAAAAGTACAAAACAACAGTTGAATTATCCTGGCAGTGGTCAAAATGAGGAAGTAGCTAAAGCAGTATCTAATTTCGGAGAGCTCACTAACCTTGTAAAGCATTGATTAATCTAACTAATCTTTGTATAATCACATTGTTTCTGAAGTAATAAGTAAGCCTATCTTTAAGAAAAGAGAGGGTGGTTTTCTTAATCGGTTTATAGCTATAATTTCCAAACAGGAAAATAGTCTTAAGGGGCAAATATCTCAAGGAGTAGATACAGTAACTAGATCTGGAGTCAGTAGAAGCAAGAAGTCTATACTCATGAAATTAAAGCCCATATATTACCAAGGAAATTTTCTGGAAACGAGGAACAAAAGGCAGAATGGCTATCTTCCTGGAGTGATAAGCAATAAGTCCTCTCGGAAAAGAGACGGCCTCACGAGGAAGCTTATGTCCTCAGGACTTCATAACTCTCCCATATATCCCCAGGAATGTGGAATATTTTCCACCGTCTTTGAGAAACTTGTAGGACATACTGGCAAAGAATCTGCAAATGAAGTACAGAGCAATGTTTTAATGCTGGGTTCCCAGGATCATATTCCTAAATTGATGGGAAAGTATGCCAAAGTTCCCTGTAGTATAAGTTCTTATGGGGGAAATAAAAGTTAAATTCTAATTTGGATTTAGTGTCACCAGGTATATATGGAAAATGACAAAAAGAAGAAATGGAGTCATTCCCCTTGGTTAATTGTATGTGGATTTTCTTGGCACGTTACGTGGTGAACAGATCAGCTTTTCCAGGTTACACGGAGGGAACCGAACACTCAAATCTCAGGCTTACAACAACAAAAGTTTAGTGATTGCTGAGGTTAATGCCAGAGACCACGGGCTATTGCTACTTAGCAGCTCTTTCTCAGAGCTGTACAAGTGTCCCTTGCTTCCTGAAAGTATATGATTGCCATTTGGCTCTTATAAAAGACCTACATTAGTATCTGTTTTCATTAACAGAAAGAAATTCAAAGAGGATTTTCACTTTCACCAAAAAAAAAAGGCAGAAAACAAAAAATAGTGTTTAGTGCTTGTTTTGCAGTGAGCCTCATAGAGAAAGAGAGCAAGGGAGCAGAGAGGGGCCCGGCAAAACTCCTTCCCCAAGAACTACACTCAGAATCTCAGCATCAAGCCATTATAGCTTTTTTTTTAATGTTTATTTATTTTTGAGAGAGAGAGAGAGCACAAGTTGGGTGGGAGCAAAGAGAGAGGGACAGAGGATCTGAAGCAGGCTCCTAGCTGACAGCAGAGAGCCTGATGCAGGACTCGAACTCATGAACCTTGAGATCATGACCTGAGCCAAAGTTGGACACTTACCTGACCAAGCCACTCAAGTATCCAAAGCTATTACAGATTTGAACTGTGTCTGTGAGCATCTGTACTTTATCTTGGTTTATTTTGTGCATCCATTAGCAAGATGTGTCCTGAGGTATCAGGAAAGCCTAAGAGAGAGGTTATCTCTTGGGTCTGGGAATGCTCAAATATTTTTCTATACAATCTAATGGTAATTGCTTCTTTACCTTATGTCATTTTTGGTTTACAAAGGTTTTCATAGGAATACTCTACTTCCAGATAGCAGGGGGAACCTGTATCTTCTTTCTGGGTCTGTGATGAAATGAAAGAACAGCTTCTGTCTAGGGTTTGTTTGCCTTCTCGCTGCCAGTGGGCTAGCAAACCATGTGTTGGCTCTTAGACTTCCACTTACATATCATTGTCTAGGCAAGTCATATGGCGGCACCCGATTCTATTTAGGTGGGAAATACCCTCATTCCTACAACAGATACTCGGTATCACATGGCAATGGACAGGGACAGATATTGCTTTTACAAGGAGGATAGAGACTATATGGGACCATTAACACAGTCTACCACAGTGGAAACCTTAAATGTGATCAAGAAAGAAAATATTTTTTTTTCAAGTTTTAATTTGTTAGCTAACATACAGGGTAATATTAGTTCCAGGTGTAGAATTTAGTGATTCATCACTTACATATAATACCCAGTGCTCATCACAAGTGCCCTCTTTAATCCCCATCACCTATTTATTTATTTATTTATTTATCTATTTTATTATATGAAATTTATTGTCAAATTAGTTTCCATACAACACCCAGTGCTCATCCCAAAAGATGCCCTCTTCAATGCCCATCACCTACCCTCCCCTCCCTCCCACCCCCCCTCAACCCTCAGTTTGTTCTCAGTTTTTAAGAGTCTCTTATGCTTTGGCTCTCTCCTACTCTAACTTCTTTTTTTTTCCCTTCCCCTACCCCATGGGTTTCTGTTAAGTTTCTCAGGATCCAAATAAGAGTGAAAACATATGGTATCTGTCTTTCTCTGTATGGCTTATTTCACCTAGCATCACACTCTCCAGTTCCATCCACGTTGCTACAAAGGGCCATATTTCATTCTTTCTCATTGCCACGTAGTACTCCATTGTGTACATAAACCACAATTTCTTTATCCATTCATCAGTTGCCCATCACCTATTTAAATCCATCCCCCCAGCAACTACCCTCAGTGTGTTCGGTATATGCTTAAGAGTCTATTTCCTGGTTTATCTCTCTTTTCTCCCACCCCTATGTTCATCATTTTTTTTTCTTGACTTTCTTAACTGGCCAAAGAAATTTCAAAACAGATAACGCTTTTAGCCACACTGGAGACTTAAGAGAATTATTTCATGGACATAATCTATTAACATATTTTAACTAGGGCTATGTGAGAGTTGGGTGATTAAACCACCAAGCCATCAGAGACAACTATTTTTATAAATTTTAAAGCAAAAATTATTGCGGAATATACAAATAAGTTTTCCTTGCTGTTGGGAATTTTGTCATTCAAAGGGTGCTTCTAGGAGTGAAAATACAGAGAAGAAAGTTCAGGTAAGTTTAAATGAGCTGTCACCAAGCCAGGCCATTGACTTAACCTAGTCAGGTTGAATGGTACAAACATCACATTCTAGGTTAGGATGATATTAAGAGATTAAATATCTACTAGAAAATTAATTAGCTAGCACCCAATGAATTGGAATATTGAAGAAACTGGTATATTTTACTCTGCTTAAATTTCATGAGGAAAAATAACCCCAAATAACAGCAAAATAAATATGCTGAAATAGCTGCCATATTCTCTCTCTCTTTTTTTTTTTTTTTTTTTTTTTAGAAATTCACCTAAATTTCCTCCATCTACTGAGGTAGATGGTGACCCAAGGGTGCTGCTGGAAAAAAAAAAAAAAACCTTCAGTAATTATATGTTCAATATTATTAAAAAAGAAAATTAAAAAAAAAAGAAAAAGAAAAAGAATAAAGGAAATTAAGTATGGCTCTACTTTAGAAAATTTGAAACCAAATTTTTAAAATTATTTTTCAGTATTAATCAGAAAATTTAGTAAAATACCCCATTCCCTGAATTTGTGGTTAACCTAATTTTGTATTTTTGATCCCTAAGAGGAAAAGTTTAGCTCATATTCATATAACTGCAAAGAGATTCCACTTATTTATTTACATCACTCATTTGGCTGTTCATTATCACAAAGCCATTTAAGACCTACCTAACCTGTTAGCCTCAGTTTCCTTTTTTGCAAAAAGGGAATTAGTTCATGGGAACACTAAATGAGATAATTATGCAAAGATTTAGAGCAGCAGCTGGCACCCAGAAAATGCTTTCTAAATGTTGGTTTTTATTGCATCATTTATTTACTCACTTAACAAACATTAAAACAGCATCCTGTACCCAGCCAGGTCAGTGGTTGAAAGAACAGTGAAGATAATGAAATGGGCAGAAAACTTGAGTCAAGTACAACAGAACTTGGTTTCCTTTGAAATTATCCTTTCTCAATGGCATAATATTTCTTAATTTGGGTAACTGATAATCTCAAGTAAAATGTTTATTTTATGTTAAAGTTTATTTGTTTATTTGAGGGTGGGTAGAGACAGAGGAGGTGGGGAGAAAGAGAATTCCAAGTTGGCTCTGTGCTGTTGGCTGGATCCTGAGTGTTGCTTGTTCATTCATGAACAATGAGATCGTGACCTGAGCTGAAACCGAGAGTCGGACACTTAACCAACTGAACCACCTAGGCGCCCCAGTAAAATGTTTAAAATAGAGGATCATCAGAAATTTTTGTTAAATAGATGGAAATAAAAACTAAGCATATTGTATAAATACCACTTTAAGATAATTCCCTAACTTGGGGCACCAGTGAGTTAGGTGTCCGACTCTTGATTCGGAGCTCAGGTCATGCTCTCAGTTTGTGTGTTCGAGGCCCATGCTCAGCTTGTGCTGACAGCATGAAGCCATTTGGGATTCTCTCTCCTTCGCTCTCTGCCCCTCCCCACCCCTCAAAATAATAAACAAACATTAAAATTTTTTAAAAGATAATTCCCTAACCTTTTCCCAAGCAGATAAGAGATTCTACACTCCACTGTTTTAAGAAATGTTAATTTTCATTAGAGAAAAAGTACACGTAAGCAGTAAAGGACAAATTTGTTTAACCAAAGTTGTAAAAAGCGCATTTTCATGTCTAAAGTGATTCTTCTCTAATCTAGACTCAGATGAGGGCCTGAGTTGACTGCCTACTTTTGTTGGAGGCAGAGCCAGAGGTCATCAAGATCAATAAGGCACCATTCCTTCCTCCAGGAAGCTTACAATGCAGTCCACAGGTCAGTTTTAGTATATACATGGCTAGAGTAGAACACTAATCTACTTGAAATTCTCTGGATTTCCTATGTTCTTTCTCAGTCAGTGGTCTCCTAATTAACCTGCTTTCTGAAAACAAACCAAATATCTTGATTTGTAGTATTTACTTATATCCATGATACAAATACTCCCAGCACAGTTGATATTATCAACAGTTGACAACTGGTTCTTAAAAATGCAGAAAATGTATTTAATGGTCCATTCTTTTGAGACAGCACAACCCAGCTCAGCTTCCCACTGCCCTACCTCTATGGCCTCTGCACTAACTTATCTTAAAATTCCCCTCCTCCTTGCTTGGTGAGTTTCTATACAAATCTGAAGCTCTCATTCATGCCATTTGCTTTAGGAAGCTTTCCCCAAATCATCTAGTCTGAAGATTTGGTTTTCTCCCTTTACTCATTTCTCCTCCAGTATTCTGGACTTAACACAATACATATCACCAATAACACAAGCACGTGTGTGCTTTTCCACCTTTTCCAGCAATTGTCAACAATTTGAATTAGAATCTGTGATTTAAATCTAAATCCTTATTGCTTGACATATTTCCCTTTCTTGTTAAAAGAATCAACAAATGCATAAAAATAAATGCCACGGGAGAAGCCCTATGTACCCTCGGAGGTCAAATGAGAGGAAACAAACAAAGTGATCAAGGAAGGTCTTGTGAAACAGAAGACATTTTGAGGATAGGCTTGAGAATGGGTAGAATTTCCACAAGGAGAGATTGGAAAGTGAGGACAATGCTCCATGCAGAGAAAATGACATGAACACAAATTTCAAGGATAAAAACTATGAGGTGTATTCAGTGGAAAGAGAAACCATTTGTTAAGGGTGGATTATCAGTCACATGTTAGAAAATGGTGGAAAATCAGTCTCATTGGGGTTATAGAGTCTAGGGTTCTAAAGTTTGGGTGAAGAATCCACATTTAATTTGGTAAGCAATGGGGAATTAGTAAAGTGTTTTGAGGCAGGAACTTCTACAAATAGATCTAAGCTTTATCTGACAGGAGAATGAAGGAGAGACTGTTGCAAGGAAAGGAGGTAGAGAAATATGAAAATTAGGAAAATCAAAACTAAGGGGTTTTAATGAGGGTGTATATTGGGGGTGGTGAATTTTAAAGACGTGACATGGCTAGAAATTTTAAAACAGGAATAGATCAGCTGCACTTTCCCTCTTCAAATACAAATAAATTGTCAGCAGACAGATCAAACGAAAACAGTAAACCTGTATTGTTCCTTGGGTTTCAAATTTTCTCTCTCTCCCTCTCCTTTTTTTTCTGTCTCCCTTTTTTTTTTTTTTTCCAATAGTAATAAGCCTTTAGCTCTGTATCAGAAATGAAAAATTCTTTCTCTACACGGGAGAGGTAGAGATAGCAATAACCAATATTGTTCTTTACTTCCAATATCTCTGCCAAAGAGCCATGAGTAGTCTCATTAGTACAAGATTTTTACATTTAAAAGGTGGCATACACAACCATCATGCTTTGCATATCTCAAGTGCTATGAAATAAATTTTTCCATCAGCTTTTTAAAAACATCATGTGAAAAAATGTATCATTGTTATACTGGTGAATCTAAAAATAAGTTTATAAACAAAAATCAGAATCATGCATCCAATGCTCGATTATAAAAGCCAGATGACATAAGTAATGATTCTCCTGTAGCATACCATGTAATTACTAGCGAACTCTCTCCCTTGACATGATCATAAACTTGCTCTTCAAAGCAAATTTGCATGCTTTGTTTTAATCTTTAATGGGTAGGTAGATTACAAAACTCCCCAACAAGATGTGCTCTACCTCATTTCTCATCACAAAGACATCTTTAGTTTAGATACTCTCAGCATAGGGAGGCTGCCATTTGCAACACTTCATCTGGTTAATTATTATTTTGATTTTTCAAGTTTAGGGTTATGGATAGCTCCAGACAGTGGATGAATTTGTGATGTTATGGTACCAAGATGTAGACTGTATGGATTTTCTTGGAGGAGCTCTATATTAAATAAAAGAACCTTAATAAATCATTCAGGTTGAAAGCACATATACAAATCACAAAACTCTGGGTAAACAGAGACCTAAAGCCCATTGGTGGTAGTATAGTTGGCGGTAGCATCATTTCTATCAGCTTCTTTATTTCCAGAGTAGGAAAAAAATGAAAATGTATCAGGGGTCCACTCTGGGCCTAAATCCTCTTTCTGTATCACCCTTCCTGTGAACTGTTATTATTAAGCTTACTTTAGTTGTATATCATCAATATGGATAAAAATATTCTATGTATCATATTGCATTGAAATGATTTGTATGTTGGTCTTCCCTTGAAAATGAAGGCATTTTTTTTGTTTTTGTATACCTCCATACCCTGAACAGTACAGAGCCTAGCACATAGTAGGTCCTCTAAAAGTGCTTGTCAAAATGAGCTAGTGTGTACTACACCGAATTTTTGCTATTTCACATTTATGAGTGTCTGAAACACTGCTACTTTTGTAACCCATTTTCCCACAACTTCTAGGGAAGAAATATTAGCCATTTCATTATGAAACCACAAATGCTCATTAGTAGACTGGAGGACACTTAAAATACAATCGTGTGAAGTGTGGCAATAAACAGACATCATCATCTTGAATGCATAGCCTAGGTGTGGAATTTGAGAATTTTGAGGTTAGACCCCTTTTATTGTATACGGATATAACATCAATGGGAAGGAAATGTGCTGATACTTTAAAAATGCAATTAAAAATGTAATTGCTTCTGTTACATTGCTGCAGCAAGCCAATGCTGGCTAAAAGTAAAAGTTTCAACCCATATCAGCCTATCAAAAGGCAGGTCCTAGTGTGAGGGTGATTCTGAAAGGCTATGCTTTTAATCAAGAAAGACTGTGGGTACAGGAATGTTTTTCAATTATCAGGACAAAAGCATAACTCTCGCCAACAGGGATGTTGACTATAAAGCCCAAGAAGGAATCCAAGGAATAAATTGGACAGTTAATTCAGTAAATACACACCTGCTGAAAGATGAGCAGCCATAAGATCAAGTGTATAAAGATATCACCTCCTAAATGGGTTTTGAGGTTTCCAATAGGTAATACAATAGATAATATTTTCCCTACAATTAAGCCAATGGGGTAACTGATTATCCAATTCAGAAGTCAACCATGCTATCCAATGGTTATCATTCAAAGGAAGACTGAGGAAAGGATCCTCCTTTCTGGGTACAGCTTGTACATGACAGTTCATTTGTGTGAGACATACTCATTCACTGAAGGCTGGTATTCAAATCACCATCCTTAATTAAAATTGTTGGCTGCAGTGAATAATCTGTGGATGGTTTTGAGTTGTTGCCAAAGATAATATATCTCTGGGTGGGGTGGGGAGGCAGTGGCTAAGCTTTATGGGAAGAGAAGCTCTTTTCCCATAAATGATGAATCAATCCATTATATTTGTGATAATCAATGCCCTGGATCCTCTTCATGTCATGGTAGGGGGAGGGAAAACCTTAGTGGCCAATCATTATTAATTCATTCATTGCAGTAATATTAATCACGAGGAGCTAATGTGATATTAATGTGACTATAATGTAGACTCCAATAAGAATTTCACTCTAGAATAGAAACATGGTATAGATTTTGTTTTCTAACTTAGTTACCTAACAAGTGCTTTTTAAAGATTTTAAGGGAAGAAGGAAACCTCCGACATGCTCTCTACTTGTATATAGAACTAGAGAGAATTATATTTAGGGCTCACCCATAAATTTCTTTGTTGGCTCAAGTGTTGTCTGAGTCAGTCAGCACTTCTGACAGTGAAATGTTCTTCCAGGAAATACGTGTTGCTGAAACTGCTGGGGCAGGAATGGCAGCCGAGGCAGGTTTCTGGGAATGGAATCTAATCTTTAATGGTGCCTGTCATTTCTTGAGAAGAGTTTGAGGGGGATGAACAAGGAGGGCAATAAAGCCTACGTTTTAATCTTGGATTTGAGAACCTTTCTGGAATGACTCTAATGCAATCTCTTTAAATTCATAATGGGACTTATTTCTGAAGACTTTGAGGGGAAGACAATCTCAATTCAACAGATTCCGTGCTTCAACAGCCAAGGAAAGACTGGTCAATATCCATGCCTGCTGGCTTAGCGCTCACGCAGACCACCATCCCTCTGGAATAACTCAACAGCTGAGTGATCCTGCAAACTCTTGAGACTAGAGAACAACCTTAAAAGAGTTGCAGAAGACAATAAGATCTGTTAAATCTGACTCTCCTGGATTATGTTGTCCACTTATCTGTTATTGCTCATGTCCAATGAATCAGCTCAGAATTCCTCACATGAACCACACTGTTTCTCACCTTCTTGCTTCGTTCATGTCAACTTCTCTGTGTAGAACTTCCTTCCTCCCCATCCTCAGACTCGCTTCTTCTTCTTTAGGTTTTAAGGTTCAGGGCAAGTAATACTTCCTCCAGGAAGTCCTCCCTGTTATTTCCTTCCCCTCACTCATTTCTGTGCTCTTCGAAATTTCTGGGCACAAGTCTCTTGGGATACTTGCCACATAGTTCAAATGTCTGTTTTACCATTCTCTCACCAAACCATGAGTTTCTCAACACTTAGGTATGGTTTTTATTCTTTTATCTATCCTCAGCACTTAAGTGAGTACCTGCCACATAGTAGAAAAAAAAACTAAATGAATAAGTAATTTGAATATATGAACCAATATCTTAACAGCATGTTTGAATACAGGCCTTTCATTTTTATTGTAAGTTGTCTTTGGTCATATTAGGCACATCATTAGTCCCTCATATCTTTTTACAGTATACTTCAGTTTGTTGACTGTTCTACAATTTATTCATGTTTTCCCCCTTAGTAATCACTAATGTCACCCTTTCATAATTCAGCCCAGTCTCTGCCCAGGCTAAGGTTACACTACCATTAATTTCATCCTTTCTAAAAAATAAAAACAAAAAACAAACAAAAGCAAAAAACCACTTCTTTTGTTGATAAACGTTTGCATATATTTGGAAGAGAAATCTTAGGATGTATCTTACTGACATAATCCATTATTTCTCCATCTATAAAACTAAAACTAATAATAATTAGCTCCAAGACTCATGGTTACAAATGACTGGATAGATAAATGGTGTTGTTATAAAGCCATGCTAATAAATGCCAGGCCTCTTCCCTTTCTATGCTTTTGATAGATTTTTTATATACCTTGGAGCAAAGAGAGGATGAAACATTTTTCTCCTTTGGGTCAGTGCTCTCCTATTTTCCAATTAGATATGCATCTAACTTCCCACAAGTTTGTAATTTCATGGATCTTCTTCAGGCTCCTCAAATTTGACACCTCTAAAAAATAACTGGAGAGCTTCAGTTCCTCTCTATTCCCCATGGAAATCAGTTACATTAACACTCTCTTAGTGACTGAAGTCCTGGTCAGGGATGGCTTCCATTCAGTCCCCACACTGGGTCAATCACCTCATGCTCAGCACTATCACTTCTACCTTCAAATTATGTCCTGAGAGTATCCCTTCTTTCCACCTCCAGGAACTCCATCCTACTTCAGGACCTGACCTTCTTCTGTCCAACTTATACAGTAGCTCCTGAATCAGCCCCTGCCTTCCCAGCTCCCCTGCCTCTATTGTCCTCCCCACCGTAAATGACCCTGTATAGGATTGACTCTGAAGTCCTCAGGCTAGTACACAAGGCCTTTTCCAATCCATCCCCAAAACATACTTCCAAGTTCATTTCACGCCATCTGAAACTCACTTCTGGTCACATGCAGAGTTAGAGCAGAGTATTTTGTACTGAGAACAGTCTGGGAAGGCAGGAAGGGGATATTTTTAAAAGGTCAAAGGTTATGCTGAGGTCTTGTGTTTGTTATCTCCTTTCATCCTCATAAGAACTCAACGAAGAGACCATCATTAAACTAGTTTTTAAAATGAAACTACAATAGGTCCTGGCCCAGAAGACTTCCATTCCAGATTTCCTGCATGGTAGAGTAGGCATTCAATCTCAGATTTGTTGGCCTCAAAGGTCTTCCCATGACATCATGATGATTGGTGTTCCTCAAAAGTGCCCGTGTGGTCTTTCAAGGGAAGTTTCTTCTTTCTGAAACACTCTTGTACCTTTTACCGTACTCCACCTGATAATCTATTTAGCGTTCGGCACCCAAATTTAATATAATTTTTTCTATGAAATGTGCTCCATCTTTTTTACTCTCTTGATGCTTCACGTATAAATCTACTCTATTGCTTATTCCATCCAATTATAATCACCAACATTATGCCACCTTCAAATGACAAGGAGAAAATCTTATGCATATTTATTTGTAATCCCAGCACCTTATATAATGTCTGGCACATAATAGGATCTCTACACGTACTTTTAAGGAATGGATTGAATGCATGTGTTCCTAAAATGAAGGTATCAGGTAACGCCTCTCCCTGAAAAGTCAGGTGTGAAATATATACTTAATTATCTTTTTAATCAAATATAATTAAATCTTATTCTATCCTAATGAGTTCATGGTAACTTTAACCGCATCGTTTTGGGAAGCCTCAAATCTAGAAATCTTATGTGATGCTCTAAGTTGCCAACCAGGGTAAGGGCCTCGGCTTTACCTCTACCATAGCTATTAGAGTTTCCTACTGTTTAACCTACATGCCTTCATGGGCAGGTGGTTCTGCTTTGTGCCAAGCCTGCACAGGGCATCACTGCTGATGCTTAGAAACTAGTGGCTAGAGTCTTGCCTCTATCTTCACCACCTGGCCACCACCCTTCGAGGTTCTGCCTTCTTCCATACAGAACTCTTGGTCTTGGGGAATATCCACACTCTTTCCTACTGCTTCCACAGCCCCCTCTCCTCCCCCAACACAACTAGACCTTGCCTGTGTCCTAACACAATCCTTTTTGAAAGTTGATGAGCTGAAGCTGTCAGAAGAAGGAAGCGGGAGTGAAGCTTTGCTCTGTTGACTTCTGCCTTAGGTCCTGGAACACAACCATAGCTGGCATAAGCACACAAAAAGCCTTTAGTGACCTTCTCTGAGAGAAAGGCAACAGGACAGGGAATCAAACCTGCCAATGCTTATTCTTTCTGATCCCTCTCAAGTGTGAAAACAAAACACAAGATAATGTCTTAAGAACTTATTTTGCCATAACTGTCCATGCACTTGTTCTGGATTTTACCTAATGTATTATTTTGGGGGGAGAGTAGCAGCGCAGTGTAAATGCATGAACTCTGGAGCCAGATTGCTTTAGCTCAAACCTCAGTTCCACGACTTAACTAGCCTATCTCTTTGTGTCTTTGTTTACTTATCTGTGAAATGGAAATGATTATGGAAACTTCATAAGGTTATGTGATGACTGAATTAGTTAATGAATGAAAAGTACTTAGAATAATGCCTGGAACCTAGTAAATTTCATATACAGGTTAATTACTTCTATGTACTATGATCTTTTTTTTTTTTTTGAGAGAGGTAGTAAGCATGCGCATGCATGCACGAGCAGGGGAGAGGCAGAGGGAGAGGGAGAAAGAGAATCTTTAGCAGGCTCCATGCCCACAACATGGGGCTCAATCTCATGACCCTGGGATCATGACCTGAGCCAAAATCAAGAGTCCGACAGTCAATTGACCAAGCCACCTAGGCACCCACTATGAACAATGTTCTTTAACTATCTAACCCAGTATCTTGCCTTCATCTCTTTGTGGGTGACTCAATCCAAGATTTTTTATTTCTGGTATCTCTCCTAAACACTAGTTCTGAATTTCCAAATGGATATTGAATAATGTCTTGGATATTTTCTGGCATCAAGACCAAAACTATCATTCCATATAGACACCTCTATTCTTGTTAACTTTGTTTCTTTCTTTTCCTGTGGTCCTCAAAGCAAGTCAGCAGTTCTACTGAGCCTTCTTCCTTTTAACTGCCGCCACACTAGTCCATACCTATTTATCTATGTCCGGACAGTCCAGACAAACAAAACAGCATTTGAATTACCTCAAATTAGAAAGTATTTAAAACTGAATGAATATAAAAACGCAATATCGTCAAAATTTGTGGGATGGCATTTAAGCGGTACCGAGGGGAAAATGTGTAGCACTAATTGCCTATATTTAAGAAGAAAGGTCTCAAATCAATGACCACATCGTTTACCTTAAGAAACCACAAAAATAGCAAATTAAACCGAAGTAAGCAGAAAAAAAAAGAGATAATAAAGACCAAAGCAGAAATCAATTTAAATAGAAAAGAAAAACATCAATGAAACTAAATTCTCTTTCTGTAGGATCAATAACATTGATAAATTTTGAGTCCTGAACAGGAAAAAGAGAAGATACAAATGACCAATATTAAGAATATGAGAGAGGTCTTCACTACAGATATGACAGGTATTAAAAGGACAACAAGGAAAACTGTGAATAATTTTATGTCAATAAATTTGACAACTTAGAGGAAATGTGCAAAGTCCTCGAAAAATACAAACTACCAAACTCACACAAGAAAAAAAAAATAACCTAAACACCTGCATAACCATTAAAAAACTTGGCTTTTTCTGTTAAAAAAAAAAAAAAAACTTCCACAAATTCTTCCAGAAATTGAAGGAGAAGCAATGCTTCCCAACTTACTCTAGGATTCCAACATTGCCTTAATATCAAAACCAGGGGCATTATAAGAAAACCATCTTCCAATATTCTTCACTTACATATAGATATATTAAAATTGCACAGTTATAAAATTTACATAGATATAAACATATTCTAAACACAACTTTAATAATCAAATCTAAAAATATAAACAGGATAATGCATTATATAAGGTAGGGCTTATTTCAGGAATACAAGACTAGTTTGACACTAAAAATCAATATAATTCACCCTATTTATGGACTAAAAAATAAAAAATCACATCCATAGGATTTTCTTAATAAGAATTGAAAAAGCTTTTGACAAAATCCAACATCCACTTATGATAAAACTCCCAGCAAAAATAGGAATAGAAGGTACCTTCCTCAGTCTGATAAAGCACATAAAGAAAAACAAAAACAAACAAAATAAAAACATAGCCAACATCATATTTAATAGTGAGAGACTATATGCTTTCCCCCTAAGATCAGAAACAAGACAAGGATGTCTTTTACCACTTTTTCCAACATTATATGAGAGGTTTTAGCTAGTATAATAAGGCAAGAAAAAGGAAAGCCATCTCTGTTGGAAAGGGAAAAGTAACAGTCTTCATTCACAGAGGACATGACCATCTGGAAAAAAAAAAAATCCATTGGTATCTGTAAAAAGACTACTAGAACTAATAAGCGAGTTTAGCCAAGTTAAAGTTCAGAGTATCAACATTCAAAAATCAATTATTTCTATGTATTAGCAACAAACAACTGGAAATTGAATTTTAAAAAAAATCACTTACAGTAGCATCAAAAATGTTAAATATTTAGGGATAAATCAGAGAAAAAATGTGCATGATCTATAGCCTGAAAATTATAAAACATTGCTGAGAGAAATTAAAGATGGCCTAACTAGACAAATATACTTGTACATGGATAGGAAAATTTAATTGCTAAGATGTCAGTTCTGCCCAAACTGACCTACAGATTATTTGTATAGTGATGATTATTTTTACTGATTTTGACTAGGATGCTCTTGTCATGTGTGTGTACACAGGTCAAAACTTACCAAATGTTACACTTCAAATACGTGAAATTTCTTTGTATGACAATTATACCTTAATAAAACTGTTAAAAAGTAAAACCACAAAACCTCTTCAGTGGCTCTCGAAAGCTTTCATGTGGTAAAATTCAAGGTTTTTAGTGAGAAGATATGGGTTTAAGATTTTCCTACCAGCTAAATCTATTCAAGAGAATCATTTCACCTCTTTTGAGTATGAATTCTATCAATAGAATAGAAATGATAAAATCTTGCTGAAATAGATTGTAACATCTTATTTAAAGTGCCTAGGATGGGGCACCGCAATGGCTCCAATCTGTTAAGCATTGGACTTTGGTTCAGGTAATGATCTTGTGGTTTGTGAGTTCCAGCCTGGCGTCAGGCTTCCTGCTGTCAGCACAGAGCCCACTTCAGATCCTGTCTGTCTGTCTCTGTCTCTCTCTCAAAAATAAACAAACATTATGATAAAAGTGTCTAGGATAGTGCCTGACACCTGGCCTTTGAAATGCCTTAAATTCAAGGTAACAAGTGGAAGCAATCAGCTATTGCCTTAGGGATCAGTCACTGAGGGTTACGGGAGGGGTTGCGGGAGGGGGGGGATGGGCTAAATGGGTAAGGGGCACTAAGGAATATACCCCTGAAATCATTGTTGCACTATATGCTAACTAATTTGGATGTAAATTTAAAAAAGGAAAAAAGAAAAAAAAGAAGAGAGCACATAAAGTGGCCCTTAGTTCACATTTTGCCTAGGGCTCATCCTGAATTTGTGTCACTTAATAGTTTATAGAACTTTAGGTCCTATAATTGAAAAACTTACAGATAATCACAACAAACACCATAATTTGTTACCAATACTCGAATTCTGGCACATTTTTTGTTGGCAAAAAAAAAAAATGTTTATACAATCACAACTTTAATATGTTAAGTGTTGAATATTTAAGATAATTTCATAACAATCATTGTATTTTATCACAGCACATTATTATAAACTTACAGATATTTTTCTTGGATAATTTGGATCAACAGAAAATTTGGAGCTCTGTATATTGAAGAAAGAACTGACTAGATCCACTGATACCAATTTTATAATGAAGGATACCATCGTTTTTCAAAAAGATAATGAAAGGGGCCAAAGAGCGGCATGGTTGGCTAATTATATTAATTATTAAAGTTTTTTTCTTTTTCAAGTATGCACAGAGATTTAATTTTTCTCATTTGACATACGTGCAATATTTACTTCTGAGTACTCCATTTTATTCTATTTCAGAAGGCAACAGAATAAAAACATAGCCATATTACAGCTGGACTTCTCAATAGCCAATATTTTATTTGGGGTTATAAAACTTCTAAATCAAAGAGAATATAAGCAAGTAGGATTAATTTCTGTGAGTGTGTGCACACATGTGCACATGTAGGTGTAACTGGCAATATTTAAAAAGAAAAACAATCAATCAGTAATGACAATTTTGTTGTTCATTTGCCTCAATGCTAAAATTTTACCTTTAAAAGGGCATTGTTTTTTTTTCCTGCTTGACTAACTCATGTTTGTGCATATGTGTTTGTATGCCCATACAAATATGTTTTGTTGAACATAATACTACAGAATTTACAAGAGGAAATTTAAACTCAATGGTGTCCTTAATGGTTTAAGGACAATATTAAGGATAATGAACATGTGCATTAGTAAACAAAATACTTTAGTACTTTTATATATATATACACATTTGTGTGTATATTTGTGGGTATATATATACATATTTTTTTTTCTGAAATTGTTTCCATATCTGCATTTTTAAAGAAAAATACACACACACACACACACACACACACACACACACACAAGAATATTTAAAAAGAAACTTGTCAAAATAACAGAAGTTGAAGAGAGCACATGACAAAAATCTCCAAACCTCTAGAAGATACCCAGAATATTTTTTTAGAAATGGAAAAATAATTATAAAATATATTGTGTTAATAAATCAGAAAAGGCGCTTGAAATAATCTCATAAAATGTTATAGCTTAAATAATGCCCTTCATCAGTATTCTTTGTTTAACATTTTATGTTTATTGATAAATGAAGATGCATTTAAATAATTCAAAGAAAACATTAGCTGCAAGCAAGGAATTAATAATTGATAGGACTGGAAGGACTCTTTTCACTTGGGAAATAGATAATATTAGCTTAATGTGGGGCTGTAGGAACAGAGGAAATGTAATGGATCTGCCTGCTTTAAACTGATGATGGTTATTGTGGTCTAAAAGTTGCTACAAAGGCAAAAGCGGGACAGCTCGGCCAAGTGCAATAGATTTCACTCATAGGAGCTGACAGTGCAAATTGTGGCCTGATGTGCCAGATTTATACATGGTAGGAGACCTAATGATCATGACATATACTAAGGAGGTGAAAAAAAAGAGTAAGTGCAAGTTAACCATAACTGGAAAATGGAAAGAAAAACCCTTTGAACATACCAAGATGATAAAAATAAGGAGATTTTACTTTTCTCCTTCATTGTGCTTGAGGACAGAGGCCAGTTAGAATATGACTACCTTGCTTTTGACAAGAAACACCCATCATGAGGTTTTGGTTATATTCTTGCTGTAGTTCATGCAGCAACTCCAGCTGCACATGTGGCAATGCCAACATCTTTGGGGCGTTGCGGAGGATGAATGCCCGCAGATAGAAGAGATACATATGTTGGCTATTTTCATCTCACCTGTGTTTGTCCTTCTCCAAATATTAAAGAAAATTGAGTCCTACACATCTGGGAGTTGCAGAGGTCATTAATTTTGTCCTGTCTTCTCTATCTCCTTCACTCCCACTCCCTGGGCAATGGAGTTGTTCTTGAAAGTGCCCAGGGAATGTTCAAATTACTCCCTGGTAAATTCATCCTTGACATTGGAAAAAGTCTTTAATTTCTAATCTAGCATAATTTAAATATACATATTTTTGAAATATTTATTTTGAGAGAGAGAGAGAAAGAGAGAGACAGGGAAAGCATGAGCAGGGGAAGGGCAGAGACAGAGAGAGAGAGAGGAGGGAGAGCATCCTAAACATCCCAAGCGGGCTCTGCCCTGATAACACAGATCTGATAGAGCAGAGCCCGACGCAGGGCTTGATGTGGGGCTTGATCCCATGAACCATGACATCATGACCCTGAGCTGAAATCAAGAGTTGGTTGCTTAAAGGACTGACCCACCCAGGCACCCCTTAAATATACAACAAAAGGACAAAGAGTTATGTTTCACCCATTGTGGTCAAAAAGAACCTTGAAATACTAATAACCATTTCATAAATCATCCCTCAAATTTGTCACTTTTGCCTTAGAGTGTTAATTTCTTTCAAAAAATGCAGATATGGAGACAACTTCAGAAATTTTTTTTTTTTTTTTTTTTTTTTTTTTTGCTAAAATTTCAGCCACTTATGACATCTACAGATTCTGCAACATACCCTCTTGGTCAGCATGGAATTCCAAGTCTCATATCCACTCCACTCTAAGGAAACAGTAATACATGACATCATTTCTTTTGTTAAATATTACAGATCAACATCCTTCTCTCACCCCCCCAGCTTTCACACAGAATGCACAAAAGAGAGCATGTAAGAAACAAAAGGCCAACTAAATCTCTCCTTTCCCCAAAGTTCTGTTTCCTCCTCCTTTGAAGAAAAGAACAGCTAGGATTGAGTCACAAAGTCAGAGATCCAGAGAGGGGAGGCAGGCAAAGCAAACTGTTCTAGAGAGCTAGATGAAGGGGGGACATTGAAAATGAGAAAAGGGTGACCAACTAATGGTGCTGAAAAGTTCAAGATCATTGATGCCATTCACAAATAAGGATTCGATGTTGCCATACATTCAACTTTCAAGAGAAGCCAGAAATGTGATTTTTATTTTGTGTAGTATCTCACAAGCTTGAAGTATAAGACTACATTCAAACAAACAGATCTTGCTTGAATGGGTGCATGTTGTGCAGACCAAATCAGTTTGTCTCCGTGACCAGAGTGAGCTGGAGTGAGTCTAGCCAGAAACCCTGGATGCACCCAGAACTCCCTTCCTGCCTTTCCACTAAGGCATGAACTCCCTTCCACTAGGATGTCTCTCATCATGCAAACTAAAAATTGACTATCTGCTTAGCACTCCTTCACTTTGTAAGCCAGTCTTCATGCATTCAGCAGATACCATACTATTAAGAACTTAGTGATAATTTTAAGAATATCTTTGAAAATGCAAAGTAACTTTTTAACTGATCATGAAGAATGTGTGGTTGTTGTAGAAAGTACAGAAATTATCCATAATTCTACTGTCTAAAAGCAACCACTGTTACTAGCTTAGTGTACTGGCTTTTCATTCATTTTCCATATGTTGTATACATCTTATATTTTATACTAACTAAAATCTTACATATATTTAGTTCTGTTGAGACAGTATTTTCAATTTGCTGTAAATTCTCTTAGGAGGAAGGCTAAAGCACTTTTAGAGAAGAAAATTATTATTTGCATAGCTTTAAAAAATTGTTCGTTTAAGACTTCGATTTGATCTTTTAATAATTGTTTTTGTCAATCATAAGGGTTTGATGCTATACAATACGAAAACAAGTTAGAATTAATTTAGGTCATTGAAGGCATGTTATAAACAACTAGCTTACAGATGCATAAGGAAACTTTCATGATCAATTAGGAGATTGCCATTAATCAGTAACTAACCTTCATCCTGAGTTTTCTAATTCCTTAATATATTTACTAATTTGTTTTTTTCATACATATATTCCTTTATTTTGCTTTATTTTTATTTTGATTCTTGCTTTTGGTGTTCTAGACATTGTACTATGTGCTGGGAATACAGAGACAAATGGACACAAACCCAACCTTTCACAAACTGTTTTAGTAGGAAAATGTTAAGGAAATATGTAACTAAAATCTCATAGAAATACTAATATAGAATACTGCAGAGTCTGGAAGACCTCAAGTCCCAGACATGAATGGAAGTCTATAACGCCCAAGTGGACCACAGCACTCTAGTAGTATTTCCTCATGATTTCTCCTTCTTCCATTGTTCACCTAGGGCATCTGGATAATTCCTGGCCACGTTTGTGTGTTATTTATTGTTCTATATCATATTCTATATACCTTTGTAGCTTATTGTGGCACTCTAATTTTTTTTTTGCTTTTACCTGGATGAATTTCATTTTTCAATGGATTTTTTCAGTGTGTAAATGCAATTCTATAATTTTTCCTCTGTAGTTATTGGTTTTGAAATGTACTATTCACCCCTTGATCATGTATTATCTCAAGTATTAAAAAACATTTATAAAAGCCATATTAACCTATACACCTTATAGAGTATCCCAGACTAGTTCATTATCTTAGCCTGTACTGATAGGAGAAGGGACTGCTCGTTTTCCAACTGGGAGC
The DNA here is from genome assembly GCF_024362965.1 of Panthera pardus. Lineage (NCBI taxonomy): Eukaryota > Metazoa > Chordata > Mammalia > Carnivora > Felidae > Panthera > Panthera pardus. Next base: position 59,074,711 of record NW_026526810.1, on the reverse strand, counting down.
AGACACAGATGACAGTTTGAAAGCCTGCACCCAAGAGCCTTTTGTTGGGGATCAAGATTGGGAGTTGTCTAAACTGGGGTAGGCTGGGAGTAGAAGCCTGTTTTAGTCTGTTCAGGTTGCTACCCCAATAATAACACAGTCTTATGGCTTATATACAACCAAAACTTATTCCTCCCAGTTCTGGAGACTGGAAGTCTAGGATCAGAGTATCAGCATGGTCCTGTTCTGGTGAAGAGCCTTTTTTTCCGGGAGGGTTGCAGACTGCCAACTTCTCAACTTCTGTCTCCTCACATGGCAGGAAAGGGGCTAGGGAGCTCTGTGGGAGCTCACTTCACAAGAGTGCTAATCTCATTCATGAGAGCTCCACCTCATGACTTAAGGCCCACCTCCCAATACCATCACACTGGGCATTAGGATTTCAACATTTGAATTTGAGGGAGACAAACATTCAGACTATAGTAGAACCAAAGCAGACAATGATAAGATCAAGTTTAGGGGAGGAAATCAAATAGCCAGACCAGACCACATTACATGGTAGATTCTGTAGGAGTACCAAAGGCATGCACATTCTTGAACCCAGACAAAATTATGTCTGATTGCTCAGTATTACCCTGATTTTTTTATTTCAGCTTCCAAAGCTTTCTGTCCCACACCACAAAAAGCACATTTTGGCTTCTGGTTCTAGAAATGACCAACTATTGACTATCCAATAAAATTAGGATATCAAATATGGTCTACAGATATAAATTATAAAAGCTCAGACATTCACTGCATTTACTTATTTATAAATCAGACATAGTATTTCATAAGAACCACAGTTACAATCTGTTAAGGGTTTTTATCAATACTTAAGAAGTTAATTAAAATAGCTTAAGTGAAATATTAAACACATTTTAGCAATTAATCAAGAGTATATTCAAAAAGAAATTTACATATATACGGTCAGTGAATTTATGAAAAAGGAGCCAAAAATACACAATAGGGAAAAGACAGTCTCTTCAATAAATGGTGTTGGGAAAACTGGACAACCACATGCAAAAGAATGAAACTGGACCCCTATCTTACACCACACACAAAAATTAATCCAAAATGGATTGAATCCTTGAATGTTAGACCTGAAACCATTAAACTCCTGGAAGAAAACATAGGCAGAAACCTCCCTGATATTCATCTTAGTGATGATTTTTTTTGGAGGGGTGGGTATTTGACACCACAAGCAAAGCCGACAAAAGCAAAAGCAGTGAGACTACTTCAAACTAAAAAGCTCTGCACAACAAAGGAAACCATCCACAAAATGAAGAGGCAACCTACCAAATGGGAGAAAATATGTACAAATCATATATCTGATAAGAGGTTAATATCAAAAATATTTAAGAACTCATACAACTCCATATCAGAAAACAATCTAATTAAAAACTGGGCAGAAGATCTGAATACATGGTTTTCCAAAAACACAAAGATGGCCAACAGGTATATGCAAAGATGCTCAACACCATCGAATATCAGGGAAATGCAAATGCAATATCAACTCACCCTGTTAGAATGGCTCTTCTCACAAAGGGCAAGAAATAACCAAGTGTTGACGAGGATGTGGAGAAAGGGGAACCCATGTGCAGTGTTGGTAGGAATGTAAACAAATGCAGCCCCTTTGGAAAACAATATGGAAGTTGTTCAAAACTAAAATTAGAATTACCGAATTATCTAGCTATTTCACTTCCAGGTATCCAAAGAACATAAAAACGCTCACTGGAAAAGATATATGCATCCCATGTTCATCATGGCATTATTTATAATAACCAAGATATGAAGGCAACCTAAGTGTCCTCTGATGGATGAATGGATAAAGAAAATGTGGTGTGTAAGCACCTACCCACCAATCCATACACAGGAATACTATTCAGCCATCAAAAAACAAGAAAATCCTGCCATTTGCAACAAGAAAAATCCTGCCATGGATGGAACTTCACGGCATCATGCTAAGTCGAATAAACCAGATGAAGACAGACAAATACTGTATGATCTCACTTATATGGTCATTAAAAAAAATAAAAACAAAAATAAAAAACTACCACCACCACCAACCAAATCTGAGCTCATGGATACAAAGAACAAATTGGTGGCTTCCAGACGTGGGGAGCAGGGAAGCATAATGGGTGAAGGGTATTAAAAAGTACAAACTTCCAAGTACAAAATACATCATGGGGATGTAATGTACAACATAGTGATTACCTTTAATAATACTTTATTGTATACTTGACAGTTGCTAAGAGAGTAGATCTTAAAAGTTCTCATCACAAGGAAAATAATGTGTAACTATTGTAACTATGTATAGTGACAGACTTATTGTGATTATTTCACAAAATAATAAAACTATATATTGTACACACGAGACTAATGTTACATGTCAATTACATCTCAATTTTAAAAAAGAGTATATTAAACCTTCTGAAAGTACTGTGAATGATGGATAGTAAATAAACAGCCTTTACCTTCCTCTCACCTCCAGACTTACTAATGAGAAAAGACATACAAACATAGAACAATTGGAAAACAATACAAGAAGAAATTGCCTCATTAAGGTTCAATACCTCTTTCTACTCATTGGAACTTCTGTGACAGAGAAAGTTGGGGCAGGAAAAAAGCAAAACAAAATAAAACAAACGACTCTTCCATTCTAGTCTGGCCACAGTAAACCTCTGAGCGTGGAAATACTTTAACCTTGGTGCTCCATTCCTAGAAGCTTTCAAACTGATTGAATGTGGCCTGTTCGACATTTAATGAAACTCACGTTTCTAAGATTCTCCAGCTTGGATCTCTGGCTTTGCCTAATGGGTTGAGTCAGGACATGTTAGGTTATTAACTGTTGCCGGTGAAGAGGGGAGAAAGATGAGGGAGAATGTACTAAAACTGAAAGGCAGAATTTTAGTAATATCGGAAATGATATTTTCAATGAGAACCCAGGGAACCAACCCTTGGAGGTGAATCAACTGCAGACATAAAGATTCCCCAGGCTGCACATACAAAGGATGGGCTCATGTAGAGGGGTCCCCTGGGTTTGAAATTTCATGTCACTTGAATTCTGGCTCCCAGTTGCTCACCAGCCCTTCTGTGTCTGTTTCCACAGACAGGTACATAATGCTAGGCCTTAGAATTGCAGGGGCAGAAACCAATATCCACCCCCACCCCCCCCAGCAACTATAGCTCCACTCAGAAAAACTTTGAGCTAGATGAGCTGGCAATGACAGTAGACACATGCCTGGGATTCTTTTTAAACTATATGTACAGCTTTTAATGGCATAATTACAGCTGTTCAGTAAGTGATGTCTCTAGGCTGAGGACTGCAAAGCGAAGCAGCTCAGCCAAGAGAACCGGGAGCAACATGTTCTTCTTGTTACCGCCAGTTAGTGGGGATAGAACATATGGTCACTTTACAAAGGTGAGTTACCAACAAGCAGGAATCCCAGCCAAATGTTTCCCAGCTGGATTTCTTCTTTTCAATTCATTTATGCTTTCTGTCCAATTTTTCTTCCCTCTTATTTTGACTTTTTTTTTTTTTGAATTGGGGATGGGACTATATTAGAAAACTCATTTGCAATCAGAAAAATAATTTAAGAAATAAATAATCAAAGTGACACCCTGCCCGTAATTTATGAATGATGCAGAACTAGTTTCTGTAACTAAGAAGTGTTACAAGTGACAATAGAACAGGCAGACCTAATCTCAGTTTTGGTTCTAATGCTTGGTAGTTAGGTGGTTTTAATGTGAGTCATGGAAACTTATTTTACCCATGAATTTTCAGCTATGGGTAAGCACCGTCTTAAAGTTTACCGTGAGGATTTAGCGAAATAGTGCACCCTGCTATGGAATGTGCTCTGTAAAGTTTTTGCACTGGTCTCGGAGACCACAGGTTTTATTCTGAATTTGCATTATTATAGTGGAGCAGGGCCGCTAGAGTTTAGCCATCTGGAGTTATTCTCGCCTCTGCATAACCATTATCGATAGACTTTGGAAGCGCCAAAGCAAATAACACTACCTTCCCAACACAGAACACGGTCTACAGAATTCCTATTTGGTTGAAATCTGCATGATGCCTCAACATATTCTGCATCCATTAGAAAAGTTAGGCTGCATCGAGGCAGGAATGCGTGCTCAGATGCTTGTGACTGGCCGGAGGGGAGATATGGGAGAGAGCTGACCTTGGTCAACTGGAGAATACCACCCCGCCTCCCAGACCCCGCCAACTGCTGCTCAGCTCCAGCCTTTCCTGCCCTATGAAAATGTGAGCTGGGCATGGCCAGCACCTCTTTGTCATTCCTTTCATTTCTGGGGATTACTTGGTTCAGCTACTCAGATCTATGTGTTTACTGGGCAATAGGCCTAATCAAAAAATATGTAAATAAACATAAAAGATGATGATAAAGTCAACATTCCAAACAGAAGAAGAAACTGGTAGCTCAGTCTAAAAGAGTGACGTTAAATAAAAGGCATTTTTGAGAATGTTCTCTTCCTTGACAAAATTACCGATGAGACCGCTTAGCATCCAAGTTCATGCAAAATCTATGACATAGGTGTGTTTATTTTAATTAAAGACAAGCTAAACTCAAAACAATTGCAAGTATCCTACAAAATCTTACAATAAAAATTGATGCTCTAGGGACTTGCGGTGTTCTTACGCTGTGGTTTCAAGGACCTGTCAACACTGCTAAGTGTGCCCCGGGAGTACATATAGCCCATTTGAGAGTCAGGCCAGTACACAAATTCCTCCAAATCTCATAATAGCCTTTCTGTGGAAGATGAGTAAATGCTCTCATTTAGCAGATGTAGCAAGTGAGGCTCAAGAAATGAAATGCTTAACTCCCACTTCCAGCTAATGATGACTCCGTACCTAATTCCTTATTTTTTTTCCATCTGGAACCTCCAAATTCAGCTTCTAAAAACCTTTAATTTACACTTTGCGTGAATGTTATCATCACTTTAGGTCATCTTCCAAATCCTGGCGAGGAAAAAAGTTACCTAAAGAATTCAGGGAAGGAGGCAGTTTGGTGGATGCTGATTAATTTTCAAATTATTCAAATTATTAATATTAACACTCAAATTCTGTTCATTCCTGAGAGAGGACAGCCAGCATAGTGTGTGTCAGGAATTGGCCATGCAAAGAAGTTATTCATTGCCATCTATTTGCTTTCTGCTGATTTTGTTCACAAACATGTAAGCAAAGGAATAATCTCTTTCTTTCTGGTTGCAGCAGTCGTGTTACAGATTGTTGACGACGGGGGATGAAAATTGGCCCTGCTCTTTTAGATGACTGGTATTAAATGGAACAGTCTTTGAGAGGTGCCAATTCTTCATAACTAATGGTGGTCTTTTGAAAGAGGTTTTTCCAAATGTGTTTGCCTTATGAAAGAGTATTGGTTGGGGGCAGTCCATAACCCTTTCCAATAGGGAAGATGGATTAGTTTTGACTGACTCTGTGTAAAAAGCTTTGTACTTGTCCAGTTGGCAAGGGCAGAAAGCAAAGTAATGACCCAAAAGTAAAAGGAAAGAAACAAAAAAAGATAAATATTGTATCTAGCATCCTCCCTGGTTACTTGGGAGGCTGGGTTTCTTTCCAATTAAAAGAATAGTAATAATAATTTTTGTAGGGCCAAGAAAAAAAATCCATAGTATCCCAGTGGAAAATCTCATTCGACCGTGATTTGGGGTGTTTATAGAGGTATTCATTTTTTTTCTTTTGAAAGCCTTTATCTGAATCAGAGTAATTAGTTTTGTGCCAGGGTCCCAAGATCTACATGGAATCATGTGTAACATAAGTGAAAGCATGAACTAAAATGGAAAATATGAAGCACAGTCCATTTCTTGACACAACTGCTATTTAGTATATAAGATATCCTCACTCCATAACATTTTTTATAGTGATGGGAGTCCAGAGAAAAAGTTGTTTGCAAGTATGTGCGTATACTGACATTATAAAATGTGAATTGTTCGTAGTTTGAAGGGAGCTGAAGAGTAAAAGCACAGCTTAAGATTTCAAAACATTTTAGTTATGTGATCTAATTCCTCATAAAAATACCCTTGATAATTCAATGACATCACTGACTGTAGTTCCTAATTTATGACTTTCAGAAGTGAGATAGAAATGTTTCATAACTTGTTCAAATAATGCATCATAGGCTTATCTAACAATAATGCTAGAATAGACTTTTTCATACACTGCTAAGAATTTTAGAATTTGGTGGAACTCAAAGAAGTAAGGACACTGATGCTAAAAGAAGAAAAAAAACCTCAATTTTATCAGTTTTCATCTCAACGATTTTCCTTCCCCAAGTTCTTCAGGATTAAAAATTTAAGAAGCATTTTCCTATGTCAAATAACTCATCCATACCGTTTAATCCCACCAAAAATACCTCCTAGAAAACAGGTCTCTAGAAAATGCGCTTCCGCATTTTTCAATTGCTCTTCATAATTCTCTGTAATTTAGGTTATTAAAACCTTTCCAGTGGTGAGCTCTCGTTAGCAGGCACAAAGCTGGGAAAGGAGGCTACCTTGGCTACAGTTAGACAAAGGGATTATCATTGATTGAGAGCTACAGGAAGCAGGGCTTCAGAGGGCATACATCTGTATTTGAATACACAACATGACAGATATGCTTCTTCACGTGACATAGAATCTGGGAGAGAAACAGATGATTTCTGTATAGTCCTACACCCTCACTACCCATTTTTAAAAGCTTGTAAGTTTCCATAAATCACAGTGCCATATAATAGTACTGTCAGAAGAGCATCTGGGGATGGGAGGGAAACTACTTAGCAACCAGTACAGCATAGGCACTGACCAACCATAATAAATGCCAGCTAGAGGTGGGTCCAGGAGGCCCCTTGGTGGCCCAGCCTTCAATCCTTTAGCGTCTGGCTTGCGAGAGGTCTGAGAGGCTTAAGGGTAGCAGCAGTGGAAAGGTAGGGCAAAGTAGTGGCTCTTTAGCAAGTAAATAATAATGTTTTAATATTTTCCCTACTTGACTAGCTGTATCAGTTCACACCACCGAATATCAACCCTGGTATGAGCTGGTAACATTATTGAGAGAGTAATTCAATTTCAAGTTTGATTGGTTTGGAATCTAATTTTAAGTTTTCAGTGGGAAAATGCATTTTGCGTTCTATTCACTATTTATACATTTTATTAGGTATCAGTGCACTTCTTTTTTTTTTTAATTTTAATTTTTTTTTAACATTTATTTATTTTTGAGACAGAGAGAGACAGAGCATGAACAGCGAGGGGGCGGAGAGAGAGGGAGACACAGAATCTGAAACAGGCTCCAGGCTCCGAGCTGTCAGCACAGAGCCCGATGTGGGGCTCAAACTCACGGACTGTGAGATCATTACCTGAGCTGAAGTCGGACGCTTAACCGACCGAGCCACCCAGGCGCCCCATGTATCAGTGCACTTCTAAACACAAAAGGATTTCACATTGCACACCGCCTGTAACGTTGATACCGTATGTTGCCATCTGTGGTGTTCACAAGAGATAGGCTCTGGATCATGTTAATCTTTCTCAAGCTCTTCACCTTGCCAAATCATCACCAAGTGTCTACGTAGCCTTTTGAATATAACTTCTACTTCTTAAGCTTTAAAAGTGAATTCTGCATTTAGCTATTGGTTTTGAAATTCTAAAATTCACTCTATCTTATGGAAGCCTCGTTAGATAAGTAAGGGAGCCCGGAGGCTAAGGTGGAGAAAGGCCAACCCAATGCAGAAGATGGTAAGCAAAGGGCCTTAACTTAATGTGCTTGGCAACATGCTCCTACATCACTGAAAACCCCATGCCTAATATTTAACAACTGGCATTGTCTGCAACTGCGTTGTCCGATACAGTAGCCACCAGCTGCATGCAGTGACTTAAATTCAAATTTTAATTAGATAAAATTAAATACCCCAAAATGTAGTTCTTTAGTCACATTAGCCACATTTCAAGTATTCCATTGCGACATGTGGCTAGTTCACTGCAGAAAGTTATACTGGACAGTTTGGGTCCAGAAGCTCATTGTAGCTTATTTTAATTCTGTCAGTAGAAGTAGAACACTTCATCTTTTGCTGTCTCTAGAGGAGAGAGAAACAGGACGGCTTATTAGTCAAAAATTATTTCCAGGTTTCTCAAAAGTGATTATCGTCATGTTTTTTTACTTGTGTGCTTCTGACCGACCAAATGTACAAAAGGGTCACGCTAGTTCCTTTTATCCCAACCTACAGTGATATTTCTCAAAATCCAAAGTTTTCTGTCCTTTTATTTCACATTATAATTTGGCAACTGCATATAATTCTGTAATATGGATTCAACATTGACTATGTCATATTTGGCACTAGAAATTTCCCTTAGCTGATTTTCTGCTAAAAATAAGAACACAATGGCTTTCTAACCACTCCCCTCCCTGCCAAAAAAAAAAGATTGGTCTTAATTCTTGTTAACAGTATATCAATGTCATTTGGGGTCAAAAGTAATCTTCAGGTAATTTACCTTGCCCAAACGGAGATTCACCTGGAACAAGGAGAGAAAAGTCCTCGGGATTAAATTCAAGTTTTCCTTCACTGTATTCGGAAAAACTGATTTGCGTGGGTAGACATCTCTAACATTTTCATCGACGTCAACCTGAACGCTGAATATAATTTGTGCCTCAGAGATCTTTTCCTAGACTATAGTACACTAAACCAACCAGAGGAAAACTAGGGAGAACATTCCACCGACTATTTGTTCTACACGATGCCAAGCTCAGGTAAGACTGATGGCCTCATTGGACCGACTGATTCTTTTGGCAGCATCGATCCATCTGTGAAGAGGTGGAATTTGGAAACTAGCTATATCTCAGTTTTCCCATCTGTATCACCAGGCAACCCAAGTGACAACCGATTCCTCCCTTTGTGGTGATTTTGTAAGGGTCCTCTGGTCGCATCACCTGCTGTGGAAGGAGCTACCTCTCAGGAAAAGTTCCCAGAGGGCTAATTCAATCCTTGTGTCCTTAGACCCTGGCAGACAGCACTACAGATGAGGGTATGTTTTTGTAGTTTCGCCCTTGGCTGTAATGGCAGTTGTGCTGGCACTGGGCTTGAGAACGCTGTTGAAAGGATGTTTCCGCCAAGCTGGCTGGCTTTGGGTATGCTTGTATTGTATTGATACAGTATTTGCATTGGCATCCTTACTGCTATCCTTCTCATTTTTTAAATGTTGACATTAAGAGTGCAAATTTTTGTTTTTCACCATTACCAGAAAAGAATAAAAAATTCTTGATATTTAATCAACAGGATGTGATTTGCCAGGGCAAGTTTCTTAAGCAAATTTCCTCTTGAAAATATTTGTGTTTTAATCTTTCAAAAAAAGTTCTAACTCGTCATTGTGTGCATTAATTCGTGCTTAAAATGAGGATTGGGAGGTAGGAGAAAATTTATATCAATTCTACCAACTCAATTTCTGGAATATAACTAGTTTAGATAAACCAGGTTTTTCAATTTTGTTTTGTCTTGCTTTGTGACTTAAAAAAAAAAATCTATCACTTCCATAGTTTTTTTTTTAACTGCCAGAAAATCTTTATTTTAATCCTTCAGGTTTCTCCTCAAGCCAAAGATCAAACCCAGTCATATTGCTCCTGAAATACATCTATCATGGGTACCATCAAGTCCATTTTTAGTATAATTGTGTTTATAGAAAGTGGTGAAGACAACTATTTAATCATATTTTCCCATGTTTTGAAAAGCAAATAAATTTAGTTTCTGAGCCTACAAGGGATAAGCCATTGCCAACACATGTATGTCAACAAATCAACTGCCAAATTTTGATGATCTCTCCTGCTGTAATTCTCATTTATAAGTCTGGTTTCCATTCCTATATTATCTTTTTCCTGGACCATTTTAATAATCTTCTAAATATTCTACCTGACTAGATTCCTGTATTCATCTGCCTTTGAGACCCATTTGTATAAAACACATTTCTAGTCATATTGCAACATGGGCCCCTGTCTAAAACATTAAAAGCTTGTGCACTGTGAAAATCTGTTTGTCTCAACTCTGATTCAAAGCTCCCCATGGGCTGGCCTCAAACAGCTTCTCCTGGGTCCTGATGGGCAAGCTCAAGTTTTATCCAGCCCACATGGTATGCAGATAGTGCTGAGGAAATTTGTTGAAATTCCCTAAGCTACCTATAGCTGTCAACTGAAAAAGACTCCACTCCCACACTCATATCTTTATATGACACGAGAGTCTTACAGCGTTTCCCCCACCTAAAATGTCTTCTTCTATCTCCTCTTTCTATCTTCCATCCCCCTCTTTTAAGACTCCCCTCAAATGTTTCTTTCCCAGAAATTCTCTCTGGTTTTGAAAACTACATGTGCCTTTCTTCTGGATTTCTTTTAGACTATTTACAACATACCTTGCATCCCATATTATGTTCTACCTATTTGTCACATCATTTTAACCACCCTACTAGATTCTAAGTTCCTTTGGGACTGGAAATTGTGTTATAATCATTGTCGTCTTACCCACAGTGCCTAATAAAATACTATGAATGAGGCAATAAGCAAACTGTACCATTTTGAGGCTAATTGTGTAAGAGGCTTCTTATGTAACAAATAACTTGGGAGAATCAATCAAAAGAAATTCTACCTCGTACACTTAGATAGTGCCTTTCAAATGTTTATATTCCCTCACATTACAATGTTACAATACCTTAAATGAAGTTCTTTATAAAGATATTAAATAGAAATAAATTAGTTGAGCCAAAATAACAAGCAATTTTCCACATAAAAATTTATTAAACCCATGTAGAGTATCATGTCATCTGTGAAAAGTGAAAGCTTGACTCCATCTTTGCCAATTTTGATGCCTTTGATTTCTTTGTGTTGTCTGATTGCTGATGCTAGGAACTTCCAATACTATGTTAAACAACAGTGGTGAGAGTGGACATCCCTGTTGTGTTCCTGATCTCAGGGGGAAATCCTCTCTGTTTTTCCCCATTGAGGATGATATTAGCTGTGGGCTTTTCATAAATGGCTTCTCTGATGTTCAAGTATGTTCCTTCTATCCCGACTTTCTTGAGGGTTTTCATCAAGAAAGGATGCTATATTTTGTCAAATGCTTTTTCTGCATCTATTGACAGGACCATCTGGTTTTTACCTTTTCTTTTATTAATGTGATGTATCACATTGATTGATTTGTGAATATTGAACCAGCCCTGCAGCCCAGGAATGAATCCCACCTGACCGTGGTGAATAATACTTTTTATATGCTGTTGAATTCGATTCACCAGTATCTTGTTGAGAATTTTTGCATCCATATTCATCAGGGATATTGGCCTGTAGTTCTCTTTTTTTGCTGGGTCTCTGTCTGGTTTGGGAATCAAAGTAATGCTGGCTTCATAGAACGAGTCCGGAAGTTTTCCTTCCATTTCTATTTTTTGAAACAGTTTGAGAAGGATAGACATTAACTCTGCTCTAAATGTCTGGTAGGTCCAGAACTCTTATTTGTTGGGAAATTTTTGATGACTGATTCAATTTCTTCACTAGTTATGGGTCTGTTCAAATTTTCTATTTCTTCCCATTTGAGTTTTGGTAGTGTGTGGGTATTTAGGAATTTGTCCATTTCTTCCAGATTGTCCAGTTTGTTGGCGTATAATTTTTCATAGTGTTCCCAGATGATTGCTTGTATTTCTGAGGGATTGGTTGTCATAAATCCATTTTCATTCATGATTTTATCTATTTGGGTCCTCTCTCTTTTCTTTTTGAGAATCTTGGCTAGAGGTTTATCAGTTTTCTTTATTTTTTCAAAAAACCAACTCTTGGTTTCATTTATCTGTTCTACTATTTTTTATTCTATATTGTTTATTTCTGCTCTGATCTTTATTATTTCTCTTCTTCTGCTGGGTTTGGGGTGTCTTTGCTGTTCTGCTTCTAGTTCCTTTAGATGTGCTGTTAGATTTTGTATTTGGGATTTTTCTTGTTTCTTGAGATAGGCCTGGGTTGCAATGTATTTTCCTCTTACGACTGCCTTTGCTGCATCCCAAAGGGATTGGATTGTTGTATTTTCATTTTCATTTGTTTTCATATATCTTTTAACTTCTTCTCTAATTGCCTGGTTGACCCATTCATTCTTTAGTAGGGTGTTCTTTAACCTCCATGCTTTTGGAGGTTTTCCAGACTTTTTCCTGTGGTTGATTCCAAGTTTCATAGCATTGTGGTCTGAAAGTGTACACGGTATGATCTCAATTCTTTTACATTTATGAAGGGCTGTTTTGTGACCCAGTATGTGATCTATCTTGGAGAATGTTCCATGTGCACTCGAGAAGAAAGTATATTCTGTTGCTTTGGGATGCAGAGTTCTAAATATATCTGTCAAGTCCATCTGGTCCAACGTATCATTCAGGGCAATTGTTTCTTTATTGATTCTGTGTCCAGATGATCTGTCCATTGTTGTAAGTGGAGTATTAAAGTCTCCTGCAATCACCACATTCTTATCAATAAGACTGGTTATGTTTGTGATTGTTTTAAATATTTGGTTTTCCAAATTTGGTGCATAGACATTTATAATTGTTATCTCTTCCTGATGGATAAACCCTGTAATTATTATATAATGCCCTTCTTCATCTTTTGTTACAGCTTTTAATTTAAAGCCTAGGTTGTCTGATATAAGTATAGCTACTCCAGCTTTCTTTTGACTTCCAGTAGCATGATAGATAGTTTTCCAATGCCTCACTTTCAATGTGAAAGTGTAACTAAAGAAACTGATCCCATTCACAATTGCACCAAGAACCATTAAATACTTAGTAATAAACTTAACCAAAGATGTAAAAGATATGTATGCTGAACACTATAGAAAGCTTATGAAGGAAATTGAAGAAGATACAAAGAAATAGAAAAACATTCCATGCTCATGGGTTGGAAGAATAACTATCTTTAAAACGTCAATACTACCCAAAGCAATCTACCACATTCAATGCAATACCAATCAAAATTGCACCAGCATTCTTCTCAAAGCTAGAACAAACCATCCTAAAATTTGTCTGGAACCACAAAAGACCCTGAATAGCCAAACTAATATTGAAGAAGAAAACCAAAATGGGAGATATCACAATCCCAGATGTTAGCCTCTACTAGAAAGCTGTAATCATCAAGGCAGTATGGTGTTGGCACAAAAACAGACACATAGACCAATGGAATAGAATAGAGACCCCAGAATTGGCCCCACAAATGTATGACCAACTAATCTCTGACAAAGGAGGAAAGAGTATCCAATGGAAAAAAGATAGTCTCTTTAACAAATGGTGCTGAGAGAACTGGACAGCAACACACAGAAGAATGGAACTAGACCACTTTCTTGCACCATTCACAAAAATAAACTCAAAATGGATGAAGGACCTGAATGTGAGACAGGAAACCATCAAAACCCTAGAAGAGAAAGCAGGAAAAAACTCTTCGACTTCAGCCGCAGCAATTTCTTACTCGACACATCTCCAAAGGCAAGGGAATTAAAAGCAAAAATGAACTATTGAGACCTCATCAGGATAAAAAGCTTCTGCACTGCAAAGGAAACAACAAAACTAAAATACAACTGATGAAATGGGAAAGATATTTGCAAATGACATATCAGATAAAGGGCTAGTACCAAAATCTATAAAGAACTCACCAAACTCCACACCCAAAATACAAATAATACAGTGAAGAAATGGGCAGAAGACATGAATAGACACTTTCCCAAAGAAGACACCCAAATGGCCAACAGACACATGAAAAGATGTTCAACGTCACTCATCATCAGGGAAATACAAATCAAAACTACAATGAGATATCATCTCATGCTGGTCAGAGTAGCTAAAATGAACAAATCAGGAGACTATAGATGCTGGCAAGGATGTGGAGAAACAGGAACCCTCTTGCATTACTGGTGGGAATGCAAACTGGTGCACCTGCTCTGTAAAACAGCGGGGAGTTTCCTCAAAAAATTAAAAATAGAACTACCCTATGATCCAGCAATAGGAGTGGTAGGAATCTAACCAAAGGATACAGGAGTGCTGATACATAGGGGCACTGTACCCCAATGTTTATAGCAGCACTTTCAACAATAGTCAAATTATGAAAAGAGCCTAAATGTCCATCAACTGACAAATGGATGTGGTTTATATATACAATGGAATACTACTTGGCAACGAGAAAGAATGAAATCTGGCCGTTTGTGGCAACATGGATGGAGCTGGAGGGTATTATGCTAAGTTAAATAAGCCAGGCAGAGAAAGACAGATACTATACGTTTTCACTCATATATGGATTTTGAGAAATGTAACAGAAGACCATGGGGGAGGGGAAGGGGGGGAAACGGTTACAGAGAGGGAAGGAGGCAAACCATAAGAGACTCTTAAGGACTGAGAACAAACCAAGGGTAGATGGGGGCTGGGGGAGAGGGGAAAGTGGGTGATAGGCAGGGAGAAGAGCCCTTTTTGGGATGAGCACTGGGTGTTGTATGGAAACCAATTTGACAATAAGTTATATCTTAAAAAATAAAATATTAAAAAAATTATTAAACCCAAATCAAGAAAATATCAATTAATTCTTTATAACAGAGGTAGAGATCTCATTTTATCATTAATTGTTCCCTTCTAGGAAAAGATGTTTCTCTTCTACGCATCTTACAGTCAAGCTCTAAGCTATCTCTTTGTGCTCTTTTTTTTTCCCTCTTCTTCAGTTATATTCTTGACCTCACTGATTAGTGCTATCTCAGGTGCCTTCTGGGTTTGCTTACCAGAAAACTGCTATAGAGCATGGGCCTTATGTTCTTAACTCCATAGAACAATTAAACCATTCATGGATTGTCAAACTTACTATGGAAAAGAGTTCATTTCCAGACATCCCATGTGGAAGGCAGGCTGTTCCAGGGATCTAGTCTGACTAGGGGGAAACAAAAAAAGCTATGAGATGGACAGATCTCTATTGAGAAGAAAAAATGAAGTGGGACACCTGGGTGGCTCAGTTGGTTAACCATCTGACTCTTGATTTCGGCTCAGTTCATGATCTCATGGTTCATGGGATTGAGCTCCATGTCAGGCTTTGCACTATCAGTGCAAATCTGCTTGAATTCTCTCTTTCTACCTCTCTCTCTCTCTCTCTCTCTCTCTCTCTCTCTCTCTTTCAAATATAAAGTTTAAAAAATAAAAAGAAAATGAAGCAAACATAGGGACAACCCAGAATGTGTATTTGTTGCAATAAGTAAGAGGCACATGATATAGGTCGCCAAAGAGGGAGCTAGACACTATTAAAAGTCATATGTGAAAAAGCAGCCTGCAGGAGAGTCTGAGGTAGGGAGAGACTGAAGCTAGGAGCTCGAGTGTGGCAATAATGTAGCCAGGAGACTACAACGATGCTGATCTTGGGAACAGAGAAGTAGAAAGGTAATATTCAGTTGGAGTGTCACTGATAAGGAAGAATCAATAGGATTTGGCAACTTCTGGGATATGGGGGGCGGGGGGTAGACAGGTCAGATAAGACCTTTAGAGAATGATGGCTCTATAAATGGAAATTGGCAAAATGGGAAACACCATTATTTTTGTAATGGGTATGTCTTAGTGCATTTGGGATGTTATAACAAAATACCATGGACTAGGTAGTTTATATAAACAAGTGAAACTTATTTCTCACAGTTCTGGAGGCTGGGAAGACCAATATCAAGGTATTGGCATATTTGGTGTCTGGTGAGAGCCCAGTTCCTGGTTCATGGACGATCATCTTCATGCTGTGCTCAATGAATTTGGGGGGACATCAACATTTAGCATATAGCAGTATACTAAGTTCAGTTTTAGAAAATATTGTTTGAGTTGCATGAGATGATGTATAATGAATATTGCTTAGGTCTGAAACAGAGAACTCTCTAGCCAGAGTTTGGTCACTCCAAAGGAAAAGAGTATATGGTAGGATGAGTACTGGCAACGAGCTTTATTTACTCCACAGTTCTGATTCAGATCTGCTTCAATTTTTGAACCTTTCTAAACTACAATGTAGGAATTAAGTTTGTTAAAACCCTACTCTTGAAAGTGCTTATCATCAATTTACTAATTCACTAACCTTCATAGTGCCAGGTAGTATAGTAATGGGGATCAAAAGCAGTATCACCCACATTCCAAGAGTCATAAGATTGCTTTGTAAATTTCTGAGTAAATTTCTATCCTTAGATGCAAACATGCTGGAATTTTGCTATAATCATTCCCACAACGGAGCCAAAGTTAATAGATGGTAGGTCCAGTTAGAGCACTGGTTCTCAACTGAGGATGATTTTGCCCCCCCCCCCCCAGGAGACCACTGGCAATGTCACAACTGGGGGTAGGGTTAGAGGCCAGGGATTCTGCTAAACTATATACAATGCATAGGATAGTCACCACAACCAAGTATCATCTGGCCCAAAATGTTAATGGTGCCCACATTGAGAAAGCCTGTATTCGAGTGGCTTTCAAGGAATTTACTCTGTGAGGTTATGTCCTACATTTCGTTATACAAAGTACCATGTAAAGTGACTATTTGTTCATTGTTGATGTATTGATTGATACACCAAAATAAGATCAGCATGAGATGTATTTGTCCTAAAGTTTTCCCCATGGCAGGGATGCCGACGCAGCATTTCCTCTGCTTCTGGTTCTGGAAATCGGTGATGTTGAATAAAAGACCAAGGCAGTATACCTTTTCCATTCCTAAGTGCAAAACCAATATTCCTGTACCTACTTTCTTTAGCCAACAGGTTTGCATTTTTTTGAAGAAAATAAAAATCTTACTAATTTTAAGAATCTTACAAAGAATGCTGTGCCATGAATTCCATTGATGAAAAGGAAAAAAAGAGAGAGAGAGAGAAAGAAATAGATTCAGAATGTCAGTTTGCCCTTAAGTGATGTATTAGCTACAAGAAATCTCATTACAATTTGATGCCTGAATCCCTTGAAGGAAAGATCTTATATTGTGAAGGTAGCATATGTGTCATGTGATGTAAGTACTTACTTTTATTGAATAGGTAAGTATATAATAGCTAAAAGCCCCATAAATCAGCTAAATGTTCTCTCAATTTATAGAGAATATTTGATCTGAGAACATTACTGTCTGGTGAACGACGGGGAGGAAAAGGAGACACGAAATGCAATAGAGATGGATATGGTGGGTAATTCCTTTGGATTCAGAGTATCAGATTTCAAGTCACAAACGGACAGCCTGCACTGTTTCTGTACTGTCCATAGACCGCCCAGGCAATTTTAAAAATGTAAGACTTGCATATTAGACTTGGTGAATGGGGAGTTACATGTATATAACCAAATCACTCCAGAGGGACATCCAAAAATAACGGAGAGGATGGATGCAGGGTAGATATATTCGAGGAAGTCATTTTTCATTGGACTTTTTATTTAAGCAAATTGAATGGTGTTGAAAGAAAAAAAGCAACTGTATTTGGTCAATATCTGTCAGGGAGCCTTGTTCATCAGCAGGGCTAGGAAATGGTCTATCTGGCAGGCCAGGAGTAAAGAAGGACAGATTTAAATAGCCTGGCCCAGAGGGTGACCTGGCATTTGCCTAAAGGTCAGAGGAATTAACTGGACTATTTTCTCTTTTCCCATAGGAGGAGGAGGGGGGCAGTTTCTTGCCTACCGTGGAAATTCATCAACCCTTTCACTTTGTGATACAGGTTCTCATATATTAAAAATATCATCCTTTGACCTTTTATGGTTAGCATCTTCTTTTCTATTTTCTGCTGCCAATGACTTGAATGGGATGCAAAGCTAACTGTCTTCGTTTCCTTGTCAATCTCTTAACTCCTCTGCGATCTAACTTTCATCCCAACTACTGATACCACTTTCCAGACACTACCAATCTCTTTCAGGCAGGAGAAGCATTACATATCAGGCATAAGAGCCTTGGACCCCAACTAACCCTATCCAAACAGAATTGTCTTTTCTTGTTCATCAGTTTCATAGACCACTCAGACACACTGAATACCATCAAAAATCCTTGTTGTTCTCCAAGCCCTCTGACCACTCCTTTCTCCTACTCTAGGTTCTTTCGGACTTCCTGACCCAATGTATCTTTTAGAGCTTAGTCTCTTGTCATTTATTAACACACACAGGCTCCAAGTTCATTTACTAAGGACCTTCAGATACAGTGCTTGCCCTCAAACAGTTTATGATCTAATTAGGGAGAGAAGTCTGCTGTGCAAAGCGAAAACACAAGTCAGTGTATAAACAGATGCCAGATCTCCAGGAAACTCCCACAACCTTTAATATAACAATATCTAACAAAGGATGGATAGATGAACAGATGGATAAATTAGTAAATAATTACAGAGAAGGAGTCAGATTAGTGCTGTAAAACGGCACTAGGGAAGATTGCAGGAAAGTGCATTAAAGAGATTTAAATTAGTCTTGAAGAAAGAAAAGAATAGTGGATTGAAAGAGAGGAAAACTGCCAGGCAAAGGCAACAGAATAAGCAAACCTTTGGAGATCAAACTAAGAATAGATTGTTTTTAGTGCTCTCTCATCTGTAGTTTTCTCATTTGTACAATGGAATTGATAATAGAAATCACTTTATAAGACTGTTAAATGACTTAGTATTTATAAAATGTTTCTGTAGTGCCTGGCACAGAAAAAGCATTCAATAGTGTTTCATGGTAATTATTATCCTTGAAGGAAATGAGATCAAAAACATCTATTTACAATCAAATATACCATGCAGCTATCTGCTAATATTGAAGTGCACATAGTTCTGTTATGTGTTACTCTGAGGAATATTTGAAAAGTGCTAGAGCATTTCAGAAAACAAGAGAATACTTAAACACACCATGTTCTTACCTGTTGATGCACACCTTCAATAATTTAAAGTATATATTATTTAAAAATGCTGCTCATGTAGTAACCTTTACTATGATAAATTTGGGTATTAGCTGCTTCTGAACTTTTGAACCTGTTGTGGGATTGAATCCACAACCAATACAGAAATGTTTCCTGTCATTTTATAATTCATGAAGTTAAATACCTTTGCTTGCTATGGTTATTGAGGGAAAAGGTATTGAACTGGTAGGCCTGAACTCCAAATGGGTCTTTCATATACCTACAAAATGTTGATTTGTGAAAGCTGTGTTGTACATCTTCTTGGGTTTATCACCGCATGAGATTTATATCGTGGCAAAATTATATTGCAGCCCAGGCCTGCCCTCTGATTCTGAGGCTTCAGCTGTTTGCTGGGCCTATTTTCTTCTTCTTATTTCTTCTTCCTAGGTTATTCCTTCCCACGACAAATGTAACATATTCACATCCAATCTTTAAAAGCGACATTTCCTCAATTCATTTTTTATTCCGTTAAGTTCCTGAAATCTCACTTAGCATTAATCTATTCACTGAAAACATATTCTATAGTAGCCATGATCCTAGGTAGTAAAAATATTCACACAACTATAACATGGCCTCTAATCTCCAGGACACGCTCTCTTGTATGGCAGAGACGGAGGGGTAAATCGAACACGGTTAACCACAAGAGCACAGACACTGGAATTTAACTCACACT
Source organism: Panthera pardus (assembly GCF_024362965.1). Taxonomy (NCBI): domain Eukaryota; kingdom Metazoa; phylum Chordata; class Mammalia; order Carnivora; family Felidae; genus Panthera; species Panthera pardus. The sequence continues at coordinate 59,055,158 of NW_026526810.1, read as the reverse complement.
GGGGGAACCAGAGAAGGCTCTGCAGAAGGGCTGACATTTGAGCAGAGGCTGAAGGATGGCAGGTATAGAAGGACATGTATGTAAAAGGCTGGTAGGGAATGGTGACACCCTCAGTGAGGTCTGGAAGAGAGTAGAAAGAAATGATGTTGGAGAGATGGATGGGGATGGGAGTGGAGTAGGCACATTGTAAAGGATATTGTATGTCTAGGCAAGAAATTTGAAATTTAACAAAAAAAAAAATTACTATATATTTTTTCCAAGCTGTTTTTTCTAGACACAAAACTTGGATACTTATTTTTTTTTATTCTCAAGTTCGTTAACATACAGCGTAGTCTTGGCTGTAGGAGTAGAACCCAGAGATTCATCTCTTACGTATGACACCCAGTGATCATTGCATATTCTTTTATTATACTTGTGATACTTATTGTTCAGATTCTTAAGTACTTCTTAAGTTGCATGTAGTATTAACGTGTATTTTAAAAATTTTTCTTTATGCTTTTATGTACTGTGTAGTCATCTCTTACAAGATATTAATCAGCAAAGTGTGGTCAAACTTGAAACTGTTGCTCTGAATAAACTTCCGATTCCTTGGTGACCTACTAAAAAAAATTCTGTAATTACCTTGACCTATATTTGACCACTGAATATGGTTAGGGCCAGAAAAAAATATGTTTATAAGTAAAAACCTAGATCCCATTAACTTATCTTCACAAATTCTCTAATGCCTATCTCCGTTTACACCCAACATAGTTTTATGGATCTTTTTTTTTATCCAGCTACGTAATAGTCTTTTCAACTCCAACGTTTCTTATTTTTCCCATTTCCCAATTCCTTCTAGACTTTACTCCATGCTCAGCCATTTGAACGATGTTCATCTGCTTATGAATATATCCTTTACTAAGCACCCACTATGTGGTAGGCACAGCTAGGTTCTGAAGTACTAAATACACTAAAGCCTACTTGAAACTGTCTTCAAGTTGCTTATGGTCCAACAGGGAAGCAGACATGAAAGAACCCCAATGCAAGTGAGACAGAGGTTTACACATGGGGAAAAGCAACTGGGTTACAGCAAGGAGTCATGGTAGGAGGAGACATGTGAGTGTAATTTAAAACAAGGGCTTAAAAAATGCTGGGGGATGCAGGTAATGGGGTATGCCTAGTTCGACAGGCCCAGGGGAGAAGGATCAGCCTCTTCTCCATTAGCCTCTAATTAGTTAGACCCAGAACAAATATGACTGAAACGAAGATCATGGCAAAATTCCAAATTCATTGACTTTTAAGTTATATCTCAACTTTTAAATCTTCCATTACAAAAAGGATCCTTCAGGTTTCCAAAAAAACAAAAAAGAGAAAAGAAACAAAATAATATTAATGGTCATGGTTCATTTTCACCTGTTTCTATAGTGCTCAGAATAACTCAGTCACCAGATCATGAACAAATAAGGGAGGAGGTAGGTTAGACTAAATTGAATAAGGCTCCCTAAAGTAAATTGTCTTTGCTCTTTAAAAAAAAAATTTTTTTACATTTTTATTTATTTTTGAGAGACACAGAGAGACAGAGCACAAGACAGGCAGAGCCCAGCTTTCCTTGCTCTTATGCACTAGCTCACTGCTCTGAGATTAGAGGATATACGATATTGTGTAATGCAGATTGCCTTTGTTAAGTCACAGGGCTCTTGGGGTCTTAGCCCATAGGCCTTCAGATTTCCTTCTCCCCAGCATCAATCTGCTGTCCTAAATTTCTCTTATGGAGGAAAAAAAAAATCTAGAGAGAGTAATATTTTCTAAAATACCTTTAAAATAACTCAAAAAGCACTTAAAGTTTTTTTTAATGTTTATTCATTTTTTGAGAGACAGAGAGAGTCAGAGCATGAGCGGGGAAGGGACAGAGGGAGAGGGAGACACAGAACCCGAAGGAGGTTCCAGGCTCTGAGCTGTCAGCACAGAGCTCCATGCGGGGCTCCAACTCACAAACTGTGATATCATGAACTGAGCTGAAGTCGGACGCTCAACCGACTGAGCCACCCAGGTGCCCCGCTCAAAAAGCACCTCAAATAAAAAGTCAAAGTTGCAAAGAACAAAAGCAACTATTTGGAGAGCTTATAGTCAAAAGAAAACTGAATTTAAGTTCTTATACATTTTCCATAGACCGAGGAGGAAGTAAGAGCCGTTTCATCACATTTAATCAAAGAATGATGCTTATAAGAGTATAGGATTACTGCTGTCCTAAATTTCTGCTGTCCTAAATTTCTCTTATGGAGGAAAAAAAAAATCTAGAGAGAGTAATATTTTCTAAAATACCTTTAAAATAACTCAAAAAGCACTTAAAGTTTTTTTTAATGTTTATTCATTTTTTGAGAGACAGTATACCAGGTACTAGACTAAGTTTTTTCATATACAGTCTCATTCAGTCTTCACCATACTTCTCTGCGGTAGATACTAACAGTATTCTTAATGAGAAACTGAGGCTGTTAGGTCGAGAATCTTGACCCAGGGCTTTGGCCAGGAAGTGGCAGAATTTCGATCTCTGTTTAAGAGTAGTATTATTATTTTTAATTGAAGTATAGTAGAAACACATTACATTAGTCTCAGGTGTACAACATAATGATTCGACAACTCTATGTGTTATGCTATGAGTGTAGCCATCATCTATCACCATACAACACTATCACAATACCGTTGACTATATTCCCTATGCTGTGCCTCTCATCCCTGTGACTTATTCATTTTATAACTGGATGCTTCTATCTCCCACTGCCCTTCACCAATTTGGCTCATCCCCCCCTTTATTGTTTTTAAACACCTCTTCCTGAATCCTAGCCAACTGCCTTTACTGTTTACCTACAGTTTTTGACCTATTCTCAGTGTATTTCCATTTTTAACTTACCATTTTGCTCTTATACTCACTATCTAAAGAACGTAAATTTACAAAATCAGAACTTAATAATTTTATTTAATTATCTTTAGGGGCCTTTCAAAAAGCCAAATTTATTTTAGATGACTAATAAGTAAAGCAGATTAGGCATGTATAAAATATCATGAAAACACATAGGGGAAAAGTAGTAAGGAATTCCTTTAATAACAAATGAAGCAATTTTCAAAGTACCTGGAGCCCAAGGAAGGAGAAGGTGATGAAAGATGAGACTGCCTCCCTACAAACTCCATGGGGCATCCAGGTGATGAGCCCTGCTTGCTCCTTGGCTGGATGCCACCACCTTGGCAAGGAACTGGTCTTTGAAAGTTCTGAAAATCGTCAAGGACCAGCTTTTATTGGGAAGCCCATACTTTCCATTTCTGAACTTATGTTTCAGCTACCCAGTGTTTAAAATACATTTAGATCATATGGACAATGAGTTTAGGGCAACGCTGTGCTTTTATTTCCATGGTCAAACTGAGAGTTACGTGTCCACAAGGATGTACGTCTTGGAAGTGAAGGGTCTGTTGCAGGATGCAGCAAGGGAACAAAAGGCAGCTACCTGGATTTGGGATTTAGCACATGTCCCTAAGTCATAAAATTTTGTGTCAGTCTAAGAAAACATATATTTTTAAAAAGGAAACCTACAAAGACATTCATGTAGCATGGTTATTCTCACTATAAAACAGATCTACAGCTAAGGTGTTTGTGATACCAGTCCCAATTCAGTTATTCTGCTGTTATCAGCTGTCACTCTCTCTGCTTTGTGACACTGCTTCTGGGACTCCATAAATTATTCCTCATCGATTAAGCTTTGCTAATAAGGGGCACTAGGGAGGGTGTGAAGACAAGGGGCTGGGGGAAGGGACTTCATCCCTGTTTTATTTGCTAGACCTGCCTGAGTTGCCTGCACAATGGCCCTTCATTCCAGCAACCTGCTTGAGAACCAGCTGTAGAGCCCATCCTCAGAGGTACGGGCTCCACACAGGTCCTCCCCTTCTCCAGTGGCTGTGTCCTAGCTCTGTAGGTCCCTCCTACAAGCTCTGGAGTTGGGGAGTTGGGCAACACTTCCTGTTTAAAAGAGAAACTCCTTGATATAATGACCCTTCTTCCACATCATCCCTTCTCAAGGTTCTGAAAACCCCATCTGCTCCCGAGCACCCCCCAAGCCCTAGGGTCATTAGCTGCTTCCCCCACTCATTATCTCTCTGCTACATCCATGGTCCCTTTCTCCTTTTGCTGCTGTCCAGGATCTAAGTACCTGAGTCCTATAGTAAATCTCTCCAGTGAAATATTTACATGGCTTCTATTTTTTTTATTAGATACTGACAGATACACATCCTTAGTGAGTTTTTTTTTATTTATTTATTCGGAGAGAGAAGAGACAGTGTGAGCAGGGGAGGGGCAAAGAGAGGGGGAGAGAGAGAGAGAATCCCAAGCAGCCTCTGCGCCCAAGAACTGCCAAGATCATTACCTGAGACAAAACCAAGAGTTTGCCACTTAACCAACTGAGCTATCAGGCACCTCAATCCTTAGTGAGTTTTAAAGAATATCTCCTCTATATAAATTCAATGTATTAAAGAAAACTATCCGGAAAACCCATGCTAGATTTGGTCTATCTCAAAAATAATCATAGCTTTTGGATGATTGGTATTAACCTATATTATACAGTATATATAGAGAGAAGGATATATATACTTAAATTAACCAAAGCCTAGAGCCTTACATTAATATCTGTTGTACTTGAAGTATTATAATCAAGGCCTTTCATATTTAGAATCTGCTATCATTATTATTTTATAACTTGGAGTCAAAGTTCACCTTCCTAAGGACAACTTAATTTATTTGTGACCAAGGAAGGTTTCTTCTATATTTATAAATGAAGAGTCCTGTGAGTTTCTGGACATGAACTGATGTTTATAAAATACTATATGGATGCATTAATCATAAATAAGAACAAAATACATGGACGGTGCTCTCTTTAAATTTCAGTTAGGTTGCGAGACAAAGGCCTAAAAAGTGCCACTGCCAAAATGTGTTTTACTACAAAAATCAAAAGGGTTGGGGGAAATAGGAGGGATGAGTTGGATTCACTGAAGTTTTTACGTGAAAAATCACACTGGAGCCCAAATTTATCTAACAGCTACTTTAGACCTCATCTTCCCACCACCCCTTCAAAAGAATCAAATAAATAATGAGTAGTATAGATCATCTGTCTGATATGGTTTATTGGCAAGGATTCCATGGCAGAAGTAGGGAACAGATGTTTACCTCTAATGTACCTCACTAGCAGGGCAAGCTTTCTACAGGCAGGTTTTATCATCGACTTGGTCCTCCGCGTGTCCATGTACTGTGAGATGAATTAACATGCCCCAATAGTGTTTTGCAAGGTGAGCTAAAGAAAACTGCATATTGCCTCCTTGTCATTCAATAAAAAAGGGTATAATATTTTTATTTAATAGTTTAAGAAGAGTTGTTTTTTCTTCACATATGGCTAAGTGCTCACTAGATTCTTAAATACAACAAAAAAAGATTTTTATTCCAGTAGTAAAATTTAAGCAGGAAGTATTGTCAGTAAATCCATGGAGGGCAGTAAAAATTTGCATTTTTCAAAATGAATAATATATTTCTTTAACCTGTTTATAATCCATTAATCATTTGCTTTTTGACACATATTGCTTTTTCAAATAAAATCTTAAAGTATTTCCATTAAGATTTGATGGCAGTAATATCAATAAACATTTAGATGAATAAATACTGAAAAATTTTACTGTGGGGACGATCATAGTAACAAGGCCAGAAAAATAAACAATATAGAAATGGTTACACACCAATATTAAATTGAAAACATGTTAAAGTAAAATAACCAATAAAAGGAAAAAATGTAAATCAGTAAGTATTTGAAATGCGTGCCAACATTATATACCATATTAAATTTTTCTACTTGAGTTTCAGTTTCCAAGTTTAAGTGACCTAACAGGAATTAGTAGATATTAGTTTGAAAAGGGACTTACAGGACTTTGATTCTGAGCTTTCCACATGGTCCTGGCTACCCTCCATCCAACTCTACGGGACCTTAATCCTAAGAGCAAATCTGCAACTCGTGTGCTTCTAACAGAAGATAATACACAAACGGTAAAAAGAAATACTGTCCTAGAAAATATGTTTTTCTAGACAAGTCTCATTTTTCTCATAGTGAAATATGATCAAGAAGATGAAGAAGAGGATACCAGATTCCCTAAATCCGTGGCAATAAGTAAACTGTTACTACTCAAATGTAATCTTTAATCATGTCACTCCCTAAAGCAACTGAATAGATTGCTTCATACCCCCATCAGTTAAGGGTTGGCAATAAGAGAAAGACTGCTTTGACATAATTAGTTCCAAATTTCCCTCAACTTCTCTCACATTTACTTACGGTTTAAACAAGGGTAGGTAAACAAACGCGATCATTTATTCAATCCATTCATTTATCTGTTTATTCTACGAACTGTTAGTGAACATCTTCCATGGAATGCAAATGACTCTCTTTTTGTAAGCATTATTTATTAAGCACCTTCTAAGGCACCCTGCTACAAAATGGCACATGAGAAAGCTAATGAGCCCTGCTTACAAGGTCACAGTCTGGTGAACTTTTCCTTCTATTGGCTCTTACTTTTTGCCCTTCGTCATACCTCCTACCAAGAGGCACCATTACATTAAAACAAGCCATCCATCCCATGATCTCATTATGTACAATCTCTGAAGGAAGACAGTTTAGATTCAACAGCCATGAATAAAATGCCATAACTGGGGAGCACTGATCTCCTAATAGATAGTCAATGAATGCTTGTAGGTTGTTTAAGAATAGAAAGAAATGGAGTACTTATACGGGAATACTCCTTAGTCCAAGGGGAAGAGACTATAAGGGAAAAAAACAAACAAACAAACAAAAACCATGAAAAGGCAAAAAATGGAAAAAGAGTTTAAAAATAAAAGAAAGATGACAGGGGGAGACAAAGTGAAAACTCGTAAGTGGAAGGATAATGCAGATGAATTTTATGTACTCAGACTGGAATGACATTAAAGCCCCCACAAAAGAACCGGAAGACCTTTCTACCTCACTCCATCATGTCTCAAGTTTAACTTCTACGCAAGCATAAAATAATAAGTCTTATTTCATTTCCATCATGAAAAACCTAGGATAGCTGCTGCATTATACAATCCTCATCAGTCACTGACATGGCCCTCGAGTAAATAATGATCTCTTGCTCAGTGTGATGCTGCTGCCAGTAATGAGCATATAATAGTGATATATTAGCATGTTAAATAATGACATGCAAAGTTACAGTATACGTGTTGATACCATGTCACTGCTAACCTGCAACTTGCACTAAATTTGTCATTCTCAACCTAATTTGTTGTTCCAGATGGAAAATTTAATTTTGTCTTGCTTCCTCTACTTGCTTTCAGCTCTGTCCAAAGCAGCTCAAACCTCTTTGGGCTCTCCACTTTCTCCCTACCTTTGCCACCACCTTTAATCATTCTATTGCTAAGAAAACCAGACCTATAGCTGGCCATGGGTATAAAGATGGACAAAGACAAAGTCTTCTCCTGGAGACCTCACACATGCTTTGAAGTCTGCTCATCTGGGAGAAATCCAGGTCCAGAACCGTATTTATATTTGTTATGCAGGCAAGGCAGCAACAGAACTGGATGGAGAAACATATGGGAAGGCTCACGATTCTGGGTCCCTCGTGGGGTGGTGAGCATCTCGGATGGAATGAGCTTTCAAAATCATCAGTAACTACAGCACAAGCAGTGTGCCACATGACAGCATCTGGAAAAAGGCCTTCAAAGTTCAAAAGAAAGGAAAACAGCTTAGCATTCAATCCACAATCCACAACTAAAGTTTAGATGATCATGAAAAGTTACGTGCTTAAGATTAACTATTGGGTGGTCAAAACTGATGCATGGAATCTTTCGCTGAAAGACAGTTCTAGGGCTATACGCCTATGAGCACAACACAAGCTGCGAGAGTACATGACTGTTGATTCTTATTAGTAAATAATATTATTATTCAGCGTATCATTTTATTTCATCCTTGCAACAATGACATGAGTTGGAGTTTTTCTGTTCGTTTTAGTGATGAGCAAAATGAAAGCAAATGATGTGCCCAATGTCACAGTGATACTTATTAAAAGGGGGGACTCAAGTGTCCTGTTTCTTGGCTTCTTTTTCTTTCTTTTTTTTTTTTTTTTTTTTTTTTCCACTATCTGATCTTGCTCCTTTAGAAATTGCTGCATGGACGATTGTAAACAAAAAGCCATTATAAGATGGTGTATATGAGAAACCAAGTTTTATGTAAATCCCCATGCAGCATACAAGGTCCTTCTCTCAAGGGGCAAAATAACTGTGTTAAACAGTTAATGAAATGGATTAGAGCAACTCGTGATTTCAAGTCATAGAGGCACCCTGTTTTCAATAAGGCAACTGTTACGAATCACCAAAGACAAATATTTTTCCTGGATATTTCAGACAAAAAGAGCCAGTCAGATGTTCAGAATGTTCAGGCTGGTGTTTCTCAAAATGAAAGAAGTGTATACAATTATGATAAAGTAGGTAGCAAGTGCGATTGTGTTAGGTAGCAGGCAGACTTGGTATTAAAGAGTGGTGACCATAGCAATACATTTATTTCGTTTTTGCTTATTTTTCAGTCTTTCAAGTTATATCAAGTACAAAACCTAAGTTTGGTTATAGTTTTTACATCTCTCTACGAGTTTAAGGCTCCCTTTAAAACAAAGGGAGACTGGGCTTCAGCCTCTGAACCTTCAACAGGCAAAGTCATCCAGCTAAAATTTATTATATTATCTATTTTATTTTATTTTATCCCAGATTTTATTTTATTTTATTTCATTTTTACCTATTTTGAGTAATATTAATGTCCATTTGCAGTAATGATATGAAGTTTCATTATAGAACAGATTCATTTAATTTAGAATGGAAATGGTTAAAAATATTAAGTTAACTATATAATGGGGCACTGAATGAAGTCTGGGAAATTTTGATGCTGGTACAACTTTTGTCAGGTGTTCAACTTGAAATAGCTGGTTGGGAATGCCTCCTTGACCTGTAAGTGTTATTCTTTGAGAATGAGAAACTGAGAGAGGAAAGAAGCCCCTGGCAGCAGGGAACTGGCCTGGCAAAATCAGTTAGGTCTTTTTTTTTTTTTAAGTATTTTTGTAAATGTTTATTTATTTTTGAGAGACAGCGCGCGCGAGTGAGTGAGCATGAGTGGGGAAGGGGCAAAAAGAGATGGGGACAGAGGATCCAAAGTGGGCTCTGAACTGAGAGTGGCAAGCCTGATGCCAGGCACGAACTCATAAACCTTGAGATTATGACATGAGCCAAAGCTGGACGCCCAACCTACTGAGCCACCCAAGCACCCTTTATCAGGTTTTAATGTTGCCAGGAGCTATCCTAGCACTCACAGCCAGGCTGTGGCGTTCTCCTGTTGAACATAAACAATTTCACAGCACAGGATCATCGGACAAGGCCACTCTATGACCACAATGAATCAAGACAAAAAGAAAACTTCTCACTAAAGACTCGACCACAAAACCACCAAGAATATTCTGGCTGATATGACTGCCTGTCCTTTTGACTTGCTTTAGGCCTTCTATCTTCTGTACAGGATTTCTTAAAATACCCAGTCATACCCACCTCCTAACAGCATCTAATCCAACACACGGCCCCACTTCCTCGAAATTGCCCCCCAAATCACCTACCACAAGCTCAAAGCCCAGGAGTCCTTCCTAATGCCATCATTCTTAGAGGTCCATAGTGTGTTCTCCCTCATTGCAATGGGCCAATAAATCAAACTTTATTTCTCTAGAGGTGTGTTCCTGATGTTCTTTGGCTAGAGGACATTGACATAGTGCAGTATTCATATTCAGTGATCCGTGTTGAAGTTAGTCCCTCTCAAAAATAAATTAAAATTTGAAATTCTCTCTAAGCAGAAAATAATACTTAGCGTTTATAATTATTCACAATTGCCATCTCTTTTTAGTCCCTCTAGTGAACTGACTACTACTTCAGACCACAATTTTACAGTGGACCTCACACTTTGAGTAACCCATGGGGGTTCCTTCCCCTCCTCAAAACATTCCTGCTGAGTGTGTGAATGATGACCATAGCTAGCGAAATAACAAGATAATAATGACTACCATTTTTGCCAGTCAACACATCAACCTCTGTAAAACATGCATCTTCCATACCTCATCTCATCCAATATTTACTACAATGATCTTAAACAGATACTGTTATTGCCATTTAACAGACAAGGAAACAGAGGTAAGATTAAGGAACTTGACCCAAATCACTCACCTAATAAGGTGATAAAGCATGATTTGATCCAAGATTTGGATGATCTCAAAGTTTAGGCTTTCTCCATTCCCCTTTTAAGTCTCATAACTGGAAAGGTCAAGCTCAAACTCCAAAACTGACTTAAAGGAGGAAAAACCATTACAGTTTGACCTAAATTTTTAGTGTTGTTTATACCCTATTCTTCTTCTGAATTGTTTAATAAAAAGAGATTAAGGGCACCTAGGTGGCTCAGTCGGTTAAGCATCTGGCTTCAGCTCAGGTCATGAGCTCACGGCTTATGGGTTTGAACCCTGCGACGGGCTCTGTGCTGACAGCTCAGGGCCTGGAGATTCTGCTTCAGATTCTGTGTCTCCCTCTCCCTCTTCCCCTCCCCTGTGCACGCACACATGCGCTCACGCTCTCTCTCTCTCTCTCTCAAATAAACGTTAAAAAATTATTTTAAAAAGAGATTAAAATTGCTTACAAGTCACAAAGCTAGATATCTGTAAATAAAATAGCAGGTAAATTGTTTTTACAGAGAAAATTTATTGCTTATATTTAGTAGAAGCCTTACTGAAAACATTACCTGAGCTAAATGATTTTAACTGATGGTGGAAGACTGGATCTATTGACTAATGGAAAAGTGTGCTTCTTTGATCCCGCTCCATACTCACTTTGTGATCCCTCCCCAGTGGGTCTTATTAGTTTCAAGGAACTGTCAATTAATCTAAATTAATTGTCTGCTACTCCCAGCTCATAGTGCTGCTCCTCCCAAGAATAGTTTTATCTTAACAGAGAAATCATAAACACCCAACAAAATACTCCTTTATGACTCTAAACAATCAGTCTTAAAACATGAGATGTTATTTTTTCTCCACAAACATGCATAGAACAATTCTTATGTTTCAGGTCTATACCAGTTTACCTACCCAATTTGTTTTATTTTCTTCCAGTCCCTCTGATAGTAACAATATTATATCTGTCATAGAGCTTGAAAACATTAAGTAATCTGTCCCAGTTCATGCAGACAGTAGACAGCCAAGCCAGGATTTGAAACTGAAATTTCAGATAAACTGGAGGGTGCAGAAGTGGGGAAGATCCCCAAAGGCAATCCTCTACTGACCTATATTTTAGGTTGATCCTGACCAGATGATGTGCAGAGAACCCACGAGAGGAGACCCAAACGTGTCCTAGTACATCTTATTTACCGTGTGACCTCACCATACTTCGGGTGGTATGGCTGACGTGTAGCAGAGGAAATGTTGAGGGAAGGACGATGTGAAAGTACGCAGTACAAAGTTCAGTGGAAAGGCTCCACAAGTCCTAGTTCCCTTAACCCTGACATATGGGAACTATATGTCTTAGTGCTGACTTCGCTTGTCTGTCTCAATGCCAGGAAACCTGAATGTGCTTGCATTCCAGAATGTATTTGGATACATTGCAAACAAATGTCAGAGCAGGCATTATACCCCCCACTAATGTACATTTGCAGGTCAAGAGGGTGACGCTGGAAAAGATTAATCCCTTGCTGAGTATTATCCATCAGAATGCTTTTAAATGTTGGCATATAGGCAGGTAATAGATTATATACCATAAACACAGCTGTTGGAAGAAAAACGGCATTTCACAAGTCATACAATTAAAATCTCTAATCTCCAAAAGTACCCAAATAAAGAGAAGAGGAGGGGCAAGGAAGGGTGAAAATAGAGCTTCTTTTCTCGGAAATGGCTATCTGTCTCCTGGATGGTACACTTCTTTGATTCCTGTTGAGTACATTGCACTCTTACAGAGCTCTGAGTAAAAGAGCTGCAGAAAGGACTACCTCCAGATGAGCAACATGTGGGAAAAGGAAGACGGATCTGGGAAGGGAGGGAAAAAGAAACTTTTATCTCAAACTTGTGGTTTTTCATAATATATATAGATTGTGTGTGTGTGTGTGTGTGTGTGTGTGTGTGTGTGTGTGTGTGTGAGTATACACTTGGAACAACAAAAGCCTGTCCATGCTGTGTATTTTTATTATTTTATGTAATAATTACAAAGAATTACAAAGAAATATTACCAATGTAATTCTATTCTTCAGAAGGAAAAATACAAGGTATGGTTATGTATCTTTCAATTTCTGTAGGTATTTGTACATATATATGTATTTCCCCACAAATGTGACCATACACTATCTTATACAATATTGTATTTTATAGCTGCATAGTTTTTTTTCAGTTGGATATAGCATAATTTATATAACAAATTCTGTTACCTACTCTGGTGTTTGCTAATTTTCAAAATTATAAGCAAATATCCTTGGATGCAAATCTGTGTGAGCATCTCTATTATTTAAGACATACTTCTGGAATAGAATTATTAGGGAAAACAGAATGGATATTATAAACTATTCTTAATTAAGTTCCTAACGAATATAGCTTTAAATTATTACTAATGAACACTCACATTGGAATTTCAAATAATATAGAAAAGTATAGAATTACAAGTCACCCTAAATTCCATTGCTACTATAATTGTCTTCAATACTATAATTTTTTTCAATTATTTTTCTAGACTTCAGAGGACTAAACTTTTTGAGGGGCTTGTGTGTGTATAGGGTGGTTGCATGTGTGAGATCATATTCACATGCCCTTTTTAACCTGTGTTTTTCACTTTACAATTTGTCATGGAGATCTTTCCATAATGTTAAATAGAAATATATCACATGTTTAGTGGATGAAGACAATTCCATTTTACAAATGGAGAATAATTTATTTAACCAATCTCAACTGATGAACTTTTACTTTACTTCTGGTTATCCTCACATAAATAATGCTACACAAACACCTGTACATATGTCTGTGTGTGTGTGTATGTGTGTGTGTAACTTTGGATATTTGACCTGTTTTTGGAATAAATTATAGCTTTACTGAGCTAAAGCATATGTACATACGTGTGTGTGTGTGTGTGTGTGTGTGTGTGTTTCCTGAACTAGAGGATACATGTAATTACATAATGTATATTTATATATGTATTTAAATTATATATATAGTGTATATGGAATTTATATTCTGTCAGATAGAAAATATCTCCAGTGTATTAAAGTACCATTTGCTAAAACTTTAGCCAATGCTTTATATTATCAATATTTAAAATTTTTACTACTTTGATAGCTGTTAGTCTTTTACAGTTATTAAAGTTTTTATAATGCTAAAAAAAATCTCCCCTCTAAGGTTATAAAGTATATTCATCAATATTTTCTTCCAATACTTTTTAAACATTAAAAACTGATCACAGCTGTAATTGAATTCAGTGTAAGGAATGAGGCAAATATCCAATTTATTTCTCCAACTGGCTAGTTAGTTATCTCATCATTTATTGATAGTCCATTCTTTTTCAACTCTATTAGTTTTGTAGAGTCGCCATAACAAAGGTCCACAAACTGGCTGGATGAAGCAACAGAAATGTATGGTCTCACAGTTCTGGAAGCTGGAAGTCTGAGCTCAAGGTGTCAACCAGGTTTCTTCCTTCTGAGGGCTGTGAGGAAGTTTGTTCCATGCTGCTTCCCTACTTTCTGCTGGTTTTATGGCATTCCTTGGCTTGAAGAAGCATCACATCCATCTCTGCCCTCATCTTTTTCTCTCTGTGTGTGTCTGTGTCCAAATTTCCCCTTGTCAAAAGGATTCCACTCATCTTCGTGACTTACCCTACCCCAGTATGACCTCATCCTAACTTAACTGCTTATATCTGCAAAGACCCTATTTCCAAATAAGTTCACATCCTGAGGTATTGGGCATGAGTATTTCAGCATATGAGTTTTGGGAGTGGGGAGGAGATGCAGTTCATCCAATAACACCAATCTAAAATATCACAAGTCTTGTTCCTTTGATCAGTGTGTCTTTCCCTAGCGACAATACATTTTTTTCAATGACAATAATTTCTTAAAATACATTAATATTTGATAGGGTTAGTCCTTCCATTACTCTTTCTTCTGAAGAGTTTTGCTATACAGTCTATGCTGTATGTCAGGATGATTTAGTAAAGTTTCTAAAATATTAGGTCATTGGGATTTTTTGGGGGGGTGACTACTGTTGAATTTATTAGTTAATTTAGGAGGCAGGTGTCCATTGATACTGTTGATTCTTCTTATACAAGGAAACGGTACCTATTATGGTATCAATTTATTCATGATTTTGTTCATGTTCCTTGATTTAGCTTTCTTCATATAGACTCTGTACATGTCTTAAATTTATTTCTATTTAGTTTTTGTCATTACAATTGTAAAAAGAGTGTTTCTTCATTTTGTTGTCTAGGTGGTTATTGCTGGTATATAACAAAGTCACTGGAAATATATATATTTTTTGACACTGATATTGCTATTAGTCTTATACTGAACTCTGTTATGGACTTTCTTTGATTTTCTCGATATACAATTATACCACCTGCATTAACAAGTATTTCACATTAATTCTAGGTTATACTTTGCTTTTTCCTACATTTTTCAGTAACTTACATTTACATCTTGGCTCTGCGTGTGTGTGTGTGTGTGTGTGTGTGTGTGTGTGTGTGTGTGTACCCTGCTTTTGTTAATGTGTTTGCTTTATTGTGTGGAAAACCATCCTGAATAATCCTTTTAAAATTAGTCTGTGGGTGGTAATTGTCTAAGTCCTTGGATATCTAAAAGTGTGATTATTCTTTATACATACTCAAATGGTAGTTTATCTAAGTAGAGAATTCTAGGTTTACCATCATCTAACATTGCCAATGTGATGCCTGATGTCAATCTGACTTTCATTCCTTTCAGATATGAAAGCTGTTTGGGAACTTTTAAAGAATTTTATATTTGTCCTTGCAATTTTGAACTTTGGACAAAATATGTGTATATGTGTGGGTTAGTTTAATTCATTCTGTTTTATGTTTGGTAGGTTCTTTCAACCTAAAGGTGAGGAAGTTCTTCAATTCTAAATTTTCTTTCTGTTTATTCCTGGACTATATCTTATATGCATATACATTCACATAAATACAAAGTTGAACATATATATATAAAATTTTGAATGTATATGTACATAATTATGAATGTATATATATGGATATTGAATATGCATATAATTTTGTTACATCAAAGTTTAATTTATATATGGTTAAATGCAAAGATTTAAGTGTATGTATGCTTTGATGAGTTTTAAAAAATACATTCTAGCAAGATACGATATTTCTGCTATGGACTGAATTATGTCCCCTCAAAATTCATATATTGAAGCCCTAACTCCCAATGTGATGGTGTTTAGAGATAATTAGGAGGTAATTAGGTTTAGATGAGGTCAGGAGGGTGAGCCCTCATGATGGGATCAGTGCTTTTATAAGAGAAACCAGACATCCTGCTTCCCCCCACCCCCTCTACCCAAACACATCAAGCAAATACAGTGTGGGGTCCACACCTACATTGTCTTCCAGTCATTTCTAAAGCTAAACTCTAAGCCTCATTCTTACCATATTCCCAACCATTCAATCACTAATGATAACTTATTTTCTTAAGTCTATAATGCATTAAAATACGTGCTACAGAGACAAGGAAAGAAAAACGTATATGATCTTAAGCAACTGATCATCTGATAGAAGAGAAAAACATACGCAGGGGAATCGCACCAAAACTGTGTGACCGTTAGAGTCGCCTGGGATGGCTGTTTAAAATACAGTTTTCCAGGTTCTATCCTTAGAAGTTCTAATTCATTTGGGGTAGGGGAAAGAAAGGGATAAAAAGCTTAGTGTTTCTCAACAACATCTATACATACATAGAATCATCAGGAGATTTTTTTTTTTTTTTTAACGAGGAGAATTTTTAATATGTATCAGTGCTTTGACCCTACCCCAGACAAATAAAATTGGGAGTCTGGAGGCACAACTTAGGGCACTGAAAGCATACATTTGGGCTTGAATCCTGGTTCCACCATTTAATATAATGTCATTGAACAAGTTATTTAACTTGTGTAAATTACAGTTTCGCTTTGATTTAATCTTCAAATGGGAATAGTAATGCCTACTTCACTGGGTTATTACGAAATTAAATGACATAAGGTATACAAAGCTTGATGTATAGTAAATATCTGATAATAGTAGCTAACACTTCGTAAATATTTACTATGTTCCTGACACTGTGCTAAGCATCTTACATGAACTAAAACAACTGATATATTTTTACCCTCATTTTCTCAGTGAAAAAACAGATGCATGGAATAGAAAATATACACTTAAATAATTACATACTTCAGTAAGTAGTAGATATTCTATACTCTATTATTGAAGAATAACTCATCTCCAAACAATCCACAGTAAATGTCAAATGAATAGAGTTGATACTAATTATGTTTTGAATTTTAGGAGTTGAGTTGGGTCCTTTTCTTCTAGGTTTTATCATATGAAACCTTTCAAAATCAAATCCTTGATAAAGATGGCTATTTTTCCCCCAATACTTTTCAGGCAAATAAACAAGCTTAGAAAAATAAGGAAACTGCCTAGGGTTACCTAGCTGGGAAGTAAGAGAAGGTGGGATTTGAACCCATGTCTGTCTGATACAACATCTCCCTTCAGATGAAAAGTAGTTACTCCAAAATGGTGATGCAAATCTGACTCATATGTTTGGTATTTTCCAGGACATGGTGGGGAGCCACTGAAGCATTTTGAATAGGAAAGTAGCACAAATGAAATTCACAGATCATTTCACCGTATTTACTCTGTTTGTAATGGCAGGTGTCTGACAATAATCATGGCCTGATGGAGGGGATACATTTCTTTTTCACTTACAGTCAAAACACGGAATAAAGCTTCAGTTCAGAATTTGTTTTCTATGTTGCACGCCTTTATCCCATAAACAATCAGAGAGACTCTTACATTTTCATCAACATAGTTAAGACCATTGCAGAAGAGTTCCATGTCAAAATTCATTTCAGTTAGGGACTGCATCTGATCATTCACTTATTCACTCCACGAATTTAAATCAAGATGCTATACTAGGTTCAGTGATTGATTGAAAGATGTGGCCCTTGCTCTCAGAAGTTCATGTTCTAGAGTAACTTAAGTACACTTATGCACACCTTAGTGGACGCCCATCCCTTTATAATTTTAGTGACTCTGTGAAGTCCAATCAATTTTTGTTTCAAAAGAGATTGCACAACTCTGTGGAATGCTGTTTACTCTTGGTTGACAGCAAAATCAAGGCTGAGCTGCCAGACGGAGCTCAGTGCCATGTAAAGGTACCAAGTAGGCCAAAGGTTCTCCGCCACAGGACCTGGTCTTTGCACTTCCTTTCACATTTTTTTTTCAACATCTACTGTAGTCTCAAAAACAGAAACACATGCCTCTGCCAGTCCCCCCCATGGAATCGCAGATGAGAAAGCTCTCAAGGAGAAGAACAAAATGCAATTTGAATCAAAGTGTGTGAAGCTTCCCAGACACACCCAGCCAGAGCTAGGAAGCAGCTGGGAAGATGCTGACAGCCCACCAGCACTGAGACCACAGGATCTGTCGCTGGGAGGGCTTCTGCTGTCATCCTCTACTTACCAGACTTCTCCCTCCTCTGTGTTTTCCACACACCGCTTCCCCATGTTAGGGTTTGCCCTAAATGCAAAGAGGCTTTGGAGATGGTTTCAACAAAACAGAGCAGCAACTCCTTACTCAAAACTCAGCCCCATTGATCCCTGTGGCTTTGGCTCTGGAGTCACCACTTTGAATAGAGCAAGAGTGGGCTGATCCATCCGAGTGAAAGGAAAAATACAACAAAACATTGTGAAGCTTTCTCACTTGTGATGTTAAGTTGCCCTCACTCTCTACCTTTCTGTCCCCCTCTTCTTTAAAGCTGCTCCCATGTGAAAAGCTAAAAATCGCTATGACATTTATGGTCTGCCTCTTTCAGAGGTCAGAGCTTAACAGTGGGGCAGAGGGGAAACTTCAAGTGTGGTATCTCAAAAGTTGGTAAAACGGTAAAGGTGATTTTTCAGCACTCCTGAAACGATAGTATATGAGAAGCCTTGATGGAAGTCAACACAAACAGTTTCTTCTATGATTTGCCTTTACTATATTTATACATACAAGAGGTTCTGCTGATGCAACTTAGTCATTAGTTGTGATATTGTTTATTAATATGTATTAACATAAAATGTCACTTACTTCATGACATTTAAACCCTCCATAACCTGATCCTGGACTATTTTTCATACTCTATCACTACTTCCTGAGATTCAGTCAATCCCTTAATTATTTATTCCCCATGCTTATACCTGTATTGTTGTAATCCTATGCCTTCTCTCAAAATGAAAGTCAGTCTGAAATCATGGAAGGAGGCTTTAACTTAGATGGGCCTGAGTAGGAAATGTGGCTTAAACAAGTTAAGTGACTTATGCAATAAAATATTTATTTAATTTGGGGACTTTAGCTTCATCATCTGTAAAATTAAGCTTCCCACTGTGCAATGTTCTTAAAAGGGTAATATAAGATATGGAGAGCCATTCACACATAAGGCACTCAATAAAATCATTCCATCTTTCCTGAATGTGCGAATCTTATTCATCCTTCAAGATGTGGTTCAGATAGCACGTTTGGCATAAAGTGTCCCCGATTGCCTTCACTGGGATGTAATCTTTCCTTCTTATAAACTCCCATCTCTATTTGCCCTTATCTACCATACAGTGAAAATATCTTTCTATTTGTGTAGTTTAGGTCATCAGACTGAGGTTCATATTGTGGCATGCGTAGAAATAAAGGGCAGAGGATGCCCCTGGGAGGTCTATATGCATGGGTTGCTTTGCATGGGGGCTCCTGTTTTGGACACGAGGAAGAGCAACCTTGGGCCCTTTCCAATTCCCCGTATTTAAATTTATACTCGTTTTCCTTCTCTTGAAGAGAGTCCCAGATTGTATAGGTATTTGTCCCCACAAAGCCTGATTAGCATCTGGGGAGAAGGGACATGAGGATAGCAGTGGGATCCAGAGCTGAAGGGGTTATGCTGCCGAAAGACAGTATGAAATTGGGAACAAGTGTGCTTTTCAGGGTTTGGATAACAAAGTATGGCAAAAGTTGGGAGTGTGTCCATAATCCATAACAATCTTAGCAATATGAGGATTAGCAGTGGGAAACATGTACCCATGGTACCCTGGACAGTGATGGACACTAACATTATTAGCAGCTTCTCATGAGAGAGACCTGCCTGCTCTTACCACCTTTTCTAATACCCTCCACCAGCCTTAGGCTCATTTATCCTTATTTGGAGCTTCTGTCACTATCTGCAATCATCTTATTTGCCTTTCCTTACCACCACCCTCCACCCCACCTCTGCCACGTGCGCGCGCACGCACACACACACACACACACACGCTAAGTCAGGAGATTTTTTCTGTTGTATTCATCTCTTATCCTCAGAAGAAGCAGATGACACTCTTGAACAGGGAAATGAGTGATTGTGAAGATTTCTCAAGGAGCTTCATAAAAAGAAGACAATGATAAGGGAAACCAAAGATAAAAGGAAAGGTTGGGTAGATGCCTTATAATAACTGAAGCTGACAGTCCAGTTTGTGAACACATGGGAAGCATGCTTTTGGCTTTCCTAGAAATGTTTGAAGGGATGCTGGTCTGGAGTCCTTGTGGGAGCAGGTAGATTTCAATCCGCATTGGCTAGAGAGGACTGGGAGCAATTAGGTTATATGTGTACTTGAGTTATTTTTATAGATCTTATTTTCCTTTTTAGGCTCTTAGAAGTTTAGACACCTCCTCAAATTGCCTGGATGAACTTAAGATAGGGTCTTGCAAAAATTAAAGAATTAAATTTAAATTAATTAATGAAAGAATAAGCGATGATCTCATCTTATTCCATGGAAACAGTCTATTACAAAATAGCAACATAATAAACAGAAATGCTCAGTCACTAAAAGCATTGGAAGTTTTCAGCATACTATATGGTATAAAAGATTTCCACTGGAAACTTCTAAGAAGGCATCCATCCATCAGAAGGTAGGAAGTCCCTTGCTACAAAGTCTAAAACATCTCTTTTTGCCACAAAATGACATGGGACACAAACTCAAATAAGTATAGCTGGTAACTTAGCAACCACAAATATTTACAAATATGCAAGTCAGGGCCCGTCAAAATATCAAGGCAATTATTGGCAAATTGTACACCATGAGAATGCTTTGCAACCATGCAAAATGAACCCTGTTGTGGGTGGTTGCCACAATTACTCTTAACTGCTGCCTAGAAGTGTCTCTCAGTCTCTTGGGTTTTGTGGGGTTGGATTGATGTGACATAAAATTACATCGCAGGCCAAGCAAATGTGTACTTTGCCCTATCATGCTCTATCACCAGTCTTCCATTTGGGTGTCATGCTGGGTTGGCCTAGTTAACAAGCTGCAGACATCGGAATTATTTAGTAGATGGTCTCCCTCAAAAGACAGCCAATAACTTAAAAAAAAAAAACTCAGGGAATCTAGAAATTGGTGGTAGTCTAGAAAATGTTTAAAAATTCACTTTTCTGAACACTTTTTATAAAGGGGTTTTTATATTATACACCTTTAACAGTTTTCAGAATTATTCTCAACGACTCTCTTAAAGTCTATCTGAAAGTGAATGCATGTGGTTTTTGAAAAGAAAGAGAAGAGGGAGAGAGAGAGGAAAGGAAAAGGAGAGTGAGAGAGGGAAAGAAACAGAAAGGCAGAAAGATTAAACATATGGGCACAATGAGTAAGAGTTGGTGGAAAAAGTAATACAAAATGACTTGTCCTTTATTTTGTGAATCTGAATGATGCCAAAATGGGCAGGCCAAATAATTGCATGATGTTCCAATTAATACTTGAACTAGAGACAAAGGGATCGACTAAGTTTCCTACTGGCCTGATTGAGAGCGAAAAAAAAAATCTTCAGATTGCGTTACAATTAAATTTGAATGCAATTTTATACAGCCTACCCCTTACAAAAATTTTAAATTTACTCTCTAGAAGATCTCAAAAATAAAATGTATTCTAATTCTCCTTCTGCTATCTTGCCTCTCCTGTACAATAGAGCTTACAGTTGGAGCCAATTTATTTTGCCTTTC
This sequence comes from Panthera pardus, assembly GCF_024362965.1. Classification (NCBI taxonomy): domain Eukaryota; kingdom Metazoa; phylum Chordata; class Mammalia; order Carnivora; family Felidae; genus Panthera; species Panthera pardus. The sequence continues at coordinate 59,033,844 of NW_026526810.1, read as the reverse complement.
ACAGTATTTCAAATTCTTGGAGAGAAGAGTTTCTTTCTGCCAAGATTCACACCAAAGCAACTTGATAGTCTTGCCCAAGAAGGATTGAATGTGAAACTAGACGGCAGTAAAAATTGTGCAATGTGCCCTTCTCTGCAGCCAGTCAAGTGCAAAGAAATCTGCGTGGTTGCACTTGCGAGGCTTTTCAAATATTCAGAGAAAACAGTCAAGCACAGGGCTTCTGGCCTGCAGCGTCGCCCCACTAACCGTTTGTTTTTTCATCTAAAACTCTAGGGGGAGAAAGAAAAGGCAAACATAGCCATCCCGCCCTTCCTTTTTCAATGGGGTAACCATGCCAGATAGTCTGAGTAATTTATTCAGCCCAAGGCTAATAAGCTGAACAACTTGTTTTGGCTAGACATTCCTCATCTCCATATGGAATTGCTTGTGTGAGTTTTTGGACTATTATGTGGTCAAAGGGAGGATGTTAGACGAAAAAAATTCTCAGCACTTTCCTTTTCTCTCATATAAATCCACTTTCAAGGCTAAAGTAAACTGCATGCATTGCCCAAATCCGTAGGCGGAAGACATCACAGAATATCGCATACGTACCATCTTTAATAGATTTGAAGGCATGCCTCTTAAATTGAGCTAAATATGCTAATAAATCCACCATATCTAACCTGGCCTACTCTGAACCTAGCCTGGGGCCTTCTATATAAAGAAGGCATATTTTCACTGAACCACAGTAAATCTTAATTACATATTTGCTTACCAGGGAGAGCCATTTGGCTTCTGAATGGGAGTCTGTCACTGACAAAAGGTAGAAAGTGGGTTGATTTGAGAGAAATCTAAAAGTGGTATATTTTAGAGAAATCTATCAGAAGATAAACATGAAAAGGAACAAAGAATTCCCAATTTTTCAGATAATTTTAGATAATTTTGAGGTTAACAAGCTTGGTTATTTTTTGTTCTTTAGGCCACATATCTTACCAGAGAAATGTATTAAACTAATCCCTGACCCTTCTTAACACTACAGCTAAGGTCCTACCTCAACAAACAAATTCAGCTGTTGTTGGGTGAGGCTCAGTTTTCTCCCGTTTCTTAAAGGCCCATACACCATTCTGAAAGTTATTTCCAACTCCAAAGAATTGAAGGTTATTATTCCTTAAAATTTATTTATAGTTTTCTAATAAGGGATTAATCTGCAAGAAGGCTCTGCAATGAGTCAGCAGGTGTCAGTAAGGGGCACTGTTCCCTCATTCACTCATTCATTTATTCAATCATCCATTCAGAACACAACAGTAAGCAGTTTAATGTGCTAGTTACTGAGCTAGGTGCTGGGGATATAAATTTACATACTAACTACAATCACGGCATCGGAAAGTCCATTCCTGGTGCGTGACTGCTTTAACAACTCAGGCTGAGTAACTGCTCAAGACGCCAACTTCCTAGAAGGATTTCATGGCCAAAAGGCTACCGCTATGCATTTCATCTTCTATTAAAGCTCAGAAAAAGTACAAGTGAACACAAAAGTCCTGAATAAGTGCCCAAACGTTTCTTTGTGTGTGTGTGCTTTGCTTTTCAAATTGTTTGTGTGCAATATAACCCACACAGAGAAAAAGTACAGAAAATATTTATACAAGTTATCAAATAATTTTAGAGCAAATACACATATCTTCCTCCAGAAATAGTCACAGCCCTGACTTTTGAAGTTAACGCAAATGGAATCATACTGTATATTTTCTTTTTTATTTGCTACTTTGGCTTAATATTTTTAAATTTAACTCATGATGTTGCATATCATTCTAGTTTATTTCCACTGCTGTATAATATTCCATGGTATAAACTTACAACAGTTTTTTGGGTTTTTTTTTAACCACTCTACTAGTGATGGACATTTGGGTTTGTTTCTGATTGTCTGCCTATTACCAGTGCTTCTGCTAAGAGTGGAACGGTTGTGTTATCGAGCATGCTTACAGCCAACTTTAGTATGTATTCCCAAAGTGCATTCCAAACTGAATGGATCAAATTTACACTTGGACAAGCAGCCTGAGAATTCCTATTGTTTCATATGCTCACCAACATTGGTATTGTCGGACTTAAAAAAATTTTTTAACCAATCTGAATGGTGCAATTTGTTCTCTTGCAGCACCTTCCAAGGTCATGTAGTTTTATCATTCATATTTATCTCTCTGATGCATTGCAAGTTTATTTTTGTTTCTGATATGAGAAAGGGTCCAATTTTATTTTTTATGTGGGTACTCCATTCCCAAAGTTCCATTTACAGAAAGGTCTTCATTTCCCCAGTGAGCTACTAAGCTATGTCTGTCGCATTTCAATCATCCATATACACAGGAATCCCGTTCTGCCTCTTCTTTCTATGCCAGTTCACAGTTAGTGTAGATTTATTTTCAATCTTGGTATCTAGAATACCAAGTACTACTACCTTGTGTTCCTTCTTCAACATCTTAGCTACTCTTAGCCTTTTGTATTTCCATATGTATTTTAGGATTGGCTGTCCAGTACTATAACAATCCTACTGGGATTTGTTTGAGATTACATTTGATATAACTGAGGTGTATTTGTTGGGGCTATATAAAAGCCTCAGCCTCAGTGCCCCAATTCAGGACGAACCTAGGAGACCACTTCCACTCCAGAACTCCCTATAGGGATGAGCCAAGGACTTTGTTATGTCTGTCCCACTGTTCAACCTGTCCCTTCCAATCTCATTCCTTCAATCTCCCATAGGTGACGATCCCAAAAGCACTCCTCAGTAAACATGCTACGTACAAATCTCTCTCAGAATCTGCTTCCCATGGAATCCAATCTGTGACATAGATCAGACACTTAATCTGGATTTGAGTTCTTTTCTCTACCTGCCATGCTACATCTAACTTTAGAATCCTTGGACCTTCTAAACACTTATACCCCCTCCGGAAATGCTACACGATATTGCTCCTAAATAAGAACAAACTCCACAGCAAAATAAAATATGCAATGGGCTACATTCCATGGGCTTCACTAACTTTATAATCTATCTCATTGCATAGAGACTACTTACATGGAAAGGAAAGGTATGCTCCAAACCAGAAATAATATACGAGGCTGTCTCTTTTATAGCCATATCCAAGCACCTGGAAACCAAGCAATGGACACAGAAGTTGTGGCTCTTGCCTGTCCAAGTGATGACTCATTAATAACCTTTTACCTCATCCTTCTGACTCTTGGTTCTGCTGGTTTAGAGGTTTAGTAACTCTGAGATGTATGCTTCCACCATGAAGCATCGACAACTTAATGATACGCTGAGACTGCAGTCTAGCAATTTTGGAGACTTCGTGCCAAAAGGCAAACAGCAACAATAAAGGATTACAATACTGGCTACAGTGATAATCCTACCTGTCAAGGGAAATGTTCTATAACTGCCATACAATGGAAAATGTTTAAATGGAACCGGCAGATTCCTGAAATGCCTCTCAGATGACAACATTTAGTGATAAGAAGTCAGTGAAAGTTACTACAAATCTAAACAAGCAGGGCTATTATGCTACAATACCCTTTAAATACATACTTTTTCTTTTTTTGTATTTATTTTTTTTTACATTTATTTATTTATTTTTGAGACACAGAGAGAGACAGAGCACACATGGGGGAGGGGCAGAGAGAGGGGGACACAGAATCCGAAGCAGGCTCTAGGCTCTGAGCTGTCATCACAGAGCCCAATGCGGGGCTGGAACTCACAAACCATGAGATCATGACTGGAGCGGAAGTCAGACCCCCACCCGATGGAGCCACCCAGGTGCCCCTAAATACATAGTTTTTCTGCACAAGGATTCCAGAGTCACTGTTGCCTGGAACAAAACTTTTGACCGATACAGAAATGTGTTTACTAGCAGGATAATGTAATGATTTTCTGGGCTCAATATATGACAATGATATAAACTTTTTCTACTGAATAGAATAAAAATTTTTAGGTTAAATATATTAGATGTACCAGGAAGATTAAAGTTAAGATCACCATTTGACCCTCTGTCGTGTAACTTGCCCACTATAAAGCTACAGTCCCCAGAGCTTTACAATTTGTCCAAATTTACTTTTATCCTGAAATATCCTCTAACATGTCTAAGTGAATTCTACGATAATATCTTCTTTTTTAAAAATCTTTTTCATAAATTTACCACCACCTGACCTTTCTAACTTCTTCTATACCTTTATCTGGTAATTAGAGTGTACATTACTATGTTAGAGTGTATTTAAATGGAAAATATGTCAGCAACCAAATGTGAGCAACCAAAACCTTCATCTTTTTTCTTAGTGGCAATGGTTTGCTTAGTATTTACTGAAACATGTAGATCTCAGATAACTGTCTCACGTCCAATAACCATCAGCAACAGAGTAGATTATCCCTGTGCTTATCATTCTATTCCCGGCCAAATGGCTTGTTAATTTACCTGATGGCCAGTGTTCTGATTATGATCTCTTGACATATGCTTGAATTCAATGAAATTCTAATCACTGTTATACATTAGATAGTTAATTTACTAAACATGCTGTTATAAAATTTCCCACTCTACAGCTCTATTTTCAAGTCGGTAGGTCATAGGTTTAAGGTCTGATATTGGTAGTAGATATTCTAAATTTAAACCAAATTGACAGACTAGATGTTGATAAATCACCAGGATCAAGTGACCTTCGTGTAACAACTTTGGGTCAAAATTCACAGTGAAATTATTCAACTCACGGCTAGATCTATTAGCTGTCATTCTAAAGTCTGGGCCAGAGGTCAGTCAGATTGCTAATGTAACTCCCACCTTTCAGTGCATTCTGTAACATTAGAACTAATAAGTGATTTCATTAATGGGGGGTTTATAAAATAAATACATAAAAATCAAGCAGTCCCCTACTATATCACTAACAACCAGCTACTCTATTTAATAGGGGTAATATCATCAACAACAGCAACCACCTAAAAATAAAACAAAAAATAAATAAATAAAACCTGGTGGTCCAAGGAATTAATAGGAAAATTGTAGATTTGTTGGAAAAAAGTTATAAATATTTCCTCAGAGATAAATACCATCATTTAGAAAAGAAAACAATCTTTTCAGATGTCAGTTCTGAAGCTAATACATGAATGTAATCCAATTTCAAGCAACACATCATAATAATTTTTTATGAACTTTCCAGGATGATTCTTTTTTCATAACAACCTTACTGAGGTATATTCTGTTTACTCATTTCAAGTGTACAATCCAGTGATCTTTAGTAATTTCACCGCAGGGTGAAGCCATCTATCTAAATGAGTTTGAAAATACTTCATCACCCCAGTAAGTTCTCTCATGCCCATTTGCAGCTCATTCCCCTTCCCAATTCAGCCTCCAGGGAACCACTAATCTACCTTCTGTCTCTATAAATTTGCCTTATCTAGACATTTCATATAACTGGAATCATACATGACGAGATCTCTTGTGTCTGGCTCTTTTACTTAACATAATGCTTTTGAGGTTCATCCTTGGTGTAGAATGTGCCAGTACTTTGTTCCTTTTTTATTGCTAAATAGTATTTCACAATATGGCCATAGCTGCCAAAATGACTGTGAGGTAACTGGTGGAATAAATGTGTTACAAGAGCCAAAATTTTTTGAAAGTGTAAAAGATGAGGGAGTCTTAACCAAATGACATTCTAAATCTACAATATAAAAATGTGATACGATTACAAGAAATGACAGACATATCGATGGAGAAAATTAAAATATCTAGACCTAAAATGCAGTATTTATAAGAACTTAATATATGGTAGGAATGACATCTCAGATAAGTGAGGAAGAGAATTGATTATTCAATGAGTAGTGTTTAGACAACTGGCCAAACATAAAAATAATCTTAAATTCTAACTGCACATCTGATACCATACAATGAAATTAATCCCAAATGGTTTAAAGATTCAAATGTAAAAAGTGAAACCATAAACATACGAGGTGAATATTTATAGCCTTTAGCCTCACAGGAAAAGTAGAAACCATAAAGAAAAAGGCTTAATATATCAAATATTTGAAACTTACGCATGACCTAAATCATATAAAGTAAATTGCAAATGACAAAAAGGGGAAATATTTACAGAATATAAATGCCTACTAAATGGTTCATATTTCAATATATAACATTTAAAAAGTACTTGCAACACGCTGAGAAATTCAACCCTAATGCAAAATGTATCAAATAACCATTTAAGTGAGCAAGGAATGACAGAGAAAAAGCCACTGGAAATAAGTTAAACCTTATTACAGTAAAAGTGCAAAGTAGGACAATAATGAAGTTTGCATTAAAAAAAGTGATATTGGAAAGAATTTAAGTTTATTTATTTTGAGAGAGCGAGAGTGAGAGAGAGAGAGTGTGCATGCACTGGGCAGAGGCAGAGAGAGAGCACAAGACAGAATCCCAAGCAGGCTCCACACCGGTAGCACTGAGCTGACGTGGGGCTCGAACCCATGAACCATGAAATCATGACCTGAGCCAAAACCAAGAGCTGGAAGCTTAACCGACTGAGCCACCCGGGTGCCCTTGGAAAAGGTTTTTTAATGCTAATTCTGAGAATTGGCCAAGGTGTGGGCAGCAACTATTCCCATACTCTCTTGGCGATAGTGTGCTCTGATATAACCCCTATGGTGAACGATCAGGAAAAACTTCACAAAAGTCATAAAATGATGCATATTCTGACTCAGCAATTAATTCCTAGGATTCTAAGGAGAGTCATGGATGGTTGGTTACGATATAAAATTCTAAAAGCACTGAAACATCTAACAGTGAGAGATTACTCAATAAATTATAATAAATACAATGTAATTCTCCTCAGCAAGTAAAATGATGAGACATTATAGGGAATGGCGTGAAAATTTACTAAAAAATATCGTTTAAGAAACAGATTTTAGAATAGATTTAGAATAGTTTGATGTAGGACTCCATTTTGTTTCAGAAAAAAAGAATAAAGCTTTTCAAAATATAAATGGTAGAGAGAGACTGGTTCAGTGGTGATTATGATATATGATACTCATAAAATCCTATGTAGGAAGAATAATGAATGTATTTAGAATGAATACAAAATACAAAATTATTGGGCTCACCTATATTTTCCAAATTTTCTACAACAAACATGTGTTACTTTTATCAGCGAGTATTATTATTATTACTATTATTATTTTCATCCACTCTTATAGTCCTGTCTTTTTTTTTTTTTAATCCTGTACCGCAACTCCATGTCCTGCTGTTGGCCAATACCTGACCCACCTCATTTTCACTCAGGAGCTTTGGTGACAAGTCAGTGAAGTCTCTACCTTTCCTCCCTGTCGTCCTTGCACACAGAGGCCAGAGTTTTTCTACAGTACATTTGTGATAGGTGGGATGGGCTGAAAGCAAGGGATAGTGGGTTTGAATGCTCCCGGTGGTCCAGACTCAGGTAGGACTCCCCCGTTTGAGGCAGAAGCCTCATCAGATTTGCTGTCCTCTGTCGTGCAGTTGGAGCTGTCAGGGAACATCTCCAGGGCCGTCCTAAATTAGAGGGCAGAAAGCAAGGCCCTAATGCCACATTCCCCTCTCAGGTATCCAGCACGTTCCCATCATTAGCAATCAGGAAAGTTGACTACACCTAGTTTTTCTTAACACATAAGGCTGCATGTGATTTAGAAGGGGCTACCATCATTCACTCAATGTGTTTTCCCATTCACGGTCCAGTGTCCAAATCCTCCTCGATAGACAGGAAGGAACCCATCACACCAGAGAGAAGGGCCCTCTTCAGACTGTGCATATTACCCTCTTAGCAATGAATGTCTGAATGATAGGACAAGGGGGTATGGTTGATGCTCTCCTACTTGCCCCATAAGGAATGCAAGAAATAAAATCAGAGTGTTGTTCCTTGTCTCCACAAGAAGTAATCTCTGACATACAAGCACGTGGTGTTTATGCAATATTTATAAAATGACCTCAGATCAACTGGACGATGGCCTCTACCCCATGTGTGAGCCAGTGAAAGCCAAGAAGTTCATGATTCCCAGTGTCACCCAGTTATTCGGTGACAGAGGTGGGACTATATTCAGTCTCAACTCCCAATACACTGCACCATGTCTGTCCCATGTTAGACCAGCCTTATCAAAATATGGTAGTCTATTTAAGTCTATGATCTACATGCACTTTGGGGGCATTAGGTTTTGGGAAAATGGGCTTCTTCCCCTTACTTAACACTGAATTTTGCTGCTTACACTGACCTGGCTCATTCCCCCAGCACATGAAGAAACTTTATGCTAATGTTACTCTGAGAATCTTTATTAAAACATTTTATGAAGGTTTTTATTTTAATTCCAGTACAGTTAACATATTAAGTTTCAGATATACCATATATACAATAACAATTCTATACACTACTCAGTGTTCATCCAAATAAGTGTACCTTTGAATCCCCATCACCCATTTTACCCATCTCTCTCCCTACCTCCCCTCTGGTACCCATCCATTGTTTCTCCACAGTTAAGTGTCTGTTTTTTGGTTTCTCTCTCTCACCTTTGTTTTTTGTTGTTTCTTAAATTCCACATGAGTGAAATCATATGGTACTTATCTTTCTCTGACTTAGTTCACTTAGCATTATATTCTCTAGATCTATGTTGCTGCTAATGGCAACATTTTGTTCATCTATCACCACTATCTAATTCCAGAATATTTCCATCGCGCAAAAAGAAACCCATACCCATTAGCAGCCATCCCCAACCCTCCCTTCTCCCAGCCCGTGGCAACCACTAATCTGCTTTCTGTGGATCTGCCTATTCTGGACATTTCATGTCAATGGAATCCTACAACATGAGGCTGCAATGGTTCATCTTACAAATTAACTTGGCTAGGCTGTAGTACCAGTTATTCAGTAAAACACTGATCTAGGTGTGGCTAACATATATAATTAGTTCACTTAAATGAAAGGAGCTTACCCTTGATAATCTAGGTGGTCCCATCCCAACAGCTGAGGATGATGAGCAAAAACCAAGGTTTCGTGGACAAGAAAGAATTCTGCCTTGAGACAGCAGATCAAACTCCTGCCTGAGTTGCTGGCTTGCCCTCTGGATTCCAGACTTCAATGGAACCCACAGTTATGTGAGCCAATTCATTAAAATAAGTCTCATGTAGATATTTATGCAAGAGATTCTGTTTCTCAGGAGAATCCTGACTGATACCGTGGCATCTGTATCTGGATTATTTCACTTGGAAGGTTTGCAAAGTTGATCTGTGTTACAGCATGTAAGGAGTTTGGTGTGTGTGTGTGTGTGTGTGTGTGTGTATGTATGTGCATGTATTTATGTGTGTGTGTGTGTATATATATATATATATATATATATATATATATATATCTCCCCACATACATACATACACATACTACATCTTCTTTATCCATTCATCTATCGATGGACACTTGGGCTGCTTCCATAATTTGGCTATTGTAAGTAATGCTACAATAAACATAGGGGTACATGCATCCCTTTGAATTAGTGTTTTATGTTTTTTGGGTAAATACTCATTGGTGCAATTACTAAATCATAGGGTAGCTCTATTTTTAACTTTTTGAGGAGCCTCCATACTGTTTTCCACAGCGGCTGCACCAGTTTGCATTCCTACCGACAGTGTAAGAGGGTTCCCCTTTCTCCACATCCTCTCTGACACCTATCGTTTCTTGTGTTTTCAATTTCCGACAGGTGTGAGGTGATATCTCATTGTGGTTTTGATTTACATTTCCTGGATGATGAGCGATGAGCATGCATTCATGTATCTGTTGGCCATGTGTATGTCTTCTTTGGGGAAATGTCAGTTCATGTCTCCTGCTCATCTTTTAATTGTGTCATTTGTTTTTCTCGAACAATTATTATTTTTAATACAATATTCTTTAGAAGCATGTTAACTATCTTGCAGAATTCATTGGAAGCATCATAAATAATAAGCTTAATAAGAGTTGAATTAGGAGTCTAAGCAGAGCCTTCCCTTAGATATCTCATAGGGTATAAATAAGCATATAAAAATAAGATTTATTTAAATTTTCAAAAATGTTTGAATAGAATTGTACATCAGTGATCTTGTTCTCATCTCTTTTTGCTTCTTCCTGTAATGGGCTTCTACCCCCACCTTGTTATTTTTACTATATTCTCTTCATCATTTCTTTGCCTTCAGTTTACCAATGATGAATTCGATTTCCTCACTGAGAAAATGGATAAAATCTTTCAACCCTGATTCCTCTCAGATTCCTCCCCTCTCTCTTGTTCTTTTCACCAAACTTCTTGAAAGAATGTGCAATACATTCTGCTGACTTCTGCAGCTTGAATTCATTCTCAGCCCATTGCAGTCTGGCTTTAATCCCAAATATTCTGATGCAACTTTTGTCACCACACTTATAAATGCTCTCTTAAATGCCAAATATGTTCAGAAAGCTCTACCCAGGCCTCCAGAGTAGATACTGTCTCTTACACATTTCAATTCCCCTCCAGCCCCAAGCACAGTCCCTTCCTTTGTGGTAAATCTACCTCTGGGGCCAGGCACTGTTCTATTTATCAGAGATACAGTGTAAGAAACAGTATAAGGAAGTATGCTCACTTCCATGGATAGTTCCTATTTGGCTATCACACAGCTCTTTTGTTTTACTGTAATTGCCTTCACCGATTCCTCCTGTTGTTGAGAGAATTAAATGAGATAATATATATAAAGCACTTGGCATGCAGATGACAATTCAAACTAAGAGCTCAATAAATGGTAGCAGACATTCAAATTCCGTATGTTCAGTAGATGCTATTCCCCAGGCTGAGTTTGCTTCTCAGGTACTGAAAGTGTGTTTGCATTTCAAAAATATGATTTACATTGAGAATTACACCTTGTTGCCACCTTCAAAATTGACCCTTATGTGCTTTGCTTTCAGATATTATTAATTCAAGGTTTTCCTATGTTTCAGAATTAGATACTGGAGCTGTAGAAATGAAAGATAGACAATCCGTGTGCTCAATGGACTCACTGTCAGATTGACAGTAAAAGTAGAGCTATAATGCAGTATAAGACATGTGATTACAAAGATATTCATCGGGGCGCCTGGGTGGCTCAGTCAGTTAAGCGGCCGACTTCGGCTCAGGTCATGATCTCACGCTCCGTGAGTTCGAGCCCCGCGTCAGGCTCTGTGCTGACAGCTCAGAGCCTGGAGCCTGCTTCAGATTCTGTGTCTCCCTCTCTCTGACCTTCCCCCATTCATGCTCTGTCTCTCTCTGTCTCAAAAATAAATAAACGTTAAAAAAATTAAAAAAAAAAGATATTCATCTTGCAGACATGAGTTGATGCTTAAGCTGTTAAAATCAAATGACTCCATGGGCACCTGGTTGAGTGTCCAACTTCAGCACAGGTCAAGATCTCATGTGGGGTTCGAGCCCCACATCAGGTTCTGTGCTGAGAGCTCATATCATGGAGCCTGCTTTGGATTCTTTGTCTCCCTATCTCTCTGCCCCTCCCTGCTCATGCTCTGTTTCTATCTCAAAAAATAAAATAAAACGTTACAAAAAAATCTTTTAATCAAATGACTCCACATACACACACACAGAGAAGCCATTATATCTATGTAAATAGGCATAGACATAATGTGAGCTAAAGACTGTATTTTGTTCCAGCATCTTCAAATGATATTTGGAAGAATCCAAGCTATAAACAAATGCACTTCTCAAACATTTCAGCATAAATACACTTCCCTCCCAAATGAAAAAAAGTAATTTTTATCCAGGATATTAGGTCACTAATACCTAAAACAGCTAGGTTTTTAATTCAGAACTGCAATTCAGAAGGCATATATATATATATATATATATATATATATATATACACACACACACATATATGTGTGTGTGTGTGTATATATACACACACACACACACACACACACAGAGAGAGAGAGAGAGAGAGAGAGAGAGGGAGAGAGAGAGAGGGAGAGAGAGAGAGGGAGAGAGAGAGAGGGAGGGAGAGAGGGGGAGGGAGAGAGGGAGAGGGAGAGAGAATATCACAAATACCAATGTACACAGTTGTGGGATTTGAGATATCTTGGATCCTTCAGTTTTCTAAGGTTTTAGAGAAGTAGAATTGGGAAGGATTCTGTCTGATATGTCTGTATTCAAAGTGAGATATTATAACCTATTTAACACCTACAACAAAAGTGTATTTTGAGACCTGAATAATTGAAGACACATAAAACTAAGATTTTTTTCCCCCACTCGATCGGTTCGATACTGTCTGTTCTAAAGGGAAAAGGGAATTCTTTCTTGAATCCTCATGACTATTTTATATCTGGTCAGACAAATCTGTTACTTTCTGGGCCTAAGGCTGAAAATAAGTTTCTCTTCACACCCTGACCACCACGACCAGATAACAAGGAGGCAAACAAGGCCACAGTTTGGCAGATAAAACACTTTTGTAATATATATGTGTGTGCAAGTGAGGGGGCAGTGCATACATCTTAGCAAGAAGGTCTCTGAGGGCAGAGCCTGGGTCTTATTTTTTCTTATACCCTAAGTACTTCTCTCATAGTAGGTGCTTACAAAAAGTGAATCAATGCATTAGCAGATGGACAGATGAAAGGAGAATATACAACTGGGGTGTATGGTAAGATATCGTAAGCCATGACTTTGATATTCAAATAAACACGAAGTAATTAAACCACATGTGGGTTTCTTAATCAAAGACATAGGCCAAAGAATTTAAAAAGAAATAGAAACAAATCTGAAATGTTTGCGTTGCCTCCAAGAGTTTCTTCAAGTTTACAACACTGATTAAATCAAGCCATTGCCTTTCATACAGGCATAGAAATCTTGGATGACTCTTAACCTAGTTTTAATACGGGTACTGTCACTGGGTTCCAGGAGTGTGGCTTGAAAACAAGCAAGCATTTTTGTTGAAAAGATTTTAATTTTTCACCATGGTTTCCCTTTCCTACATATCTGAACCTTCCTCACTCTTCCAGAGGTGGGCAGAAATTTTAAAAATAAATTTGTAAAAACAAAACTATTTCTGCCATCACCAGTGTAAGTTAAAATTTTTTTAAAACACTAAGTCATTGACCATTTAGCTGAATAACACCTGCTCAAGTCAGTCTCCACTTGATGGTCATCACTGACTTAGCAGAGAACTTTCCAGAAACAATGGCCAGAAATGAGGGATATGAAGGACTGTGGACAAGAAAAAAGATATGAAGGGCTGTGGACAACAAGAAAAAAGTGGGAAATGCCTTGAGCACTGCTCAGTGCCTGTTCGTATAGCACGGCTCCGTGACATGCATGAAAACATGAGTAGCTCAGGAACGTTAACAAGAAAGCAGTGGTTCTTTAAGATCCCAGCCGTGAACAGTATGGAAGAGCCTGCCTCACTGTACATCTTCCAATGACCAGTTATCGCAAACTATACCGCTTTTAAAAACTCAGATACGAGTGGGGATTTTCAAGATTGATTTGAGAAGTACAAGCAGTGAGGTAGTCCATTCGCAATTACTCCCAAGTCTAGTGAGTTTGAGTTCATGGCGTTCCACACACTGTATCTACGAAGGGTGCTTGCCACGCCATTTCTGCCCGAGTAGGCTACGGCTGTCACAAAGCTCCCATGACATGTCATTGTCTTCCGTTATCATCCTTGCCCTACAGCCTGCATCGCTGCATCACAAACCACCTTCTCGGTTTGCCAACATGGTCATCAGAATAGGCAACATTGCTTTAGTATCGCTTTTGAACCAAAGGGAGAGGGAAAAACAAGCCATTACACATAAATGTTTTGGCTTGGATACAGAATACTAGCTCAAATAAAATGTCACTGCAAATAGCACAAACCACTGTAAACAAATACTGTCTCTACGCCTGGTGTAAAACATCCACAGATAAGACTAAGACTATCAAACGCTGCTTTGGGACATGCTTTTGTCTCCTTCATCTTTAAGCTGGGAGCTCAATCCAATTATCCACGAATTTAGTTTCTGTTCCTGATTTATGTATACTAGGGTTGGAGGGTTGTTGTTTTAAAAATATTTTTGGTTATGACAAGTTGAAAATTTTAGCTCATAAGCTAAGATTACCTCAAAATAAATATGTTAAATTAAATCCACAAGATATGAATGCAAGGACTCTTGGCATATGAGTTAAAATATGATTTTTCATAAGGAATTGACATTATTCATAAGACTCTTTACATTCTCTCTCACCATTTATTTTGAGAATGTCCAATTTGTGCATTTTTCATCAACTTCTACTGTTAAGTGTAGAGTGTTTCCCCAGAAAAAAGGATTCCTGAAAGAGCCTTGAAATTGCCTTCTGTAGTTTCCTTCCTCACTGTAGCTAACTATAAAACCCTTACACTGTGTAACTAAAATGCTAGATTCTTTCCATAATTCATATTGATTTTTGCATAAAATGCCTATTCTGAGCTCAGAACTACATAATCAAACACAACCATCAGTTTCTGATGCTAAACAAAATGATCCCTTTGGGGGGATTTATTCACACCTTCTCCAGAGATAAAGGGGAAAATAATCATCTAACTTCCTGAAACATTATAGTTTTACATTAGATAAAACAGACACCTCTATCTGGAGTCAATTTCCATGTCAGGTAAATCAAGTAGTCATTGCTCCACAGTGAAGAACTAAATTTCATCTGTAAGTCAAATTTCTAGACGGTTCCTGAGGCATTTAAACCTTCAAATACTCAAAGGAGGTGGTCATGAAAGAGCTTATGAAAAGTGATATTTTTTCCAGGGAATTTTTATCTAGTATTAGCCAGATGCTTCACCCTTTACGTTTGTCCCTCCTCAAAACAAATCAAGACTGCCAAGTTAATTTTCAGCAGAATTCATCTTCTGAGAAGATATAACCCTAAAACCCTATCATTTCTTTCCTTTCATATCCAGAGTTGTTTGGAGAGCAATACACAGGCCCGCCTCCTCCTACACCCCTCACCCCCTCCTCCTCACTGGGCACACCCACAATGCCCTTCCTCCTCTTGGTCCTTGCTTGGATACTTGCTATTGTTTCCTCTACCTGAAAAGTCTTGTCCCCATACATTCTGATAGGGCTTTGTCCTATTGTTCAAGTCTCAGCTCAGATGTACCCCTCCCAGGGAGGCCTAACCACCCATCAAAAGTGGCTTCACCAGAGATTTCACATCTCATCCCTTTGTTTCACCAATTTTGTACTATTCACTGTGATCTGAAACAGATTTGCCTATTTCTTTATTACATGGCCTCCCCATTTCCCACTACAATATAAGTTCTATGAGAACAGGGCTTATGCGTGCCCTCTGTTGTATTCTAAGTCACCAGCGATGCACAACACAGGTTTAAGAGACCAGAGACAAAGGCAGATTCACTTGTGTCTGGGGGAAAAATATCCTATCCTTAGGCTAAATTTCCTTCTCCCCAACCTCTTTACTTCCTCACGCAGATCAGGAATTTTTATCTCTTTTGCTAGCTGAATTGCTCAGACATCCTCAAAACACCTGACTTTCATTTAGTCTCCACAAGATGAATACTACGTCCCAACTATGCATTCCATCACTTCCCTACCAAATTGATATTCCCCGATTCCCTGAGGAATTTTCTCTTTCTTTCAAGAAGTACACAGTGCCTGTAAGGTTACTAAATATGAATGCAAGCACTATCGCCGAGGACTTCCAAATATGGCATCACAACAGCAACAGTGACTTGTCTCAATGATATCATATCTCTCGGCGGCTGGATGTGGGTTTGTTAACTTTAAAATGAGAGGCAGGTTTAAAGATTAACAATTTGCTTGGATAAAGGAAAAAGGAAAAATATAATTAATCATTTGCCTGTCCCCCAACACTAGTTTACAAAACCATGGTGCAACTTTATTGAGCTCAAAATTGAAGGGTGGCAAGGTTAATATGTAGCTTTAGACCTCACGGTTTCATTAACAAACACATTACAGGCTGTAAAGCTGAACTGACATTAATGCTAGGCCCAAACAAAGTAAATAATTACTGGCTTGGCAAATGAGGAAGTACTTGCAGAGTTTGTTTACATTGGGTTTTTGGAAAATTCATGTTGGCAACAAGTCAAATACAGTTTGACTAGTAATTGTGACAATTGCTCACAGATGCTGTTGGAAGAACAACAAAAGAATGGATTTATGGCTTTTCTCTCCCCCTACATTTTACCCCTTTGTTGCCTTTTTTTTTTTTTCTTTACCATTTTGGATCAATAAAGAACTTGCAGCCACAAAGATAAGTGGGTTACATGGCAGATGGGCCTTGGAATGTTTAAAAATCTCATGTTGCATTTTGTCTCTTGGCCCTAGATTGGAAAAGACACAGCTGCATTCAAGCTGCAGTCATAAAATCCATGCTCCTTGAAAATGCTTGTGGGTCCCCTTAATAGAGCGGAGTTGAGATGAAGCCTGCTTAGAAATTTTCCAATAGAAAGACTGGTTTGTTTTGTGCCGGAGCACGGTTAACAGGCCACCGAGTTCATAAGACTTAAGGACAGAGTTCTGGCTGAGTAGGATCCATTTCATTTTCCCTTGCTGGATTGGAAAAGCATAAACAGGAATCAAGGAATAAAACAACTCACCAAACTGGAAAATAGTTCTGCAGAGCAATTGAGGTCTGTGACATATAATTTGAAACAATTTTGGTTTCCCTCATCAAAGATCAGTATTTTGCCAACTAAAAGCTAACATTTCACACACACACAAACACACACACATACTTCCAGACCGTCTAAACACTTGAATCTAAATCTCTTTATTCTTAAAAGATAGAATTTCACTGATTTTAAGTATAAATACAAAGCTGAGATCTTTCTAATTCCATTTCTACTAACTTCAGGTGGTAAAAGCCAGAATATCCTGGGACTTTATAGTGCTTAACTGAATCATTCAACAAGAGAATCTAAAGCCTTCATTATTATTTAAGTGCTTTATCTAGATCCATGATCTTTGTGATATCAAAGCCGTATCTCTTGTCTGTTCCAACAAGTTGTTCTATCATTCTCTGAATCATGTTTCTCTTAATATTCCTCTGGGTGATCATTGCATAAACCTGAATAAAAGTACATCATTATCTTCTAAATAACTAAAGTAGAAAGGAATATATGCCCCAATAGGCCTTCTAACCACTTAAACACTGTTCATCTATCAATAACACACTCGATTCACATCATCCAAGTTTTCAGATTTGTCTTACTCCTAACCTTGAAACCATGAATATGCCTTAGAAAGAAAAACTCTGCTGTGAAACTTACTGGATTTCAGGTGAAACACTAATAGTTAAATATTTTAAACTCTAAAATTTCCTAACTCTGACTTTCTCATTGCCTAGACTTCTCTGACTGTGGAATTTGGAGGCCAAGGGCAGGACAAAGGGAGAGGTTGGCTGGCAGCAAAATTCTTCAGATTTTACACCAAAATCTTTGACTCATGTCTGAATTATCATTGAATATTAGCTCACAGCCAGTGACAAAACTTCTCTGATGTCCCTAAATACACTTGACCTAATAATTATCAGTGAAACTTCATGGTATTTTTTAAGCAATTCTAGGCTAATTATCAATGGTAATAATTCAGAGTAACCTTCCACTAAACAATGTGTCTGTCATACATGACCACGATCGTTATAACAGCCTCTTAACCCTCGTTTGCCTCTAACTTTTCACTTTTCAAATCTTTCTCCCACACTGCAGTCAGCCACAGATTTAATCACACCATACCATCACCGGGAATTCTTTGAAGTCATCTTACTGCCTACAGGATGAAGACGAAACACCCACATGTCTTTGAGTGCTGACACAGCTTAACCCCAACTTAGCTTACACCACCTCCAACCGTACCTCATTGCTCTTCTGCCATATGCTCTCTTCGAGTCTTCTTGGCATTTTGTTAAGAATCCTTGAACTCTACCTAACAGAAGACTCTGAGGCAAGAGAATGACTGCTCTTCAAGGCTTATTTTTGAGGCTTTTACCCTTGACAGTCTTTTGCTACCACAAAAGAAGTAGTTCTTTTACTCAAGAACTGGTAGGCCACTTTAAAGATTTTGAACATAATTCCAGCAAAACTCCTGGAACTGTAAGTTTGTACCACATCATAAAGCCAGATCATAAGTTAAAAAAAAAGTAATAAAAAACATGTCAAAAAAATCGAGATTTTTTTTTTAAAAAAAGAGCAGTTCTTACATTTGGAAATTTGCTGACCCAATCTTATCTGCTGCCTGATCACCCCCTTAAGCAATAATAGGACTAGAAAATAGAATATATATATATATATATATATATATATATATATATATCAACTATAAAATCATGGAATGTTACCTATCTCTCAGGGCAACATTTGTCGAGTCATAAAACTGACTCACTGCACTGAACTTATACTGTTGAATAACATGCATGGAGGGAAACCAGAATTACAACCACACGTAAAAATGGATACATTAGAGCTGGATTTTGGAAGAGGGAAAGAAAGAAATAGAAAGCAGTTATAAGGGGAGCACTTAAAATTAGGCATGAATGTTTTGCACTTTTGATTAAAGCATTTGTGAAATCTATGAAGGAACACTTTGCCCCAAGTAGCTTTCAGAAGTCTTAGGAAAAACCATTTGATTGAGTTCAGTGGTCAGAAGCCTCTGCCCCAACTCCACCTCCCTTTTCAAAAGAAGGAAGTAACTTCAAGTTCAGAGTCTAAAATCTAGTGTTAATGATCTGCTCTAGTCAATTTTTTTTTTGAGGATGAAGCAAGCTATGTTTGGAAAAATGCAGCATCTAAATTAATGTTAAAGTTATAATATCTTTTCATTATATTTATTACATATCTCATATCTTCTATCCAATTATAAACTCCCTATGGGATCTTTGTATTACATAAATCCAGAATTTAATACTATCTCCCTGGTACAAAGTAGGCTAACAATGCATATTGCAAGTTGGACCGTATTCTTTCAAGAAGTCTTTTAGATCTTCTCAAACTTTCTGACTCTCTGTTGTCTTCATTTCCCCCCTTTCAACCAAAGAATATGTTTTAGAGGTGAGCTACCAACGGTTGTATGTATGTCTCTCAGTTGTGCTACTGAGAACCTATTTGTGACAGCTCTGCCACATGTATTTGAAATTAAATAAGTCAAGGACAAGAACTCTAATTTCTTTTTAATTTCCCATAGCACATGTTTAACATACACTCTTCTGACTCATATTTAGCTCACACAGGTCACTACCAGGACTGGCCTTGAAATAAGCAGAGGCCGGTGGGTTAATAAAAAGAAGTATTCAGCAAAACAAAACCACACTGAGATACCACCTCAGGCCGGTCAGAGTGGCTAAAATGAACTATAGTTGCTGGCGAGGATGTGGAGAAACGGGAACCCTCTTGCACTGTTGGTGGGAATGCAAACTGGTGCAGCCGCTCTGGAAAACAGTGTGGAGGTTCCTCAAAAAATTAAAAATAGATCTACCCTATGACCCAGCAAATGCACTGCTAGGAATTTACCCAAGGGATACAGGAGTGTTGATGCATAAGGGCACTTGTACCCCAATGTTTAGAGCAGCACTCTCAACAATAGCCAAATTGTGGAAAGAGCCTAAATGTTCATCAAATGATGAATGGATAAACAAGTTGTGGTTTATATATATACAACGGAATACTACTTGGCAAGGAGAAAGAATGAAATCTGGCCATTTGCAGCAACGTGGATGGAGCTGGAGGGTATTATGCTAAGTGAAATAAGTCAGGCAGGGAAAGACAGATACCCTATGTTTTCACTCCTGTGTGGATCCTGAAAAACTTAACAGAAGACCATGGGGGAGGGGAAGGAAGGGAAAAAAGTTACAGAGAGGGAGGGAGGCAAACCATAAGAGACTCTTAAATACTAAGAACAAACTGAGGGTTGATGGGGGGTGGGAAGGGAGGGGAAGTGGGTGATGGGCATTGAGGAGGGCACCTGTTGGGATGCGCATTGGGTGTTATATGGAAACCAATTTGACAATAAATTATATTTAATATAAAAAAGAAGTATTCAGGAGAATATCAACAAAAGATTCCTGCCCAAAATCTATTTTAAAAACTAGCTACATAGCTATAAAGAATATTACAATGAGAGCTTGCCTCTTATCTAAGTTTGGTTAAAACTCCAGAGTTACGAAATCTCAGTACTCTTCCATCTAAAATGGCATGCTGGGACTTCATAGGCATTCACAGATGGAGAAAGCTGACTTGGTGACTCCTAGGCCTCACCTACCCCAGGAAAAGCCTGTACCTCGTATATGCAGTTTGATGAAGTGTGACAATGGATGATTCCTGTGGTAATATGTGTCCTCAGAGAAGACTTGGGTTTTCCTGGATGCTGCCTGAGAGAAACATCAGCAGGACAAAGTGAACTCAAAAGATAAATTTGTGTTAGTGGACTTTCACAAGTTAGGTACCAAGTCACAAGCAGCCAGCAAAGGATACAGTACCTGTGCTGGAAAAACTCAGTGAGAAGTCTAGAGATATGTGCAAAATTGTGTGCAGTGTGTGTGTGTGTGTGTGTGTGTGTGTGTGTGTGTGTGATGCTCCAAAAAGATCCACAAAAGACTCCTGAAAGAAAGAATGAAACTCAATGAAACTCAAAGGGTACCAATGCTAGATAACCAACTGTGCCAATCAAGCAAAACACCTTCAGTCTCTGATTTCTCTCTCCCCAATTTCAAATCCTGGAGAAGCCAATGACATCATAGGGTATTGGGAACAAAGTGTGGAAAGGTGAGCTGAAATGTAGTTCAAAGCTAAACTGTGTCTAGCCTGACCTGAGGAAGCAGTAGGGAAAAAAAAAAGAAAAAGAAACAATTTTAATTTGCATGAGAGTTGAGAATTTAATTTAGCATGGTTTGTTTTATGCATTACTGTGCAAAGAAAACAGTTATTTCTAATCAGTCCGGTTCCTGATCACATCAGGATGTTTTCCTCAAGGCAGGTTTACAAGGCTTATCAGTGTGTAAAGAGATTGCACAACACAGAGTTCTACATATAATTTTTTTTAATTTTTTTAAATGTTTACATTTATTTTTGAGACAGAGCGAGACAGCATGAACAGGGGAGGCGCAGAGAGAGAGACACACAGAATCTGAAGCAGGCTCCAGGCTCTGAGCTGTCAGCAGAGAGCCCGACGCAGGGCTCGAACCCACAAACCGTGAGATCATGACCTGAACCGAAGTCGGATGCTCAACCGACTGAGCCTCCCAGGTGCCTCATACATATAAATTTTTTTAAACTGTAGGGTTTTTATTAACTTTTCCACTTGTTTAAAATTGTGGAAAGATATTTTGATGCATAGGTATGGAGCACATATTTTATTTTTAGCCTCAGGTACCAGTATGGCTTAGCAAGGCACTGTAGATCAGTAACCTCTTTAGTCAAGGAACGTCATATAATGTAGGTATTGTGTATTCCGTAGGAACTGGAGTTTCTACTTTTCTCCTTAAGTTGGTGCCACATGTGATCATTAGCTTCTGTGGTCTCTTAGGCAGGATGCGACATCCTTCAGAGGCCCTGAGAGAATGGCATATAGGACCAAGTTCTGATGAAGAGGAAGTATCCAGAATCACTAAAGAGATCAAGTCTAATGAGCAAGACTGTAGACACCCTCGACCATCCCGGGCAGCACAGTGTACTAAATTCCTAGGGAGGGGAAGGCAGAGGTAACTATAAAAATGGAGGGAAGAAGATGAAGCATGGAAAATAATTTTGCCGAGGTCATTCTTTAGCTTATGGTCTTCAATGCTAATTCCTTCCACTGCAGAGGTAGAGTTTCATTTGTCTACTTGTTTGTTAATAAATTGTCAATTCCCACAAAGATATTTTTAACATCATTTCAAAGCATAGTTTTTTTTTTCTTTTCTTCCTTTTTTTTTTTTTTTTTTTGTTGTTGTTGTTGTTGCATTTCCTTTGTGGAGGCTGGGATGCATTTCATGGAAAGAAATGAAGAATATGTTGACTTCTTATTTGTTTTTCAGATAGAAAAGAGTCCAAACTGTTATAATAGAAAAGGATCTTTTTAAAAACCACCACTCAGATATAAATTACATCTATATGTGATCCGCATCCTATTGCTACGTAGTTGATAAAGCTGACTTCATCACGAATGGTGGTCTCTTCAGATGCTAGTTCTGTACCGCCCAAAGCAGTGCAGTTTGTATGAATGTTAATATGACTTCTTTTTGGATCTGTTCCGTCAGCACTTAAAAATCTCCTCTTTGGTGAGCACTACATGGTGAAACATAGGATTATTTGGTCCATCTTCTTTCCAAATTGAAGGGGGCTTGAGCATGGTGACAGAAAGAACTTTAATGTAATTCATGTCATAAGTGACACTATCTACACACAGTCCAGCCTCCTCTTCAGCAACTCAGCGCTGACATCTAATTTTTTTTAGTTTTACCATATGGAACAGATCTCTTCTGAAGCAAATGTCAAATCCACAATAATTAGGTCAGTGCTGTTCATTTCTTCTCCCAACCCATACTGACCTCTTGCTGGGTGGACTGAGAACTGGCTCTAATTTTAGGTGTCTATGAAACCTTCTCTCACCTTGTGTAATGCTTTGCTTCAACTCATCTGACCTGTTTATTATTCTAAAACTTCCATAGCAAAAATGCTCATGCAGCCTCAGGGATCGACAAAATTTTTCTTAAAAGGGCCAGATAATAAATATTTTAGGCTTTGTGGGTAATATAGCCTCTGTAGCAACTACTCAACTCAGCCATTGTAATGCAAAAGTAGCCACAGACAATATAAAATGAATGAGTGTGGCTGGGTTTCAATAAATGTTTATTTGTTAAAACAGGCAGACAAGGTGGATTTGGCCCCTGGGCTGTAGTATGCTGACCCTTGCTTTGGTTTATGGCTCTGAACTTGGCTAAAATGAGGAGGCCCGTGGAAGAATTCTCTTTAACTACCATCCAATTTTATTTTCCTTACCAAGAACTGATTTTAACAAGGAGATGGCCATCCAGGAGGCCCTGGACACTGAGGAAAGAATTTGGTTTTATCTTTTCTTTTTAAAAAGGCTCTGTAATTTGCCTAACGTAAACTGCCGACAAGCGAATTTTTAGTTGTCATTTCTTTGTATGATACCTTCTAGTTTTCTGGAACAAAACAGTACGCCAAAGGCAGAAAAAATTGCAAGAACTCATTAAATTGAAAATTTTGAGATGAGTTGCAGTTGACAAAAGAGCTAATAAGATAGTAAATGGTACCACAACATAGTATCTAGAGACTGGGAAGTGATAGTCTCTTCAATTAGATATTTATATCAATTTAGTCTTTAATTCAGATCCAGGTGTCAGGAGTTTGAACATTACTGACAAACTAAAACAGGTTTCATGGAGAGAAAAAGTTGAGTGACTTGCAACATTGTTGTGTGAAGAACAAAGCAAATTACGTTGTTAAGTCAAAAAAAAAAAAGAGAAGACTCAGGGAAAATAGTATTTTTCTTCATATATTCGAAGGGCTGTGTTTAGGATAGGGAGCATATTTCTTTAGTATGATTTCAGAAGTAAAAAACAAAAAGATAAGTTTTCAAGAAAATCTCAGCTAAATTCTTAAAAATAGTTTTCTAAGAAAACTGAAGATGGAAAGGAGTATGTTGCAAGTGATGGAATTTTTTTCTTCTTTTTTTTTTTTAGGGATGTTTAAGGTAGGTATGGTGGGCATATAGTTCAGGGGATTCAAGAGTCAGATGGGTCATTTGAATAGGTCAATGATGCTTGGACAAAAATTTCATGGACCAGGAATATATATATATATATATATATATATAAAATATATAATATATATTTTATATGTTAATATATTTATGTTATATTATATATATTATATGTTATATATATTTATGTTATATATATTATATATTTTATATGGTATATATTTGTTATATATATTATATATATAATATGTTATATATATTATGTTATATATAATATATTATATATATATTCACTGGAAATTGGAAAAAAGATGCTCACTATTTTTTTGTAATACTGAGTGAAGACCTTCAAACCAAAACCAACAACCAGTATCATGTCATAAAATAAATTATATTTTAAATGAAAACATAAGGGGATGTAATACAAAAACTCCGGGCGGTCTGCAAAAATACACAACCTTCCTAACTTTATCAGACACAAATTTAGCTAGCTAAATCAAGAGATGGCATGAGTTTTATTTATCTCATTTTGATACAAAATGGCAAAACTCTTGTCACGAATTAATATGAATCCGTTGATCATCATTTGGGAATTACTGAAACTTTCAATTCCTCTTCAATTTTAAGACTGAATCTTTGAGTGAGCATTGACAGTACCTACATATGAATTTGGTCCTTCTTCCAGGCACATAATAGCTATTTATGCCTAAGTGCTCTGCCTTGTGAATTTATTATTCTAAATGACTTCCTTTACTTCCAAGTGGCAACATCCATCCCATGAGCAAAGCATGGCATTTACAGTGTTTTGTGGTAATGAAACTAAACTACAAAACACCATAACAGTTGTAATGGGTTAAATTATACCCCTGTCTGCCCCACCACCACCACCACCAGAAGGGCCCAGCAAACTAAGACATTAGCTTTGATAATTTCAGAACCAAAAAGACAAATCCAATGGCAATATGAAATGAACAGTAGGCTAATCCAGGAAATGTTCTAATAAAGCTTAGTCTTTCAAGATAAGTTAACCTAATTATATTCTCAGCTAAAATTCTAAGAGAAGTTAAAAATAATGTGCAGAAGATACAGATTCTCATAAAACTCTACCTCAAGTGATTTTGTCCTTTTCCTTCAATTTTCCTTCAATGGGTATACATTGTAAGATTCTTTATACAAATGATTTTGAGAATTTTTTTTTGTGAATTCAGTGCATAGCTTGATTTTGTTTTCCTAACAACTAAACATGTGTGCACATGCACACACACACACACACACATACACACACCCACACTAGCCCTGGTATGAGTGAGGCAAAGTCACTAGTGAGGGGGACAAACACTATACCAGCTTCTAACCACAGCTATGTCAATGCACATAAATTCTAATTTGTAACACCCCTGCAGTTCAATTGTATGGCTCCATTAGTCTATGCATGAATTATTCATACCAGATACATCATAATGGCATCAGAACCATTCCTGATATCAATTCATACTATTATAAAAAGGTAATCTTCAACTGTCCAGCACAACATGTGTTAATTAGATCTCCAAGAAACTTTGCTAGTCAATCACCTTCTTACAGTCCAGCTCTGGCCTCACCTCCTCCAATATGCCCTCCAATCACTCCATCCTACATCTATATCTTTCATTTTTGGACAATCCATGGAACACCTGACACAGTTTAGTAGTTTAAACTACATTTCTTTGTTCTTTTCATTGCTTTGAAGATTTAACTCTTGTGTCCCTGAGTGGAGTATTTGATTCTTAAAGGATGAAACCACAGTATATGGTTCTTTTGTAACTTCCGCAGTACTTAGCAATTGACTTATTTAACTGCCATGCAAACAGATGCAATTCACAAATTTTTAGATGCTGGGCTACGTGGTTTAGCAGATTCCAACTTTTTGATTAATCACACAAGTTTTGGTGGTATGGTTTATGATTTTGTTATGAAATGTTTTGTCTTTTTTATGACTCAACTCTCTGAAGAAACAAACTGTTTTCTTGTAATATTATTAAAAGCAGGATTGTTGTGAAGTTAGGAGAAATATATGTAAGTTGTCATGGCATGGAAAGCGACATATAAATACTGTATCACCATTATTATTTTTCCACTCTCCAATGTTTCAGGGCATGTAACAATAGGCCATTATTAGCAGAGTATTTATACTATAAAAGCAATTCATGAGGGAGACTCACATAGCTCAGTCCCATGCATTCAGTAGATACTTAATAACTCGTAAGTCAACTCTTTATAACATATACACAGAAACATGCAAGTACTTCCAATGCACAGCTCAAAGGAATGGTCATCAAGTGAACATACCTATGGAACCAGCAACCAGTTTAGACAACAGGACATTACCAGTATCCCAAAAGCCCGTCTCATGAATCCTTCAAGTCCATACCCATCACACCTATCAAGTACAACCAGTATCCTGACTTCTTGTAGCACTAATTTTGCTTGTTTTTAAGCCTTACAAAAATTCAGTTATATAATCGGTACCCTTTCATGGCAGGTTGTTTTTCACTCAGCTTGGTGGTTATGAGATCAATGCCTACTACTGCATGTAGCTGTGGGGTTTGTTTGATTTTTCATTTATAATACTATATATTATTCCACTCAATGAATATGCTATTATAGCAGGATTCTCTCACAGAGAGATGGAACATGAGGCTTTCTTTGTCCAGGAAGCAACTTTATTCGTCACGTTGGCACGGGCTCAACGGGTTCATACCCAAAAAACTAAGCCCTGAGCACAGCAGGGTGTAGCCTTTTATGCAATTTCAACTTCTTTCTCTCCTATATAATGGTGACACATATAGTCTGATTGGACACAGTCCAAGTTACAGAGTCGTGTCAGAGCTATGCATACATGGATGGCAATTGATTAGTCCAAGCTGCCTTCCTTTTTTCTGAGGACCCCACCACATTCCTTACGGAGGGGCTCTACCTCTAGCACATTATAATTTACTGATTCATTCTATAGTATGTGGGTTGTTATAAACAATACTATATTGAATATTATCATGTCTTTAGGTAAACTTACATATACATTTCTACTGAGCATAAACATGGGGGAATTGCTGAATTACTATATTCCTATTAACTAGATAATGTGATTTAGTAGATGCAGTTTTAGAAGGAACTGCCAGTTTTTCAATATGCTTTTGCCGATTTATCCTTCCACAAGCAGTGAATAAGAATTGGAATTTGTCCACATTGTCACCAATTCTTAACATTACCTGTTTAATCTTACCCATCCCAGAGTATATGTAATCATATCACAAGGTAATTTACATTTCCACGGTGACTAACAAAGTTGAGAACTTTTCACATCTATTGGCCATTTGGTAATCCTGTTTTGTGAGTGGCTAGTCAAATATTTTGCTTATTTTTCTACTGGGCTGTTTTCCCTTTCTTAAAGATTTATAGATATTCTTTGTATGGAATGTAATCACTGGTATTTTTAAATTTACATCTACTATCCTGCTATTTGTTTTCTGTTTGACCTACCGGTTTCATGTTTACTCTTTTTCTTCTTCCTTTGTCTTCCCTTGGATCAATAAAAAACTATTATTTATCCCACTCCATTAATTCCTTAGATATGCATTATTTTATTATCCTCTGTGATGTTAGAGACTGCAGTATACAACCTTGACCTAGGACAGACTACTACACATTACTGTTCTTATCTCTTCCCCAGTAATGCTAGAACTTTGGAATGCCTTAGTTTATCTCCCTCTTTTGCATTTTTATGTTTACCTGTGAGACATTTTGTGTTTTGTTGTTGTTGTTCTTTGTTTTCTTTTCAAATTGTTATTTAAATTGTAGCTAGTTAACATACAGTGCAATATTGGTTTCAGGAATAGAATTCAGTGATTCATCACTTACATACAATACCCAGTGCTCATCAAAACAAGTGCCCTCTTTAATGCCCATCACCCACTTAGCCCATCACCTCCAGCAACCCTCAGTGTGTTCTCTATAGTTAAGAGTCTCTTATGGTTTGCTTCCCGCTCTGTTTTTATCTTATTTTTCTTTCCCTTCCCTTATGTTCATCTGTTTCATTTCTTAAATTCCACATATGAGAGAAATCATATATTTGTCTTTATCTGCCTGACTTATTTCACTCAGCCTAATACACTCTAGCTCCATCCAGATCACTGAAAGTGGCAAGATTTCATTCTTTTTTTTATGGCTAATACTTCATTGTATGTATATACCACGTCTTTTTTATCTATTCATCAGATGATGAACACTTGGATATTTGTTTTAGAGAAGGTCAGCTGGTGACAAAATCTCTCAGCTTCCATTTTCTTGAGAAAATGTTTCATTAACAATCAGATCTTTATAAACTTAATTTTCACTACTTTATTTTCACTTATCGATGGTTAGTTTGTTCCCTTTTATTTTATTTGCACTACTGCTGGATAATTTGACACTGTCTTCTTTTGGTAACTTCAATTTCCTTTCAGTTGTCATAGTTTATATTGAGGTGTCAAATATAAGCTTATTATTTTGTGTCTTTTTTCTCTGGATATTTTTAAGATTTTTCTCTTTGGTTTTGGTTGTCAACAGTCTAACTATAATGTTCCTAAATCTTGTTTGCATTGTATTATTTTGCTTGGAATTCACTGAGCTTGTTGAATTTGTGGGTCATTACCTTTTACCTGTTTGGGAGTATTCTCCACCGTCAGCTCTTCAAATGCATCTCCAACCTCGTTCTTTCTCCTTTGAAGGAACCCCAGTCACATATAGGCTAGAGTTTTGGAAATTGTTCTACATATAGCTATGCTCATTTCTGTATTCTCAATCATCTTTGTGTTTCAGTTTGGATATTTTCTATTAAGCTGTCTTCTGGTTTTCAAATTGTCTTCTGCTGTGTTGAATAAGTGGATAAATGTAGCCATTGATTTGATTTCAGATATTGTGATTTCAGATTTAAACTGTCCATTTATTTTATTTTACATATTCTAAAGTGTCTAGTAAAATTCTTCATATTTCATCTATATTTCTTCATCTTTTATCTAGTTCTTAAAACTATTCATCTTTGTCGACGTTAAAGCTTATGTCTGCTAACTTCAATATATGGATTACCTTTGGGTCTTATATTCTTGTATAATGATTATTCTCTTGGGTTTTAGGCTCATGGTCCTCTATTTTGGCAGGCCTAATAACTTTTATGCCATAAATTTGCAAATAGACATGGTAGAGGCTATGGATGAGCCCATCCTCCAAAGTTACTCGACTCTTTCCTCAGCTAGTCAATGTGGAGGCTTATCAACATGATCTAATTAGGGAGAGAGATGAATACAGTCTAATTGTAATTCACCCTTCTTCTGCATGTGGCATGGCTTACCAAGGCTTTCAGTGAGAGCCTCGTGCGTTACCAGAGCCCCTTTCTTTTCAGGACATGGAGTTTTTGTCTCCTTACGTAAGACTGAAGAAAACTCCACTCTGCTTTCCTATTTTCTACCTAGCTATTTATCCTCCCACACCCAAAATGTCAGAATTCAGCAAATGTCTTAAGGGGGAAACTGACCATGAATTTGAGGTCTTTCACATTTCCCATTTTGTCAATGCAGTCCTGCAAGACTGCCAAACACCCTGTTAACTTCTAAGTGTGGCAGCAGCTACTCTCTGTCTGGGCGAAGTTGAACTCAGTCTCTTGCTCAGACCCAGAGTTTGCAAATCTAGCCAGAGTAAAACTACAAAATGTCAGCCCACTTCTCCATGGCTCTCTTCTTTCCATTCTTAAAACCCCCTATCCTTCATTGCTTCAGTAGCTCTCTAACACTCTTAAACATAGGATCCCTTAATTAGTCTATCTTTTCTACTTGTTCTCAGTGGGAGCTTTGGTATGGCCACAACGACTCCATCTTACTCCCATATGAAAGTCCTTCTAACAATGTTTTGATTGCGTTAAAAGATCTATTTATTAAAGTGTATAATTTTATTTGAAAATCTGGCAGATAATGCCAGCCCTTATGAAAATAACATGTTAATGTGAAATGTACAATGATAGCGAAGTATTTTCTTTTTAACTAAAAAATAGTTTCAAAATTGAAGCATTAAAAACATTGAAACCAATATGTCAATTTTTTTAATTCTTTATCACCCACTTATACCATATCAGCAGAGTATTTGTAGAGATAAACGATTACTTTGTGGAAAGACGGTCTTCTGAATATGTTAACAATTCAGCTTTTCTAGGTATTAACTAAGCTGTAGGTTGTGCTGAACTGGGCATTCTTAAGTAATAATTGAATGGGTACACATTTTTCAGAATGGGATATATAATTGGAAGTCTAGAAGTAAGACTAATGACTGTTATTTAAAAAAAACACATTCATTATAGCTGGATGTAATTCAAGTGCATGTGGTGCTTTGCTTTCTAATTTTTTTTACCAATATTTTTATAAGGCCTTATTAAATTTTATATTATGATTGTAGTTAAACTAAATTTGCATAGATTACATACAGCTTCAACGGCAAAAGCTCTGAGATCAAAATCATGTGGCAAGAAATCTAATTAATGACATGATGGTGCTATCTGGCAGTTGCTTAGAATGTATTAGAATACCGTATCAGTTCCACTAAACAAACAAGCAAATTGTTACATATTTATTTTTATAAAAATCTTAGGCAAACTATGAAGGGCACAAGTTGCGCATTCAAAATTTAGTGACTAATTCAAATGTCGTTACTAACACCAATGGATCCTCAGCTAGATCCCAAGTTTAATTAGTGATCAATGTTTTCACGGATTCCATGATTCAATAAACTCCTCTTTTCACAAAATTGAATTTGCTTTGATTTTCTGTCACTTCTAAAACAAGCAAACAAAACCAGAGGTCATACAACTAAAATCAAGATTAAATAACCAATGAGGAAAAAGAGGCTGTATACCAGAGCCTAAAGACTAATTACAAATAATCAGGAAAAAAGCTGTGATAACTTTCAGAATCCAGAAGGCCTTGGACCACAGGTAGATGATTGTGTTTGCCTGTGATTGGAAGAGAGGGTAGGGCCCTTTGAGGTATGGATTCAGGGACTTCTGAACTCCACCCTTCCTTCCTTCTAAGGACTTTTCCCCTCCTAGAATGAAGAATCCCCTCTGACCCTGACAAGAATTTATTCAGAGGGCATTTTGCCTAGTTATTAACTCAGTTTCGGTTTTAGCATTTGCTGCATCTGGTAATCTTCCTAACCTTATCTTGATTGCTGGCAGAGAATTCTAGAAGGGTAGGGAAAAGGAAAGGGGGTAGACATGGTGAAAATCAACAAAGACCACAAAATCATTGGTTCTACTGTTTTCATTTTCTCTCTCAAAATATTATTTTGGGACCGTTACATAGATACAAGATCCAAGGCAAGAAAAACAAAGATACTAAAAAGAGAAACATTTCATGGATTTATTAAGAGTGTTCTAACTCAAGCTTAAAAAAATAAAACAGAATTTTCTAGAAAGTTAATTTTATTTAACACCCTCGGTTGGACTTGTTCTCGAACTGGCAATTGAAAACGTAGACTTGGAAAGTTCCACTTCAAAACAGACCTTTAAAAACTATTTTGTCACAAAATAATCACCAAATTTTTGAATTTTTTTATTGCATTAAGATATTATATTAAGCCATTATTTCTTTGTACTGTAGCTTCTCCAAGAGCACACCGAGTAACCAGAGGCAGAGATATATCATAGTGTAAAGATTACTGTGTTCTACTTTTGATCTGCCAGCGATTAGATCTCTGGCCTTGGATTCAATCTCTCTAAGTCTCAGTATGCTCTTTTAAATAATGCAGAATTTGATACCTGCTCCAAAGAATTAAAGATTTTATGCGTTAACTAGCCTACAGTGTTAATACAAGACTGTAGGTAATACATGTTCAATTACACTTTTCCTTTCCCTTTTTGTAAAAACACACAGATAGTTTTGCGGCACTATGTAGGTACAAGAAAATTCCCGTTTAAAATGTGTTTCATTGCCCTTTCAGTATAAAATTCATGCGTTGGTAAAATTGTGACATATTATCTAGTAATACAACTATGAAGAAGAGAGGACATTTGAGAAATAAGAAAAGACAGTTTTCAAAAATAATCACCCAGCAGGAGGTCTACAGGTGCTACATAAATGCCTTGTGCCATTCATATCTATGACTTTTAAATTATAATACTAATAGTTAAATGTTTATTGTGTGCCACGCACAATGCTAAGTGCTTTAGTTATAACAGCTCATTACTACTACTTACTACTTCAATGCTGTGAAGAAGGTACTATTAACTTTTCACATAATACAAATGAAGAGACTGAGCCTCAGATAAGGTAAGTAGTTTTCCAAGGTTACAAAACTGGTAAATAGAAGAGCCTGGGTTCAAGTTCAGACAGTCTGCCATCAGGGTCTAGTGTTCTTTCCATTATACCACCTCCCATAGACAGGATATCCCGGATCTCCCCCAAAGCCATCGCCCAAGGTCTGGCTGACACCTACACATTTGCCACTTGTTAGCTACATAAGCCATGTATATGGTGGCAGGAAGTCCTCAGATCATCTCATAAGAGAAGGTTTCTGGGGATAACAGCAGGGAAAATGATAGCCCTGGGAGCCTAAGAATCTAAAAAGCAGGTACAAAACAAATGTGAAAAGGACAGAAAATGCAGGGTGCACTTCCCACAGCATCATGACGTTTTGAAGTGGAAGGAACAAGAATACTGAAGACCAGAGAGGTTGACATCATCCAAAGTCACACTCTTCATGCTGAGTCAGAAATAACCTCTGTGAGACTGGTATATTCCAGTTGGAAGTCCTCAAGTAGACAGATCTACACAGGTTAGAGGAGAATTTGAATCCTGAGCATAACAGAATACCCAGCTTTCTAAGAACGAAAACCATTCTAGTATATAAATGGACTACATTTACTTCAATGATGGAAGAAAAATACCTAACAAGTCCCCACTAACTTTCAGGATGGACAAAGGCCACCTGAAGGAAAGCATAGGAATACTTTAACCACAAGAAGTAAGATTTAAATTTTTTTAAGGTTTGTTTGAGAGAGAGAGAGAGAGAGAAGAGAGAGAAGACAGAGAGAGAGAGGAGAGAGAGGAGAGAGAGGAGAGAGAGGAGAGAGAGGAGAGAGAGGAGAGAGAGGAGAGAGAGGAGAGAGAGGAGAGAGAGGAGAGAGAGGAGAGAGGCAGAGAGGCAGAGCATGAGCAGGGGAGAGGCAGAAAGAGGGAGACACAAAATCCGAAGCAGGCTCCAGGCTCTGAGCTGTCAGCACAGAGCCCGTCGTGCACCTTGAACTTATGAGCTGTGAGATCTTGATCTGAGCCGAAGCAGGAAGCTCAAATGACTGAGCCACCCAGGTGCCCAAAAAAGGAAGAACTGTTTCAGAACTGTTAGTTTGAGACCTGAGTAAAGGAAGGGCTGGTGTATGGTACATTTAATGACATTCTTAGACGCTCCTTGCAGTGACCTAGGGAAGTGGTGAGGGTTTATGATAGAAACTGATTAACTGAGCATAGTAGTAGTGTACTAAGCCTATAGAATAAATAACGTTTTTTAAACCTGTGCAGTATAAGTAAACCAGGATCTGAAAAAGGTCAGTGGATTGTAGCAACGTCATTACCCTGGGGTGATATTATGCTAGAATTTTATAAGAGGTTTACCAATAGGGGAAACAAAGTAAAGGGAACACAAGATATCTCTGCATCATTTCTTATATTGTATATGAATCTATAGTTCTTTCCAAAAGAAATATTCAATTAGAAAAGCATAGGTTCCTAATTGAAGTAGAAGATGACAATACTTAGAGCAGTGGTAAATATTAGTGGAATGAATGAGCAATTGACATTGTCAGGTTATTTTGTGTTATGCTTTAAGGTCACCTTGTAAAAACCGTTTCTCCTCATCTTCCCGTTAGCTACTAATTGCTGGGCTGCTGGAGGAGCTCTCCCCTTGGTCTCATCTTTTACAATGTTTGCTTTCCTCAAGATCACCAGATCTATTTTTGTAACACACAATTTTGATGACTCTTCCTATCTCTCAAAGCACCAACAATTCCTCAATGTCTCCAGAATAAAATTACTTCACCCTAACATTCAGAGTTTCTCTCTTTCTAGGCCCCTGCCCCAATATTTTTCAACTCCAGACGAGTCAGTCGGCTTCCTGTGGCCTGTGTATGTCCTGAGCTGCTTGGCTTCCAACACACCTCATCCTTCACAGACTCATTCCTCATGTTGGCCCTTACCTGCTAAGCGATCTCAGGGAAAGCACTTGTTCTCCCACTCTTCACTTATTAACCAGAAAAAATGGGTATAATTACAATTACTTCTACAGCTTTATGAGGAATGAGATAATAAATTCAAAATTCCTAACACGATGCCCAGTACATAACCTGATTTAGGGAAACAGTCATTTTCTTACTACCTTTGAGACCTTATAATCAAATGGATCATTGCCCTTTTCTCACAGTGTATTTTTTTAAATTTAAATCCAAGTTAGTTAATATATGGTATAATAGTGATTTCAGGAATAGAATTTGGTGATTCATCACTCACACATAACATCCAGGGCTCATCCCAAGTGTCCTCCTTAATGCCCCTTGCCCATTTAGCCCTTTCCCCCATTCAACACCCCTCCAGCAACCCTGTTTGTTCTCTGTATTTAAGAGTCTCTTATGGTTTGTCTCTCTGTTTTCATATTAATTTTGCTTCCCTTCCCCATGTCAATCTGCTTTTTATCTTACATTCCACATATGAGTGAAATCATATGATATTTGTCTTTCTCTGACTGAATCATTTCGCTTAGCATAATACACTCTAGTTCCATCCACGTTGCTGCAAGTGGCAAGATTTCATTCTTTCTGATCACCAAGAAATATTCCATTGCATATATATATCATATCTTCTTTATCCATTCATCTGTCGATGGACATTTGAGCTCTTTCCATACTTTGGCTATTGTTGATAGTGCTGCTAAAAACATTGGGGTGTATGTGCCCTTTAAAATCAGCACTCCTGTATCCTTTGGATAAATACCTAGTAGTGCAATTGCTGGCTCATAAATAGTACTATTTTTAATTTTTTGAGGAACCTCATACTGTTCTCTGGAGTGGCTGCACCAGTTTGCATTCCCACCAGCTATGCAAAAGGTTTCTCTTTCTCTGCATCCATGCCAACATCTGTTGTTGCCTGAGTTGTTAATGTTAGCCATTCTGATAGGTATGAGGTGGTATCCCATTGTGGTTTTGATTTGTATTTCCCTGACGATGAGTGATGTTGAGCATTCTTCATGTGTCTGTTAGCCATCTGGATATCTTCTTTGGAAAGTGTCTATTCATGTATTTTGCCCATTTCTTCACTGGATGATTTGGTTTTTGGGTGTTGATTTTGATAAAGTCATTTACAGATTTTGGATACTAACCCTTTATCTGATATGTCGTTTGCAAATATCTTCTCCCATTCAGTCGGTTGCCTTTTTGTTTTGCTGATTGTTTCCTTCACTTTGCAGAAGCTTTTTATTTCAATGAGGTCCCAATAGTTCATTTTTGCTTTTGTTTCCCTTGTCTCTGGAGACATGTTAAGTAAGAAGTTCCTGCAGCTGAGGTCAGAGAGGCTGTTGCCTGATTTCTCCTCTAGGATTTTAATGGCTTCCTGTCTTACAGTTAAGTCTTTCATCCATTTTGAGTTTTTGTGTACAAGAAAGTGGTCCAGGTTCATTCTTCTGCATGTCACTGTCCAGTTTTCCCAGCACCATTTGCTAAACAGACTGTCTTTATTTCATTGGATATTCTTTCCTGCTTTGTTAAAGATGGGTTGGCCATATGTTTGTGAGCCCATTTCTGGGTTCTCTATTCTGTTCCATTGATCTCAGTGTCTATTTTTGTGCCAGTACCATGCTGTCTTGATGATTACAGCTTTGTAATACATTTTTAAGTCTGGGATTGGTTTTCTTTTTCAAGATTGTTTTTGGCTATATGGGGTCTTTTCTGGTTCCATACAAATTTTAGGATTTTTTGTTCTAGCTCTGTGAAGAATGCTGGTGTTATTTTGATAGGGACTGCAATGAATATATAGATTCCTTTGGATAGTATCAACATTTTAACAATATTGTTCCTCCAATCCATGAGCATGGAATGTTTTTCCATTTTTGTGAGTGTGTCTTCTTCAATCTGTTTCATAAGCTTTCTGTAGTTTTCAATGAATAGATTTTTCACCTCTTTGGTTAGGTTTATTCCTAGGTATTTTATGGTTTTGGGTGCAATTGTAAATGGGATTGATTCCTTGATTTCTCTTTCTGCTGCTTCATTATTGGTGTATAGAAATGCAACCGATTTCTGTACAGTGATTTTATATCCTGTGACTTTGCTGAATTCATGGATTGGTTCTAGCAGTTTTTTGGTGGAGTTTTTGTGCTTTCCACATAAAGTATCATGTCATCTGTGAAGAGTGAAAGTTTGACTTCCTTCTTGCCAACTTGGATGCCTTTTATTTCCTTTTGTTGTCTAATTGCTGAGGCTAGGACTTCCAACACTATGTTGAATAACAGTGGTGACAGTGGACATCTTTGTCGTGTTCCTGACCTTAGGGGGAAAGCTCTCAGTTTTTCCCCATTGAGGGTGATATTAGCAGTGGGTCTTTCATGTATGGCTTTTATGACCTTGAAGTATGATCCTTCTGTCCCCACTTTCTGGAAGGTTTTTATCAAGAAAGGATGCTGTATTTTGTCAAATGCTTTCTCTGCATCTATTGAGAGAATCATGTGGTTTTTATCCTTTCTTTTATTAATGTGATGTATCACATTGATTCATTTGTGGATATTGAACCAGCCCTGCATCCCAGGAATAAATCCCACTTGATTGTGGTGAGTAATTCTTCTAGTGTATTGTTGGATCTGATTGGCTACTATCTTGTTGAGAATTTTTGCATCCGTGTTAAACAGGGAAATTGGTCTGTAGCTCTCCTTTTTAGTGGGGTCTTTGGTTTGGGAATCAAGGTGATACTGGCCTCATAGAATGAGTTTGGAAGTTTTCCTTCCATTTTTATTTTTTTGCAACAGTTTCAAAAGAATAGGTGTTAACT
Organism: Panthera pardus; assembly: GCF_024362965.1. NCBI lineage: Eukaryota > Metazoa > Chordata > Mammalia > Carnivora > Felidae > Panthera > Panthera pardus. The sequence goes on along the minus strand of NW_026526810.1, from coordinate 58,997,065 downwards.
CTTCTTAAATGTTTGGTAGAATTCCCCTGGAAAGCTATCTCATTCTGGACTCTTGTTTGTTTGGAGATTTTTGATTACCGATTCAATTTCTTTACTGGTTATGGGTTTATTCAAATTTTTTCTGTTTCTTCCTGTTTCAGTTTTGGTAGTTTATGTGTTTATAGGAATTTGTCTATTTCTTCCAGATTGCCCAATTTGTTGGCATATAATTGCTCATAATATTCTCTTATTATCGTTTGTAGTTCTGCATTGTTGGTTGTGATCTCTCCTCTTTCATTCATTTTATTTATTTATTTGGATCCTTCCCTTTTTCTTTTTGATCAATCTGGCTAGGAGTTTATCAATTTTGTTAATTCTCAAAGAAACAGCTCCTGGTTTCACTGATCTGTCCTACTGTTTGTTTTTTTTTTTTTTTTATTTCAATATCATTGATTTCTGCTCTAATAATCTCTAATTATTTCCCTTTTTCTGCTGGTTTTGGGCTTTCTTTGCTGTTCTTTTTCCAGTTCTTTTAGGTATAAACTTAGGTTCTCATAGTGTATTTTATACCTACCAACTTCCAATAACTTCTTTAAATCACTTTTATCTTTTTAAATCATTTAGAAAAAAAATCCTTTCATTAGAGAATTTTCTTTTAAGCATTTTGGCACCATCTTATTAAGCAGTAAAACTTTGTATAGCTCAGCCTGATGCCCCCACAATAACAATCCATAAAGTGAAAAGTGTCAGCACCCCCATCGAATTGGAATCTGATGGGAACAGAAGCTTCATGTTGGTGTGGTTTTTTTCAAGCAGGTTGTGGTTGCTGAATGAATAGCACTAAACAAACACTGAGAGAGCTACTTGGCTTTCTAATATTATCATGTGGCCTGCTTTAGAGCTATTTCAAAAGATAATAAGGAGGTATGACCTGCATAAATCCAAAGAACAGTTCAAACATAAGTGGTGCCTGAATGAATGAAGGAATTGAGATTTCCTAAGGTCGGAGCTATAAATCTAGATGAGTAAAATAACATTCGATTGTCCGCGTATGAAAACAGGCCTAAGACAGATGGTCTTCCTCTCTGTGACCCTTTCCAGACCATCATGCTCACTCACATACTTTCTCCTCTCTTGAATGAAATGGACGAAGGATGTTACCATTGAATGAAATGGAAGAAGGATGTGAGCTCTCAACCTAAACATCCTGCGGCCTTTCCAGAAGGTGGGAGTCAAGAGGAGTATAAAGGCATAGAGGAACAAAAATGCTTTCAGAGGGGTTTGTGTTATTTTTTTTAAAAAGCCATTTACAATGTCCTATAACCCAGGGATGGAGACATGGACTGTGCTTCTGGGAGGAACACTTTGCGCTAAAAAGGTTTTTTGACTAGGGGTTGAGAGACTGGGGTTCCACCACTGGCCTTGCCATCTCCTGCCTCTATAGCTCCAGGTAGACTTTTCTCTAGGTCTCAGTTCCTTTACTCACAGAGTCAGGGAATCAGGCCAGGTCACCTCAAGGCTTTCCAACAATGACACTATCTGCCTTAAAGCTTGTCCCTTGATTTTGCCTGTATTGCCTGAAAGGTCAATTCTATTTCATGTGAGAGGAAAATAAGGAATTCCTCATAATCTTTATGAGGAATCTCTAAGGAATTCCAGTATTAGCTGGAAACTGAAGACAGAAAGAGTGAGGCTAAAAGGAGATAAAGAATAGTGTGGGATAGATGTGGAGTGGAACAAAATGGAATACGATCATTTGCAAGTGTGAGACATTCGCAATACGTGATCCTCTTGCAGAGTCAGAGGGCTTCTCTGACAGCAGTGAGACAAACAGAGATACCCTGCTTACTGGCTTGGAAGAGAAAACAGACTCTATTCCGGAAACACTATAATGTGACTAGGCTGAGAAATGGCCTCAAGCCTAGGGAGCTGAATGAAGCAAAGTTAAACTGTGACCAAAGAGGATCTAGGTAATTTTTTTCCCTCCCTGTGATGTCCGGGGAAAGGGGGACTCTATAGATTGCTCATTTACTTGGTCACATTTTGAGAGTGGGTATTTTCCATTGCAGTATTTGGAAAAAGAAGATAAGTCATGATGCTTGATTCCTTTACGATCTTCAGTGAACTTGTTCAAAAGTAACAAACTCCCCATTCTTTCAAAGATCTTAATTTTGTTGTCAATTTTCTTTCTATCTGTCTGTCTTTTTATTTTCCCAAAACATCTTGGTGAGAACTGTGGGGAAAAGATTATCCGAAGGAACAGTGGATGGCAGTATTGGTTTGCATCTCTAAAACAGAAAGCAATGGAAAGTACAATTTTTTTTAAGGAAAAGGAGCATATACTCTATCTACTGAAAGAGCCTCATGTAGGCATGGGTGAAAGCCATGAAAAATTTGTGTTTGCAGTTTCAAAACCTGATTAGGCAACTATCTCAGATGATGTGAGAATATTGCATGAAGAAATGTGGGGGGGGGGGGAATGATGGCCCAGGAAAAAAACGATGGCCTCTTTGATTCAAAATTTATATAATCAGTCCTCCCAGTAACTAAATGGGAGTTAACATCTAGAACTAGCCAGTCAGTACACTATGACCAAGAAACACAGGGGGTATTCAGAAGCACATTAGCAATCACAGGTTGTACACAGGCAGAGAAGAATTTAGAAAAAGAATGAGAGCTCAGGATGAGAAGGAGAGTAGATGGAGTACAGGCAGGCAGCTTGTTATGAATTTCATTTTTAGTGATGAATATACATGTTTTGGTACTAAGATAGCACCTGTTACCTTAGGAATGCAGATTATTCTTTTCACCTAATTCTCTTTTTTGAGTGCCTCACATGTACCTTTGTGCATTGGTTTGAACACTGATTTGTTCATGCATGTACTCCTTTATTCATTAACAAATATCTTCGAGCATGTATGAAATGCAAGGTACTAGGGATAAAGATGCCCTGGGAGAGGGAATAGACACGTAAAGAGAAAAATGTCATGCCATATGGTGACAGCTAAATGGTTTACTGAATTGTCTCAGATTGGTAGCCTGATGACATGATATACTTTTCTTTCTTAAACCCAGTGCCCCTTGCACTGCATCAAATCTCCCTACCTTGTAATATATGTCTACGTATCTTGGGAAAATTTCAAAGTCTTGCCCAAGACATGATTGTGATGTATCAGTGTAGGCTCTTGGGCAAATTTCAAAATCTCTCAAGCACTTCTAGTTATGAAAGTTATAATTTTTCATTTTCAATTGTTATCTCCTTTGAACTTTATTTTTTCATCACATTTCAAATATCCATTTACCCACTTTAGACCAGCCTCATGGCACAGGGACCTGAAGAAGGAAAGGGCAAGTTTTCCTTCCTTCTTCTTCCCCCTCCCTGATCTTGTTGTTGGGGCCTGTAGGGTTCGTGTCATCTGCTCTAGGGGACACATGATGCACCCTTCATTTTCCAGGCCTAATTCTATAACCATCTGTCTGGGCTGCCTATCTCTGTTCTTCTGGTTGTTATGAATCTCTGTGTGCAAGCATCAACCTCTGTCAAATCTTCCCTCTCCTGTTCTCAAAATACCACGGAGCCTCTTTTTGAGTCATTTGTCCCAGCCTCCAGGCCTCTGGGATGCCCACTGTCCTGTAGGAAACACATACACTTTGTGTGTCTGATAAAGGCTTCCCTTTCTCTGTTCCCCCTGTGTCATCTCTTTCTCTCTGCTTACTTTGTCCTGCGCATGGAGATACAGGGCAAATGACTAAGCCAGGTAGCTGCCCAGCCACCTGACCAACTGAGAAACATTCTACTCTCCCTTCTTACATGCATCCTCCATCTTCAGGACCACCGCTCACATAGTTTTTACTTTATAAAGATTATACCTCCAAAAGTGATGGTAGCATCTAAAGCGGGATGGGAATTGTCAAGTAAGGCTGTGACAACAAGAATGGTGACCTACTGGATGAGGAATAAATAAGATGAAGAGGCTGGGATGCTGCTCTGTTTCTAGTAGTGGAGACATCATGGATAATGACATTCTGTAAAAGAGGAAAGGGCACGGAACAAGCTGGGATGGGAAGGTAATGCATTAAGTTTTGGATATAAGATGATGGATATCCAGATGGAAACGGACTAAATGGAATGTTGATTAGAAGTAAAAATGAATACAAATTACAATGTAAGTTGGAAGAGATTCCAAACCTGAATGGAGATCCCACGCTTTGATGAATATGCAGTGAAGAAAACACAAAAAAGAATAAGGTGGGGAGAATACTGATTTCTGAAAGATCTTCTCAGGATGTCCACAGACTAAATGAAACAGGAAAACAAGATCAAATTCAAACATAAGGCACTCCAAATGGGGAGAGAACAGAAAACAGAAGAGGTTTTTAAAAGTATTTTCATTTTAGCTGTCCAAAAATAATAAGGGGAAAAAGTGGTTCAGATAATAAAAAAAATAAGAAACTACTCATTCCAAAGTAGCTCAAATTCAGACTTCAGAAAAAACAAAAACAAAAACAAAAACACAAGAACAGGCAATCAAAAAACAAAAACAAAAAACCAGTAAAGATACCATAAAAAAGAGCTTCAAAGAACAACGAGCAAAGCAATGCTTAAGAAAATATACCACTTACAGGTCACTGGCAGTCAAAAAAAAACTTGGGATTTGAAGGTATTTTACAAATCTAATTCAATGTCTTCAGGGGACAGATGAAAAGCTCAAACCCCAGGCAGCATACATGAATTGCGTAACTAGTGAGTTCAGGGCCGGCTCCCTTCCATTAGCCATCAACATCACCTTTACTAACCAATTAAAGTATCACTAAAGGCCACTCTTAGACCCCTGTGAAGCTTGTTTGAGAAGAACCAGGGCAATAGCTTCCTTTCTTTTTAAGATTAGTTTGAGTTTACAACAAAACTAAGAGGGAGGCACAGAACTTCCTGGCCCTACACATGCATAGTCTCCCTCTAATCAGCATCCACTTACCAGAATGATACTTTTTTTTTCTTAACCAGAGAAGAGCCTACACTTGTTCATCACAAGCACCCCAAGTACATACCTTAGGATTCACCCCTGATATTGTACATTCTATGTGTTTAAGCAAAGATATAGTGATACATACCCATCATTTTGATATCATGCAGTGTATTTTCACTCCTGCAAAAATTCCCTGTGCTCTGCCTATTCATCTCTCCCCTGCCACTCCATCTCTGGCAACCAATGATCTGTGTATTATCTCCATAGTTTTGCCTTTTCAAGAACGTCATCTGATTGGAGTCGTATAGTATGTAGCATTTTCAGATTGGCTTCATTCACTTAGTAACATGCACTTAAAGTTGCCAGTTGCTTCCTTTTTAAAGAAAGAGTGAAGCAATCTAGAGTCTTTCTAACCATGCCCACCCTGGATTCTCGATGGCATTAGAAATTCCTATATAATGTCACCAACCTACTGACTTGATTATATAGAAAACATCATTCAGGACTACAGTCCTCAGGAGTTCCACATGGTCATTTTTTTTGAAATGTTGGTTTGTACATTATCACTAGTTTCTATTCCTGCTGTTTATCAAAAATTATGTTTCTGAGAAAAATGAAGAGTTTTAATAATACCTAAATAACCATCAGAAGTGGTCATGATTTTCCTTGTCTATACTGGTAGCATTTACTACAGGAAGAAGATCTCTGTAATTCTAGATGAGATTGGGACATGGAAAGGAAAATAGTAGCCATGGCTCAGGACCCTTAAGATTACCTTTGATTTGGTCAGTAATCTTCTGTATTAAATATCAACTAAATGAGCAAAATACTTAAGAATACTCCCAGTGACTGCTTCCCATGATTTTTGTGTGTCTAGTAACTCAATTCCACAGCATAAATAGCTGTCAGCAGCAGTGTTGTATGCTAAATATCTCATTACAAAATGCTAGAAAACTAGAGAATTACTGACAATTAAGGGTTGGTACACACAAGTGGCCAAAATTGCAGTTTACGAAAGAATGATAATTGCTCAAGAAGATAGAATTGATGCATATAATTGGATTTGGTTATTTTACTTATCATGCATTTGCATTACCTCAAATGGATGAATGCAGTTGCTGTATGAATTAACAGACATGATCTTGTACCCAGCTTTCCTTTCCACACCATTGCCCCATAACCTTCAGCTTCAACTACACTAGGGGCTTTTACTTTCTACTTTCACTCTTCTATCGGTGCTTTTTCTTTTCTTTTTGCACTTTGGGATAGCACTGGCAAAAGAGACCGTAAATTTCCAAAGCAAGAGAATTATAAATACTTCCACTAACACACACAGAAGGAACAAAGGTTGATTGTATTTAATTACTGACCAGTGGCAAAACCAAATCTCAAAGTATAGTGTGACGACCACAGGTAGGGGATTAACATTTGTATATTTATTCCTTTAGGAGTGTCATCAATTAACTGTTGCTTTCCTTGTTCCCATTGAAAGCATCGCTGTTCATAACATTCACCCTGGTGAGAAGACCCATGGTTTTAAAGAAGAAACAAAATGAGGGATGGCAAATTTAAGGGTGCCGGAGACAGCATACTTCAGAGATATAACAAAACAAAAATTGGAGAAGGCCCAGGTTGTCAGGACAAGATGATGATTGATCTTTCAAAAAAGTTGATCCTCATGGGTTTTTCCTTGCTACTAGTTTCTACCAAGATGAAAATATTTCAGTGTTAGCACCGTTGGGAAATAGAGAATCCTTACTCATACTTGCCAATTTGCATAACCGGTTTCATGCAATTAGATCAGTTCTATCACATTTCTGAGATTTCCAAAATATTATCCTGTTGTATCTAGATGATTTTGAACATTTGGAAAACAACTGACATTTGGATGGGTTAGGTGAATTGACTCTACCCCTAAGAACCTTGGAATTATCTATGCAAGTAACAACTTATTTAGAAGTATCTTCTGCATACCTGAAACCTTGAAGTCTTTTTACCTGTAAATTCTCATTAAAATTTGAACTTTCATAGAAAGGATAAAATCTTACTCCCTTAGAAGCGCACTTGCAAAGATAGACACGAGAAAGATGCTGCTCAGGAGGAGGAAAGAACGCGAGACATAGATGGTGTGGGAGATTGTTGATTTGAGCTTTGGAATAGTGTAAGTGGATTACAGAGACTCATCCTCCGCTAATACCCATTTCTATGTTCTAAGCCCTAGCTTCCAAGTGAAAGGTACATCCTCCTCCAGACTGTGGATCAAGACTCCATCCTCATGGTTCCCCATCACAAACCTTACCTTTCAATTATTCTATTACAACAGCACAGCATTCTTCTCGCCTGGAAATAAAAGAAAATCATTTTTAATGACAAGTGCTTTTGCCCCTTCATCTCAAGATTCTATGAACACAGATAATGACCACTTAAGTCATTTATTATTTTTAAGATTATACCCAAAGATGGTGTTGTGCTTCTATTTTTCTATCAAGTATGTATTTTGTTGTATTCATTTTGTAATTTAAATATAGTTGAAGTGGGGCACCTGGGTGGCTCAGTTGGTTGGGTGGCCAACTTTGGCTCAGGTCATGATCTCGCAGTCCATGAGTTCGAGCCCTGCGTCGGGCTCTGTGCTGACGGCTCAGAGCCTGGAGCCTGTTTCGGATTCTGTGTCTCCCTCTCTCTGACCCTCCCCCATTCATGCTCTGTCTCTCTCTGTCTCAAAAATAAATAAACGTTAAAAAAATTTTTAAAAAAATTAAAAATAAATAAATATAGTTGAAGTAATTCTTAAGATCATCAAAAGATAGCTCAGAGGAACAAAGATGAATAATATAAAATTCTCATTCTATTTGGCAGAGCACAACCAAGATAAGTTGCACAGGTAGAGAAAACAGAGATCACTCAAGATTTATCCTGGAAAATTCAAACTAGGTGAATATTCAAAAGGAAAAGATGCAACAGTTGGTTAAAACTGAAAAACTTCCCGTATTTATTTGATTTTCCTGGGCATCACAAGTTGGGCTATTTAAGTAGAGATTCGGTGTTCACAAGCTAGAGAATCCTCTTTCTTCCTATCATTTAAAGAACATAATTAAAACGCCATCACAAATTTAGCAAAACTACAAAAAAAAAGTTAAAAACGAAAAAATAAATAAATAATACCTTTGAGAAGAGGAATTGAACCATCGTGAACACACAAAGAACGAAATGTAGCTTGAATGGATGAAAACTGAGGGAAGGTAAGGCCAGTCAACCAGTTTGGGAACAGAACACAGAAGAAATGGAGCAATTGAATGAAATTGTGGGAGGAAATACTTGGGCTGTGTATTAAGAAGTATTTTTTAACACTGATGGTGGTTTGGACTCTGGAAAAGTCACCCTTTCAAAGGAAATGGTGAAACCGTTTTTTCTTACTTCATTTAAACTGGATTGTATCAAGCTTTCCCTCAAGGGGTATGAGTCTATTTGGACAGACTGTCAGGGGAGGATCCTAATAAGTTGATTTTACTCCTGATTTCTGTGAACCAAAAATTTTAGGTCATCTGGCCACTGATTCTAAAAACAAACTCTTCCCCCTCTGATGCATCAACTCTTTTTGCTCTTCTCCCAACCCTATGATCTACTTCTAAAGGACACAAAGGACATCTAGCACCATTTCATTATTTTCCAGAGTAAAATGAAACAAAAGTATTTGAATGGGGTTCATTTTGGGTTTGCAGCATTCTTGGAATGGAAATTTACATCTATTAAATAAAAACTCGCCATTTGACTCTTGTTAAGAAATGTTTACTACGAATGCTGCAATTCTAAACTAATGCAGAATTTAGTTCTACTCACAAAATTGATCTATTAAACCAATTCCTCAAAATGAACACTATCCAAATGCCATTGTTATTACATAAAATTTGGTAGGAAGCCTAAATTTTAATTCACATACTTAACAAAAGCACATTATTTATATAATTATATTTATAACCAATATACACATATAAAATACATTTATAGTCTGTAAGTACTATCTCTTATTTGCATAATAATGATAATTCTCACATTTGGCAAGCTAAGATATTGTTAATGTACCAGTTGCAAAAACATGATTTATTCCTTTGGGCTTAATAAAATAGACAGTAAGACATTTTTCTATATAGAAAGAAATTTTTTGAGACACGAAAAAAGAAATTTTGTTTGCTTTGGAATGAATTACAAATTTTGTATGTTGAAATAAAGATAGCAAGTAGTATTCCCACATTTACCCTTCCACTTAAATGCCAGTGTTATGGTGTGTGAGAAAGGAGAGGTCTCAAATATGAATGATAGGGGGTTACTTTCTCTCTTCACAGGTAAGACGTGTGATTTCATGGGGTCAGCATTACCAAAAATGACTTAGGACCCCAAGTGAAAGATCACATCTTCTAACCAGACAATAATTGACTGATGTTTAACATCCATTTGTGTTGCTGCTCTGGAAATAGTCTGGAAGCCACTGTCCATAGCTTTTTGTTGACCAGCCTGAACCAAGAACATTTGATCATTCTAGGCAAAGAGCAGGCTTATTGACATAAAATGTTTTTTATAGACCTGAGCACAATGACGCTATGTTGCTGCTCCTTAAAAGGAAATGCACAGTAATCTAGGGGGCTTCTAATCTGTTTACCAGCTATACAGATGAGCCGGATTTATTTAACAGTTATCATCAACCCGACCTATGTTACAATGACAAATAATGTTTCAATGAACAAAAGTAGCATCTTTCTCAGGCTTTTCTTTTCTATGAAAAGAGAAATTTATGTTCCAAGATTCCACTTTTCCCTACTCTTTAAATGTAAATATGTCAGAGATATATTAAAATGGCATCCGATATAGACTACTATTTTTAAAACAAAGTTGTCATTTGACTCCTGGTGAATTGCTCATAAATTCAGGACTGAATAAAGAGATCAGATTACATTAAATGCATTTTGGTATCTATAACTTTCTGCAATGAATTAAAACTGGCTGATCGTGTCTCCAGTGCATTTCATTTTCTGTTGATTCATGTACTGTAATATAACCTTCAAAATTCCCTTATGCCAACAAACTCACTCAGATATGCTGAGTGCAGGAGGAGATTAAAGTGGCTATAAGATTGAAAACTGTATGAAGGCATCAGATAATGCAGTAGAGGTATAATGAAAGTGTAAACAAAGCCGGTAAATGTAGAAATTACTGTTCATATAATCCACTGTTGAATTCAATGGAGAGTTACCTCCCTGCCAAATATATATTAATACCAAACAAATTGGCAAGATCAATACACCAAGCCTGTTTCATTCTTATTAAACTATTTTTCTCTTTGAGACTAAACATAAGTAAGACATGCCATTCTCCTTTGGAAAATGTAATATTTCCCCAATAGAAACTTAGCATGCAGGTATACTCAGACTCCCAGCTCTCGGAAACTCAGATCAGATGATTTTCCTCCACTCCTTAAAATTGAAGTTACTTACAGAAATAACCTTTCATATTTTCCTGGGCAGTAGCTTTTTGTTTCTGCATTGCAGAAGCCAATCCATCCTTTAAAGGCTCTTTAAGCTAGGGGTTGGGGGTGGGGGGAAGCATTATTACTGGGCTAGGAACCTCTATTGTTTCAGTAGTAGCTAGAGCTATGGATGAATGCTTTCAACAGAAGTTAAAAGAGATAATGAGTCTTTAATGATACAAAATCAGAGCCTTGTGTGCCTAGTGAAGCCTGACACACGCTCCAGCTTGCAGCTAGCAAGGAGAGCTTATTTGCTATCTGTTTTATAGGCTAAAAATACCCACAAAGTCCCCTCTTGCAAAATTGTGTATCCCTTAAGATAGGATCAGTGGTATTTGTTAGGTTAAACTGTCCTGAAATGCAAAACAAAATTGGACAAAAAGCTTATGTTCTATCCTTCCTCATGCATCTCTTAAAAGCTCACGGTAAACACATCTCCATCCTCCAAGCAGTATCTTCTATTTTATTCCAGACTTTTTTCAAGAGCAATCTCCTTTTGTGTGCATATTTGATTTTCTTCCTCTCTACCAAAACTACAAAAGGAAACTCCAGCATCACCTGCCTGGGTGCACCTTCTGCTATGCTGACTGGATAGATTACCTGGCACCAATGAGACAGATTTTTGTCCACCAAGTATTAGGAAACTGGTTTGAATTTCAGCTGTGTAAACGTGTTAAGTACCAACAAAAACTTCTGGAGAGCAGTGGGAGAAAAACTCTTTCGTGAACACAAGCCAGGATCCTTGATGTTAAATCAGATTTGCTTCTGAAAGGATTGGCATGTCTGATATGATTAGGAAGCTTCAGTTGTGCTGATTATAAATTAAAATTAAGAAAAACAGATTGATCTGGAAAATAAGAAACATAAGGGCACATTGCTACACTCCACTCTTTGTGACGATGCTTAAAAGTGATGGATATGGGAATTATTTATTGTAGGAATCATAACTAGGTTATTGTGTAAAGATTTGCATGCTATCATCATTGTATTAAGGTGCCAAAATCGGTTACAGAAATGAAGAAAGGAAAACATCAACACAACTTGACTTGGTATATATTCAACATGCATTTTCCTTTCATTTTTTTCAAAAAATATTCAGGAGTGTGAGTGAATTGGGGAGCTGGGGGAAGGTGAGATTAAGTAGGCAGATAACCCATAATCCATTGAAATCAACTAAATTATCCTTCTGGGTGTTTTTTATGAGAGAAATTATTTTATTTTTTTCCTCCCTCCTTCATTTCCCCCATTCCCATTTCTAGCCATTCACCTCCTCTCTTCTAGACCCATTGCTACCAGGGAAAAATAATCATTCAAGTTCCAGAGAAAGAGGTTTTTCAAAGAGTTAAAAGGGCAGAGAGCAGGGGAAAAGAAGGCAACAGTGTATTTTTTTTACCCCAAATTATTATTTTGAGCCATGTTCTTATTGACACAAAGATGCAATAATTGTTGGTCATGTGGGCATAGTTTTAAGAGCTAATTAATTTTATGCTGAAGTTTCTCATCTATTACCTGGCATTAATACAAAGGACAATTCTAAATCAGTGAGTGTATTCTCATAAAATCTTCTATCATCACCAAATAATTAAAGTTTCTCCCTCAAAGAAAACTCTTACTATTAAATTGGAGAATTGTCATAATTATGCCCACCATCCCAGCCCATAACCTTTCTGGGAATACAGAAAATGCCTGGTGAGGACACAGAAACTCTAAGTCTGGAAACAGCTAGAACTTCTTCTTCCCCCACTTTCTCCCTCAGATTCTCTCAAGGATATGGACAATAGATAAGAGCTTGTGAACTGTTGCCTTTTACCAGTACGTAGAGTATATTAGATGCAGTTAGTTTTCTTAAACTCAGTTCATGAATCAAGGCCCACAGATGGCTTCCCCTGAAAAATGTTTTCTTCTGGAAAAGCCTTCTACCTCTACAGATCATAATTTAAAGTTTCTAAAAAAAAAAAAAAAAAAAAAAAAAAAAAAAAAAAAAGCGGGGGGGGGGGGGAATTTCTGATTTCTGAATGCAGTGCTTTACAAAAGCACATCCGGCTCAAGACTGACAGGCCTGCAGCACTGCTTTGCAAAACTAACATGTTGCTACTATCTGAACAACCAAAATCTGGGCACAATCCATACTTAGAAACACTGTCCAGAAATAAAATCTTCAATCAGAGGAATAATTTAATATATCCATTCAAGAAATAGTTACCAAATTCCCATTATATTCATCACCACAACAATTTTTTTAAATTATGACATTCCCTATTCTACATGCTAGGGATATAGCAGCAAGCAAAGCAGACAAAGATCCTTGCCTTACATTCTAGTCTCTAGGTAAGATACCGGAAACACAGAAGATTGGAGAGTTCATGCCTCCATGACACTCAGTCTAATGGAGATTAGAGTCAAAAAGCAAGTAAATACACATAAACTTTTACATACATACATACATAAAGCAGAGAGAGAATGTAAATATACAAAACAATGGCACAGAATATGTGATAGAGACATAGAAGACGCTGTTATGGACAATCTAGATTAGATGGGAAGTTAAGTCCTTTTTGGAGATAGAATGATAAGACTTTGGAATCTTCTTGAAACTTTTCTTATACCTATAACCGACTTTTCAAAAGAAATAACAACTGAAATATAATTCTATCTCATTATTTTTCCAGGGTAAAATGATTCAAGTAAGACTATTTCAAAGGGATGGATAGATTTTCTCAGAATATTTGCAAGGAGCTTTGTTTTTGATCACACACACACACAGGTGAATATATTAAGGTAGCACTGATTCGAACAAAGTAGAGGGTTAAGATGACTGTCTAGAGGATTCCAGAAACAAATACTATTTACTGAAAAATAAGATTAAAATCTTGGAATCAAAAGAGTCATATTATTGGTCAATGTTAATCGCATACTTTAGATAGATTTTCAACTACTTATTTCATGTTTTTCGTTTATATGCAGTATCGCAGGGAATAATTTTACAAACTCAGGTGCCTTGTCAAAGGTGCTGTTTCCAAGTGTTCTGATGATGTTTCTATCTATAATGTTAAATGCTCAATAGTAGCTTGGAAACAAACTAGTTAAAAACTGTTGGAAATAAGATACAGCAATCCATTTAAAAGATACCATGAAATTTAAAGATGAGAAGACAGTTGGGTTGGTCATCCTGCCAGTCTCATTAGACACTTTAATTTTTCATAACATTTATTCCTGAAAGCTTTTTCTACTCTAATCTTACATGACCAAAACATGGGTTCCGATTTCTGACATAGAGTTTCCAACATATCTCTTGAAGAAAGGGGTGTGTCATCAAAAATATTTCACCATTATTATTTTTTCCTAACTTATTACATTTTAAATAATGCAGACATGCAAACAATATAGAAGTTTTATTGATCTATATCATTTCTGACTATTAACGACAAATAGAGTTATAATGCAATATTATAAATAACTGTATATTACCATAATAACAGCAATAAAATTGCTGAAGTTAATTAGCAAAACACTGAAATGCATCCCGCAACTTAATACTGTTGAAGAATGAGATCGTAACTTACAGATTGTATTCAAGAATTCCAGATTTTTTTTCAAGACTTTAAGGCCTGTGTAACACACAATGAAGAAAAGAGGAGGTGCTTTCATTGGATCAGATAGAGAGGCAAATGATCTGATAAAAGGAAAAAAGTATTTTCCCATCAAATTTCATACTAAAATTATTTGCTTTGCTTTCCAATAATTAAATTTGATAATTGCCAACCATTTTACTACTTTTAAGGTGTATAAATCCTACAGTACTCCTGTTTTTGTTCCTGTTTAATTGGCGTTTTAAAAAGCTTACTTACTAAGCGTTTAAAGATTACTGAGTAATATTCTAAGAATATTAGTCCTTCTATGTCTCAAACAATTGCTGCACAAATGAAGCAATTTTTTCTATCATCCAATGCTTTCATTTCATAGTATTAATAAATTTCCAGGTAAATAAGAAGAGTGCGTACGTGCGTAGAGTCAGATTCTTGATTATGAATCAACATCAAAAATATCTTAATAAAGTGTGCATTCAAAAAAAAAACAGACAATATCATTCCCTTACTCTAAAATATGTTGTTTCCTATCATAGGTCAGATGTTTTATTCTGCTCTATGAAAAAGATAAAAATGGACATTCAGCTCTTATTTTTTTTAATTTTTTTAAGGTTTATTTATTTCTGAGACAGAGAGAGACAGAGTATGAACAGGGGAGGGGCAGAGAGAGAGGGAGACACAGAATCTGAAATGGGCTCCAGGCTCTGAGCTGTCAGGACAGAGCCTGATGCGGGGCTCGAACTCACGAACCGTGAGATCATGACCTGAGCCGAAGTCGGACGCTTAACCGACTGAGCCACGCAGGTGCCCCTCAGCTCTTATTTTGAAGAGTCTGTAAGACATTGTAGCATTAAGGATGGAAAGGGCAGTAGTAGCAGCTGTTACAAAGGCCTTGGCAGCAAGGAGTGCTGGATTTTGAGCCCCCACTCTGATACATATTATTTATGTAACTTTTCTTTTGATCCTATGTGTGCCAATTCTTAAAGTTTGACCTAGAGATCCAGGCTAAGTGGACCAGCAAATGAAGTCAGGAGAATCATCATGGGTCAGGAGACCAGGGAAGAGCTGGGAGACGGCTGGTTCTCAGCAATAAAGGGCAAGTTCAGTAAAAGGAAAAAGGATAAATGGAAATTAACCGAGAAATGAATATGTCAGCCTTTGTTTTTTCACTCTGCAGTCTTCACAAATCAACATTTACATGTATCTGAATATTACAGACTTTTAAAAACATAAAGTGACAATATGTTATGAATTTATTCATAAGTTTCCTTTAAATGATTATCCCACTACATCTTTTTTCCTCCCTCCCCCTTAAATCCTAATATCCATGTCCTCTAACTACAGTTGGTTGTCAGCCAGAGATAATGTGCACCATACTCTACTGGAGAAACAACACAAGACATAGAGTTATTTACCATTCTTTAGCATTTCCTTGTTTTGAAGGGGTGCATTATTAAACATTCTAGCACACGTTTTACAGCTGATCTCTATGTAACGAAACATTCTTTATAACGCAAATCTTTTCTGCAGATTTTCCAAAGAATATCCATACCAAAGTTGGATCCAAGACAAAATTCTGATACACACTGGTATCATACCTGGAAGCATCTACTATATAACAAGGCAGCCACTTCCAATGAAAACACTGGCCTTGCCAGAGAGCACTTAATAACACCTATTAAAATTTGTGTGAGAAGTAAATGCCCTAGCTTTCCATTTTCAAGAAAAGAATTTACATGGAACAGATATAATGTTTTAGTCATCCTTGAATACCTATTCTTGGTTACTATTTAAAATTAGTACACAATTTCTATACCAAATCTATTTTCATTTTAAAAGTACATGTACAAACCTTCATCTTCACCTACTAAGTATTCCTGGGAATTTATTTTTAGAGTCTAATCTATCACAACCATAAAAATGACTTTCTGTTTGCTGTTAGTCTCATTCTTTTGCCTTTATTGAACATCTCTTTTATTCAGTTCCTTCCAGGATATTATAACAATAACTGATTGTACATGATGTAAAATAATAATGCACAATTAAGTACCTAGATTCATTTAGGATTATTTTAGTAGCAAGTAGCAAAAACCCAACCAGAACTAGCTATAGCAAAAAAAAAAAAAAAAAAAAAAAAAAAGAAAAAAGAAATATCACTAAGTGGAGGGGAAGCAGGGAAATGTCAATGTAGTCTACTTCTATCTGTTGCTTCTCCTTCTGTGTGTCAATTTTAATCTGTCTTGTTACAAATTAACCATTCCAGGAAGCAGAGACCACACTACTGATGGTCTCCACAATCGTCCTCACAGCTTGCACAGTGCCTGTCTGATATCCTGGGAGAAGGACTGCAATTGATCTAGTTCAAGTTCTGTGTCACTTCTCAGGGCTACTGTTTTCAATAAAAGTAACACATTCCCAGGGTGCCTGGGTGGCTCAGTGGATTAAGCATCTGACTTGGGCTCAGGTCATGTTCTCATCATCCTTGAGTTTGAGCCCCACGTCAGACTCTGTGCTGACAGCCCAAAGCCTGGAGCCTGCTTCAGATTCTGTGTCTCCCTCCCTCTCTGCTCTCTCTCAAAAATAAATACACATTAAAACTTTTTTTTTAAATAAAAGTAATGCATTCCCTAAAGAGGTCTTTTGGAAATTTGTGAGGGTATATTTGATTACCACAATAATGGGGAGTTACTGTTGGCATTTCAGAGGCAGAAGCCAGAGATAATGGATGTTCTACAATACACAGAACAATCCCCCAAAATTAATTTTTCTTTCCTAAATGACATGGTAATATTCTACTATATATTTGTGTAATGATATAAGCCAAAATATAACTTTTTATAAACCAAGTATTTCTGCATAATTTCAAGATATGTTTATAGTTTCAAGGAATCAACATGCTTTGTTTTTTTTTCAGAATTTTACCCAAGATTATTCACTATTTCAGAAATATCACATCAGCAAAATTACTGTGGTATCTGAATTACAAATAGAACTTACACGTATCAGTCTGAATTGATACTGTTTATATTCATAGTGAGAAAAAAACAGTAAATAAAAAATATGACATTAGGAGAAATAAATCTTAACAGTAATTACAATAAGATTAAACAGATTAAACTCACCAATTAAAAAAGATCACCAATTCAGACAGATTAAAAAAAAACAACTAAGATCTAACAATATTTGCCTACAATGGGGCTACTGAAAGTATGTTCTGAAGCATAATATTGGTCTGTAACCTATTTGTTACCATCCTATGACAAAATTAGTGAAGAAATAGAGGCCATTTAAAATGTTTTATAGGGGCGCCTGGGTGGCTCAGTCGGTTAAGCGTCTGACTTCGGCTCAGGTCATGATCTCATGGTCCGTGAGTTCAAGCCCCGCATCGGGCTCTGTGCTGACGGCTCAGAGCCTGGAGCCTGCTTCGGATTCTGTGTCTCCCTCTCTCTCTGACCCTCCCCCGTTCATGCTTTGTCTCTCTCGGTCTCAAAAATAAATAAACATTAAAAAAAATTTAAAATGTTTTATAGAAATTTGACATGGAAATTTCTTGTCTATTGAGTTTAATAGTTAAAAGGTAGTCATGTATTTTGTATGACTTTGTTTTAGTTTCTATTCTAGAAAACCATGTTTACTGCATTTAACAAAAGTACAAGGGAAATAGAATACTAAATTTAGAAAACCTGGTCCTTCACCAGAGCTGTTTTGAGAAGCACTGACAAGGTACACAGTTTAATAATATGAAAAAGTTGACAGCTGAAGGATGGAAATAATGTGTCAGACAAGTGTAAACAAACAGAAAGCTAAGGTAATAATCCTTATTTCTGACAAAAGAGAACTTTAAGCACCCCCCCCCCCAAAAAAAAAACACCACTCCAAATGCAAGAGGTACTACATAGAGAGAAACTAACATGTCTACAACTCACACTATTATCTAAAGATATATAAAGCAAAAACTAACAAATTCACAGGTAAAAGTAGAAAGAAAATTGTTGTTGATTTTAACATATTCTTTTTAAAGAGGCTAAGTCAATCAACACAAGAAATGACAGGTGTTACCAAGGATGTGGAGAAGGGAACCCTCTGGCACTCATGGTGGGGTGCAACCACTCTGGAGAACAGTATGGAGGTTCCTCAAACAATTAAAAATAAAACTGTCCTACAATCCAGTAATTTCACTACTGGCTATTTGTACCCAAAATACAAAAACACTAATTCAAAGGGAAACATGCATTCTTATGTTTATAGCAGCATTTTTTTTTTTTTTACAATAGCAGCCCAAGTGTACATTGATAGATGAATGGATAAAGAGGTGGTATATATACACAATGAAATATTATTCAGCCATAAAAAAAGGATGAAATCTTGCCATTTGCAATGACACGGATGGAGCTAAAGAGTATAATGCTAAGCAAAAGAAGGCAGTCAGAAAATGACAAATCCCATATGATATCACTCATGTGGAATTTAAGAAACAAAACAAACAAGCAAAGGGAACAAAAGAGAAACAACCCAAGAAACAGACTCTTAACTATGAAGAATAAATCAGTGATCAGTGACTAAAGAAGGGAGGTGGTTGGGGGGCTGGGTGAAATAGTTGATGGGGATTAGGAGGGCACTTTTCACGACAGGCACTGGATGATGCGTGAAATTGTTGAATCACTGCATTGTACACCTGAAACTAATATAACACTGTAGGTTAACTATTTTGTAATTTAAAATTTTAAATAAAGTTTCTGTACAGCAAAGGAAACCATGACATGGTTGAATGAATGAATAAATCAATGAATAAATAATCAGCTAATAATGCCAAACCATTATATTTTTAAAAGTATATTCATTTAAAAAAATGTATTCACTTAAACAGAGAATGTATTTTTTCTTTTACAACATATATATATATATACATATATGTGTATATATATATATATACATATATATATATATATGTATATATATATAACATTTATAAAAATCGTTCCTGTATTTAGCCATAAAGGAAGCTTCAATAAATTACAGAGGATGAAATCATGTAGGTCATATTCTCTGAAGACAGTACAATAAATTAACAAAGGACTAGCTAAAATCTCTATATATGCGATACATAAGTAATGTGCTTCTCTGTATTTAAAAGGAAATACAAAAGAAATAATAAAATATTTAAGATTAAACAGTAAAAACTACACAATCCAAAATCTGTGATACATAATGCAGAAAAATTGGAAAGACAAAATAAAATGGATCTAAGCATTCTGATCAAAAAGTTTGAACAATAGGTACAGAAAAAAACTAAAAACGACAAAGGAGAAGGAAACAATAAAGATAAAAGAAAACTCAATAAAATACAGAACAAAAAAAAAGCAATAGAGAATATCATAAAACACAAAGCTGGTACTTAAAATAAGATGAACCTCTTGTAAGACAGATTAAACAAAAAAGAGAGCATGCAAATAAATGAAATTCAAATTATATAAAGAAAACTACTCCAGATTTTAAAAAAGGACTTTTAAAATAATGAAAATATCAAAAAACGTATAGGCTAATATGTTTGAAAGCCAAAGGAAATAAATACACCTCTGAAAAAAAAGTGGTGCAAGATGAAAAATTAGCATAGACCAATAACCTCAAAACCCAGGTTCAGTTAGTTTCTAGGTGAATTCTGTACTTTTCAAGGAATAGATAATACAATTCGCAATGCTACTAAGTAGAAATTATGATTATCTTAATATATGTACAAGGGGAAATAGTCTTGTTGCTAAACTAATAGAAGGTAAATTTCTCAATGTGAAAATAGTTATATATAAAGTGGACTGTGGGGCATTAGTTCCTGTAGGGAATAAACTTCACATTTTTTCCATTAATGGTTTGCCCAGAATCACCTGCATCATCACTTGTTTTTTCTTATAACAAAAACAAGCTCTGTATATTAGTGTGTGTGCGAGTGTGTGTGTAACAAGTGTATCTAATAATACACATTCACATCATATATATGAATATCAATACATAACATGTTTATTAAGATGGTCTTGTGTTCTAATTAGACCAAATTGCTTTCTTATTCATGCTATGCAAGTTGCAGAATTGGCTGGATGCCCTGAAATGCAATTTAGAATGTCATATAAGTTATCATGCTCTGTTCTTGCCCTTATTTACCAAGAAATCCCTTCAAACAAAATTGACAAAATGTGCTCTTGCTATTTCTTTTGAAGCTGTCTTCTTGTCAATAAAGTTTACACATTTAAATGAATACTACTCTGTATAATTTTCAGATTATATTGCACATTTGCAGCTGGAACAGATACTAAAAACTGCTATAAAGTGTGCTCACTTTCTATGCATAACAGCTGCTTTAAGAACTTTGATATCCTACACATTTCCATGGGTTTTTTGTTTGTTTAATGTACATTTTTTTGAGAACTTTGGTGTTGGGGGTAGGGAATTCTTTCTTTGGACTGAGGTTCAGAAAATAATTATAAAATCTGGCACAAAAAGTATTAATTTGTGTTGTTGCTTAGTGAATTAACAGGTGTAATGTTATCAATCTTTAAAGAGATTTAAGTGTGAAAAGCAGTGCCAAAAAAAGAAAATAATTTCAAAACTGCCATGGATACTGACAATGACCACAAAGCTGTTCACAAAATGAGGCTTACAACCTCGATGATGTTAGAAAACAGGTTCAGACCCTCTCTGTGGCACTAAGTTAACTCTACGATCACGGCTAAGTTACTCAATCATCCTAAACCAGTTTTGTTATTTGTGAACAATGGAAAAGATGCCTACTCGATGGAATTCTTTTGAAAATTGAATGTGATAATACATGAGAACACACTGAGTACAATGTAAGTATTTGATGAGTTTAATGAGTTTAAATCTCTACCTAATAAACCTTTTATGTTAGGTGTTATTAAGAAGATAATTGTGTGGCCACAGCTCACCCCACAAGTAAGTGAAGTGTCAGAAGTGGTCATTGAAGGCCGTCTTCAAATTTGAAGTCCTAAAATGACCTCAGGAGACTCAATATGATCACCAAAATCACCCAGAGAATCATTCTGTTGTCAGTGGTTTTGAGGAATTTTTCAAACGCTTCACTGCTATCACTGAGAAACTTAAAGAGAAAAGATTAGCTAGTCGATAATAACAATAATCATATTTTTACTACTGTTTTAAGCTGAGCATCCCTGAATTCACCAGTTTATCCTTTTCTTGGGTATCCAAAGAAAGCAAGTCATGCCCACATCTGTAAAACTGCAGAAAATAAAATATTACAAATATTTCTGGGTTTCTCAAGGGGAGAAATTATATATTATTACTCAAACTAAATTCCTGCTCCTAGTTTTCTCCTCAAGAACCCCTAGTGGTGTCATTCATGCCCCTCTATGCTTCTCATTCTCAAGCCCAAATCAAGGATTCACTTTGCCATGAAATGAAAATGAAGATTGAATTCACTCATAATTCATGCACATGAAAAATGTCTTCCAAGATTCTGCTGGTGCAAAGAATACAACAGTGAACAAGACTGGCCGTGCCTGACCTCCTGGTGTGTATATTCAATGGGAGAGGCTGATATCAAAGAAAGAATTACATGATAATTTAATAACTTATTACAGATGCAATATTGCCCCCCAAAATATATACAAGTTTCTGTAAAAGTATATATCAGGTAGACATAGTCTAATGTAGAAGTTATTGAATGAGGGAGGCATCATCAATGAGGCCATACAGAGGTAGGACCAGATCAGGGAATAACATTGGTCTGTGTCCTAAAAGAAATGACAAGCAACTTACGATTGTTCAGGTTGGAGAATGACATCTTAAATGTTCCAAAATATCACTCAGTATGTATAAGATACCTAGAATTCTAATTACACAAATTTAATGGTATACACTCAATTGGAAAAACATCCTTCAAATTACGGCATCGCATATTTGGTACACACAGACACAAGGTACTTTTGCTCTTTCAAAGAGATCTTGCATGTGAGAGGCACAGCTTAGTTCTCTGCTGTTAGAGAAGCCTGCTAAAAGAGAGAACTATGAATATTGAGAAAGTGACAGATCAGTCAAAAACATTAGAAATTATTTCAGTGGATCCAAGAGTTCCATCAGGAACTTGTGGTTTCAATTCTGCCATGGAAAAAAGCTTGGGGGTCTTCATTCTGTCCTTATGACAAGAAAAAGCTGGACAAATGAAAATCAGGAGTATTTCTCAGACCCACCAGAGAACTAAGGTCTTGTGGCAAACAGCCACACCAAAATCTGAAGGCACATCCAAATCATCACAGCTGAAGTCTGCTTGCCTAGAAAGCAGAAGCTGGTTGTGCCATAAACTGCTAGGAACTTAAATGACAATTTCGGCCAATTGCCAGAGACTGGGTCTGAGGCTACTATGAAAGTGAGAAACTTGTAGGAGCCACAGTTTTAGGGAAGCTCCCACACTTTTGTTTCCTTTGCTGCCAGAAACCCTATCAGGTTCTCATGGTAGAGTTCTGAGAAAGATTCCCTCTTGGCTTTGGCAAGGAGAAGAGAAGAGAGATCATTGAGGAATACATCCAGAGCATTCTCCAGAAGCCTTCCCCATAACAAAAACCCACTTTCCAGAAGAGAAGACTTTGGTGGAGCCTTTTTTTGGATGGAGGAAGGGAATTCTTCCCACTCTAGCCTTCCCATATCACCCACTGATACAGCCAGGGAAGAGAATAGGGGGGCAGAGGATAAAAGCTATCCTAGTGGAGAAATACTTGTGAGGGCCATGGCCTTGGGACACAGGCCCACTAACTGATTGAAAGATAATTGGCAGAATATAGAATATTCCCTCTCCCCCACAATTCACAACCACAGAGATAAAATAACAGATTACAACTCAAAAAGCTGCAAGACACATACTCTCTCTGAGGAGGAGAACTTAGGGAAGCCCTAAGTCACATGGAAACACACAAAGAAGGACAGAAAAGGAATCTGAAGCCTTTGACCCCACAAAAAACATTAACGTGACCCAAGTCCTAGTCAGATTAACATAAATCCTACACTAAAGGCTTATTTCAGTTCCTGACTCCTGACTCAACATGTCAGACTTCCCACAAAAAATGAAAAGGTATGTCAAAAGACAAGAGAAAACAGTCCGAAGAGGAAAAAGTATTAGAGTCAGACTCCAATATGACTCTGATAATTGCAATCACATTTTTTTAATTTTTTTTTAACGTTTTATTTATTTTTGAGACAGAGAGTATGAACGGGGGAGGGGCAGAGAGAGAGGGAGACACAGAATCGGAAGCAGGCTCCAGGCTCTGAGCCATCAGCCCAGAGCCGGACGCGGGGCTCGAACTCACGGACCACGAGATCGTGACCTGAGCTGAAGTCGGCCGCTTAACCGACTGAGCCACCCAAGCGCTCCTTTTTTGTTTAATATGAAATTTATTGTCAAATTGGTTTCCATACAACACCCAGCGCTCATCCCAACAGGTGCCCTCCTCAATACCCATTTAATATGTGCAGTGCTCTAATGGAAAATGTAGACAACATGAAAAAAGAGATAAGCAATATAAGCAGGGATATGGAAACACTAAGAAATAAAAAAAATTTAGAAATAAAAAGATGTAGTAAAGAAAGCCTTCAATGGGTTCTTCAGTAGACACGACAGAGCTGAGGAAAGAATCAGAGAGCATGAAGAGAGATTGATAGACATTTTCCAAACTAAAATGCAAAGAGAAAAAGAGAACAGCAGGCATCAGGGAGGAGAACGGACATGTAAGATTTGTGAGACAGCTTCAAAAAGTGTGGCATTTGCATAATTGGGGCACAAGAAAGAAATAAAAAAGATAATAAGCAAAAGTATTTTAAGTAATAGTGGCTAAGGACTTTCCAAAACAAATCATAGACACAAAAGCACAGATCCAGGAAGCTCAGAGAACACAAAGCAGGATATATACAAAACACACACACACACACACACACACACACACACACACACACAGAGAGAGAGAGAGAGAGAGAGGTATGTAATATTCTAATTACTGAAAACCAAGACAAAGGAAAAATCTCAAAAGAAGTTGAGGGCCAGTAAGAAGAAGCACCTGAACTAGAGGAACAAGAATAATAACTACAGTGGACTTGTACAATATGCAAAAGTTAATTACTTTCCTATATACTAGCAATAAACAACTCAATTTTGAAATTAAAAGCCCAATACCATTCACAATAGTACCAGAAATTAAAGTACACAGATATAAGTCTAAAAATATATATGGGTCGGCATCCAGAATACTACAAACCACTAAAGAAATTTTAAAAATCTAAATAAATGGGGAGATATTCCAAGTTTACATTAGAAGACTCTAACAAGATATTCATCTTCTCCACTTGACCCCTATATTTAACACAATCCCAATCAAAATCACACAAAAAGACACAACAAGCAAATTCTAAAGTTTATACAGAAAGGTAAAAGAGCAAGAATAGACAACATAACACTGAGGAAGGAGGACAAATTTGGAAGACTGACATTCCAAAACTTCCAAGTTTGCTCTAAGCTGTTGTAATCAAGAGAGTGTGGTACTCTTGAACAAAAGTAGACACATAGATCAATGGAACAGAATAGAGAGACTAGATGTGGGTCCACGCAAATACATTCATCCAATCTTTGTTTGATAAAGAAGCAAGGACAGTTTGATGGAGAAAGGAAAGTCTTTACAAGAAATGGTATTGGAATAACAGAACTTTCGTATATCAAAAAACAAAAACAAAAATATAGAAACAATTAAGGATCGAACGTTTGTATCCCTTCATCAATAAAACCATTCTAAATAAAATGTTCATTACAAAAAAGAGAGAGTTCAATGACATGGCCATGAGTGCCCAGGGGTACAGAAGCAGCAGCTTTGGCAGGAAATGCCCAATGATGTTGACACTAGCAACTGGTCATGGGATCCTGACTGTACCTTAACCTTGACTATTCCTCCAGCCATTCAGTTGATTCTGATATCTGTAAAGTTTCTTCCTAAGTTTATCAGGACCAGTTTTTGTTGCTTGCAAAAAATAAAAATCTTGACTACTAATGAAATTGGTAACAGAATGGGATTCAGACAAGAGCATTTCAAGGAAATGGAGAGAAACATGGGTTGGAATGCAAGTTAAACACAGTTAAAGTCCAGTATTCCTTGGAGACTCATTACTCGCTTTTTCTGAAGTGGTGATCTCTTAAGAGGAAATCTGTTTTTTTACATGCCCTACTGCCCCCAGCCACCACACACATGCATCCCTCCTTTACCATCTTCCAAACAAAAATTTGCAATCCAGCAGTTCTCACAGAGAAATCAGAAAATAAAACCAAAAAAGGCTGTACCCCAAGTGAATTTTGGAGCTTTGCTACTTTATTTTGAGACATTTGATATTTGGAGATATCTGATGTTTGAGAGTCTATGTGGGAATAGATTCAGACTGTAATAGGAGGAGGAAACACATTTTGAACTGATATTACTTTATGAAATAAATTTGCTTATTTGAGTAACTGGAAGTAGATATTAATTGATTACCTAGTCAGTGTAGCTAAATTATAAGACAGATTCACTGCAAATTAGGATGAAATGCCCTAAGTCTCTTGACTTAAAATAGAAGATAAAATCCTAAGTATTAGGGAGATAAAAATATTGGAGTAGATTTATCATGTGTCATATACCTTACAACAAACTAATTATATCGTCTAAGAGGACCTAGAAGACTCTCAAACCAGTATTAAACAGAAACAGAAGCCAAGTGATCTTCTGGAGTGCCTTGAGGTATTTCTAGATGTGGGTTAAAGTAAATGAAAGACTACTGAAGCTATATTGTCTAAAAAGTGTCTATTTAAGATTTAATTAACAAATAAAATTCGGTTTCTCCACCTCATTAGTCTTATTTCAAACATTCAATAGCTACATGTGGCCAGTAGCCACCGTACTGGAAAGTGCAGATGTAGAACACTTCTCTCATCACGTCACAAAGAAGCAGTGCCATCAAAAGCTATAGTTCTTCAGGAACAAAGATGGTGGACACCCACCTGGACAAAAAGTACCAATTAGATGAGGTATTGGCTGAAAGCAAAGAAAACATGAAAAGTGGAAGAAAGGCATCAATACTACTTAAGTGCTCATCAACAAATCTAAAAACAAGGACTGTGGCCTCTACACAAATTTCTTTTCTTGGTATTCATGTGTGCAGTTACTGAAGCCATTTCCTTTTTCCTTCATTATTAAAGATAATACATTGCTTGTTAAACATAGTTTAATCATGAGGTATATAATATTAAGATTGTGAAAAGATTCAAAGAGATAATATTCTTAGACTTGAGGTGTGGTAGAGTCAATTCTAAGATTTTGTTTGCTATTCTTTTAGGGAGGGAATAAATACATTTTGTGATTGCACAGAAATGATGTCATTGCTCCTGAAGCTTTTATCTTTAACATAAGAAAATTTGGAAGGGAAATGGTACATGAGAATGTTAGATAGCAAAAGAGATAGGAAAAGACATTTGTTTCTTAACTGCTTATAATTTAAAACTCCTTTTTATTCACAACGCATTCCAAAATAAATGGGAGCAAAGACCTATTACAGAAGTGCAAAGCAGTTAGATATTCCTTATTCCAGCTAGTCAGGGAAATCTTTTGAGGAAAAATTAACATTATGAGGATTGTTATAATTCATTTTTTGCTTAATAAACTGGAATTTTTGCGTTGTTTGCCCCTGTAACACTGAGTAGTTCAGCCTCCCAAATAAATACTTCTCCCATAGAAGTTTGTGACAACCAAGAGTTTCTTACTCAATATCAAAAACTGTCCAGTGCTCTCAATATGTTTCCAGATATTAGTTCATGTAATTTTATAAAAAGGATACCACACAGCTGTGTATGGATAAAAATAACACAGCAAAACCAAAAGCAGAAAACAATCTGTTTTAATTATAAAATATTGGGAATTACGACTCGAAGAATAAGAAGGGCTTGCAAGGAAATTCTTCCTTCTTTGTCTTTACTAACCCTTTGTGGACACTAATAACGGACTCTAGAGAAGAGAAAACGATACACAGTCATTTAAAAGAGTGTACTTGGCAGACAAATTATAAACCCAGAAGAGAGCACAGTAGAGCAAAAGCCAACAGGTTCAGGCGGGTCCAAAGCTCCATATACCACACAGGTAGTTCAATGTTGAGTATAATTATGTCCAGTCTTTTCTTTGGAAACCATATGAATCTAAGTTTATGTAAACCCAAATCTATTTGAATCTAAAGCTATTGCAATATAGCAAAACACATGACAAATAAGCTTTAAGAAGCACTGTGCTTGGATTATGATATTGTGTGTTTCTAACCCACTGGCTTGGGGTTCTAACCCATTATGCTGGATTCACCTGGGTAGTTCTTCTGGTCTAGGTTTGCCTCACTAACATGGCTGATGGGACAATGTTGGTGACTGAGCTATGTGGATCTCATCATCCAGCAGCTTATTCCAGGTGTACTCTCTTGGTATAGGCAGAGGAGTGAAAGAGAGAACAGATATTTGTGTATATGTATACATATTTATGTATATATATGTATATGTGTACATATGTACACATTTACATGTGTGTATATATGTGTATACACACGTATATATAAGACTTCTAGAGGCTTAGACTCAGAACAGGCATGCTATTAGTTCTATTGTATTCTACTGAAAACAAAAATTACAGCTTAACAAGGCCAGTCCAGTTTCAAGGGGTCCCTACCTCTTGATGAGTGAATATACAGGGTCATCTGGACATTCGGGGTCACTTTTGTACTTAATGTTACTGTATACTTACAATCCGATCAAAATTTTACAAGGAATGGAGGTAGGTTTAGGCCTATAAAGCAAAATTTTGCAAAACTTTAGCTTGCATTAACACAGCATTATATGGACACATAGTATAGGGGATACCAAAGATAGGAAAACTACAGTAAGGCCACTAAATGTAATTGGTAACAAAGTTCACATCCTTTTCATCTGAATACAAACAAGTAATTGGTGAAATGAGATTGCTAACATAATGAAAAGTTTTTGTACTTCAACAGTGAAGTAATACATTGAGCAAAAGTGAAAGGAGTTCTGGGGCACCTGGGTGGCTTAGTCAGTTAAGCATCCAACTTTGGCTCAGGTCATGATCTCACGGTTCATGAGTTTGAGTCCCACATGGGGCTCTGTGCTGAAAGCTCAGAGCCTGGAGCCCACCTCAGATTCTGTGTCTCCTCTCTCTCTCTCTCTCTCTCTCTCTCTCTCTCTGCTCTTCCTCTGCTAGCGCTCTCTCTCTCTCTCTTGCTCAAAAATAAACATTAAACATTTTTTTTAAAAAAGTGAAGTAGTTCATTGTGCTTGATTAACTAGCAAACTCCCATTAGAAGTAAATACTACATTGAGACTAAAAAGAGAAATCTATTAGCCCTCAAACAAAAACCTACAATCTATAATATCAGAGAAAGAAAAAGGGAGGGATATCTGGTCCTCAGCGGGGTATTTTTTTATTTTATTTTATTTTGCTTGTACAAGATTTTTAAGGAAACAATCTCATTATAAATTGTTCTGTATTAAAAAAAAAATATCGAGGCATCACAAAAGAATACATAGACCTAAAAAAAATCTTAATATACAAAATTGTAACAAGATAAACATGGATTTTTTGTTTGTTTTTGGCTACGTGGACATTGCTATACTACTTTGAAGGCGAAAAGAAATTCCTCATCCAGAGTCCAAAATGATAGGTAAACCCTAAAAACACAGAATGAAAATAGAAGTGATGGATTATCATTTGGTCACCCTTTACATCGCCTACAATGTGCCTGCACAGTTGGATGATGGTTATAAGCATTTGAGTTTCTAGATTTCTTTTTCAATCAATTCTACTATCTGATTTTCAAAGGAAATAGCCAAAGATGAATCTTTTCTTGATGCAAAGGCCAGGATAACTGGCAAATAAATAAGTTCTTTTATTTTTATGAGGAGTTGAAGCAATACATCAGGACCAAGGGTAGAATGCAAATCTAGTTGTTGGGCCCAAGCAAGAAGCAAAACGTTAACACTCAGAACTTTGGTTCTCTGTTTTTAAGTGGAAAATGTTCTGAAGTAAGAATCCTGATAAATGTCAGTCGAGTTTCCATTGCATAAATTCTACGATATCTTACTATTTGATAACTTAAATGGTGCAGCATATATTACCACCAAAATCTGGAAAATAAGGAACAATAATGTTACATAATGCTTGTGATGTTATGTTTCAAAGAAGATTTATGTTTCACTCTCTTTGTTTTAAATTTTATTTTCATACTTCAAGGGGCAAGAGTATTGATTATCTGAGCTGAAATACTTTTTCACAGATGAGGCATACAACACTGACCAGCAATCTTCAGAAAATAATACCTTTCATCCTGGAATGATTCAATGCCTGAAGTGTTGATAATAAAAGCCCGGTTCATGCTCATGAGTGAAGCATCCACCAGTGTCTATTCTCACTTTCAAAATCACCCACTGGGGTTTATGGATGGCAAAGACATAAATGAGAAACTTGCTCTCAGAGGCCTGATGGGTTTGTCATGAAGCTTTTCTATATAAATAAAAGAGACACCGAGAATGGAAATTACATTATTTTTAGTGCTGTGTTAAAGGGAAAGGTCAAGTTAACCCCTTAAGAATTCAACGAGCAACATGATGTACTATGTGTCCAGCAAAGCAATCCCCGAATGGCCCTTATGGACATCTGGTGTAAATCATCCATCTTTTTGCCCCATTAAAATCAGTGGCACCTCATTAAAACAGTTCAGCAGCTGAGCGCACACATTATTTGGTTTTCAAGGAGTTAACGGAAACAGCTATAGGGATCGGGAAGGTTTTTGTCTTCAGGTGTTCATAGTCACCCAGACAAAGCAGCCAGTTGAAGCATTTCAAGAAGATCTACTTTCCCTGTCAAGGTGAGAAAGGTATAGCCATTTTTGAAATGGGATTTAAAAAAAAAAAAATCATCTCTATCTCCTGCAGCCCCTCACATTGCTAGCAATTACATCTTTTGGGGTCTGATAATTCTCTGGTCAGTAACAGTGCTGTCATATGTACTTTAACCCTGACCCAAAAGAATTAGTGAGTTTCTAAGAGGATATTTCAACCAAACGAGATGAGCATTTTGAAGTGTTACACTGTGGTGACCCCAATCACTCAGCCTTCGAGACAGGGAAGTTTGCTGGCTTGAAAACAAGGACCTGCACACTTTCTTCAGCCGAACACAGTGACTTCGAGGCACAATTGGGTCGTATCATTCAATGCTACTCTGAATCTTCCTTTTCTCCTGTTCACTATTTTCCACCATATTTCTTTCCATTCTTTGGCTCAGAATCTTTAAAATCATGACTGTTGTGGTCTTAGAAAATGCAACATTTCAAGTAACTAGATCAGCTTTTTGCAAAGGACCTTTAAAGAGCACCTTTATTTGAACAGGAACAAAGATACTGGGAAAAAAGTTACACAGAACCATGCGTTGCTAAAAGCTCCCACACATCTTTTATTCTCCCAAGGTAAGCCATATCATATTCGGTTATAAACCCCCAGCTGCTACTGTATAGAATAAATTTTTGTTTCATTTCTGTTACACTCTCACTGACTTTGAAGTGTTCTACCTTTAAAAATAGTTCATGTAAATCAACAAAACTAAAAGGCAACCTACAGAGTGGGAGAAGATACTTGCAAATGACATACTTGATAAAGGATTAGTATCCAAAATCCATAAAAAACAAAACAAAACAACTTTGCAAACTCGGCACCCAAAAAACAAATCATCCAGTGAAGAAATGGGCAGAAGACGTGACTAGACACTTTTCCAAAGAAGACATCCAGATGGCTAACAGACACATGAAAAGATACTCAACGTCACTCATCAGGGAAAGCACATCAAAGCCATCATACAAATCAAAGCCATGATGAGATACCCCTCTCACCTGTCAGAATGGCTAAAATTAACCACACAAGAAACAACAGGTGTTGGTGAGGATGTGGAGAAAGGGGAACACTTTTGCACTGTTGGTGGGAGTGCAAACTGGTGCAGCCACTCTGGAAAAGAGTGTGGAGTTGCCTCACAAGTTAAAAATCGAAATACCATATGATCCAATAATTGCACTACTAGGTATTTGCCCAAAGGATACAAAGATACAGATTCGAAGAGGTACATGCAGCCCAATGTTGATAAGAGCACTATTAACAATAGCCAGCTCTGGAGAGAGCCCAAATGTCCATTGACTGATGAGATAAAGATGACGTGGTATATACAATGGAATATTACTCAGCCATCAAAAAGAATGAAATCTTACCATTTGCAATGCCATGGATGGAGCTAGACTCTATCATGCTAAGTGAAATTAATTCAGTCAGAGACAGACAAATACCATATGATTTCACTCCTATGTGGAATTTAAGAAACAAAACAAATGGACAAATGCGATGGGAGCTGGAGAAGGAGAGAGAGAGAAACTATGAGAGACTCTTAAAGACAGAGAAAAAACTGAGGGTTGATGAAGGGAGGTGGGTGGGGGATGGGCTAGATGGGTGATGGGTACTAAAGAGCACTGGGTGTTGTATGTAAGTGATGAAGCACTGACTTCGATTGCAATCAATATTGTACCGTATTTTAACTAATTAAAATTTAAATTAAAATTTGCAAGAAAAAATAGTTAATATAAACAATAAATCAGTAAAAATACATAAAACATCTGTTCAACTAAAATGGATCACCAGTCTAGTTATTCCTGCAGCTCCATGTAAATATGCCCGTAATTCAAACTTCTCACAGCTTTTAAGAGAACAAAAATCTTGATGCACCCTGCAAAAACTCTACCCCATATCTACACATTTATGTATGGGACACATCTTACAGCTAGCATTTTGTATCTACCATACTAACAAATTTCTAATAGTAACATTGATGTTTTTTGACTGCAAGAATTTACAATCATTATTTATATTATAATAAATTTATATTTATTATAAATTAGTATGTATCATCTGGAAGGCACATAAATGTACCAGTAGCTTAAAAACAGGTGAAACACATGGATCTGAGAAGTCAATTTAATGAATCTTTCCTACTGAAAATATTTAAAAACATTTCTTAAGCCTTCACTACAAGGCTCATTACAACACTGTTTACAATAATGAAAAGAGTTATAATTTGATTGTCTAAGGTAGGAAACTGGTTAAATAAATTATGGTATATCCATACAATAGATTACTATGAAACTATTAAAATGAAATAAATAGACTACATGTATATATTACATGAATAATATGATGCTTGTAGACTTTAGAATTATAAATACAATGTATGTTTTTCTCTATTTCTAAATTTTCAATTATTAATAGGTATCCTATGAGCATCTTACAAAGTTTCAGAAAATCTAACCAAAACTAGCTTATATGAAGTAATATAGTGAACAAGATTAACATTTGTCAATGTGCTTGAATAATTAGCAAACTCACATTAAAAGTAATGTATCTATTTTACCTTTTCCTTTCTATGTTCTGCTTTTGTGCTGTTAATTCTTTCCTCGGGCATCTTCTTTCCTGGTAATCCCAAGGTGGCTCTGGCAACTCTCAAGTTTCTAGACCTCTTCCTTCAAGTCCAAAAGGGAAAATGGCATCCAAGCCCCAGAATTCCAAGCAAAAGTCTTGAGACTCCAACAAGACTTACAGGTTTTCAAGTTCCCAGCCCAAACCCATTCCCCCTTAAAAGATGTAATTTAATGCTGATTGGCTTAAACCATTCGAGGTCATCTCCAGCAGCTGAGTGTGGTATCAGTCTCATGCAAGCCAGTTAGCTGAAATCAGGAAGGAGGGCAATTTATTTTCTAAAAGATATTCAAGGGCATCTTGCAGAAGAAGTGAAAAGGATCCTGGAAGGAAAGAAAACATAAACATCCACTGTACACGCACACGATATTTGTAATATTAGAAAAATAAAAGTTACTATGTTAAAATGTGTATTTTTCTGTCTCGCTGTACCATCTGGATATGAAGGACATAAAGCAATTTCCCACTCCAACAACGAAGCCAGCCTCCTGGAGCCAGCTATCAATAAAACAGTGGAGTCATTACAATAACTCAGTTATTTGCACTTTATGCATCTCTCCACCTTTCACGGTTTAATCTCTCCCCAAAGCTTGCTGCCGGGGTCTGCTCCTCAGCCATCCCCCATACAAATAGTGCCTCTTGTCTTTGAGCTCCCTATTCATGCAACCCTGATCAACAGTCTCCAGGGCTTTCCAATTATCCCTGAAAGGACACACAGAGTGAACTCTCCAACTAATAATATTACTAACATCTCTGGCTTATTGGATATATAATTTGTGTCACGTAAAGATTATCTCCAATGCTAATGACAATCTTACCAAGTAGGTGTTATTGTCCAAATTCATAACTGAATGAGGGAAAAGAGACTCAGAAAGTTTAAATTTTCCAAGGTGAAATATTTAGCAAATGGCCAAACCAAGATCTGATCCCAGCTCATTTTAAATTAGCGTGCTATTGTAACCTCTGATGTGTCGTGCCCCCCAGGGAACAAAGTGAACCTCACACACTGACCTAAGACTCCACGAAATGGGACAGAAGTTTTTGTCAAGGTAAAAGGATAAGGAGAACTCCTCCTAATCCGTGTTACCATTTTACCAAGCTAAAATAATGAAGACATTTAAATATTTCTTAAGAAGTCTTTTTCTTTCAGAATCACTTAAATCTATGACCCTATTGCTCTGTTTTAAAGTGTGCCTTTGGGTTTGGCTGTCTCTATAATTATAATTTGCAGCAAATTCATAATGAATACCTACACAAACCACATCTGGCTTCTGAGCTTTTAGTACACTTGAAGAGAGTTCCTTTTTTTCTTTTTCTTTTCTTTTCTTTCTTCTTTTTCTTTTCTTTTTCTTTTTTTTTTTTTTTTTTTTTGGAGGGGAGAGGGATAAAATCATTCCTTGTGTTAAAACACACAGTTTAGGCCCACGATTTAAGGGAGAAAAACTGGAATCAGGATTATAATCACAGTATTAATGAGGTATTCATTGAAAATATATATTCAGAAAATATATATTTATAAAATTACAGATTGGAGCCTAAACTGATATATTACAGATAAGAACATTGGACTCACAGAAATTCAGTGTCTGATCCATAATCATAATTCTTGGAAATACTGCCACCACAATCCAGGTATTCCAAATTGTCAGGTGATTTTTTTTCTATTAAATAACAGATCTAGGTTTCCTTAATAAACCAATAAACCAATTGTTCTAATCGGTTTTTCCCAAAGAAACATTTATTAAAAATCAAAATGCTGCACAGAAAATTTTCACCAAAAAATTTAAGGAATATGAATTTTACTTCTCATTTAGTCCTTTTATTATAACATCATTAAACACTAATAAAAATTCCATATATAGCTCTACAATCCTATGACAGTGCCTCATTGTTTCTTTTCATCGAACTATTTGGCTTTGTGCAAGCCTAGTATATTTTTGAAAGCTCAGGTAATTCAATAAATGTTTCAAAAAAACCCAACTTACTTCAGGATTCAAAAATCTTCCTTTAATTGTTAATCCATTATTTCCTTTAGTTGTTGAAGTCTTAGAATATCTCCTTTTTAGAATCTCCTGATTTTTCTTTAAAGAGGCAAAAATAGTATTTGGTCTTGCAAACTTCATCTTCTATTTCTGGGAGCATCTGCATATTACAAAGCTCTTGCCCCAAACTGGCACATTGTGAAATTGCCTAGTCTCTTAGTTTCCAAATAGAGTAAAGTCTTAGGTAGGTAAGACATATAGCTGACTCTGTAGGTAATTTTTCTGAGAAAAAAAAAATTAGAACCACTTATGTTTGCTTATTTATGATTTTTTTAAAAAGTTGAATAAAGATACATGACCGAAGTATCCAAAGGAGAAGCAACATTCAGAACAGAAGTGTGTAACTTCCCCTTCCCTTCTTCCCTAGATCAGAAAACAAATGAATGTAAATTCTGGTCCTCGCCGTGGATTTCAGATTAAAGACACATGACACAACAGTTGGCTTTAAATCCAAGGGGTCAGAATGGAAAGTGTAACTTTTAAGTAATTCATCTTTTAGGATTGGTATCAGACTACTGTTATACTAGAGAAGACACATGCAGAAAACCTGTGGTCTCTCCCATAAGGGCTTTGATGTGGATTCTTCTTTTTTCCTTTTCATAAAAATGTAACTTGAAAGAAGAGAATAGCTCTACCTCTGAAAAATGATCCTGCTCTATTAAGAAGCAGACAAGGCAATAAGTTTAAAACAAAATTTAGGTGAGAGGGGGAGAAACAGCTGTAGGAATTAACCTAAAGTTCAGTAAACCTTGCCAAGACATGTGACAGTGCTTAACTTGCCCAGAGTGGGGACTCTCCTTAGAGACCTCTCCAAACATTATCAAATGCATTCCCTTTGAACGAGGCCAACTCCTGATAATAATACAAGCGAATCAAACTCAGGCATCTCCCCATAATGGGATTCAGATTCCTCACAAACTTGGGAGTGTTGAAGGTTTAATTACCCAGTAAAACAAGAAAAATGCATTATACAGTAGAGATAAATGAATAGGAACACCAGGGAAACATGTTTCTCCATAAGTCATTTGGTCACATGATTTCTTCCCCATTTCCTTTCCCTATTATTATAGCCATTTTATTACACTGCTCCTAAAGACAGAGGGCAAAAAGCAAAATACTCATAGCTTCCTTGAAGTACCTCCCAGATTGAATGTAATAGAGCACAAATTCCTGAAATGGCTTAAAGCTTTATAAAGGTTTCTTTTTAGTGTTTGTCAGATAGGAAAAAGCTGGTCACTATCAACCACTATAAAACCAAGTAGGCACCAAAAAAATGGCAAGAAAAACAGTGGATTGAATGTGTTCTTTTCTCTCTCTCTCTCTCAATCTCTCTCTCATTCTTTACTGGAACATTTTTCTTGTGTTTAATTGTTTCTCTTACAAGGCTACATTAATCATTGAAAAGTACCTAAATTATTTAGGTCTTAGGACTCGGTAACAACAGCTAAGAACTAAATTACTCCTTTTCCACACCTCACTCAGGAGTTTATGAACTGTAAGTGAATACAGATGTTTCTTACCTCAGGATGGGGTTGTGTCCCAATAAACCCATTCTAAGTTGAAGATATCCTAAGTCAAAAATGCATTTAATACACCTAGCCTGCCTAATATCATAGCTTAACCTAGCCCACCTTAAATGTGCTCTGGGCACCTACCTTCGTCTGCAGTTAGGCAAAATCATCTGATGCAAGCGCATTTTACAAGAAAGTGTTGAATATGCCCTGTAACTTATTGAATGCGGTACTAACAGTGAAAAACACAAGGGCTGTATGGGCACAGAATGGTCATAAGTGTATCGGCTGTTTACCCTCACGAGTGTGTGACTGGCTGGGAGCAGCAGCTGGCTGTCTCTGCCCAAGACCACCAGAGTGTTGTGCCATGTATCACCAGCCCAGGAAAAAATCCCAAACGCAAAATTTGCAGTCCAGTTTCTACGGAAAGATTCTTGTTTTTGCACCACCAAAAACTCAACAAATCCAAAGCCAAACCATTGTAAATCAGGGACCATCTTTTCTCCCTTGTCATTTTTCACCCTGGACCCAATCCCAGCCTCCTCTCCTCTGTTTCTTTTGATCCTTTCACACTCCATTTTCCGTTTAATGCTTAGTTTTATTTATGAATGTTAGACCAAACTTTGATATAAGGATTTGACATTATGTGATACAGATATAATAATAATGAGGATTGCAAAATTTTTCTTCCAGACTGTTGTGGAGCATTAGAATATGTTATGAAGGACAATCATGATGACACAGATCTCCAAAGTTACACAATATAAAATCAATAATAAGTTTTGGATACAAATGAATATACTAAGAGAAAAGCAAATAGGAAATAGAATTCTGTTGCACTGCTGTATTTATAATTTTCCCCAAAAATATGAAAGAAAAAAATAAAACGCTAAATATTCCCAGGAATAAAATAGCTTTAAAACTGCAAGAATGAACTAACCATATCACTGCTTGTGATTTCTTTAAAGTGGCAAAATGAACAATAAAAATGAGGACCAAAATGTGAGAAAGAGAAAATGCTGGCTATTTTCTGTTACAAAGTAGTAAAAAAGAAAAAACAAACAAACAAACAAACAAAAATCTGAAGCCTGAAAAATACATATAAATATCTTACATGAACACTATTTGTAATAAAAGAAGAAAAAGAAACAAAACCTGAGAGCATATTTTAAATAGAGCAGATTGATACTTATTTGCCTAAAGCTGTCCTAATGAATAAAATCTTAGCATCTTCAGTTCTCCAGAACTATACATCATTTTTATAAGAATTCTCAGGTTCAAATCAAAAAGAAAGTCATCATACGCAGGTGAACCTAAGTTAAGATATGCCTGTAGTTATTCTCACGTTAAGAGTCAGTAACTATAAATTTCCAAACAGCTTACAAGCTCTGAAAACATTTCCAATCCAATTTGTTTTTCCTTATCCGCCCTCCTTTCTGTTTTTCTAAGGTGGTCTTCATCAACATCGCTACAGTGCAGAATGATCTAGCCAAACCGCCCCAACAAAAGAACCTTTATCCTCTGGAAGCTGCCGAATCAGAGCCACTTGACTGTAATTTCAGAAGTAATGACAGGCCTTAGGACTATCATTACGGTACTTTAGGCAAGAAAGTCTAAACTGGGATTTTTGCTTGTGCATGTGTAGTACTGAGCTAATTTACCGTTAGTGCAGTCAGGAACCCTGAACAAGCTGTCTAATGTGCCCACTCCATTTCTGGTTGACTACGAAGTGCAGAGATTAGTACTCATGCCATGTCAGCAAGAGCGACACGAGCTTGACCTTTCTCCAAACAGGAGGGAGACAGCTCTTCCACAGCCTTTTCCTGTATGAGCTCTTTGCAGGGCATTGTAACATATCATTACCAAGACATCACTGCCAAGGGTTGCCATTTTAGAGAAAACATACAAATGGCCCAATAATGGGTTTCTTCATGCGTCAATGGAAGCCGGTAAAAGGAGCTTTGTTTGTGTCCTTATTGTTTGATGTACTGGAACTAGAGTGTCTTTTTGACCTCTGTATTGTCATTCATATCTCTCAAACACAATACAGCCAGGCTACGAATGGAAGAAAAAGTGTTTGTAGAAATCAGCTGTAACCGGGTTGTCTCATCTGGCCAGCTTGGGACCAAATGCTGTCTGTTCACATTGAGCTAAATGGGAACGAGGAGTCCGGATTTATTCTTCCTTCTTCATGTAGAGCTGGCCCAGCTGGCAGTATAGCCTCTCATGCATTGTGTTCTCCTTTGTCAAAGCATATCGGCTTGGACTTCGGTACAAGTGGGGCTAATGATAACACCTCAGCCTCAGGACTGTCTACACAAAGAGCTGGTAGACCAGGAGATGGTGTTGGTTCATGAATTGACTTACATGTAAATAATTTGAAGTAGAAGAGGCCTCTGGCCTGTTTCTCTAAAGGATGTATACCAAAGAAAAGAGAAGGCTGACTGATAAACCCTGTGGTGAGCATGTTTTTTGACTCTGGCATTTATTCCCTCTTTTTTTTTTTTTTTTTTTTTTTTGGCAAGAGCCTAAGTTTGGTTTGGGCGCCTCCCACCTTCCATTCAGTCTAAGTGCTTGGGTGGGGCTCTACCCCTATCTTAGTCCCGAAGTTTGCGCTAAAGGCCTAAGCCAATCTGTGGGTGACATTTCTCTTGTCACAAGACTGCAGAGGAGGAAAAAAAAAAAAAAAGCCCTTAAATGTACACATGCTCCTTGAAGTGCTTACAAATCTAGGGTCTGAACCCAGTTCATTGGTTTTGGTTGGCTATTCATCTATCTGACTGACCTTATCAGAAAGAAGAAACAGGATTTATAATTTTAAGTTTCTGTTTAAACTATCTGCTAAAATTAATAGCTGTCAGAAACCATATAATACATTTTGTTCAACAGAACATGGGCTTATGTATTGCTAATTAGAGTGAATAACAGTCTAGGTTGGGGGTGCCTTTAGAAACCTCGATTGCTACATGTTAGCTCTATGCAAGATATTCAGTTGTATTATTCTGAAAGAATCCTGGGCAGTATCTTGAAGAGATGTTTTGAAATCAAATATGAATGCAATTAATAATATCACGAGTGATACCTTTTATTTTCTTATTTTTATCTAGAAGAAATTAGCCTGCTAAAGATGCCATTTTTGTAACTGAACATATCACTTTTTTCATATTAGAGGGACAATCAAGGCAACTATCACAGTCGTGAGCAGAATGTGAGAAAATTTCATTAATTCATGCTCCCATAAATTAAAAGAGCCTATCATTTCATTCATAACGGGCTGAAATTTTGCTTTGTGTTCTGATTTTTAAAACTCTTTATTGTGAAATAAACACACAAACAGGCCATACAAAGGAAAGAGATACAGCTCAATGATTTTTCATAAACCAAACACCTGTACCCTACATCAAGAATGAATACGTTGCCTGTGCCCTCATTTCCCTTCTCAATCACTACCCCTTCTTTTTCATTATCCTTTTCATAGTCATTATGCTGATTTTATGGAAAATTTTATGGAAATTGCTCTTTTTTACCTTTATGTCTAAGCATGTATCTCTCACACTTATCATTTATTTTTGCCTGTTTTCTTTAACTTTACATAAATAGAATTATACAATATATCTTCTTTTGTGCCTGGATTCTTTCATTCAACATTGTCTTTGTGAGATTCAACGATGTTGTTTCATATAGCTCTCGTTTATTTTTTTGACGTATTCGTGCTTATTGAGTGACATTTTTATTGTTTCTAGTTTTTGTCTATTACTAAACTTTACAATATTGCAAAGAAGATCCCTATAGTTGCCATAAACATTATTATACATGTCTGTGGCAACACAGACTTGCACTATTCTTGAGTATATACCTAAAGGTGGGATTATTGGTAGACGAAGTGGCAAACTGGGGTCTCAAGCCCGTGTCTCTTTAATTCCAAAATCAATGGAATGCATTAAATTTCTAGGATATATCACATTAAAAAATAGAAATAGAGATTAATAGATTATGCTTTGATAAAGTTGTTTTTGGCTGCTGGCTTTATCGAGATAACTCATTATAAATTATAAATAATAATGATAAATAATATCAGTAACTTTCTTCAATATTAGAGAGGCCGGAGATTTAAACATTGAGCAAAACCAGGAAGGTGATTTTCTTAGGTACTGGTATCAGTTATATTAGGGAAATTCTGAGGTTTTCATCCGTCCTGTTCTTAAGACAGGCAGATACAGTGAGCCAATGGCAGTGAGTGTGTGTGATTTTATGTTTCAAGAGATCAATATAACTAAAGTTTTGTAGGTCTCCACTTAAAGTAGTTATGTTCCTTGGCCTCAGGGTCTTGCACATCTGTACTGAACTAGCCACAGGCCAATGAAGAGTGTTATGAATCCCATTTTCATGTAATTTAGGAATTACATGAAGTTTGCTTGGCTCACGAGATAACTAGTCAGTAAATGCAACTGCTACACTGGAACCTAATCTCATAGAACTTTCACCTGCAAGGCCTTGAATCTACCACTTTGGTTTAAATGTTCTGTGTTTTTCAAATAGAATTCACATTGTTACCATTTCATGCATCTCCTAAATGGTTACTTCATCCGTATAAGACACACAAGCTTAAGCTTGCCAAATAAAACATAGGACACTACTAACTCTGAATTTCAGAGAAACAAACAAGTTTTTGGTATATAAGCAATGTTTTTATTTGCCAAATCTGGCAACTCTGCCCAAGTTTAAGGTTCTTCATGCTGATATGTCTTTATAGTCACTATATGCTTTTACTATCTCATCATGACCCATAGAAAACATGAATTAAGAGGTTCTACTCTCCTCACTATTCTTGATCTCCTGGCAACTATAACAGAACTGGCTTTGAATATTGTCTCCTGTGACAACTTTAATATTCATGTTAAAAGGTCTTCAAAAATGATATCCAGAGTTTACTACTATACAAGCCAGATATCAGGTGGGAGCCTCAATGTCTCTGGGATTTTAATGAACTTGACTCAACCATTGCCATCTCTCCACTGTCTCAATGAGACAGGAAATATAAGCTTCTTGCTTATATTTCAACACAGTCCTGAGGACTTGATTTTCATGACTTCCTCTTCTCCTGGGCTCCTATCTCCTTATTTATCAACTCAAACACTGCTTCACAGTGACCCCCAACTCCCCCTTCAAATTTTGCTGAAAAATTTATACACACAAGCTCCTCTATAAGTAAAGTTAGCTTTATATAAAGGATAAGTTCCTATAACAGGATTGCAAACAACTTTAAAATAGTATTTTTGGTTTGTTTGTTTTAATAATTATATTCACAAACCATTGAAACTCCTGACCTCCATGGAATTTCACTGACCATTCAACTAGCCCAGACCTCTCACCATCTGGCCTCATACAAAGCGGCTAATGACTTGTAAGCTCTCAGGGAGCTTACCTTCTACCATAAGCATGAATTAAAGTCATTTTTCAAATAAAAAACAATTTCATTTGAAAATAAACTTCAATTTTGGCTGTCAAAATATCAACATTTTCTCCTCATTATATAAAATTACTATACTTATACTCTGTACACTGACTAGGAAAAATAATGTGCTATAATTTCTCTGGAGAATAATTTGGGAGTAAGCATAAAGTATATGAAAAGGGTATACTCCCTATGCCCTAGAATTTCCACTTACAGAAATTCATCCTAAAGAGATAATCATGGGTAGGTATAAAGGTTTACTGTATGGGTGTTCTTTGCAATTTGTTTCTAACAGGAAAAGGGAATAAATAATGTGAATGTCCAATAATAGGAGACTACCTAAATTAATAATTTTCATCCATAAAGTAAAATGCTATTAAGCTATCAAAATGTCATGTAGAGTAACAGTTAACAATATGAGAAGATATTTTGATATATGATTAAATAGAAAAAAGAAGCATGTTTCAAAATACACAGAAAATATAATACTAATTCTTTATAAATCTCATCTAAAACACTTCTGTGAGGTATGCATCACATTAACATTAATTACCTCTGATGATAAAAATAAAATGTGAATACAGTTTCCAGTATTCTCTAAAATTTCTGTTAAACACCCACACACAACAATTTTCTTTACAAAAAATAAATTAATTATAATTACATTCTGGCAAAGAAGCCCATCTTTTTTTTTTAAGCTTATTTATTTATTTTGAGAGAGAGAGAGAGTAAGTGAGCAGGGGAGGGGCAGAGAGAGAGGAAGAGAGAGGATCCCAAGCAGGCTCCATGCTGCCAGCACAAAGCACGATGTAGGGCTCAAACTCACAAACCATGAGATCATGACCTGAGCTGAGATCAAGAGTCAGATGCTCAACTGACTGACCCACCCAGGAGCCCCAAGAATCACATCATTTTTTAACAGTATTCAATTCTCAGATGTTTCTACTGCGTATTTATCTTAACATTAATGTTTTGATCCCCTTTCTTTCCCATTAAAAAAAAGCCTAATTTTTGCTAATGCAAAAGTGTAGAATACACACTTTATTTTGCATGACATGAATTATTATGGTTGAAGGTTGCATGTTAAGCCGTCAACAAAACAATGCCTAGACAGGGATTTTGCTTACTGTGAATGTATTATAAAGTGTACATTTATTTTCTAAACATTAAGATTTTATTTAAGAACCCTTCCTTGCCATCTGTCCATAATTTCATTCATTCAGCAAAATGTTTTGAGCACCTGCTATGTGCCAGGCAAAGTTTAATGCACCAAAAAGATAACAGAAAAGAAATCGAAGGTGCTTTCTTCTCATGCAACTTACTATAGTAAGAGATGACTAATACTACAGAAATATAATCTATAAATTACATACAAATTTATATTTCTTATATATATGTTAGAATATATTTATTTGACAGGTAAGTACTATGTGAAGAAATAAAGGAAGAAGCAGGGTGAAGGGACACAAAGTAGGATGGATTCTTGCTATTTACATACGGTCCTCAGGAAAGGGCCACTCACAAGGTAAC
This sequence comes from Panthera pardus, assembly GCF_024362965.1. Classification (NCBI taxonomy): domain Eukaryota; kingdom Metazoa; phylum Chordata; class Mammalia; order Carnivora; family Felidae; genus Panthera; species Panthera pardus. The sequence continues at coordinate 58,953,890 of NW_026526810.1, read as the reverse complement.
ATTTGAGCTGAGATCTAAATGCATGTTTCAGTGTAGAGACATGGTAAAAGCAAAGCTCAAGAAACAGCAAGGCATCCCACTAAAGAGGAATTTACAAAGGGGGAGACAATGGCCTGCGTTTTTACGATAAACCTGCTGTTTATAGACTCTGAGTAACTTTTAAAGCTACTTTTTTTCCCTTTCAATACCTCACGATAAGCAGCATCTATTCTCACTCCTTTCCGTGACTCCTCTCTTCAAAATTATGGACAATCATTTTCTCTCTGCACCCCATATGGCTATCATTTACCATATGCAACAGTGTCTTCTTTACCAAAAAGCATGCCCTCGCAACAATATTTACTTTCTATATTTGGTTTATATATCTGGCTTTGAATTGCCTTAGGGTGAATTATCAAAATAAAATTTATAGAGTTGCAAAGGTTATAAAACATAAAACAAGAACAGTTGTTAGTAAGCATAATGATTTAAAAATACCATTGTAAAATCACATAAGCTCGTTAAAAAAAAATACAACCACTAATCTAGGAGCCAAAAAACAGTTTCATTCTTCTCCTAAAGGTTATCTCGCAGACAGAATTCATTAAGATTGGGAGAAGATAGGGCATTTTATTAGTAGGGATGCTATGTTCTTGGCAAGAAGATTCTGCTTTCTGCTCTCCTTAGACTCCACAAAATGAAAGTCATATAGGAGGAACCTGGCCATCTTATTTACAAATGTTTGATCAATTCATGTTCATCACAAAGGAGAGCTCTTTTTCAATCCCTAGATATTTCTGCTGAGCCAGACCTCAGCTAAATTTCTTTGTTCCTTATTTTGAGATTCAAAACTTCTCTCATGCTGAGTCATTAGGTGAGTATAATTTTGCCCACTGAAATTGAGAAATGACCCAAGGGTCTGTTAGCTGTTTATGATGATTTCTGAAGAAGTCCAGCAGCTGTGCCCAGATAGGTGGTGATCCCCAGAATGGCGTGGCTATAATGAATCATTCTGAGTGGTGTTTCATCATTACATGCCATTTTATGTGAGCTCGTGACGAGTAGCTTGTAAGGGTGTGCTCACCTGTATCGGCCCCATTGGAAAAGCAGGATAGATAATGACAAAGTTGTCATTTGGGTCTAATAATTCAGTCCTCTCGGCCAAAGGAGTTCTTTAAAGTTGGGATTTGCACCTACACTATGAAAACAACCATAGACAGATTACTAAATATTTATCTGAAGGAGAAAAAGCAAGAAATGATTGTAGACATAAGTAAAAGGTACAGTGGCACATTTGAGTGAACTCTGTGCTAGGTTTTGGTATAAGCCTCTCTGGTATGGTCAAGGGTCACATATCTGTTCTATATTTGGAGTCTCTTCTTCCCTTTTGCTAATTCTGTGTTGTGTGCTTCAATACCTTGCGCAGTGTTATAACCACTGAAGAGTTGATCCTTTTGAACTTCTTAAAAATGCCTTCTGACAAACTTGCATGAATGCTTTCTGCACTCGTAGTGGTACAAGTTTCCCTAGTGTTCAGAGAAAAGGGACATGGACTAAAATTCTGCATGGAATACTCTTGTCCATTTTCCCTGAGACATTTTGTTCTATAATTCTTCCTGGACACCTGGCTGTATGCTTAGAAGTAAAAGCAAATCCCTTTGGTCAGGCTGTAAATTTAGTAGAGTTTTGCATGCATGCGGCTCTTTCATTTCTTTCTAAGTGAGAGCTCCAAACGCATGAATGACATGACTAGAGATGGATCTCCACAAAGATTATTGAAGCCAAGACTGAAAAAATGAATGGAGTCAGGACTATGTGCAATGGTATCTTGAAAACTGTTCATGATCCAAGGTGGATTACTGCATTCGTGCGCACTCTGACCAGCCTTCCTGTATGACCTTCACTATCCCATTCACTAATTTAGCCAAAATGTGTGTGTCTACTATGCAGTGAGCCCCACTTGAGGTTTTGAAAAAGACAGACACAGTTTCTGGCCTCATGGAGCTTATTATCTATTTTCTGTGTTCATCATTTATTTTGCATCGTTTATAATATGCGTAGGCAAAAAAAAAAAAAAAAGCCCAAAAACCCGCTGATATCTAACAGCAAAATGAATAGGTAATGAATGCCCTAAGATTTTCTTAGGGATACTGGAGTTTTATTGATAAAGTGGTTTATAGGAGAGTCATTTCAGGCTCTGGATGTTTGTCCAAATGACCAGGATATTGTTTACCTGAAACATACATTTTAGTTACATTCTCCTGGTGAGAGGAAGTCTGTTTTTTATATCTCCAAACACGTCTTGTGGAATATTTTTTCAGTTTAAATAGTTCATGATGTCAGCATGTCAGAGGTTTAAATTTACACAGTTAAGAGTCTGTCTAATGGGGCTCAATAGGGCATGTATCCAAGCAGAATTTTGCCGACTTTAATCTTAAGCTTTATAGTAAGAGTTCACTATATCTATTTAATGTGAGAGAATGTGAATTGGCAATACATTATTCCATACGTTATATATTTATGAGGCCTGCATATCCAGAACTCACAGCTCAATTATTACTCTAGCCAGAGACCTTATTTCTAGATTCATGTTTTCTCCTCATGTGCAGCTGAAAACCACAAGTGAAGTTTCTAATGTTAGACAAGGTGTATCCATTAGTTCCACTAAAAAGCTCTAACCACCGGAGCTCATTGATTTTTTAGTTTCATATATCTTTAATGAGGAGATTAAATACTTGTTTAGGAAGCAGAGCCTAGCTTAAGTGGTGTTTGTTCCTTCAGCATGTATAGTTGAAGACCTCCATAATCTCTCCCGTAGGTCATGTCATGGAACAAGCCTTTTTACCCTAAAACATAAGCTTAATATACTTCTGTAATTGTGTATATTAGTATATTATAACCATTTTTAAAAAGCATTGAAAATAAATAACTGCAGGAAAGGCAACAAATATTTCTAACTGTCTGCTATCTGAGCATATATTCTAGGCTGTCCATTATTAATTCTCTCTCTCTCTCTCTCTCTCTCTCTCTCTCTCTCTCTTTTTTTAAAGTAGGCTCCACACCCAGTATGGAGCCCAACGCGGGGCTTGAACTCGCAACCCTGAGATCAAGAGTCTGGCACTTAACCAACTAAGAAACCAAGGCACCCTTTTTTCAAGTGAGGGTAAAATATATCTTGATCATGAATTGGTGTTGACTACGGGAAAACAGAAATACTAAACTCAAGGTCAAAAGCAGTTCCCACCTGCTTCTCTTGGGTCATCAAAAAACCAGAACAAAACAAAAACAAAAACGAAAAATAAACAACAACAACAAAAAAAAACTGGCCAGTGCCTAGAATATCTCTTAAGCATATAATAACTATAAAGTAACTACAGTGAGAGATTACACAAATTCACTTTTGGCATAATGAATGAAATGTCTAGAGATGTATCTCCACAAAGATTAATGCACTCAAGCCACACTGCCTAGTTGATTAAGTATCATAACACTAAGTATGGAAGGTTCCAAGTCTATTAAAATAGGATCAAGCAGAATGATATTAACATTTTCTGCATGCAGAGCTTTTTGTGTGTGGTAAGCAAACCGTACTCTAAAAGATCTGCTGCGGGTCCCTAGGTGATCTAACCAGACAGTGGGAAAACAAGATCAATTGATTGCTCACTCTACTTTAAAGAAAGAAAAGTCTTTTCCTTCAGGGAAAAGCAGAGATAAGGTGGTAAAGGTGGGTGAGGGGTGCATGGAGAAAATGGAAGAAGCATGATCATCTACTAAAGAGCAAATTAGTTGAAATGTATCTGGTTCCCATAGAAAATGTCTTATCACACCTGTAGAAAAATTTGTGATTGGTTCTCTGTAACACTGAAATGGTTACTAATAATCTCTAAGTACAAAATTATATTTTACACCAATAATATATGTAAATTCTAGCATCTGTCATTTAAACAAGTTTATTCAGAGGCTATGACAGCAAGATAAGAATGTGATGGGAGATGCAAAATCTAATGGTTCTCAGCCTGGGGGAAGATATGTATACCAAACATGGAAAAAGGTAATATCCCCAATGTGATGAGCTTTAAAAAAAATCATGAAGAATAACACAAACATCTTCAAAGAAAAAAAATTGGCAAATGATTGGGGTTTGGGCAAGGAACAAAAAGCTAAAAAGCATATTTTTAAACATTAAACCTCTCATAATCTGATAGAGCATTTCTGAAAAACAATTTGACAATACATATCAGAATTCTTAAAATGTTCAGAATTTTTGGCCCAATAATTCCAATTGTAGAAATCCATCCTAATAAAAGAATTATTGCTAACTACATAGAAACTATATACCAGGAGGTTGGGAAAATTCTATATGTCAACAACAACAATAAAGGAATATTGAAATAAACTACGGTATACTTATCTACTGAAATATTCTTCAGCCACTAAAATTACATTGAATAATCATTTTAACGACATGAGAAAATACTTATAACCTACATGAAGAAAGTATTTATAGCACAATCATAATTATGGAAAAATATACATAGAAAACAATAAGGGATATCTCACTATCTTAATTGTGGTTGTATCAACATTGTGGAAATCTACCTGTAATTTTTGTTTTTTCTTTATAAGTTCCCATTTTTTTTTAATTTTCTAAAATGAGCATATAGTACTTCCAATTTATTTTCAAGAAAAAGATAACAACAACCAAAATGCCTAAGAAATACATCAATCCCCTAAGACCAGAAACTCAGTGAAAAGTCTATCTGACAAGTGTGGGTTTAATATCCCCTCCAATTTGTGCAAAAACAAAATTTCCCTTTAGCTACAATATATCATTTGAGCTACCTAGGAGGGTGTGGATGTTGAAAAACAATAATATATCCCTATGCCATGAAGATCTTGTTCAAGTTCATGAAAATTTTCCACATGTAGAATATTGGAATAGTACCTCCATATTAATTCCTGCTGGTCCCAGTGATGATTTGCAGTGGGCACAGTAGCTGAGCAGAACGTTTTTTCCCTTCCATGTACACAGAAAGACTAAATCTTTTTTTTTTTTTTTTTTTTTCTTGTTTGGTAAATCAGGACGCCATGACTCAGTATAAAAGTGCTAGGCATTGAGGCCCCACTACAAGGTCAACTACTTATTTTCAAAGACAGTATGTGGGTTTTTTGATGGTATAGCATCATCGTAATTCCTAAGGGGGAAGCCTCAAGAGGCGATCTGAAAGGAACCGGCGATATAGCTTGTGCACTGACTCGGGTTCAAAATTCTCCACTTCTAAAAGGCATGACTGACCCAGAGGTTGCGACTGAACAGTGGTTCAACACTCACGTTTAATTTTTGCGCCAGCTTAAAATAGCCTTAATTTTGTTCTCATTTTCTTCTTTCTCCTCATGGAGCTAACAACACTTCAGAAGATGATGCAGAAAATTATCTTTAGCATGCCCTAAAGGCACCGCAATAATGCCCCTTTCTATTGAGCCCTGACCCCTAATATTTTTCTAGGCAAGACCCTGAGAGAGGGAGAAAATTGAGAGGGTGAAGGGGAAAATCTTCAAAAGCAGCATGCCTCTAAATTGATACCATGTAAACCTCTGGTAGCATCGGGAAACCACTGCTGGGGGTAAATGAAATGAATTCACTGGGGCATCTAATCCTATTCCTGGAACATTTAAACGCTTTAAATGCACTGCCGAGCAAACAAACTTCAAAGCAATCATTACACCCCAGACACTGTTGCTTGTGTGGCTGAAATCTTTATGAGATTAGCCCCCCACGGGGAGAGAAGTTAAACACGGCCAGAACCACTTTGAATCTGTCGGGAGGATACCCATTTACCGGCTGAGAATCAGGGCAAGTGCACCTACTTCCCAGACTCAGATCCAGAAGTCACCGATCCAGCAGACGCTCCACCCCGCTCCACGCAGCCGCAGCCCCGCCCACCAGCATCAAAATTCAAAGTTCTCGTCTTCGCCAGACCAGAATTAAATGTTGGATGGCAGATATTGAACCAACATTGTACGAGGGTGCGACCGAATGGTTTTAGTTGTTGTTGTTGTTCCGTTTTGTTTCAACTATGTGAAATATGATGTGCAAAAATAGAAAAAGACAAAACAAAAAACTATTGTTAGGGGTTTTTTCTTCCCGTCAAGTTCTAGGCTCTTACACTTGTCACCTATTCCCCTAATTTTTCTTCCTGTCTGATCCCCATCCTAAATCTATTATGCAAGTATAATATTTCGATAGTTGACCGATTTATGAATGCAACTTTTGGTCATTCCTAAACTAGCAAAGTGGTTTTCACTTAAGTGAATGGGGCTAAAAAACAGCAATATTAATTCATTCAAACAATACTGACTTCCCTACCATAATAGACAAACAAAATTGATACTAATTGCTGTAAAGTCATAAGTCGAATGGAATCCTGTCATCACGGGGCTCCAGTTCCATGGGGGATATTATAAGACAGATAAATCTGAGGACCCGAGATGAGTGTTTCAGGTACACAAAGGAAGAACAAGCAGATGGTGATGGAGGCTTGAGTGTGTTTTCTTCCCCTGATATTTTCATTCCCATGGTTCTTAATTTCTGAAATTCTGCATCCCCCAGGTAAGTGTGTGCTATCAATTTTCGGATTCAAATTTCAGTGATTGACGTCATTTCTATTTGATTTGTCTTTGTCAGTTCCCACTGAAAATTTTATGAGAACACAAATCAGTTTTTATTTACTCCCTGACATGACGCTGCCAAATGAATCTGGTTCCCTCTGAACATCATGGCCAAGATGTTTCTTCACGTCCTCAAAGAGATTGTTCTTATTGGGGAAAATGTTGCCACATCCTGAGGTCACCTCTGTGGGAGGCGAATGGCCTATTCACGTACATGTTTTTGTCACTCCTCGATTTTCATAAAGGTATGTTAATCTTACTCCCAGCGGGACTAACAGTTGAAGCGTATGGCTCAGTCTAGCCAGTTACCTAGGCCAGGTACTTAAAAATCTCAAGCTCAAATAAAAAAGACGATAGGAAAAATGAGAGAGAGTGAGAGAGAGCGCACCTCGAGAGGAGGCAGAGCCTATCCAGTCCTTAGTATGCTTTAAAATCTGTCTTTCATTATACCATTCCAGCAGGAAGCACCACCCCTCAAGCACATTCTATTAGTTCCCCAAAGATTTATTACTTTGTTGCTTTGGGGTATAATTCCACCAGGCTATGTAGTAGAAAATTATAAGTAAGCTCATTGTGAAAGTACTGTAAGAATATAAGTCTCCCATGTTCCAGTGCTCTCTCAGAGAATCCACAAGAGAAATTTATCTCTGGGCATAGAATGGGAAAAAATTAGAATATTCATGAGCAATGACCTGGTTTGTTTTTTTTTTTAATCTCATTAAACACTGTGAATCATAAAGCTGATCGGGTCTTCTTTAAGCTGGCTGCTCAAAATTTTAAAGCCACATGCATGGCCCAATTCACTTGAGAATTAAAAAACAAAAACAAAAACAGAAAAACACCTCCCAATATGTGACGCATACACCTACTCTCAATTCTCATTTCTTACTATCTGTCTAATCTTCTTGTCCTTTACTACATTCCTTCACTACTTTAAATGTTTATTCTACCTCGTTGGATTGTGTTCATTTTCTTAAGTAATCTTCAATCTTTTGTTGAGTATGATATTTGTACAAAATAAAAGCAATAATTAAATATCACCGTTCTCAGAGATGCCCCTTTCCTTCTCATCCTTGGAAAACGCTAGCTATTGTTTCCTGACAATGCTACTAATATTTGCCAATCCAGCAGAAAGTTTTACACAAATGAACTGGTGTAATAGGATGTTAACCTGTAATAAGAGTTTGTCACATCACAGTCATACTACGGGAGATCTGCCATTGATTTTTCAGTAAATATGGCAAATGGTAAAAAATATAGCGTGTGTTCCTCAGCACTAAATTTTTCAGGGACCATTTTTCTTCTCTGCTGTTTTCTATTCTGCTGTCTTCAGGTGATATTTAATAAAATGCTCTCTTTCTCAGTATATGCGTTTATACTGACATGGCTAATGGGGCCTATACTAAAGTTGTCATCTGTTTTGCTATTAATGCATTTGTAAAGCTCGCCCTCGTACTTTGGTAAAGCTTGAAAAGCAAATTAGGTGGAAAAAAATTACGGCGTCATGGAATTAAAGAGCAAGCTTAGACCATACCTCCCCCAGGCCATTTAGGTTATTCAAATCCTTATAGGCCCAGAGACAGTTTCTTAACATCTCAAAAAGTGAAACTCAGAATATGGGAAAAGCGCATGACAGTTGTCGAAAAGTTTTTCTTTCCACTTAGCCCAGGTTGCTCCTTCTGGAACAAAGGTACCTTTGTTTATTATTTTGTTCTCATTTAACGTAAGAAAACTTAGCACTGTGTCTAATTTGAACCCTTTGGAAGGTCAGGCGTGATGAGATCAAAATGTCATTGGGGAAGGCCTCCTCTCTCTCACACAAGATGGCATTTACCTTGCAAAGTTGTTATAATCCAGGCTCTGGTCCTCTGATTTGTGCAAGCTCAGAAATCCGATTTTGTCAGCAAGGGGACAAAGGAATTACTGGTCATGGGAAGATGTGATCAACAAAGTTCACGGAGACTGACGCACAGAACCAACTTCTTTTCTTGGTGGCATGATTAACCCTTTAACTAACTTAGCAACTCTGTTCCTAGGTATGCAGGGCATCAGAAAATTGGAATATGGGAAGTCTATCACTCAATTGGTTGTTCCCCTGATTTTGAACATCACCTGTGAAGACGCACAAGATAACAAGGCAACTAAAACGTGTTCCCTGACTTCAAGAGGTGTGTAGTCCACTTGGCCGACACAGACACAGAAACACAAGTTTAATGGCGACACCAACTTTAGTCGATAGTCTACACGGTGAGTATTCAAACACATTATGTCACATTAGGCTCTGTAATATGAAAATATTTGCTTGTAGAAGAGGAGCATTTAAAACCTGCTGCCTGAGACTCTCTCTTCTATGGAAGGTGAGTGATCACATCTGATTTTTGGTGTGGTTATTTTATAGTTATCTATCAGAGAGCAATCTTCGTTCCATACTGGAAGTTTTTCCCCTTTATCTACACACATACTCTCACCATGCAAAGAAGAGAGTTTATTCATTTCTGAGAGAGACAGAGAACATGAGTGGCAGAGGAGCAGAGAGAGAGGGAGACACAGAGTCCGAACCAGGCTGCAGGCTCTGAGCTGTGAGCATAGAGCCTGACGCAGGGCTAGAACCCATGAACCGTGATATCATGACCTGAGCTGAAGTCAGACACTTAACCTACTGAGCCACCCAGGTGCCCCCCAAAGAAGATCATTTTAAAGCAACAGTCACTCATCATCTCTTGCTTAAAATGACATACTTTTAAAAACAAGTGTTCAATGACTGCCTGTTGCCTGGAGAATGAAATCCAAACATCCGTGTTGAAGTATCACGTGAGGCTTGTATTTCCCACCTTGCATTTTCCATCTTCTTTCTCCTTACTTCATGCTCTTGCTAAATAAACTATTGCAGTTACTCAGTCTGTCAATTTTTCTTAAACACCTACTATGTTCCCAGTACTGTACTTATGGTAAACAGGAGAGAAGCCAATAGACATGCTTATTCCCTCAGCCTGGAGGAGATTTCTGTTTTGTTTGTTTCTTTGTTTGTTAAGTTTATTTATTGAGAGAGAGAGAGAAAGAGTCAGAGGGGCAGAGAAAGAGAAAGAGAGAGAGAGATAGAGAGAGAGAGAGAATCAGCAGCGTGTGTAACCTGAGAGGCGCTCCATCTCATGGATGCGTGAAATCGTGACCTGAGCCAAAATCAACAGACAGGCGCTTAACCCACTGAGCCACCCAGGTGCCCCTCCATTTGTTTGTTTAAAAGCTACTTAGTATTCAAAGTGTAGCTGAAATTTCACAGCTTCCATTATACTGCCTGGAATCTACCCGGCTGAAAGAAATCATTGCCTGTTATTTTTCCTAATCCTCAATCCCAGGTACTTTCTTGTAGTCCCTAATTACCTCCTAGTTATTTTTGCCTTCACTTGACTACTAGGAGGTAGGTCTCCTGAGAGCAGGATTTATATATGATTCATCTTGGTTTCCTCCCAGCATTTTAAGCATAGTAGTTGCACATAGTAGTTGCAATGAATAGAACCAGATTCTTTCAGCATTTCTGGAGTCACAAACCTAAAGGTACAATGATTTAAGAAGACCTGATCACTAACCTTCGTGTCCTCTATGGATATAGCAGTATGTTTTAACTTGGCCAAAAAAAAAAAAAATTAAACTTTACTACTGTTCAAATATGCCATGCGATTTCAGTTTGTATTTGTAGACTAAAGTAAATGGAAATGTTTTCTTATTACTTGTTTTACAGCTTCCATTACAGAAAATGAAGTTTTTCTCGTTTTAATATCTGATATACAAAAATGTTAGCAGATCATTTCCTCTCAAAAGCTACACTGATTTTCATGGTCCTTCTCTGGGTATTTCATGCTAAGCATGTACCACATAAGAAATGTATCTTTGAACAGATTTGCTGCTCTGTTGGCTATTGGCTTAAAAAGGGTCCCAGGATATTCATTTCTGGATAGTTTTACACCATAAAGAAATTAAAATAGAGTGTCTTAGTTTCAAGTTGACCCAAGAGAGGAAGAAAACATGAACCCCCAGGAATTGTCATTTAGGCATTTATGACCAGATCAGTGTAAATTTTACTTTAGCACCTGCTGTTCTCTTTATGTCAGCATCTTGGAAGTGGCAAGGCCACGCAGCTCAGTGGACACCTTGGAAATGTGTGCCTTAAATCCACCAGAAAACCTATATGAATTAAAAAGCCAGGAGCATCTCCTCCCGACCTGTTGGTCTGATTCCTTTATTTTCCTATAGGTACGACCTACTGTTTCAGACTAACTCGGCTTTCTGTGACTTTATATTAAGCTTGGCTACCTTCTTTCTTTCCTAAATTTTATATTTGATACCTTCCCCCCACCACCATTACAAAGAATTGCCTCTTTTTTTTGGTCACTTAAGCTATAAACTTGCCTTTGAAAATCAATCCCCGAGGCTTTCTTGTTCCAGTCCACAAGATCTGATGAATTTCATCCATTTTCTGGGTGTTCCTCCTCAAATTAGTATGGCAGGTATGCTATTTGTGAGAATATTCTTGGACTCTCTGCCAGTTAGGCTTGAACCCCAGTTACATGGTAAATACTTTGGAAATATGGGACATCTCTTCATTATCAACCAATATTATATTCTCATTATGGCCTCAGTGACTAACTGCAGGCATGTTTTCAAATGTGCACATGATCATTTTTAATCCCAAGAAAACCTTACCTTATCTAGTTTACTTAGAAAAGAGGCTGGTGTTCATTCAAACACATTACCAATGATGAAGCTCATAGATGTTGGCGTTATCTACCTAGAAAAGAGAGAAGGAGGGAGGCTTTAAAATGAAAAAGAACTCCTCTTTGCTTTTCTTTCTCTTCTTTTCTTGTTAAAATTATGAGAGGCATTTTAGGGAGAGTGGCTTTAAATATCAACTTAGCCCTTCCTGCTGAATTAGGTAATCCTGAAAGGAAAGAGGATTGACCTGTCCGGGGGAGAGAAGTTTAAATTCAGCAAGAATAGAGGAGAGTTTTTGGAGAGAGTAACTCTAGTTCTAATAGGATTTTATTCCGAGGATTTGAATACTTGAAAGACTGAGACTAGACACCTACATCCACAAAGAGAAGCTGCCAATTACCTGTGAGTTGAGCAGTTAGTTATCTGCTGAATTTAGCCAATTTGGGGGGGGAAAAAATCCAGCCTCAAACTCCTATTTTCCCCCTCAATAGATTAGTTTTATCTGAAATATCTGGCTAATTGATTCAGGGCTGCACTTCACTTTGCCTGTGTGGACACAGGTTGAGTATCGCGTTCTGATCCACTTCTCAGTGGTAGGGGAGGGCGTCATTTATATAAGAGTTTCTCGGAGTGACATTATAGTTCAGTGAATGAATATAGAATTAGACTAACTTGCACATCCAAGCAATGTTTGATTACTTAAAAAGTAGAGGTAAAAGCCTGGCGTGGATTAGCCTAAACCACAGGCATTTGACAGAGAATCAAATTAGGCACTGACTCAACTGTTATGAAAATTTCCACTTAAAAGGAGAGTTGGGTTGAATATATTTGTGCGCCAGCTCTGACACTTCTGTAAATGATTTTAACATCTCAAAGCCCAGATGAAAGTATTCTAATTGCTGAGAAATAGAAATATCACCACCAAACATAAGAGGACCCTTTTATTCTTCTTAGTAGTAGAGAAATAGGTCCAAACATTTCAAAGTGTTGATGAGGCGAATGCGAGACCATAAATCAGATTCCTCTCTTCTTGCTTCCTTTGCTCAGGCCAGACGTAATTCAAATTACACAACAGTAAAATACCTAAAGGAGTATTAACAAAACCAAGAGGCAGCAAACTGAGGCAAGAAATAAACCAGATAATTTGTTTCTGAAAACAGCAACAACAACAACAAAACAGAAATTCTTCAAGAAGTTTATGAGAAAAAAATCATGACATGTAAGGGGCCAAAACAATGTCCAAATCTTCAAAGAGTCACATTTTTAACACTGAGCTAGCCTATAATTTCCCCCATGAAATTCAATAATATAACAGGAAGGCTTTCAAAGCCTTTAATAATTCCATAAGTGCAGGATTCAAATAATTTATAAAGCAATGGGATTCATTTTCAAGGCTAGCCATTTATACCAACAACCACAAAAAGACATGGCAGTTGTTTCGCGCTTCGAAGGCCTTGCTTTGTTTAGACTACACTGACCCATAAGGTCTTTTATGGTGTGGATGTTAAAACGGTGAGTTGGCTTACTCGAGGCCAGACTACACTCTAAAATGACGACTCTAGCAGATAGTCAAACGTCTGCCTCAGAAAATTAAAAATCATAAATTGCTGTAGAACTCTGGTATGCAAACAGCTAGAGAACCAGCTAGTAAAGAGAAAGACACATACTACTCAACGACAAAGTTAATCTCACCTCAAACCAGCCAAGCTGCATCAGATAAATGTCTGCCAGACTACACATTTAGCTGGGGGCTACGAACATCATGTTATTTCCAGGAAAAAACCTGAACAGTGTATTCTAACACCCCACCCCATCCCCACATTAACCATAAAAAATATCAAAGAGATTATACACAGTCTGTTGTCTGGCAAGACCCAGCAAATTCTCCCCCCTTTCAAGTATAAGCAAAGCAAACAACAAACTAGATAGTGATTATGTATGTAAAAAAAAAAAAAATCTATAACCTGGAAGGAAGGAAAAATTGGTCTAATGAGTTAGAAGGAATGACACCTATAAAAATCATTTTTTCAATAAAGAAGAAAAATGAAAAATGCATCTATTTTAGAATGCATTACTTTGTGTTCTCAATAAAACATAAGAAAACATAAACTTTATCAAACAAGATAAGATGAAAGAGAGCTTTATTAAAAGATAAAGTATAAAGCAAACCAGCTGCATTAGGAATGAAGACTGTCGCATGATTTGAGTTTTCCTTCACTTCTATCATTCGCATCAAAAAAATTGAAAAATAAAAAGATAAAAACAATAATCTCCCTCCTTATAAAACCAAGACATAGTCAAAACCCCAGGCCTCAGGTTATAAAAACTAGCTGCCAAATACCTTGAATTTAGGATGAAATTAAAGAAGAGCCCTGAGAGCATGCGCAAAATTCGATGGTTCTCCTCTAGGATGCAGTGTTTCTTAAAGGTTCTGGATGCCGAATCAGCAAAAGTCCTAAGCAGCTCTGTCATAGTTAGAATAGTTACATCTGAAAGTGTGGGCAATACACAAGGTGGTCTAAACAATGCTTTTCTATACATTTTTATGAAAGAGTGGCTAAATGAAGTATTATAAATAACTATGTACAGTGGTTAAAAGGAATGTAGCAGATTTATGTATGTCAAGGTTACATTATGCTAATATGTACACTTAGTACTATATGAAAATTTTACCAAGTGTAAGTATTATTTTATCTTGTTAAATATTAATTATTTTTTAATTTTTTAATGTTTATTTTTGAGAGAGAGACAGAGCATGAGCGGGGGAGGGGCAGAGAGAGAGAGAGACACAGAATCCGAAGCAGGCTCCAGTTTCTGAGCCATCAGCACAGAGCCCCACACAGGGCTCGAACTCACAAACCATGAGATCATGACCTGAGCCGAAGTGGACGCTAACCACCTGAGCCACCCAGGCTCCCCTAATTAACATTTTTTTTTAATGTGCAGTCTGAGGTGAAGCAAACCCTAGGGGAAAGCCTTCAGATGAGCCATCTTTGAAAGAAGCAGATGGAGAGAATGTCAAAGTAACCAAGCTATCAACTTGGGGGCAGCATGAAAATGAAAGAAATACCTGCTAAATTGCGACATAAAGTGCAGTAACATTACAAGATTTCATTACGAACCACATATACATATACCTTCTATTCTGATGAAGAATAGAAATCTGTCACGTAACACAAGAAGTGACATGCAAAATATTTTTAAAAACTGTGTGACTCATATACCAATCAATTGGAACAAATCCTGGCCAATCAGAACTGAAGGAAATACATAAGATCTACATATTGGAATAGAGGGGGCAAAATTATTTCCATATGCCAATAATATGATTATGTACATAGAAACTCTAAGAGAATCAACTAAAAAAACAAGTAAAGCATAATAGTAACTCAGCAAGGTGTTATACAAAGATCAATAACTTTCCCATTGACAAATGAGTTGGAAGATATAAGGAAAGGAAATATCACAGTTTAAGAAGTAACAAAAAAAAAAAAAGAAAAGAAAGTCAAAATGACTAGAGATACAATATAACAGTAAATACATATGATTTGTTTGGAAAAAAATAACTTAAACTGTTAAAGGACATAAAAGAGGGAGAAACCAGAAAGATAAAACCTGTTTTTATTTTATTTTATTTTATTTTATTTATTTATTTATTTATTTATTTATTTATTTATTTATTTATTATTTTAGAAAGAGAGAGAGAGGGCTTGTGAGCATAGGAGAGGGGCAGAGGGAGAGTGAGAGAGAGAAAGAGAGAATCTTAAGCAGACTCCATGCTTAGCATGGACCCCTATGCAGGGCTTGATCCCACGACCCTGGGATTACAACCTGAGCGGAAATCAAGAGTCGGACGTTCAACTGACTGAACCACCCAGGTGCCCCAAACCTGTTTTTAAATAGATGAATTAATACTGTATAAATGAAATTCTCCATAAATGAACCTATAAATCAAAAGTAATTTCAATGTAAATATCAATGTGATTATTGGAGAGAAAAGAGATGCCTGATAGCAAACATGAAAATCGTGTGTGGGTGGGGGGGTGGAGAATCTAAGTAGAACATTCATACAAAATAATAAAACAAAATGTATTTTAAAGCTATAGAAACTATAAACTGATGCTTATCCAGAAATATATAGCATATCAATTAAAGAGAACAGAGAGTTTAGAAGTATGAAAAATGCATTATTCAATATTAGTTTATAATTATTGACATTTTAAATCAAGACATTGGGAAAAGTGATTATTTAATAAAATGATGTTAGAATGTCCATTTTATGTTATAAAAACATAAGCTAAATCTATGTCTAGCTCTCTATACTAAAATAAATTTCAGATGGATTCAAGTTATACAAACAAGTAAAAAGAGGGAACTGTAACAGTAATAGAACAACATATCTATTTAAAAAAAAATAATATTGGAATGAGGCTGCTTTAAGCAGACCATAAAACTTAAAAAACATTAAAATTACTGTGTTTATTTCATGAAAAATTAATATAATTATCTCCTACAAATTAATGAACATAATGGGAAAAATAATAAGAAAAAAGGTGAACATAATGAACATGAACAAATAACAATGGATTCGAAACTCATGAAAATTACTCAAACTCTTCTTCTTAGAACTAAGGAAATGGGTATTAAAACCCCTTAGATAATGTTTTCCAAATTCAATTTAGGGAAAGACAATTAGTTTGATAACATAGAATGTGGGCGAGTAACAGGGATAAAAGGCTTATTCGAAGACCATTGCCAGAAACAAAAACTGTCATAAACTCATTGGGGGGCACTTGGTACCTTCTATACAAATTTAACATACACACTCGTTTTTCAGCCATCAATTCACTTCTGGAAATCATTTTATAGGTACCACCTACAGAAATGGAAAAACTTACATACGAGGATGTTTATTGTAACACTGTCTACAATAACAAAAGGCAAGACACAATTCAATGTCCATTTCGAGGGAATGGCTCAAGAAGATATTATAAATAACTATAAGTTAGTATACAGTAGTTTTAAAAAACTATAAATTAGTAGTATACAGTAGTTTTAAAAAGAATGTGACAGAGTTATATATGTCAAGTTTATATTACATTAATATAATATGCCCTTATCACTGTATGAAAATTTTACCATGTGCAAGTATCATTTCTATTTTTTAAAAAATATTAATTAAAAGTTTATTAAAATATTAATCTAAAAGTATCGAAGGAAAAATAGTTACGCTACATAAAAACACATCCAGGGAAATAAAGGATATAATGGTAAAAGTAACATTCACATACAGCACAGGAAAGGGCGAAGAAGTAGGTCAAAGAGATGAATATAAAAAGGGCAGTAACAGAAACGCACTCAGTGGTTACATGTTGTCCATTAATCAAGGCAGGAGCAGCGAAGGGACACACACAAATAGAATATAATGTTAGAAACTATAGTTCATTATTTCATCAAATTTGGGGTACCACTGATTCTAAAATATACCACTATTTTCAGGTGGGGTATGACAGAAGAAATGCTGCCCGTTGAACTATGGACATAAAATGATTTTCTGGGGCACCTGGGTGGCTCAGTCGGTTAAGCATCTGATTCTTGATTTCGGCTCAGGTCATGATCTCATGGTTTGGGAGTTCAAATCCCACATCAGCTTCAGCATTGACAGTGAAGAGCCTGCTTGGGATTCTCTCTCTCCCTCTGTCTCTTGCCCCTCATTGCTCTCTCTCTCTGTCTCTAAATAAATAAATAAACAAACAAACTTTAAAAAAAAAGAATTTAAAAAATATTTTCTAATCATTGATTGTGATGTGTATCCTAATTTCAGAGACATTAAATGGAAAAAAAAAGTGCATTTTATAATTGATGGAATACTGTATATGAAAAATAGCAAATACCTAGAAATATCTTGGCAGCGATTTTGAATTTCAATGGTAAATACAAAATCCTCTCAGCAATTAGGCAAGAAAAAAATTACAAGGAAATAAAAATTAGACCAGCCTTAGCTTTCTTCTCATTATTGAGTGCCAGAAGACATTGAACTAATTTTGAGAGTTTTGAGTAGGAGAAGATGAGATCCAAGAATTCCATGGTCTGCCAAGTTATTTTTTTTTTCACGTAAAAAGGCAATGAAAAATATTCTCAGATAGAGGGCTTGGAAAATATATTATTATATTCCAGGAAAACCTACTCAAAAAACACACTCCTGATGATCACACAATGAATCAAAGGAGAAACACAACCCAGAGCCTAAAGGACTAAGTTAATGTTTAATTTCACTAAATCAGAGTTAAATTTATAAATATATTAAACAAAATCAAATGTAAAATAAATAATATTGAAGGATTTCATATATAATGGCAGAAATAGTAATTTAATAATTAGTAATCATTTCAAAATAATCTGAACCTCGTCCTTCCAATTATATCAGCAACATTAGAAAGTATTGGAGAAGTAGGAAAAAACAAGACACATTTACTATGTTCAGTAAGGAAAATGATCTTTTATCACTTGTTTCACAGTTTTTAAAATTAATTTTTATACTTAAAATTATAAAGTAGGAAACGAATTGACCCACAATGTCATCCCCTAAAATCTAACTGTTGATAATTAAAAACAAATTAATTAAATAATAAATGCCCATAGTTTTAAATTTTCAGACAACAGATGAAAAATAAAGCTTATTTTCTGGCCCTAGACACACACACACATGTGCTCTCTCTCTCTCTCTCTCTCTCTCTCTCTCTCAAAAATATTTAAACTAAGGTGATCATGCTATGTATGGCAGAGAATTATCTATATTGGTACATTCAGATTACACTGTTCAAAATTATTTCTGCTTACTGAGTGTCCTTGTCCCTCCTTCAGGTAATACATTTGTTTTTTTTCCAATATACAACCAATTCCATGTGGTTTTGGAGGGCAGGGGAGTTGGCCTTCCATTATTTAGAATGAACACAAAACACCAAAAGGGCAACAACTTTCCTCCAGACTGCTGAAGGAGAGCAGATCTCCCCCCTCACCTGAGGTTGTAAGCAATTACCACGCAAAGAAGCCTCGAGATGCTTGGTCATCTTTTCGGCCATTTGTCAAGACCTTCCCTATATTATTTAAAGTGGATAACTGCTATAATAAATAGATCCACAAATGGATAATGGCTCAAACACAGAAGGTGTTTTTTTTTTTTTTTTTTTTTTTTTTTTTTTTTTATTGCTCACGTGAAGGCTGAAGATGGTTCCAGTTCAGAGGGGGCTGGTGGGAGAAGTGTGATCCAAATAGCAATTCAGGGACTCAGATTGTCGGAGGTCCTGCCGTCTTCAGCAAAAGGCTTTCAAGGATACCTCGGCACAAAGGATTATGTTACAAGGTTTGGGGGATGTAGGCTTAGAAGTGGTTCACACCCCTTCTACGCACATTCTATGGACTAGAATTCAGTCATATGACCACACCACCCTGTGGGGAAGGGTGGGAAACACAGTCCATCTGTGTAATAGGAAGAAGAGGAAATGAGTTTTGGTGAGCAGCTAACAGTTTCTGGCCACAGTTTTCCAGTGTACAGGCATGACATCCGGATAAAGTCTCGGATCTCTTGGTGATGCACAGGTCTTTGCATCAGGTTCAGATGTGGTTTCTCAAGGTCGGGTAACCCCTAACCCCAACCCAATATTTAATGGCAAAGCAAAAATAAGATAACTGGAATAGTCTGTATACTTTGTTGTGTGCCTTGGCTTTGCTTTAACTTCTCCAAATTTATTCGATGTCCTTTGTTTCCGTAGTCAATATTCTCTCCCACCCATTCCTAAGAGATTATCCTTGAGTTTTAAATCATTTTCCAAGTTCCATTCAGAGGCCTGAAGCCAAGAACTCACTATTTCAAGAATTTTTAAATGAGCAATATTAAATACTTATGTATTTTGGCCCATATACTAAGAACTTATAGCAGGAACCTCCTGGGACCTCTTAATACAGCTCTCCCTATATTTTCCTTTTCTTTCAGAGATCTTTATATCACTTATGTTAGCTCTTGACTACCAGTCCTGCCAAGCCTCTTTTTTAGAGAAGGAGTATGAATTCTGTGGGATTATGGATATTTTCCCTCAATACTGCATTTCCTCCTGGTCAAGAGAAACCTTAGGGAATTCCTAACTGTGTCCTTCCACTATGATCTTTTGCAATAGGTAATGGTTTTGTAAAAACTGACAAATAATTTTCCCTCTGCTCTTCCAAGTTCTTGGCTGGGACCCCCTGTAATAAAGGAAAGATTAACAAAAGAAAAATAAACAGAAGTTTATTAACATGTATACCTCATGTATACATGTTAATACATACATATATACATATATACATGGGAGAGACCCAAGAAAATAAACTCCCCAAAATGGACCAAGCCTGTGCTTTCAATACCATCCTCAGCTAAAAACAAAAGAAAGATGTTGGGGTGGGAGGGAGGCAATTCATGAGAGGTGAGAAAAGGAAAAGTTAGAGAGGAAATGCCATGTAACTAATTATTAATAACATGAAAAAAGACATAATGCCATGGCTATTGCATGATCCCAATTGTGAAGCCATATTAAAGCCTGGAACGAAATAAAACTACATGATTATCTCTTAGTTTTAGGATTATTGATGGTGTTTATTTTATTATCTTCTACTATGTTCCTCAAGTTTTCTATACTCTATAACAAAAACATTCAAAAACTAAAAATAAATAAATGCCAGGTATTTTTCAGTACTCTCTGGTTTAAGTAAGTTATTATTTAATTGATTGATTCTGCATAATTGTAGAGGGAAAAAAATGAAATAAGATAATCAGTTCATCTGTGGATAGGCTGTGTTGTTTCTAGTACCCAGAGGACTTTCATGAGCTCAGTTTACACTTGTGTTATGGGGAAAGGAAAGGGAAAGAAAACTCAGCGTGCGAACAGTGTGAGGCATGTTCAAATCCATTGCTCACAGCAGGGAAAAACAATTGCTTCCTCTCCTGTTTCCAGTGACCTAGCGTGTGCACGGATCACAGTGTCAGAAAAAGTATCCAAAATTGCCTTCAACATGGCTTCCCTCTGTTATTTTTACATTAGTAAATGCCTGGTCCAAAGGACCCTCTGAGAAACCTCAAGGCCTTGTACTGCCCTGGTTCTCTTGGGCCAAAAAGTCTTCAAATAGACATCTGCTTATTTTATGAGACAGACAGGTTCATAAGAGGAGTCAAGGACCCCTACGACTACCCTGTGCCCTAAGAATGATTGCATCATTAATTTCTAAGGACATTACTAAACTCTTTAAAATAATTCTCTGTGATTTTAGACCCCCGTAGACCAGGAGAACTCTTTTGTAAAGGCATATTATTTCTTTGCAAAGAAAAATAATTTGCATATTATTCTTCCCGGATTGCTTGTTTACTGCTTCTATCAACCTCAATCATGAAAGCTTTCAGTGTAGGTGCTGAGAACAAAGATGAAAATAGATGAATTTAAATGTTTGTTTATAAAGATGTTTGAAGGGATTAATTTTTATCTGGCCATTTAAATAGGATTAAAGGGATTACCTTGAATAATAAAGGCACATTATAAATACCTATGTTCTCTCTAATTAATAGGTTCTGATATGAATATAAGATATGTCAAATTATTACAGAATAGCCTATGATTACATTATTTTTAAATAATGGAAAGGAAACTCATGAGTCATTAGTAAAAAGATGACTTTGGAATAAGGCAAACTCATTCAGCGAATATAATGCTTTGTGAGACACATTTCCTATTTATACATACAGTTAATAACATCTATTATGCAGTCTTAGTCCTGGAAGCCTGTGTTTGTTGAGAGAAATACTTTAAAACAGAAGCTTAATTACATAGTGTTCCTGCTTCTCTGGCAACATCAAAAGGGAGAGAGTCATTGTGCTTTAATGAACATTTTGAAAGGGGAAAATAAGTTCTCAAGTTGAGAACTCTACAACTTAGAAGCAAGAAGAATGAGGGAGGAAGAAAATGTGAGATTATAATTTAGTTTTTCAGCATATGACAACGAAAGCTGTGCGGGGAGAAAACACTCTACAAAAGCCCTGCGGTTTCTATCCCAGGGTTTTGTCCCTGAGAATGACTCAGGCACATTCTCAATGGAAATATTTATTTTCAAGGGAAAGAGTCCCCTTCGGCTCTCTTCAGCCAGATTTCTCCTGAAACACCGTAACTGTCACATTTTGAAGAAAATTACTGAAGAAAATTGGTGACCCATGCCAAGGAACCAATAGGTGACAATAGCTTTTGCAAATGGTTTTAACTCGATTCATGATTCTGATGAAAAAAAAGAACCCACAAGTTACTGTTATAAAGTGATTATCAGTTTGTGCATATTGATAGCAAGAGATATACACCTGGTATTTCCTGATTTACCATGGAGTTCTTACAAGTGGACAGATAAGTTTTATCTTCTGGTACAATGCATTTTATAAGGTACAGAGATGTTAGACACCATTAAATGCTCTCATTTAGTAAAACAGGAGCAAAGATGCCCTAAGCCCATAAATGACAGCCGAACTCTAATCTCTAGGCGCTGGATCCATCAGTAGTTCACTAACTAGTATAATTTATCTAACAAAGAAAATCAACAGAGTTTTGAAAGGTGGAGTAGTTATCTCAAGGACTGTTTGCCAGAACTTAACAAAACTGTGTTCAAGTCCAATCTCAGGCAAACCTAAGTACAAAACCAAAATTGGTCTTTGGTTCCCTCATGCGTGGGAACAACGTGTTCCCCCATGCATGGTTGCTAGTCCCATCAGGAGACTCTGTCTCAAGACACAGCACTCTTGGGCCACAACCACACCTGTCAGCACCTCTCCTCCCTCCATTCCTCTTTGTTTTAATCATTTAATTTGCACAGCACTGTTGATAAGCAGTTACATGTTACCTTAGTGAAGAGTTATTATCCTTTTAATCTTGGAAATCTTGAAAGCACGGTATTGTATCTCAAAGGATGAATCCTTCGTTACCTCCCTCCTCTTTTCATTCTTTTTGTTTGTTTTTTAACCAAGGATGAGACTGAAATAGTCTACTAACTTCTGTCACATCCCAAACACTTCTATTATAAACATCATATATGCAAGAAAACCAGGAGACTATTTTTTGCTTCTTACGTTTAAACGTGGAAAAATCTTCAGCAATTGACAATGTCTGCAGTTACTTTGATGACATTACATTTATGAGAACATTCTACAAACCAACTATGCCAGTACCTGCCCCCAAATCTCTCATCGGCAGCTTTCTGACTGCGCCTCATAGGACAAAATACCTAAAACGAAATGAGAACAACAGGCTCATGTTCTTCCTTTCTTGCCACATTTGCCTAATACTTCTTCCTCTTTAGCACATACTGACTTATATATTTCCCCTAAAGTGATCACACCTCTGTCCTCCCAGGATGGGACTCTTGAAGGCACTGATTAAAACAGAATGCAAGATAGAACACGACTCTAACAGTCACTGTGGTTCTGGACTCCTAGTACTGTTTTCATACGTGACACTGTATGTGAAGACCCCCAAATATACCTCAGTTATTGCTGCAGAAGTCAAAAGGAAAACTAGATCATCATTTAACACTATGGCATTCAATTTTGAATTTTACATCTTGGGCTCTCGTGGTTGCCTTATTTAAAGCCCTTCTCTTTGCCAACACTTCTTTTGAACTCTGAGAGACGCATCCATCATGATATGAGATTGGATCTGTAGCTCGAGGTACTGGAATAATAATCAGAGGTGTATATATAAACTGAAAGCCTCTGCATTTCTCCAAACCATCCCCTGTTGTAGGAATGCTAAAATAATGCTAATGCAAGAAAAGATATTCCAGTGTCATTTTAGATTTCAGGCATTGCACATTTGTACCCATGATTATGTCAAAATATACACATAGGCATCATTTGAGAGAGAATTTATTATAAAAGAAAATATAAAAAAAACCAAAGCTAGACTGACCTTGCTTTATTTATTTATTTTTTAAATCAGTGCTTGAACTGGAGTTGAATAAATTTGTCCAGCTTAACATGAAATTGTGTTGGTTTGAGAATAAAAAATAAAACTGGTAAACCTATTCATGTGGAGTAAAAGAACGAGAACAGAAAAGAAACATAAAACATTTCCCTTCCAGCATAATATATATATATATATATATATATATATATATATATATATATATATATAATCATATACATGTTTTTTAATCAAATCTACTTTTAAATAATATTATGTTTGATGTAAAAAAAAAGAATCAAAAGCTTCAGAAGCAAGGAGATTCATGCTAAACAGTAAGAAGATCTGACTGAGGGAAAAGAAGAAAAATATAAGAATGCTGATATTTGTGAAGGATTTCAGGTCTGGGGGTCAGATACACCTAGACAAATGCAAGAGACAAGAAATAATGAAGGTTTACCTTTCATGTTTTCATAACCTTGTGAATTTTACTTTCTTCCCTTATATTTGGACTCTCTGAGTGCCTAGGAAAAAAGTTAATTATCTTGAGAGATATACCAAATCATTTATTTTAAAACAAAATTCCGTTGATTCCAGTTTTGTTTCCTGGATCCAATGACCCCTAGGACTAAGGTAGCATTTCTACTTAGCTTGTTCTTGGCTTTTGGAATACAGTATTCAATGAAGTCAGTGTTCCCAGTTTCCTTCCATGCAAACTGAATAAGATATGTATAAATTGATTCTCTTTTGCTACTTTTTATTACTTTTTAGGTCTGTTTCTTTACCATCACTAATAGATGCTCTTCAGACCAGACTTCTAGAGGTGTGGCGTAAAGCTAAACGAATATGAAAGTTCAAAAATGGCTATGAAATTAATTACAAAAACTCACTAATTCCATGAAAGGACTTTCAGTTATTTAATCCATAGCCTTTCTTTAGAGTGTATTGGTGAAACATTATTTATGGTCAAGATGAGACACAATCTCTGAGACTTCATCTATTTCTAAATCATCCTCTCAGGCATATATCTGAGATTAAAGGCTCACCATCTATAAGCTGAAAGTTCATTAAGCAAAACTGAGTTGAATCTGGGAGGGAAATCCTCTAGTTTTCCCCACATTAGGTCCTCTTTAAGCTCAGCAGGACTTCTTCCTTTTCAGAAGCCAAAACAAAACAAAAGCAAAAACAGAAACCCAACAGATACAAAGATCAGATTGTAGTTTCCAAGTTTCAGCCTAGTGGGAATTTTTAGCCTCAACTCATAAATTCAAAAAATAGGAGTTTAGAAGAGAAACAGTGACAGAAGCTTAATTATGGCACTGCAAAGGACAATGCTACAATAAAAAGTAACTCTCCCTGAGATGACATGTTTAATCGTTGAGTGAAATGTGGCCTAATAACTCAAAAAGAGAGTAGTATGATGAGTCAGGTCCCGACCTGCAGCACACGTTTTGTGCCCTTTATGACATTCACTGTCACCTTCAACTCCTTCCTTTTTGACTAAGCCTCCCCTCACTCTGGACCAACTGGAAAAGAAAGATCATAAAGAACCAAGCAATGGCAAGTTACTTTTTGGCAAAAGCTGTTTTCCAACATGTGTATCAAAGAATCATAAAAGCTGGAAAGGACCAAGAGGGGCTATCTGGTCCAATCTCTCTGTCTACTGCAGATAAAGCCTAAATCATCAAAGACAGAGTAGGAAGGTAGCTCAATGTTCCCCCAGCAAAGGAGGGAGAATTCATACCCGTCCTTAAAAATGCTAGCTTTAAAGTCAAAACAATTGATATGTGAAACCCAAGTCTTATTTGCAACCAGCCTGACCCCCTGAGCCTCCTACCATTCTCTGTAAATACAAAATGCTCTCAATAAACCTACTTTGAACACTTGGAGGGCTTTATGGAGCCAATCCTTAACTTTCCCTATTTGTCAAATAATTTCAAGTGCTTTAATACTTCTTAGCACAGTGAAAGGTCAATTTCCTCAACTTTTTGTTTTGGCTTGTTTTTATTTTTTTCTGGAATCTCCTTGGTACTTCCACATTTCTCTGACTTGTAAATTCATCATTATGACCCAACCATCAAACACGGTGTCTATCCAGAGTAGGCATCTAGTAATTGTTTTTGAATGAGAGAATAAACGTCAGGGACTGCACAGGAGATGCTCAAATATAAATTAAACGGCAAGCCATGTAAACAACAAGACAAAGTCTTTTTGCATTCCAAACAGCCATCCTGAACCACTCCAATTTCCTTCATTTAAATCTTATCTAAAATACAATTAATTCACTGTCTTTTTTGGTTTAAATGTTACACTGGTACATGCAAACTATGCATCTGTTTGGCAGCAGTGTTATGACACAAAGAAATCACATTTTATACTCAACAAAGCAATATTTTCAGAAAGCATATAAATTAGCAATGGTCATTGTGTTACTCACAGGAAAACAAAGCTGAACAGATGCAAAGCGATGCACTCATAGATGGACATGGTATGCATCCCGGTCTCACTAGAATCTAGGTCCTAGGACCATGAATATGTGTAGCAGCTTGCCAGGACTCCAAAGTCATTGGCCGGCTGTTAACCTCCAGGCACCAATTGTTACCAGATGCAAGAAATTCCTGCAAGATAAGACGTAAGCCACCATTTTTCAAATTCCCAATGGAAAAGGAACTGCTAAGAGGAAACAGGGAACAGAGAGGCATTCGGGGACCCACACTGAACTGAGACCTGCTCCTGATTATTGTTTCCCCATTTCCTTCCCCAAAATAAAAAGAGATTCCTGGATTGGATTTCTGTTATGTTGAAAAGGAAAAACTTCTCTCTGAGCCCACAATGAGCTTTCGAAGCATGAACCTAAACAAACCCATCCCCTCAGGCTGCTTCCAGAAAAGGAATCTGCCCATGGTCTCAACAGAAGCAGCTGTCCCCTGGCAAGCACTTGGGAACAAGATATTAAGGTCATCTACATTGTGTCACCTATGAATGCAACTTATAAATGAAAGACACAGCATCTCTTTCCTTTCTGAATCTGAGACATGGAATAATTCAGGCAGGAAAAACTAAGATGATAAACCTCAGTCAGTTGACTATATGACTACACATATCAACATGGCCTTGAGCCTGATTTTACAATTCAGAGTGTTGGTTTTGATGTTCATGTGTCTCATACAGGGTTTTATTTGGATATGCTTTTATGTAATATCTTTTGAATTTCCATTTGCATTCTTTTTTTGGAAACAGTGAAAGCACAGTTTATTTTCAACCAAACATTGACACTTGGAAAGAAGGAAGGAAGGAAGGAAGGAAGGAAGGAAGGAAGGAAGGAAGGAAGGAAAAGGAAAGGAAAAGGAAAGAAAGAAAGAAAGAAAGAAAGAAAGAAAGAAGAAATCTTTTTAAAATTTATAAAAATTAGAGAAACTATAAGTAGTCTTCTGCTGGATTCTTTGATATAGTAAAATGTTCTGAATGGAACAAATTGAAGGATGTTTAAAATATTCAAATGCAGATAGATATCTAGGGAGGAAACTAGAGCTTTCATAATCACTGTAAACTAGAACTGGGATAAGATATGCCAGCTATTACCAAGGTGGTCAACTTTCCAAGTTACATATAGAGATAGGTGTAGAAACAGACAGACATGTGTATACATATACATCTGTGCTTATGTATGAAACCTTTACAGAAGGAGTATATCAAACGAGGCTTGCACTCAAAATACTGGATTCCTCTCTGGTCATGAAAATTCCAAATTTTGTGGATTTTTTTCATGCTTTGTATATTAAACTTAAGATGGCATGTGGTAGATTTATTGTGATATAATAGCACATTCTGAGATAGAAGAGGAAATCATTCCATTTTGATCTCAGGTCTACCAACTTTATGTCCATAGATAAGAATAGAGCCTTTGCATCAGAGAATTGTGTATGTGGTACTTGATTAATATATTTTACCTTTCTCAGTCATTAGCCTATTTTTCCTTTCTCTGGCATAAATATTAATGATCATTTGAGAACAAAAGCTACCTTCACAAATAATACCACGCAAGAGGAACGATGTAGTTTAATAGGAAGCATGCACAGTACTAAAAAACCTTACATTAAATGAAGAGTTGCCTGCACTACCTGACTTGATTATAGCAACGCGAGAATCCTTGGGATCAAACATGAAATCTGAGTTGGCTGTTGATAACATCATGTCTAGAAGCTTGAACTTGGATGACATTTTGTAGATCAGCCACCTGCCATTCATGCTTCCCAACACCCTTGTTCAAACTTGCTTCAAAGAATTTCATACACTTTAATCCTTAAAACCTTGAAAAATGATCAGTGTGCCACAGGCATTAAACCTGTAAACTTTTTTTAACCTCTCCTTTAAATACCCGAAATCTTAGTCTGATTCTGGCAAGTGACCTGGGTAAAAATTTTAACATCCATTTAATGCACACACATTTTTGTGTTCCATAGCTGGTGCTTGCTCACTGTTGGTACATGACAAACGCATCTGGGGGAAGAGTTTTGAAAACAATTCGACAGCATGAAAGGTTCCAACAATAAAACAGAACTCTTTACATTGCAAAGCCAAACAAATAACTCGGGCAAGTGTAACTGAATAAATCCCGAGCTTCGGTGCAGATGGCTGTTTTTACTGTCTACGCCGCAATCCGCTGAAGGTTCTTTAGTTCCAGTGTGTGAGTGTGTGTGTGTGTGTGTGTGCGCGCGCGCGTGTGTGTGCGTGCGTGCGTGCATAGGGGCTTTTTTTATATGAGATTTGGCATATTGCATGTGGCAGGCTGTTGAAAAATGAATAAAGACAGGAGAAAAAAGGCAATGTACATCCCACTGGTAATGAAGGCAAGCCAGGTTGCTGACTGCCCATGTGCCAATTCTCCAGCATTGCCCACGGGCTCCCAAGATCATTTCTTTGCCCCCAGATTTTCATGTTGAATTATCACTCACAATCTCTAAATGAACATGCCTCTTATTTTATTTAAGACACATTGGGCACTTGTATTTGACTTCCTGCTAGGCAATACAATATTTAGCGAACGCTGCATACACAAATGGGAAGAAGTGAAGAATGGCCATATAAGCATAATTTCAGATTTTTTTTTTCTATTTTTGCAAAGAGATATCTTTGCCCTGAGCTTTCAAGAGGCAGACATCAAGTGAAAAGCATTTGTTCTGTGCTGACTTTGCCCGAGAAACTCTGACCACAGAGGTCTACAAGGATTCATCAGGACCTTTAGGCTATGGCCTTATGGCTTTGGCCTGAGGCAAAGCTGGGGGCGAAGAACTTTTCCTGTGGGGGGTAAAGAATAAAGCCAGAACTCCTCATGCCTGGATTCCTACAGTTGCTCTCACTGGTACCCAGAAACCTCTCCCTCGAAGAGATGGTCTGTCTGTTCCTGTGCTGCTGTTAAAATAGAAACGAGCCACATCATAACTTATTTGTGACCTACTTAGGAGAAATTCAGATTTGTCTACAATGGCTAAAAGGAATGCAGTCTGAGAAGAAGTCAAATGGTCTTTCTCAATACAATGGCCAAAAGGGATATATAGGTTAAGATAAACAAAAATACTTTTTTTCTTAATAGGTGAATGTCACACTTGGTTCAAATGACCACCTCTCATTTTGCAGGCTCATGTTTTTAAACATTATTTTAAATGTTTGGTCGCAAGGCAGTGCTTTGTATAATACAGTAATATTTTTTTAAATGAATGATCTGCGTATGTAGACAATAAAGTCCCATTTCTTTTTACTTCGTTAGTTCCATCAAGAACTGCAAAGAGAATTTGCCAGGCTGCTTATTTGTTAAGTGCTTCTTGACTCATCTCTGACCCAAAGGATGCTCTTGTCAGAATCTAGGCCCATCAATAATTAATGTTGTTTTTAAACTTTTGATCTCCAGCGGCAACATTTCTTTTTAGGCTCCAATTATGCCTCTAACCACCTGCAAAATAGAGGGAGAGGGCACCTGATGAAGTTCCAGAAAA
This sequence comes from Panthera pardus, assembly GCF_024362965.1. Taxonomy (NCBI): domain Eukaryota; kingdom Metazoa; phylum Chordata; class Mammalia; order Carnivora; family Felidae; genus Panthera; species Panthera pardus. Next base: position 58,924,576 of record NW_026526810.1, on the reverse strand, counting down.
TGCTGTGAGTTATGGAAGTACTGACAGCACTCTGTTTCCTAGGCTGTTTTTGTCTTTCTGTGTTTCTGCCCCCCTGACTTCCCTTGCTCTATTCCCTAAGAGACCAGTGGCTTTCATAAAAGTGGCGTGAGAGGATGAAAGCATTTAACACAATGACCTCTCAAATATGATCCTTTTCAGTAAAATTATGTGCTCCATTTCCAAGTCCACTTTTTGGAGGGAAAAACAAATTCCTAGAAAGCAGTAGCAGAGAAACGGTCTATTGCCACTGCAAACAGACCAACTGAAGATAGCGTCAAGGGCAGACTAGAAAAACTGTTCTCAGCAAACCCGAGTCTGAATGTTAAAACACATGTGGTATCCCATAATACTTTATTATTGGCGATGTCTTTTCTACTAAGAAAACTTCAGGTGCTTTTGGGCAATTATATCAAGTGCGACTAGATTCATGATAGATTAAATATAGACTTTAAACTAGTCCAGTCCTCCAAACAATCACCTCCAACAGGCAGGGAGATTATATAAAACCAAAAAGGGGGGAAGATACAGGCACAATAATGGCCTATTAACTACACATCTATGCCAAAAGAATTGCTCTGCCTCAAAAGCTTCTCATTTGGAGAAATTAATATGGTTAATCTTAGGAGTTTATGTCTGAATGTACCTGACAGGTTTGGCTCATTTTCAGAATCTGCACACACATTCAGCTCAAATACAATTAGGCTACTTTACCATTACCTATTCCATATGTTAAAAATAGTACACTGGACCGGGGTGGGGGAGGGGGCACCTGGGTGGCTCAGTTGTTTAACTGTCCGACTCTTGATTTAGGCTCAGGTCGTGATCTCATGGTTTGTGGGTTCGAGCCCTGCATCAGACTTTGTGCTGATAGCTCAGAGCCTGCTTGGGATTCTGTCTCTTTCTTTCTCTGCCACTTCCCTGCTTCCTCTCTCTCTCTCTTTCAAAATAAATAAAAATTTAAAAACTTAAAAAAAAAAAAGAAAAATAGTACACTGGGCAGGCCAGGCCAGTCATGGAATGGGAAAGTCATTTTGTATGTTTCACTAAGATAATTATTAAATATTCTTATGGGAGGTTGCTTTTCTCATAATTTGAATTAATATATCAGTTTAAAGCAGAGTAGGCAGTGGGGTTAGAACTGAAGGGAAGTATGCATTTACCTTCTTCCAACTATCCACTGTAATTTGCCCCCAAAATTTTCAAACATACAGAAAACTTGAAAGAATTGTATAATGATCACCATATATCTGCCACAGATATTCTATGATTAACATTTTGCCATTTTGATGCATTACATATCTATCCATTAATCCATCCCTCTACTTATCTGTCAATTCCCTTTGTGTTTTGGTTTAATTCCAAATAAGTTGTAGACATCAGTATACACTGTCTTTGAACACTTTACTAAGCATACCATTAACTAGAGTTTAACATATGTTTTAGTTTCTTTTTTTTTTTTAGGCAAAATTTTATTCCATGAGTTGCACAAATCCATAAATGTGCTATTATGGGAGTTTTGGAAATTCATACCCTCAAATAACCTGAATCCCTATCAAGAGAGAGAAAATAATACAATCTTAGAAGGTTCCCCCATGTCCCTTCCCAATCCCCAGAGGCTATGGAGATGATTGTCACCATATTTTGATTTTGTCTGTTCTAAAAATCCATAGAAATGAATTAAATGACATATACTCTTTGTATACAGCTTCCTTTACACAGCATATGTTTTTAAGGATTTATCCACGATGGTGCTTGCTTGGATCAGTCACTCGTTCTTTTCACTGCTGAGTAGTATTCCCACTGTATGACTATGGCTCCAGTTCCTGAATACGAGACTGTTTCCAGTTTTTTCCAATTATAAATAAAGCTTTAACAACCATGATTGCACAAATGTTGGGTTAATATATGCTTTTGTTTATTTTGCATAAATATCTAGGAGTGGAATTGCTGGGTCATAGACTAGGTGTTTTTCCAAAGTGGTTGTACTATTTTAAACTCCCGCCAAATGCGTGAGATCACTTTTTACTCCTTTTTATTTTCAGCCATTCTGGTGGGGATATAATAGGATTTCATTGGGGTCTCATTTGCAGTTTCTTGATGACTAATAATGTTAAGCACTTTTCCATGTGCTTATTGGTCTTTTATATATCTGCATTTAAGGAAGATTATTCTTTTTTTTTTTTTTTTTTTTTTTTTGCCTGTTCTTAACTAGGTTGGTTGCATTTTTTATTATTAAGTTGTAGAGTTCGGTATATATTCCAGAAAGAAATTCTTCATCAGGTATATGTTTTGCAAATATTTTACCTTAGTCTTTGGCTTGTCTATTTGTTTTCCTAATGATGACTTTCAATATGCAGAAGTTTTTAATTTTGATGAAGTTTAACCTTTTATTAAAATCACTATTTTTTGTACTTGAAGAGATTGGCCAATCAGCAAGACAAGGATTTTCATTTAATGTTTTATTTTAGAAGTTTGCTATCTACATTTTTATGTTTAAGTCAATAATACCTCAAATTATAATTATGTGTACTGAGAGATAAGGAAAAATTAGTCTTTCCCCATGTTTCTGTCTATCTGCCCCACTCCCTAAGTAAATAGACAAAGAATAGAGAGAGAAACAGAGACAGAGAAAGAGAAGTCATTCCAGACCATATGTTGAAAATTTATCATTTCCCCACATATTGTCTTAGCCCCTTTATTAAAAATCAATTGACCAATTGACCATATAAATGTGCATTTTTTTTCCTGAACTTTCTCTTTTGTGCCATTGATCTATATGGATACTATTTCGCTACCACCACACTGTCTTTATTAATATAACTTTATAGACAGTCTTGAAGTGAAATAAAGCAAATCTGAAGTGAAATAAAGCAAATCTCTCAACTTTGTTCTTTTAAAAATTATTTTACTACTGGAAGTCCTTTAAATAGACTTTTCATATGTTGTAGAAGAGATTGAGAGTGCAGAATTTACTTTCTGGGTTACTTTCCTGCCGGGCTGTGGTCTGACAGTGATGCTTTCCTCTTCACAAAGCCATTGTTTCTTTTTCCCCATCATGTCTTACAGCTACAGCCCAATTCATTCTGGGTTATGTGTTGTCCTCCTGTTCTTGCCCGTCCAGGACAAGGGGTGGTAACAAGTCATTGCTGTTTTTAAGCTAGGGCATTAAGCTAGGGCATTCCTTTGCTGACTGTCCTTAACTCTGTCTGTGCCTTCATAAATTGTCCTATAATTAAATGTTCAATATAGTTCTTCTTTAAACCCTATGTTTAAGAATGCCAAATTTTTACAAGGCTAACTTTTTCAAAAAATCTTTTCAGCCTCAATTTAAATAACACTTCCTTAGAGGAGTACCTGAGTGGATCAGTTGTTTGAGAGACCAACTCTTGATTTCAGCTTGGGTCACGATCTTAGGGTTGGTGAGTTTGAGTCCCACATCCGCGGTGCCAGTGTGGGGCCTGCTTGGGATTTTCTCTCTACCTCTCTCTCTGCCCCTCCTCTGCACACCTGCACTCTCTCTCTTTCAAAATAAATAAATACACATTTTTAAAAACTTTAAAATTTATTAAAAAATAACACTAGCTTAGAGGTAAACACCCTATTGAAGTAGGCCCAAATCCTCTCACTTTCCCACATTCCCACACTTCTGTATCTCAGAAATTTGCTCAAGTCCTTCATAACACATCAGAATTCACTACTTATCCCTATATTTTTATTGTCAGTTTAATCATCTACATAGTGAATTCCATGAGGGTGTGGATTATGTCTATTCCATTCATAACTATATAACCAGTGATTAGCAGAATGCTTAGGAAATACAAGCCAATCAATAAATATTTATTGAATTGTTCATACCTTATAAGAGAATTTGAGAAGATTTTGTGCTGAATTCCACTGAATTGCTATAGTATTAACTAAAGTCATTACTATCAACAATGTAGAAGGTGAAAAAAAATACACAGCAATTTTCTAACTTCAAGGGAAAACAGATTAGTAAGAAAGATGAAATGCATTAAATATAAAAGAATACAAAACCCTTTCAAGAATTTTCAGATAGCAAAAATTGCAGCTCTGAAAGTAAAATTCAAAAAATATAGGACCAATAAAAAAAATCCAGCAAATAAAAAACTTTTAAAAATGGAGTTAGGCTTAAAAAGTTTATATACACCAGCAAATGACTTTTTCCTACTTTGCAATTTATTTTTCTATATTTAGAAAGAGTAATTCTTTCCTAAGTGATTTTGAGTGTTTAGAAAAATGCTTAGAATTCCTTAGGGAATTTAGGAGGAGACTAGGATGTCTTTTGAAGCTGCCATTATGCCCTCAAAAAGAAATTGAAACTGTACCTCTAATCTCAGGCCTTTGAAGAAAAGCCGCCTCTCCCTAAGACCTCCCCCTGGACTTTAATCATCTCCTAGTAGGTCTTTTTACCTCCAGTTTTTCTTTTGCAAATTTTATTAATTATGCATTCCACTGTTTAACTAATCTTCTTAAAATGCAATATTCTTCGTGTTTTCCTGTGAAAGAATCTGAAATTGGTTTTTTTTTCTGTCTCTCAAATCAGTTCTGATAGCTCAAAGTATTCATCAGATATTTAAAGTCTTCAATCAACTGGTGCAAACAGCTTCTTCACTACTCCACCATGTCAAGGTCAAACAGCCCAGTTGTCCTCCATGTACCCCATACCCTGTACACAGTCGATTATTGTCCTTTCCCTGTGGCATTCCACCACACCCTGCCTTGCTCATCCTTGCCAGAATGACCTTTTAGTTCCTCTCCTGCTACATAAATTCTTGGAATTCCTTCCAGATACTAGCTCTCATAATTCATGGAGTCCTTTTTTTTAAAGTTTTGATTACCATAATCCACAACGATCTGTCAGTTAGCTCCATTTTCCATAATAATTATCAATAAATATTACTGAGTATCTGTCGCACACAGGATACCTAAGGCAGGCCCTGTGTATACAAAAGATCGAAGAGTCAGTGCCCAAACCTAGGGAGTCTTATGTTCACCTAATAAGATAAATAATAATGCAAAGATACAAAGTAACTCATAAGTTACTATCCAACCATGTAGTTACTTAAAACGTCTCTTAGAAGTGTTCTCAAGAGCTTTCATATTATTTTTTTCCCAAAGAGATGAAGTCTCAGATGTTAAAAATCACATATTTGAGGAGGGGCGTGCAAAGGGGCAGCGAGGGGGGTAAAAAAAAATGTGTTGAATTACATAAGAGCTAATACCTGCCAAGTGTTAACTCTGTGGCAGGTGCTATTCTAAATATTCTCCATATATTAACTCATTTAATCTATCAAGAAGGATACTGTTACCATTTGACAGATCAGAAAACAGAGGCACAGCAAAATTAAACAACTTTCCCTGGATCACACAGCTAATTAATGGCAAAACTGCAGTTTCCACCTAGGTTTTCTACCTCCAGAGGCTGGACTCTTTACATGGTGTTTTATTTCCATGTAGATTCCATGTCTACGTTATATATTTCATCAAACTATACTGCTAATATAAAGAAGGCTTTACTCTGAAAGCAAGAAATCTGCCTGGGGATGATGAAAAAGCTATTGAAACCTAAGAGAGAAAGAGAGTTGAACTTGTAGTTCAGTTATTCTCTCACCCCAGTCAAGCACTGTATGGTTGGCAATCATGTGGTTCCTATCATCCTTGCCAATTCGTGTCTGTAATTCTGCAGGGAGATCTGATGTGCCTTGCCTACTTTTGTAGAACCTCCTCAAGGAAAAAGGCTGGCAGAGAAACCCATCAGAATAAACCCATTCCATTGACTATGCTAATCATTATAAACCATTTTCCCCTTCTTCTTTGCAAAATTAATTCTGACTTGGGTTGGGAAAGCAATGTGCCCAGCTAAATAAATTAAATAACAAGGATTTCCAGTTTTCCTAGAAGGAGTGGATTGCTCTGAGGCATAGGTCCAACCAAAGAGATACAAGTAAAATTACATTCAATATATATATATATTGGTTGTATTAGGCTCCTAGGCAAAAGCTATTGCCTTGCTTCTAAAAATGGACTAATTCAGGTGGCACAGGTGTTGTTGTCCTTTGTCTTTCCCTTCTTTCCAGCTAGAATGCAGACATAGTGCCCATCGGTACAGCAGCTATCCTACAACCATGAAGCTAAATATTATACACTCAGATCCATGAAATGAGAAAGAGAAAAACTGGTTCCCTGAATCCCCCAGTCTCCCTAATTAGGTGAGAAAAATTAATGCCTTATTTGGTTAAGCCATGGTTTTCAGGTTCCTGTTTGCATACAGCTCAGTGAAAGTCTAAATGATAAAACTTATTATCTGAGTTTGATTCATAGGAACAAGTTCACTCAGTTTTGGATAAAAAAAAAATTAAAGGTGTTAATGAAATCCCTCTGTGATACTCATTCAGTGTACATAGACTTTTTTTTTAAAGAAAAGTAACAAAATTTCCTTTTGATTTTTTTTTGAAAGTAACAAATGTTCTGTTATCTTTACAATCAGGGTAAAATAGGGGCGCCTGGGTGGCTGTCGGTTAAGCGTCTGACTTCGGCTCAGGTCATGAACTCACAGTTTGTGAGTTCAAGCCCTGTGTCAGGCTGTGTGCTGACAGCTCAGAGCCTGGAGCCTGCTTCAGATTCTGTGTCTCCCTCTGTCTCTCTGCCCCTCCCCCACTCATGTGCCCACACTCTCTCTCTCTCTCTCTCCATGTCTCTCTCTCTCAAAAATAAACATTAAAGGCACCTGCATGGCTCAGTCGGTTGAGCCTCCAACTTAGGCTCAGGTCATAATCTCACCGTTTGTGAGTTCCAGCCCCACATCGGGCTCTGTGCTGAGAGCTCAGAGCCTGGAGCCTCCTTCAGATCCTGTGTCTCCCTCTCTCTCTGCCCCTCCCCGACTCGTGCTCTGTCTCTGTTTCCTTCAAAAAGAAATAAACATTTTAAAAAAATAAAAAATAAAATAAACATTAATTTTTTAAAAAAAAATCCCTTTATATAATCAGAGTAAAATAAAATGAAGAACAATTAAACGGAGGCTCCCACTACATCTGAGCCAGTCTTTTTGAAGCTCAAACACTTTCACTTTAGGACAGAAAGTTCACATCAGTAATAGGGTGATTCATCTTTCCTTAATCAATGAACAATTAATCTTCATTAGCATACTCAGGTCAGTTTAAATGTGCAATGAGATGCTAGATCTTAGCAAAGAAGCCTCAAACACAATGGAAGTCATTAAAATTACATTACATCTGGCATTCTTGATGAGGTAAAGCTGGCACCAATTCTACAGTAATCATAAGCACTGAGGCTCATGGCGGAGTCATTCAGAGAATGTGGACAAATGTGTTAATTCAAGTTTCATGACTTGTCCCCGAGGCCAAAGTAGAAACTGCCTGAGAGTCTCAGGACCTGGGGATGGTTCTCTTAGTGACCCTTAAACATGTCACATTTCTGCTTCACTCACCTTTGCTCATACTTCAGGGCCCACTTGGTTCTGATCTCCGAAGGCTAAGGTGCTTTCTTCAAACACTCCAGCCTGCACAGCTATTCCTATTAATTAGTTATGTTCTGCCTCTCGTGTAGGGACATTATTATATCATCGTTAGCCTGATCATCACAGCTTCCATATATGGAATGTTTAGTACGCAAGAGACTCTCCTACAAAGTTGATGTCCATTCTATAGATGCTGGAGAGGATGTGGAGAAACGGGAACCCTCTTGCACTGTTGGTGGGAACGCAAACTGGTGCAGCCACTCTGGAAAACAGTGTGGAGATTCCTCAAAAAATTAAAAATAGACCTACTCTCTGACCCAGCAATAGCACTGCTGGGAATTTACCCAAGGGATACAGGAGTACTGATGCATAGGGGTACTTGTACCCCAATGTTTATAGCAGCACTCTCAACAATAGCCAAATTGTGGAAAGAGCCTAAATGTCCATCAACTGATGAATGGATAAAGAAATTGTGGTTTATATACACAATGGAGTACTACGTGGCAATAAGAAAGAATGAAATATGGCCCTTTGTAGCAACGTGGATGGAACTGGAGAGTGTGATGCTAAGTGAAATAAGCCATACAGAGAAAGACAGATACCATATGGTTTCACTCTTATGTGGATCCTGAGAAACTTAACAGAAACCCATGGGGGAGGGGAAGGAAAAAAAAAAAAAAAAAGAGGTTAGAGTGGGAGAGAGCCAAAGCATAAGAGACTGTTAAAAACTGAGAACAAACTGAGGGTTGATGGGGGATGGGAGGGAGGGGAGGGTGGGTGGTGGGTATTGAGGAGGGCACCTGTTGGGATGAGCACTGGGTGTTGTATGGAAACCAATTTGACAATAATCTTCATATATTGAAAAAAAAAAGGGGGGGGGGGGAACAAAGTTGATGTCCATCATTTCAAACCCAAGGTTGATACCTTAGTTCCCCTCTACGATATGAAAACTCAAGTTCTGGTGAAATAAGTAGACCAAAGTCATTCAGAGGCAACCTAAACCCGTCGGACCCGTCGTCGGACCCGTTGTCGGACCCGTCGGCGTCCGGAATGACTCCACTCATACCACATTGCCTTCCCATTCAAAATATTCTGTTGTCTTCTGTTGTGGGTATGCCCCTTGCCAGCACACCCTGCTGTCAGTTCCCTGAGGGGAGTGGTTTTGCCATGGACGTCTACATATTCTTCAGATCCCAACACCTACTGAACACAGTCCGGTAAAGTTTTGATGAATGTAGTGGATTTGACTCCAGTCCAATCCTACTAATTCTTGGTGTCTTGTGTCAACTTATTGGACAGAAGAATTATCTGTAGACTCAGAATGTGAGTCTTCAGACTGTGTAGTTGGATATGGTAGATAGAAAGCTCTCAAGGGCTGTTTATCTGTCATCTAATCATAAACATAAATAGAAGAGGGGCCTGGGTAGGGCCTTGAAAAGACCAAGTTGACTCATCAGATATATGTCTCTATCAGTCTTTTCAAACAGGCAGTGTTTTTTTTTTTTTAAGACTTCAATTTAATTAGAATTCCTTCTCCCATTGAGATAACATTTTCAATTGATTTAATCCTTTCTTGTACATTCCTTGCATCCTGAGAGGTAGTAATGGTTTTCATTTTACATTCTGGTCTTAAAGCAGGACAAACAGCTAGTGTTGGGTTTTACTTCCCCTGACCAGCGGCAGCAGCAGCTGGGGGTGGGGGTGGGGGGCAGGGGGGGGCTATAATCCTCTGCACCCTCACTCTCCATGGCTCCCTTCCATCCTGCCCGTTGCTTGATTCATCCTTTTGTTCTCAGAGATCAGATGACTGTAGTTAAAATTCTAAAATCATTTCATGTTTTAAAAACTGTATTTACTGTAGACATTTATGAAATAGCAAGTGTCTTCTTAAAATGCAATTCAATAACACTTTATACATTAAAGTTCTTCAGGTACACCTCTGTTTTGTTTACTATGAAAAATTGCCAGAAGAGAAAGTTATTTCTATAATTCCTCCCCCATTAGTTATTTATTATTGAGGACACTATGTCTGAAAAAAAAAATAAGTACATTAAGGCCAAGAAACAAAGATTGAAAATTTTAAATATAAAAATGTCCAACATTATATTTTGTAGAGTAATAGAAATCATGCAAATAGGTATCAATAAATGATCCATAAAGCATTCAGCAGGTCAGGAATGTCTTAGGGGACTGAACCGCCTGATTGGAAATGCATTTGGTAAAGCCAAGGCCACAAAGTGTTAATGCCTGTAAATGACTCTTCAAATGGGGCTTCCGTTATATCTAATGTGATTATGCAACTCCAACTGGTTCTAAACTTTTCCCATTTTAGTTTATTTCCAAGGGCGAATGTTTCCATTGGGGTAATTGTAGGGTATTTTTCTCTGGGTAGTCGTTATGCCAGGAAAAGTTTAGTTTTCTCTTTTTGTAGAAATAAACTATTTCACTACTTTCATTTTTTTATAGGTCAAGTTTTTAAAGTAATTTGCCAGAAAAAAAGCTAGATATAGCACCAAAAAAAAAAAAAAAATGGCATCATTTTATTAGTCTGTTTAGTTCAGGGGGAAAAGGCAAGCACAATGATATGGTTCCACACTGGTTATATTGACCTATGTGAAAACAAACCCTTAAATCCAAATTCTTACCTCTACTTACCTCTGTAATAAATCAAGTTGTTAAATACAACTTAATACACAAGGATGTTTTATAGTTCTCTAACTTGCAACATTTCAATATTCTGTTACATATGAAATACAAATTAGGGAGTAAAATGATATATCGTTGATAAGCTACCTTAGGTTAATAATTATTCTGTTTACTTCTGCTGAAGAGAGAGAGCATAGACTTTTGACTCAGACAATCTTAGGTCCAGTTTACAAGTTGTGGGAACTTAATTTAACCAAGTCATTGAGTGTCTCTGAACCTCCATTATTCCCATTACTATCTGTAAAATGGGAATAAATATATCTAAATCAAAAAAAAAATTATCTTTGGGTGCCTGGGTGGCTCAGTCTGTTAAGTGTGCAACTCTTCATTTCAACTCAGGTCACACTCTCATGATTCATGTTCAGAGGATCGAGCCCCACACAGGGCTCTGAACTGACTTTTCAGAGCCTGCTTGACATTCTCTTCCTCCCTTTCTCTCTACCCCTTTCCAGTTCTCTCTCTCTCAAAATAAATAAACTTTATTAAAAAAATGATCTTGAGTGGCCTATAAGATTAGATAACATCCTGAAAGGTAATCCAGGACCGTAGTTAAAAGTAAATAGAACTTGAGCCAGGCAACTTATTCACCTCTTTGTTTCTTAGTTTCTTTATCTGTATAGTGGAGATAACAATAGTTACTGTGTGAGGTGCTAATATATGGAAAGAGCTTAAAATACGTTGTATTGCAGCAAGTCTGCTCAAGTATGGTATTGCTATTTCACACGAAATTCCTTAGCATAGACCATGGGAAATAGAAGGGCCTCTTTCCTCCTGCATTATTGTTAACATCTTGTTTTCCCATTTAATTATTATCACCCATCAGTGGAAGCTACAGAATTTCTCTAGAGGAGTTTTGGGTGGGGTGGGAGGGTGGCAGTGGGAATGCGGTAGGAAGAAGAAGAGCTGTTAAGATTTGTCTTGAAGCAGTTCGTACACTGGTTTAAGTCAGATCAGGGAATTTTTTTTTTTCCATAGAAAAGGCTACTGCCGAGGCTAACACCCCTCCATACTGTGAGTCATGTAGGTATTTCCAAGTGGCAGAGGGAACCATAGATATAATGAATGCTCAGTTAATCAGCCTAACATTTTCAGCATAACCAGCTGAGAATGTCTGTAGGGTAATGCGATCCACTAATTAGGACAAGACAGTGATGGGAAACTAACACACATGAATTGATTGGGGTTTGGTCCATTGAGTGATACAGATAAATTCATTTCACCGAAGACATTCTACCTAAGAAGCATCGAAAAATGACAGTGTCTAGTATTGACGTCAAGTTTCAAAGTATTTCCATCAATGTAAAATTCTCATTCCAAACTAAAACATCCCAATTTACCTTGATACGAGCCTATACAACCCTTAGAACAGATTCTATCACCTGCTTAGTAATACTAACACATACATACACACACAGGTAACCACACGTCTACTGCCATTCTCCATAAAGTGTAAACCTCTTTGGGAAATCTTACTTGATAAGTATTTTCCTGTTCCCTCAGTCAACACAACTTTACAGCAAATCATAAAATCATACTGGGCACAAGGGAGGAAAAGCCATAAAACCTGGCCCTACAGTCTAGTGGGGGGAAAGACAAGTAAACAACAAATGTTAAAGACAACACGGGGTCAGTGAAGTTAGGATCAAAATAACAAACAAACAAAAAACTTTGAGATCTTGAATTTGGATTGGTATAAAGCAGCAATGTACTTACCCTGAAATAAAGCAATGATGAATTTACACACACAACACACACACACACACACACACACACACACACACACACAAACACACACAGTTTTCTCCATTGCAAAGGCCTGCAGCCAACACAGAAACAATGAGCACTCTTGGAATTCAGAGTCTGCTCTCCTAATATCATTTCCTACAAAAAGGAAAAAAGAGATTCTTCAAGAAATTGCTAGTTCCAGATATAGGGCAGGAAATATATAGGATTATCTTGGCACAAGCTAGAAAGTTACAGAAGGTTCTCAGGAACTCACTTGCATAAGCCCTCCTTTGCCATAGATAGAACAATTGAGCCTCAATAAAGATTATATTTTCAGGGCATTGAAAGACATTAAAGATGTTTAAATACAGGCATCCTTGACAGTACTTGAACAAAAATTGGTCGTTTCTGGAGAATGTTAGGGTACCAGCTCATTATTTTAAAAACTGACAAATAAATAATCAAGTCTACCTTTCCTGTATGAACTGCACTCCAGAGCAACCGAATATGTGACCAGGAGAAATTTCTCATTGGGTGTGTTAAGATAATATATTAAGAGGAAATAATTAATTGAGGTTAACTGAAGAGTGTGTGTAGACAAAACAATAATTGCTATAAGAAGATAATTATTAAAACTCAAAGGTAAGCATATGAGCATTACACTATTATGCTATTCAGTTATTTCATGTATATTGAAATTTTAATAACATGAAGTTAGAGGAACACTATGTTCTGGTTACTGTAGCTTAATAGTAAATCTTCAAGTAACATAGTATAAGTCTTCCAAATGCATTCTTCTTTTTTCAAAATTGTATTGGGTATTCTTGTTTGGTTCTGAATATTCTTTCGAATCAACTAAGCTATTTCTATGAGACTGGGGTTTATCACTGCATCCAATCTATACATCTATATGAGGAGAACTGACATTTAAAATCGTTTCTAATGTTTATTTATTTTTGAGACAGAGAGAGACAGAGCATAAGCAGGGGAGGGGCAGAGAGAGAGGGAGACACAGAATCCGAAGCAGGCTCCAGGCTCCAAGCTGTCAGCACAGAGCCCGACGCAGGGCTCAAACTCACAAACTGAGATCATGACCTGAGCCCAAATCCGATGCTCAACCCACTGAGCCACCCAGACACCCTTAGAACTGACATTTTAACACTATAGATTCTTCCAATCCATGAGCATCTTTCCATTTATTTAGTCTTCTGTGAGTTCCTCCAGCAATATTTTATTATTTTTGGTGCAGAGACCTTGCACATCTTTTGTTATGTTTATTCACAAATATTTTGTCTTATCTTGTGTTATTTTAAGTTGTATTTTTAAATTTTACTTTTGTAGGCAAACAACGGAATGGGAAAAGATATTCGCAAACGACATATCGGACAAAGGGCTAGTATCCAAAATCTATAAAGAGCTCACCAAATTCCACACCCGAAAAACAAATAACCCAGTGAAGAAATGGGCAGAAAACATGAATAGACACTTCTCTAAAGAAGACATCCGGATGGCCAACAGGCACATGAAAAGATACTCAACATCGCTCCTCATCAGGGAAATACAAATCAAAACCACACTCAGATATCACCTCACGCCAGAGTGGCCAAAATGAACAAATCAGGAGACTATAGATGCTGGAGAGGATGTGGAGAAACGGGAACCCTCTTGCACTGTTGGTGGGAATGCAAATTGGTGCAGCCGCTCTGGAAAGCAGTGTGGAGGTTCCTCAGAAAATTAAAAATAGACCTACCCTATGACCCAGCAATAGCACTGCTAGGAATTTACCCAAGGGATACAGAAGTACTGATGCATAGGGGCACTTGTACCCCAATGTTTATAGCAGCACTCTCAATAGCCAAATTGTGGAAAGAGCCTAAATGTCCATCAACTGATGAATGGATAAAGAAATTGTGGTTTATATACACAATGGAGTACTACGTGGCAGTGAGAAAGAATGAAATATGGCCCTTTGTAGCAACGTGGATGGAACTGGAGAGTGTGATGCTAAGTGAAATAAGTCATATAGAGAAAGACAGATACCATATGTTTTCACTCTTAGGTGGATCCTGAGAAACTTAACAGAAACCCATGGGGGAGGGGAAGGAAAAAAAAAAAAAAGAGGTTAGAGTGGGAGAGAGCCAAAGCAGAAGAGACTCTTAAAAACTGAGAACAAACTGAGGGTTGATGGGGGGTGGGAGGGAGGGGAGGGTGGGTGATGGGTATTGAGGAGGGCACCTTTTGGGATGAGCACTGGGTGTTGTATGGAAACCAATTTGACAATAAATTGCATATATTGAAAAAAAAATAAATACATTTTACTTTTGTTTGTTACAAATACGTAAAACTACAATTGATATTTGTATATTGACCTTGTATCCTGCAACATTACCTATCATTTTTGCCATCACCATTGCTGGTAATTGCTTGGTATATTCCTTAGGATTTTATGTAGACTATCATATATTACACTTGCACATAGTGTGCAAAGACAGTTTTGTTTTTACTTTTCTACTTTTTATTCCTTTAATTGCTTTGTCTCGCCTTATTACAAGTACAATAGTAAATAGAGTGGTGGGGGGTAGTTTATCATTGGCTCAGTTGGTTGAGCATATGACTTATAATTTCAGCTCAGATCATGGTCCCAGTGTTGTGGATCAAGTCCTGTGTCAGACTCCACACTGAGCGTGGAACCTGCTTGGGATTCTCTCTTTCCCTCTGCCCCTCTCTCGCTCATGCACTCTCTCTCTCTCTAATTAAAAAAAAAACAATAGAGTGGTGGAAGCAAGAATCCTTGCCTTTCTCCAGTCTTAGCATGAAAATGTTCAGTTTTTCACTATTAGGAATGGTGTTAGCTCTAGGTTTTACATAAATGCTATTACCAGATTGAAGGAATTCCCTTCTGTACCAAGTTTCTTAGAGAGTTATTTTGTCTTTTTGTTTGTTTGTTTGTTTTTTTCAGACACTATCTTTGTCAGGTTTTGGTACCAGGGTTATGCTAGCCTCATAAAATGAATTGGGAAGTGACTCCTCCTCTATTTTCTGAAAATACTGCACTATTTTCTATAATATTGATTTTATTTCTTTAATAAATATTTGATAAATTTTACCATGGCAATCATTTGAGCCTGGAGTTTTCTTCACGGAAAGATTTTTTTTTATTTTTTTAAATGTTTGTTCATTTTTGAGAGACAGAGAGACAGAGCATGAGGGGGGAAGGGGCAGAGAGAGGGAGACACAGAATCCGAGGCAGGCTCCAGGCTCTGAGCCGTCAGCACAGAGCCTGACTCAGGGCTCGAACTCACAAACCGTGAGATCATGACCTGAGCCGAAGTTGGTCGTTCAACCGACTGAGCCACCCAGGCGCCCCATCATGGAAAGATTTTTAATATGAATTTATTTAATACATTTGCTACATGTTTATTTAATAAATGTAGCTCTATTCTGATTTTTTATTTCCTGCCATGCCAGTTTTGGTATATCATTTATTTTTAGGAATTTGTCACCTAAGCTGTTGGTTTTATTGAAATAGCATGATTATTAATATTCTCTCACTATCCTTTTAATATCAGGAGCATATACAGTGATGTCCCTTCTTCCAATCATTATATAATATATATAATTATAATTATAATATAATATAAATATATATAAAAGATTATAGATTAAACTATAGATAATGTAGATTATATACATACATCATTATATATAAAAGATTATAGATAACATAGGTTAAACATATATATTATAAATTACACATATTATAGATAATTTATATTAAAAATAAATATGTGTATAGATATCCTTTTTTCTTAACTGCCCCACTAGGATCCTATTAATCTACTTATTTAATTTTCTTTATTTTTTAATATTTTTATTTGTTTTTGAAAGAGAGAGACAGAGACAGAGCATGAGGGGGGGTGGGGCAGAGAGATATGGAGACACAGAATCTGAAGCAGGCTCCAGACTCTCAGCTGTCCGGACAGAGCCTGATGTGGGGTGAGAGCCCACAAACCATGAGATCATGACCTGAGCCGAAGTCAGATGCTTAACCAACTGAGTCACCTGTGTATTAGACACCCCTAATCTATTACTTTTATTAATATTTCAAAGAAATCATATTTGACTCTTTTCCTTTCTCTATTGTTCATATGTTTTCTATTTTACTGATTTCTGTTTTTATCCTTGTTATTGTCTTTCTTCTACTTACTTTGCATTTAATATTCTCTTCTTTATTTAGTTTCTAATGTGGAAGGTTAGATAATTTTAAGTGTTTTTTTATCTTTTCTAATATGAAACTATAAATTTCACTCTAAGCATTGCTTTGCATAAGTTTTGAGACATTCAATTGTAATTATTATATTCAATTCAAAATATTTTTGGGATGCCTGGGTGGCTCAGTCAGTTAAGCACCTGACATTAGCTCAGGTCATGATCTCACAGTTTGTGAGTTCAAGCCCCACATCGGGCTCTGTGCTGACAGCTCGGAGCCTGGAGCCTGCTTTGGATTCTGTGTCTCCCTTTCTCTGCGTCTCTCTCATTCAAAAATAAATAAACATTAAAGATTAAAAATATATATATATTTTTCTAATTTCCCTCATAATTTCTTCCGTAACCAGTTGGTTGCCTAGAATATTCTGTTTAATGTCCAAATAGTTGAAGCATCTCTAGATACATTATTGCAATTGAGATCTAATTTAACTACAGAGGGCATCATCTATATGATTTCAATCTTTTAAAAAGCGTTGAAACTTATTTTTTAGCCCATGACATGGTCTACCTCTGTAAACATTCATGCTCATTTGAAAAGAATGTGTATTTTGTAGTTGTTGAATCTAGCATTCAATAAATGTCTGTTAGGTCAAATTGATTGTTAGTGTTGCCAAATCTATATTGTCAATAATTTTTTTGTCTACTTTTACTGTCAACTACTGACAAAGGGTTACGAAAATCTCCCACTATTATTGAGTTTGTCTATTTCTCCCTTTGATTCTGTCAATTTTTGTTATGTATATTTTGAGTATGTCTTATTTGAGGTGTACACATTTATGATTATTACATCTTCTTGGTAAGTTGCTCCCATTCTCATTATGAAATGTCCCTCCTTATCTCTGGTAATCCCCATACCTTAAAAATCTATTTGACTCATATCAACATAGCCACACAACCTTTCTTATACTTATTCTTCACATATTTCTATACATTTATTCCTTTATTCGTTTATATTATGGTGCATCTCTGTAAATATAGTTAAATCTTACTGTTTGTATCCAGTCAGAACATTTCTTTATTTTCATAGGATTATTTAGTCCATCCCCACTAATACAGTAATGAAACAATTGATTATACATGTACTGTATTACTATTTGTTTTCTACTTGTCTCATCTGATTTTTGTTCCTCTTCTCTTCCTTTCTTCTTTGGTTTCAATCTATTTTTTTTATTTTTTATTTTTTAATTTTTTCTTAGTATTATATTCCATTTCCTTTTTAGACATTTCTATATACCTCTATATATTATTTTACTAGTACTTTTCTATATACCTCTATATATTACTTTTACTACTAGTAAAAGTAACTTTTACTTACTAGTAGTAAAAGTTACTTTTACTACTTTGATCCCCCTAGTCTAGGGATCTAAATATACGCCCTGAACCTATCACAATCTACTAAAATTAGCATTGTATCACTTCACATAATTAAAATATAGGAAACTTCTAACATTGTAATTAATTTAATACCCATCTATCTTTAATCATTAGTGCTCTTGTTTATATTTGCTTCCAAGCATGTTCTAACTTTCACAATAGAGGTTATTTTCATAGTCTTTTAAAAAATTAAGAGAAGAAAAAAATTAGTCTTGTATTTACCCACATATTTACAATTTCCAGTCCTCTTTACTCCTCTCTGTGGATCTGATTTTCCATTTTGTTTCATTTCTGAAAATGTTTCTCTAGCATATCTCATAGTTTAGTCTGCTGACAAAGAATTTCCTGGGATGTTTTTGATCAAAAAAGCCTTTATTTTGCCTTCACTGTGGAATAATGTTTTCTTGGATATAGAACTCTGGATTGAGTGTTTTATTTCCTTTAAATATTTCTTTAAATAAAATAAATGTTTTATTATTTTACATATTTCTCATTTGTCTTCTGACCTTCATGGTTTCTGATGAGAGGTTACCTATCATTTCTGTATTGCCATTTTCCTGTTCAGAGTATTCCCTGTTTCTGACTGTTTTTAAGATAGCTTTTTTTATTTTAATGTTTTAACATTTCAATTATCATGCCCTCAGGGTTTCTCTGTATATATTTTTCTTGGGATTCACTGACCTTCTTAAATCTGCAGTTTGATTATTTTCACCACATCATGAAATTCTCAGCCATTATTCATTCAAACATTTTTTTTGCCTTCTTTTCTCTCTCCTTCTCTCATAGATTTCCAATTATAAATAACATAGACCACTTGATATTGTCCCACACGTCCCTAAGACTTGGTTCATTTCAATCTAATTTTGCTCTGTACTTTATATTTGATAATTACAAATGATTTCTCTTCGGTTTTGCTATTTTTTTCTGTAATGTCCAATCTGCCGACAAATCTATCCATTAAGTGCATTTTTCATTTCAGGTAGTATCTTTTTGAGTGCTAGAATCTGCATGTAGCATTTTTTATAGATTACTTTTTTCTGCTTAGATTCCCCATCTATTCACTCTTTTTGTCATCTTTTCCTTTAAATCTTTGAACATACTTAGAATAGTTGGTTTAAAATCAATGTCTGCTAATTCCAACACCCGAATCATCTCAACCTCTGTTCATATTAACCAGTGTTTGTTGAATACTAGTTATATTTTCTTGCTTCCTGACATGTCCAATAAATTTTAATTTATGTGTTAAAGAGTATGTCTGCTGCATTGTTTTGTTTTGTTTTGTTTTTCCAGTAAGGCAATTAAATTACTGGCAGATCCTCATTACCCTGTTAAACATTTTATGTTTAGCAAAGGCTGTTCTGTTCTGTTTTGTCTTTAGCCCTAGGATATGGATCTTTCTCTAGGGCATTGTCTTTAATGCTCTGGCATGGCATATCTCATGTCTCAGCTCAATGTCTGAGGTGGTCAGCAAGGTCTTTTCACTTTTGCCAGGCCAGAAATCCACCAACGTTCAGCTCTACATGATCTCCCATCCCTTTGTTCACCTCTCACCCCCTAAGCAGGCTACCTTTGCTAGACTTCAGAGGGTGTTGCCCTATTAACATACAACCGAGAACTATGAAAACAATTCAGAGTAAGTTTCCAACCTGACTTGTGGGTCCTCCCTTTATACATACAGCTGTCTCCTCTCTAATACCCTTCCCTTTAGAATCCAGTCTCTTTACCATTCCTGAATTTTAATCTCTGCCTTTTCATCAGCTAGATCACTGCACTTGAATTATACTTCCTTTATACTTCATATACTTCCTTACTCTTTAGAAGGAGATAGAAGCTCTAATAAGAGTCACTTTATCATATCCAGAAAGAGAAGCTCCCATGCTAAAGTTTTAAACAGAAGGCTCATCTACTTAGATTCTTCCTTTATGTATTTTTTTCCTGGTACCCTTATAGGCTGTAGGCATGAAAGAGCAGGGAAATCTTTCAGAAGAATGCTACAGTGGTCTAAATGTCAAATATTAAGGATTGTGGCAGAAGGAATGGAGAAGAGACAGATTTGAGACACCACTGAACTATAAAACCTGTAAGGGACTGAGAAAACCGAAAGGATAGATATACAAGGTGAAGCATGATATTATCGGCATAGGTCTTCAAAGTGCTCCCCAAGGCATTGCATTTTAAGTGACAGCAAATATTTTCTTTCATTTAGATATAGTGTACCCAAACTTATCAATAAGTAGTTTGCATAATCCAGTCTAGATCAATTTGCATGGATTCATAGGCCATGTGTTCTAAGTTGACATCCCAGGATTCAGGATGTCAGCATGACAATCTCAGATCCTGGAGCTGTGCCTTTCTTCAAAATGTTGCCTGAGGTTTCTATGAATATATAAAAGAACTAATTATTAGACTAGCATCCCACTTTAGACTTTTCTCTGGGAAATACTGCTCTGAACTCCCTGTGCAAAGTTAAGGATAGAGATACTAGCAACAGATGACATTCATGAGCACTTCTATGTGCCTGCAACTACACAAAACACTTTATTTAAATTATCTCATTTTACCTTCATACTAATATGTGAAATGAGTGCGAGAATTGTGTCCATTTTAAAGGGTGGAAAACTGCCGCATAGTAAGTAATCAGCAGAGCTGGAACTCAGAGTGGTCAGTTCGACTTGCAGTATAACTCCATAGCTTCTTGTTTAACCACTGTGCTAGAAAGCAGAGGTTTAGTGCCGGGAGAAGATGGGCTGGGCTTCCCCCAAACATGCTTGAATCAAAAGTCAGCATCATTGACTCACTAAAATCACAAGTAGCATAAAATCAGAGTAGGTCTGAGATTAAAGGCATTTGATTTCACACGTAAATACTAGGACAAAGAGAGAAGAAACTTTTCTACCTTTTTTTTTTTTTTTTTCCTGGCATAGTCCCAGTTTCATATGGGTATTCTTCCCAGCAGTCATGGAGAATTGACTAAGCCAGTCATGGTCAATCTACTCTCCTTGCCAATGAATTAGCCATGACTATGTGATGCAATTCTGTCCAATGAGAAGAAAAATAGACAGTCTGCTTCAGGATGGGGATGCGGGGGGTGGCGGGGGGTGTTGTACAAGAAAAATCTTCTACCTTCATGAAAACTGATATAGGGAAGAGTGTCCCTTTACCCTACCTTTAATGAGGTGACATGAGGATATGATGCCTGGAAATGTATCAGCCATCCTAGGAGGACATATAGATGAGCCTAATACACAAGGCAACATGCCAAGATTAGCAGAGCAGAAAGGATGGAAGGAACCTAGGGCCTTGATGACTCCTTGAGCCATGTAATTAATAAACCTTGTACTATCTTTATATACTACGATACATTTTCTTCATTATTTAAGCCATTAGTTAAATATTCTGTTACTTGATGTTAAAAGCGTCCTACCTGATATGCAAGTTTCTCACTGGCTTAGATCAGGGGTTAACAAACTTCATAGAATGGCCAGATAATAATGTCAAGATACTTCTGCTTTGCAGGCCATACGGTTTCTGTCACAAATGTTTGACACTATCGTTATATCATGAAAGCTGCCATAAATGTTATGTAAACAAATATACGTGTGGCTGTATTCCAATCGAACATTATTTCTAAAAACAGGAGTCTAGATTTGACCCATAGACCTTAGATGGCCAATCTGACTTAGATGAATTCAAGTGAGCTTTGGTCTGGTGGGAGGTGATATTTTTGGTCAGCCCTAGGCTGGATGGATTTGGGAGGTACTCCTAACAGTCTCTGTCACACTACTTTTATTCAGCCAACTGACCCCTGAGTGTTGCAGGACATTCAGGGCCAGCAGTAGTCCGTGTACTCACTCTGATAAGAATGTTTAGTCTTCTACTTAATATTTTCCATTTAGCACACAGGAAGGTGTCTACAAATTATCAAACAATTGCCTTTCCTATATTTTTTCCAAGAGATTAGAAAGTAATCTGAAACAAAGGAATGTTAAATAATAATTTGTTGCATGTATAAGTAATAGGTAAAAAGGCAAATGGATGAATATGCAAAAAGTGAGTAGAGATTGATCTGATAAAGGTCTTAAGGTAAAGTTCTGTGATTCAGCAAAGGGAAGAAAATTTAGGGGAAAGGAAAAGCAGAATATATTAATGAAGTAAGCAGACTAGTAATCCTCAATTGTGTCTATATCCTCCTAAACCCTAGAAACTGTGAATCTGTTTCCTTATACGACAAAAGGGATGTTTCAGAAGTGATTAAGATTATGATCTTTGAGTGGGGAGAGTGTCCTGCATCATTCAGCTAGGTCTAATCTAATCACACGAGCCCTTAAGCAGAGAGTCTCTCCCGGATGCTGTCAGAGAAACACGGGATGGTCTGGACGCGATCAGAGAAGACATGATAATCGAAGAACGGTCAAGAGGTGGGGCTTTGCTGACTTTGAAGATAATGGTAGGAGATCATGAGTCAAGGAATGTGGGCAGCGTCTAGAATCGGGGAAGGGCAAAGCAAGGAATCCTCCCCTAGAGTCTCCAGAAAGGGACACAGCTCTGCCAACCCACTGCTTTTCACCCAAGACTTGTAGTGGATTTCTGATCTATGGAAGCGTAAGAGAAAACTTTATGTTGGTTTAAGCCACCAAATTTGTGGTAATGAATATTGCCACAGCAACGTTACGTTACCACAGCAACGTAAATGAATATAACGAATTGTAATAGTATCTCTAATCCTACGCAGTTTTTTGAAGAATATGCTATTTCTATTCCCATTATTCCTTCTGTATTCTTCAACTCTGTTCCCTACCTGTTGGGAAGGTCTCACTGAGAGGATGTGACCACCAGCTAACCTGCAAGCTGAACCCAGGCAATCTTCCCTGTCCTTGGAATGTACGTTCTACATACATTCTTGTAGTAGGAGTTGTTTCAAGGACACAATCTTGACAGAGCAATGGGTTATTGAGAGTATCTGGATGGTATATGTGACTGGACCCAGTTAAAGCCTCTATATAAGTTCTTTAGATTCTGATGAGCAGTGTAGACATCTGTTCATCTTGAGGCTGCTCAAGACAAGCCTCATATTTAAATTCCTTGCTTATTCCAACTGCCATCTAAAAATCTGGAGTGGCCTGCCTCTTTCTTCGATCTCTTCTTGCCCTTCACGTAGGGGGTGCCAGTTTCAGATTTAACCCAAGGAACTCCCAGGGTTGCGAACCAACAAGACCCTATATCTATCTCATACACACACTATGCTTCTACATTTAAAGACTATTATTCTCTATTTTAATAATATTGGGACTAAATGTTTTTTTTAAAATCCAAACAACATGATGGCTTAATTCACAGTGACTGAATAGACAAGCCAGGCATAATTCCCAAATAGCCACCACAAACTGGCCAGGAGAGAAAGGCTCTAGTGTTGAGCCAGTGTAATTGAACAGCATGGATCTCCCCACTTGCCCTCCTGGGGATAGAACAGACTTGATAGAGCTGCTACTCCTGGAGGCATTACAGTGGCCTTCGTGTACTTTCCTACCTTGTTACACTTTCCTGTGTAACATTATGCGTGAAACTAATCACCTTCATTCATCCCTTGCCATTTCTCAAAGGTGTCATATAAGTTTTAAGTAACAACTTAAGAGTATTCCACAAAGAGGGGCACCTGAGTGGTTCAGTTGGTTAAGCACCCGACTTTGACTCAGGTCAGGGTCTCGCAGTCCATGAGTTCAAGCCCCACGTCTGGTTCTGTGCCGACAGCTCAGAGCCTGGAGCCTGCTTCAGAGTCTGTGTCTCCATCTCTCCCTGCTCCTCCCTTGCTTGTACTCTGTCTCTGTCTCTCTCAAAAATAAAATAAAATATTTAAAAAAATTTTAAGTATTCCACAAACAAAAATTGCCAGGCCAATGTCGAAGGAGAAGGAAAATGGAAAAGAAGGAGAAAGAGGAGGATGAGGAGGAGGAGGGGGAAGAGGAAGAAGAAGAAACCTATGAAACTATGTAGGACCCCCGTTGTTTCTTTCATGTCATGGTTCTCTCTCTTCAGCTGCCATAAGCCCAACTCTTCAGTTCCACCAGGGGCTCACTTTCCACAAGGACTTACTCAGGTCCAAATGGCCAGCTAAAGGGCAGTGGGCTCCCTATCTGCTACGTTCATGCCACTCTGCTCTGGACAGTCAGGCGGGACCAGGATGGGCATTTCTGCACTTACTGAAGGCTTGGCCTTGGTAGTAGGACATCTGGACCACATCACTGCTGCATTATCTTTTGAGCATTGTCCTGAGTTACTGCCCATTACTTCAACTCGGCTTCAGTGAGTGCTGTGCACGAAAGACAGGTCGTTAGCCTCCGCAGAAGATCCTGCTTCTCCAAAGCTGTGGCATTCCCAAATAACTTGACTTCATATGATGCTAGTTCAACTCCTGAATATTCCAGCAACTTATTTTGCTATAAACTGTTCTGCAGCTTGAGCAAAAGACACATTTTTTTATATATATTTATAACACATCAAGCTCATTTTTGTGATCTATGGGATAGACTAGCAGCTAATTTTCACTACTTACAATGAAGACTCTCTAAGGTAACATTTAAACTGAGGTCTCTTCCAAAAGTTTGCCTAATAATACATAAAATGTAAATTCATAGAGTAACCAAGTATTAATCAATAATACTCCAGCTTCAGCTTCTAGGGAACCCTCAGGCTTCACTTACCTATTTCAGTGCCAATTTTCAGACTGTTGCCAATATACAAAAATAGCAATTTGACAATATTCAAATATTTTTAAAAGTCATGTTATGAGAGAGAACAAGTTGCTCATTTTCCCAGCAAAAATGGTATTCAGCATTTGCTAGTTTTCTGAGCTAAGCTTTGGTTTCAGATTGGAAATCTTAGGAAGGCCTAGACAATAGTTTTCAGAATCTGGTGTAGGACAGTTTCTCCAGTTTGCAGATTCTGATAAACTGGTGAGGGAAAGCCCCAGAAGCTCTCTTATTGGAGACTACCATCGAGGTCACCTAAATGAAAAAGGGGATTTTTCTCAAAGACTGAACAGCCGAATTCTAGAAGGGAGATGAGGGGTAAGAATATATTGGTTATATTGGATTAAAGGAAACATGGACAGAAATAAACTTGCTGGACCTAATGAACTGATGTATAATTCAGCTTCTGTGTGGCTCATAAAGCTCTTCTGATGTATTAAACAAAGTGTGCTCTAAAAAATGGGCTCGTGGACAAATTGTCATTAAAAAAAAAAAAAATGCAAGCTACAATGTTACTAAGAAAACCCTATCACTCTTACCTTCATATAATACTTGGCCACCTAAGTCCTAATTTGAAAAAACAAATAAAATAATGAGTGATAGCATCAATTATATGCTCTAAAATGCACATTTCAGTCCCTTTACAAATGTTAATGCATCCAAATAATAAGAGCTACCCACAGGGCAGCTACAAAAGAGCTTGTAGTTGTGTAGGTGTGTGTCTCAGGACTGAGTTTGCCAATTCAATGAGCTTTCCCACCTCCATTTTTCTAGTAGTAAAAATTCAAATTTACATTGTGTAGAATTTAATGGAATGGCACATACTCTTTTGGAGGCATGTATGATTAAGGTGTAGCTTATTTGTATTGAATTTCTAAAACTGTCTTCAAATGTTATTGTCCTTTTGTAATTGGTTAATCCTAGATTGCCCTGCCTGATTAAAGGTGGTTATGATTGCTAGCACAATCAAATTTAACCATGTTTTGAAAAACAACTATATGCTTTTATGTAAGACTAACCCTGAATATAAGATCATCCTTTATATATTTTTTAAAAATGTTTTAAGTTTTCTTTCTTTTTTTTGCAGGGCAGGGAGAGGGGCAGAAAGAGAGGGAGAGAGAATCCCAAGCAGGCTGTGCACCGTCAGCACAGAGTCCAATGCAGGGTTCGAACCCACAAACCATGACATCATGACCTGAGCTAGAGTCAGACACTCAACTGACTGAGCCACCCAGGTGCCCCAAGATCATACTTTCTATTTCTTTTTTTTTTTTAAGTTTTTTTTTTCCTAATGTTCATTTTTGAGAGAGAGAGAGAGAGACAGAGACAGAGACAGAGCATGAGCAGGGGAAGAGCAGAGAGAGAGGGAGACACAGAATCCAAAGCAGGTTCCAGGCTCTGAGCTGTCAGCACAGAGCCCAACGCAGGGCTTAAACTCACAAACTGAGATCATGACCTGAGCTGAAGTCAGACACTTGACTGACTGAGCCACCCAAGCACCCCTCATCCTTTCTATTTCTAATGAGAATTGACCAGAACCACTTTGGGCCAAGTTAAATATATAAAGTTATTAGGGATATAAGTGAAATCATCAACTATCTACTTAGACTATTTCATTTATTAATTTAGTTATAATTTCACATTGAAATTGCCTATGTTAAAGTAGTACTTGGGACTACTGCTTTATCCACTTATGTAAAGTATCACATATTTTACAAAATAATTGTATTCAAATTTTTCACATGTGTCTTTCACATCAGTTCGTCAGCTGTCACCATGTCACCGGAGCCATCGTTGGAGTCACCTGACCCGGTGCCCAGTGTGCTATCTCCTACTTTTGCCTGGATCTTTGGGATGCAGCCCTACTTCAATCCACATCAGATGCTGACATCGTTTATTCAAAGTACCTCTTCACATAACATTGAAACTGATTTTTGGTGTTTCCCCTGGAGGTATGTATTCCTGACTGATACAACGGAATGGCTGTATCTAGTGACATCCAACACTTAACAATGCTAATGCTTCCTGAAATTATTACTAAATCTATGTCAACTTTCTTGGACTCCTTTCAGAACGACTGATTGAGTTAGTTAAGGGCTAATGTGTGTCTTCCACAAATTATCGCTTGGATCCAAAATAAAATTACAGAGAAAATACTAGAAGAGATGAGAGGCTTTTCAAGCACTTGATTATAAGGTCTCTCCGTCTCTTTCTCTCTCTCTCTGTCTCTGTCTACCTCCAACTGTGTGTATGAGCAAAACACCTCACCCTTGTCTACACATATACAGAGATAGTAGCATCATTAGTTTTTCAAAATTAAGCTGCGGTTCTTCAGTATATTCAGTTTTACTTATTGGTTGCACATAAATGGCAAGCCAGAATTTTTGTCAGGGATGGAACACACAGTACATCCAGGTGAATAAAGAAAAAACTACTGCTTTCAGCTCTGGATTCAGTCCGTTAACAAGAGGAGAGGACTAGTGAAAACCACAGATGATCCCCCAACCTCCTTTCAGCCATTAGTTTCATTCTTGTCCCCTGCTCCTTCTTTGACCAGAATTACTGACAAGAAGTAAGCTGGGGCTGACTGGGACTCCTTGTCCTACACACTTCCGGTAGAGGTGCTAGTGAAAGGCAGCATGGCCACAAGTCAGCTCACCCAAAGGAGAGAAGAGGCAAGGGCATCAGGTAACCACCCCGTGGAATGATAACTACTGATAATACCAGCTTCGTCTTCAGTTCTGTCACCTCTCCAGAGGCAGCAATTTCATCCTTCTACTCATAAATACTATATAATTAGAAAGACTGTGCACAAATGATAAAATTCGGCTATTTGGCATTCAATTACGATTATTTGCCTTAAAACATTTGAGTCTTTTAGCAGAACATATAGCAAGGTGCGTATCAATCATTCATTTGCATTACCAATTAATAGCACAGTACAATGGTCTGCTAACCGAAGATATTTTGTTCCTGATGAAGTCATCTGTTGGCTTAACTGAGCTGGCATAGATTTAATGTCCTACTCAGTTTGCCTTATGATTATTAGCAGGATATGCTGCATCTAAGCTATGTTTGTTAAATATATACAGCGCCTACATTACCAGGATTTATAGCAGACATATAAGAATTGAAGACTGTAACATATCCATTCGTATTATGGTGCTTCAACAAAATTCAGCATGATTATGAAGTTTATTAAGCAACTGGGAAAACGTAGATGCGCTGATAAAGCTTGACCTATTTCAGAATAAACCCAAGTTCTACCATTCCATTCATGTTCGTGTTAAAATATTCTTAACCCCAAATCTAAGTCTCCTCTAACAAGAGTATTTCAGGCTCCCCACACCCTCATATGCCCTGAAATGTTTTCTTTCAGTGACTAAAATCTTGTTGAGAATATGGGTAATGCCAGGAGTATGCAACCCCCCAGCCCAAAACAACATCGTGCGGTGAGCTCATGGAAAATGAAAAGTGAAACTGATTAGAAACAGGCAAAGTATAAAAGAAACCAACCAATTTAGTTTCATTACTCAAACTGAGTGAAATACAAAACATAAACAATGTAAGGAGATGTGGTCCTTTGTATTTTAGCAATTCTTAAATTTTTAATGATTCTGGGTTTTGTGGTAGCTTGGGAGAAATGTTTTAATGTAAGATTTATCTTGACAAGAATGCCTATAACAGTGGTACTGCTTAGAATAGTCCAATTAAAATTTTCACATTTGGTAACTTTGCATTATATAAAAAGTATACAATGAAATATGGATCATTATCACTTTTCTTTCCTGGAATCAAAATAGTGAACATTGCATGGCACCAAAATTGCCCCTGTGACCCCTGAAAAAGCCCCAAACTTCTGAATAGCAACCAAGCTAATTAAGTCCACATGGGGAGACAGGCATCCTGGACACTTCCTCCTTCTTAAAAAGAAATAAATCAATTATAACCCAGGTATATTAGCTTCCATCGTTTTTACTCTTGCCCAACTATTTTTAATTACATAATTATTTGTTTTCATTGTCACCCCAGACAATGATTATATGCTGCATAGGTTGAATAACTACATCTGTTTTTAATTTTTTTAGCTATTATATACCCAAATGCCTAGATTTCATGGTTAAAATGTGGCAGAAAACTGCATTAGTTCTTGCCCTGGTTTATCTATCTCATTGCACCAGCTCCTCACATTTGTTGGCTGATTATCAGCCACCTAATTCAACAAGGTCACCATTTGCAAAGTTCC
Source organism: Panthera pardus (assembly GCF_024362965.1). Taxonomy (NCBI): domain Eukaryota; kingdom Metazoa; phylum Chordata; class Mammalia; order Carnivora; family Felidae; genus Panthera; species Panthera pardus. Next base: position 58,895,991 of record NW_026526810.1, on the reverse strand, counting down.
ATTTAGGCTCTAGCATCTCCTCTTTTACATGTACCCCTAGTTTCCCGGATTCTAGACTGAACCAAGACTTGCCGTGTCTGAAAGGGGGACTGAGCTGGGGTAGGCCGTGTGAAAGAGTCGGCAACCTTGCATATAAGGCATGTACATGAGTCAGTTCTCAACAGTGGAGATGGCTTCTGACGCAGCTGCCCTCCAGTGCAGTTCCTGAGCATGACTTTACCACTGCCGCCCAATCTCTGCTAATAACCTCCCATCATCACATAGAAGGTTAGTTGGGGGTTAATCAAACCCACCATCTTGTGGCACAAATGAGTAATTTAAGTCAGGAAGAAATCTGGAGGACTTTCTGGACAACCCTAAAGATCACCTTGACATCCAAGACCCAGGCGTCTCAAGACCACTGTTCTGGACATTCCTGAAAAATCTTAGTCCTTGCTGTCACTCTTGCCTACAGTTATCCTCCAACTCAAGGAACTCGCAAAACTTCACAGAGCTGCCAAAGATCCAGCACTAATATGTGACAAAACTATTTTGATCCATTAGCAAACAAAAAGTTCCATTTAACAGGGGTTTTTAATAGTGAAGCATGTCGCACTCTAGACAGTTTTCTCCAGCACATACATTATGGGCACAAAGTTTTCAATGGTGACTTCTATTCCTTTGTCTCCCCTTGAACCAACTGCAAGTTCTGACACAACACTGTCTGGTGGAAACTACGATTGTAAGAAAGAACAAAGTTGAATGGAATCTCTTTGCAAAATGCATCTAAATCTTTTCTCCATTTTATGACTAAATTCGTGTATTTTTGTCAGATAGATGTGAATACAACAAATATACCGTAATTATGGTTTAAAAAATGTCTTGCATATCATATAAAACTCACAAAGTTCAAGGCTTACCAACATAAAGATGTTGTCTGAAAAAGAAAAATTAGATGGCATAGATAAAAATCTTTTAAACTTTTATTTTGTTATGCTTTCAAACCCTCCCCTATCCTCTTAAAAAATATTTAATCATAGTTGAAGCCAGAGATTTTTGCTCCAACTGCTACTTTATAGGCTGCCTTGATGTAAAATAGCGTGCTTTAAGGATGATGTAACAATTGGATTTTGACTCCCCTTCAGGGTCAGTCTCAGATTGGAAACTGGTTTTCCTCTGGGGAGGGAGGCTCCAACATGCCTCTTTGTACAGACTTCATTGTAATCTACTTGAAGGAGCCACATCGTCTGGCAAAAGTTGAAGGAAACGTCTGTGTCTGGCTTCATTATCACCCTACCTCAGGGAGAAGTGTTAAAAGAGTAGACTCCCCAAAACTAGAGTTGTGGTTATACTTGGGTCACAGCCCACTGATAAAATGTCATCAGTATTTGCTTCCTCCTCCATTCTAACCTGAGAGGGTGTCATCTAAGAAGGTCCTGGGAGAAAAATAACATGCAAGAAGGGAAAGTTGTTGCATAAAGGAGATCCCAGTCCCTGCAGGAAAATACTGAACTGAATATCAAGTGACATGTTGTGGGGCTCTGTGGATTAGCGCTCTTTGAGGGCCCCAGATTTCAATCACTTGGGATAAAAGGTGCCAAGTTAGTACTGGTAAGACCAAAGCAGATTGTAAGATAAAGACAGAAGTTTCTCGGGGAAAAGAAACAAAATGTGTAAAAATTCTTGGTTATAATTTTAAGGATAAAAGAAGGGGGGGATTACCTTGATATGAACTGGAATAGTGATTTTAAATTTGAGGGACACATATTTGCCAATTTGCCAAGACATGTGGAGAAACAGCAACATGTCTGTTAAATAAAACATTCATAATATTAAAATGTGGGTTTTCCCTGTTCTTCATTCAAAGGAATTGTGTTGGTCTGTTAGAGCTGCAAGATATCACAAAATACCACAGACTAGGTGGCTTGAAAAACAAATTAATTTTTCTCACATTCCTGGAGTCTGAAAATCCAAGATCAAGGTATTGGCACATCTGGGTTCTCCTGAGGCCTCTCTCCTTGGTTTGTAATGAATGCCTTCTTGCTGTGACACCAGTATATTGGATTAGGGCCACACCCTTAAGGCCTCCTTTTAACTTAATTGCATTTTTAAAGACTTTATCTGCAAATAGGGTTACCTTCTGAGGTCCTGGGAGTTGGAATTTCAACATGTGAATTTTGTGGGGGACACAGTTCAGTCCATAATAGGAATATTTCGGACAGAGTTTAAGTTTCAGCTTTAAACTAAGATCCTCTTCCAGGGTTACGTGCCACAGGAAGTGGATCCATTTTTAACATTCATCCAGTAGGTACTTATCAAGCACCTACTATTCAAAAGGCAGGCCGATAAGTTTCTAAGCTTGGTATAAAATGAGTAACAGGTCCTTGTCATTTAGATGTTTATAACCTACTTTAAGTAGGAGACACCTATTCCAAACAGACAGTTCTGTAATAAACCTGTGTCACATTCACCAAAGTCTTTCTCCAGGTCAGAAACACTGCTCAAATAGAAAGAAAGAAGAGCTTTTCCGATTCAGTACTTTGTCGTGCAAAAAGGGAAAACACTTTTGGGAAATTTTGCCCTATTTCATCATTTTGTCTAGAGTTGGACATTCATTCATTCATCCATGCCATTTTTTCATCCAACACTTGTGTGAGTACTTTGTTCCAGACATTGGTCTTTTAACAATATCAATGCCATAAGTAACAGATCAAATTCAAATACGGAGTAATTTCACTGGCTTAAAAATCCTCTGTGCTCTGCCTTATTCATCCCTTTAGCCCCCTGACCTTTCATCCCTTCACTGTCTCCACAGTTTTGTTATTTTCCAGAATGCTATATAATTGGCACCATACAGTACATAGCCTTTACAGATTACCCTTTCCGTTTTTTTTTCCTTTCCAAGTTTTTATTTAAATTCCAGTTTGTTGGGGCGCCTGAGTGGCTCAGTCGGTTAAGCGTCCGACTTCAGCTCAGGTCACGATCTCGCGGTCCGTGGGTTCCAGCCCCGCGTCGAGCTCTTGGTTGATGGCTCAGAGCCTGGAGCCTGCTTCCGATTCTGTGTCTCCCTCTCTCTCTGCCCCTCCCCCGTTCATGCTCTGTCTCTCTCTGTCTCAAAAATAAATAAACGTTAAAAAAAAAAATTAAAAAAAAAAAATTCCAGTTTGTTAACATACAGGGTAGTATTAGTTTCAGGTGTAGAATTTAGTGATTCTACACTGGCTGCCCCAGTGTGCATTCCCACCAACAGTGTAAGAGGGTTCCCCTGTCTCTGCATCCTCACCAACACCTGTTGTTTCCTGTGTTGTTAATTTTAGCCATTCTTATATGTGTGAGGTGATGTCTCATTGTAATTTTGATTTGTATTTCCCTGATGATGAGTGATGTTGAGCATCTTTTCTTGGCCATCTGTATGTCGTTTTTGGAAAAAAAAAAAAAAGTGTATTCATATCTTCTGCCCATTTTTTAAAAATTTCTTAATTTTTTTTTATTTGAGAGAGAGAGAGACAAAGTGTGAGTGGGGGAGGGGCAGAGAGACAGGGAGACACAGAATCTGAAGCAGGCTCCAGGCTCTGAGCTGTCAGCACAGAGCCAACATGGGGCTCAAACCCATGGACCATGAGATCATGACCTGAGGTGAAGTCAAAAGCTTAACCAACTGAGCCACACAGGTGCCCCTCTTCTGTCCATTTTTTAACTAGATTATTTGATTTTTGGGTATTGAGTTTGGTAAATTTTTATATATTTTGGATACTAAGCCTTTATCAGATATGTCACTTGCAAATATCTTCTCCCATTCCATAGGCTGCCTTTTTGTTTCATTGATTGTTTCCTTTACTGTACAGAAGCTTTTTATTTTGATCAAGTCCCAATAGTTTATTTTTGCTTTTGTTTCCCTTGCTCCCAGAGACATATCGAGTAAGAAGTTGCTAAGGGAGATGTCAAAGAGGTTCCTGTCTGTGTTCTCCTCTAGGATTTTAATGGTTTCCTGTCTCACATTTAGGTCTTTAATCTATTTCAAATGTAGTTTTGTGTATGGTGTAAGAAAGTGGTCTAATTTCATTCTTTTGCATGTTGTTGTCCAGTTTTCACAACACCATTTGTTTAAGAGACTGTCTTTTTCCCATCACATATTCTTTCCTGCTTTGTTGAAGATCAACTAACCATATAGTTGTGTGTTTACTTCTGAGCTTTCTATTCTGTTCCATTGATCTGTGTCTGTTTTTGTGCAAGTACCATACTGTCTTGATGATTACAGCTTTGTAATATAACTTAAAGTCTGGAATTGTGCTGCCTCCAGCTTTGCTTTTCTTTTTCAAGATTGCTTTGGCTATTCAGGGTCTTTCATGGTTCCATACACATTTTAGGATTGTTTGTTCTAGGTCTGTGAAAAATAATGGTGGTGTTTTGATAGGAATTGCATTAAATGTGTAGACTGCTTTGGGTAATATAGACACTTTAACAATATTTGCTCTTCCAGTCCATGAGCATGGAATGTTCTTCCATTTCTTTGTGTCATCTGCAATTTCTTTCATCAGTGTTTTATAGTTTTCAGAGCACAGATTTTTTTTTTTTTTTTTTTTTTCTGCCTTTGGTTAGGTTTATTCCTAGATATATTATGGGCTTTGGTGCAACTAGAAATGGGATTGATTCCTTGATTTCTCTTTCTGCTCCTTCATTATTCATGTATAGAAATGCAACAGATTTCCATACACTGATTTTGTATCCTACAAATTTAATGATTTTGTATCCTACAAATTTACTGATTTTGTGTATCAGTTCCAGCAATATTTTGGTGGAGTTTTTTGGGTTTTCTATACAGAGCATAGAGTTATCTATAAATAGTGAAAGTTTGACTTCTTCCTTGCTGATTTGGATGCTTTTTATTTGTTGTTGTTGTTGTCTGATTGCTGTGGCTGAGACTTCCAGTATTATGTTAAACAACAGTGGAGAGACTGGACATCCCTGTCTTGTTCCTGACTATAGAGGAAAAGCTCTCAGTTTTACCCCATTGAGGATGATATTAGCTGTGGGTTTTTCACATGTGGCTGTTATGATGTTGAGGTATATTCCCTCTAACCCAACTTTGTTGAGGATTTTTATCATGAATGGAGGTTGTACTTTCTCAAATGCTTTTTCTGCATCTATTGGCAGTATCATATGGTTCTTATCCTTTCTTTTATTAATATGGTGTATCACATTGATTTATTTGCAAATAGTGAACCACACTTGCAGCCCAGGAATAAATCCCACTTAATTATGTTGAATGATTCTTTTAATGTCTGTTGGATTCAGTTTGCTAGTATTTTATTGAGAATTTTTGCATCCATGTTCATCGGGGATACCGGCCTGTAATTTTCTTTTTTATTGGAATCTTTGTCTGGTTTTGGTATCAAGATAATGCTGAGCTCATGGAAGTATTCCTTCCATTTCTGTTCTTTTTGTTTTTTCTTTTTTCTTTTCTTTTCTTTTTTTCTTTCTTTCTTTTTTTTTTTTGGAATAGTTTGGAAAGAATAGGTATTAACTCTTCTTTAAATGTTTGTTAGAATTCACCTGTGAAGCATCTGGTCCTGGACTTTGTTTGTTTGTTGGGATATTTTTGATTACTTATTCAATTTCTTTGCTAGTTATGGTCTTTTCAAGTTTTCTATCTTCTTCTGTTTCAGTTTTGGTAGTTGATATATTTCTAGAAATTTATCCATTTCTTCCAATGTCTAATCTGTTGGCATATAGTTTTTCGCAATGTTCCCTTATAATTGTTTTTTTTGTGGTGCTGGTTGTGATCTCTCCTCTCTCCTTCAGGATTTTCTTTATTTTGGTCCTTTCTCTTTTATTTTTGATAAGTCTGGCTAGGGGCTTATTAACTTTATTAATTTTTTTCTAAGAATCAGCTCTTGGTTTCATTGATCTGTTAAATTGGTTTTTTGTTTAGTTTTGTCTCTATATCATTTATTTCTGCTCTAATCTTTATTATTTTTATTTTTCTGCTGGCTTTAGGCTTCATTTGTTGTTCTTTTCCTAGCTCCTTTAGGTGTAAGGTTAGGTTGTTTATTTGAGATTTTTCTTGCTTCTTAAAGTAGACCTGTATTGCTATAAAATTCCCTCTGATGACTGCTTTTACTGCATCCCAAAGGTTTAGGACCATCATGTTTTCATTTTCACTTGTTTCCATGTATTTTTTTCTTCTTCAATTTCCTGGTTGACTCATTTATTTCCTTAATAGCATGTTGTTTAAGATCCATGTATTTGTGATCTTTCCAAATTTTTTCTTGTGGATGAATTCACGCTTCACGGTGCTATGATCAGAAAATATGCATGGTATGACCTCAAACTTTTTGTACTTATTGAGAACGGATTTTTTACCTTGTATGTAAACTATTCTGGAGAATATCCCATGTGCAATTGAAAAGAATGTGTATTCTTCTGCTTTAGAATGAATGTTCTGAATATATATGTTAACTCCATCTGGTCCAGTGTGTCATTTTCCTTGTTGATTTTCTGCTTTGATGATCTGTCCATTGTTGTAAATTGTGTGTTTAAGTCCCCTACTATTATTGTATTATCAGTGAGTTCCTTCATGTTTTTTATTAATTGTCTTATATATTTGGGTGCTTTCATATTGGGACATAAATATTTACAATTGTTATATCTTCTTGTTGGATAGTCCCCTTTATTATGATACAGTGCCCTCTTCAACTCTTGTTATAGCCTTTGGTTTAAAATCTATTTTGTCTGATATAAATTTTGCTATTCTGGCTTTTTATGATGTCCATTTGCATGATAGATGTTTCTCCATCCCTTTGATTTTGATCTGCAGGTGTCTTTAGGTCTAAAATGAGCCTCTTGAGGGAAGCATATAAATGGATCTTGTTTTTTTTTTTTTATCCACTCCAACACTCTATGTCTTTTGACTGGAGTGTTTAGGCCATTTACATTTAAAGTAAGTATTGATAGATATGTTTAGTGCCATTTTAGTATTTGTTTTCTCATTGTTTCTGGAGATTTTTTGTGTTCCTTTCTTGTCTTTGTCACTTTTGATCTTTCCCACTCAAAGAATCCCCTTGAATATTTCTTGCAGGGCTGGTTTAGTGGTCACAACTCCTTTAGTTTTTGTTTGTCTGGGAAACTCTTTATCTCTCCTTCTATTCTGAATGATAGCCTTGCCAGATAGAGTATACTTGGCTGCAGATTTTTCCCATTCAGCATGTTTAATATATCATGCCACTCCCTTCTGGCCTGCCAAGTTTCTGCTGAGAAATCTCCAGCTAGCCTTATGGGCCTTCCCTTGTAAGATAGGGACTTCTTTTGTCTTGTTGCTTTTAGTATTTTTTCTTTATCACTATATTTTGCAAACTTAATTACAATGTGTCTTGGTGTTGGCCAGCCTTGTGGATTTTGATAAGAGTTCTTTGTGCCTCCTGAATTTGGATATCTGTTTCCTTCTCCTAATTAGGAAAATTTTCTGCTATGATTTCCTCAAATAAATTTTCTGCCTCCTTTTCTCTCTCTTCTTCTGGTATTCCTAAGATATAAATCTCATTATATTTGATGGAGTCACTGAGTTCCCTAGGTTTATTCTTATGTTCCATGATTTTTCTTTCTCTGCTTTGTTCAGTTTACTGTTTTCCATTATTTTACCTTCTATATCACTTATTCCTTCCTCTGCTTCTTCCACCCTTGTGTTCATTACATCCAGCTTGTTTGGTACCTCAGTTAATGTGTATATCAGTCATTTCTTACTGATTATTTTTTTAACTCTTTTATCTTAGAGGTAAGGGTGCTTCCTTGAAGTCTTCCATTCTTTTCTCAAACCCAGTGAGTATCCTTATGATTGTTGCTTTAAATTTTCTATCAGGCATACGACTTATATCTGTTTCAATTAGATCTCTGGCCATGACCTTAGCTTGTTCTTTCATTTGGGATGAATTCCTCCATCTTGGCATTTTGTCTAAGTCTCTGTGTTCTTCTGTGTGTTAGAAAAGTCTGTTATGTTTCCTGTTTCTGGGAATAATAATAATGGCTTTATGAAGAAGAGGTCATATAGTGTCCATATAGTGCCTGAAGCCTGGCACTTCAGGGAATATCTCTGGTGTGTGCTGCATGCACTCAGCTGCTGTGTTTTGGCTGTTCTATCCATAGTCCAAGTCATCTGCAGAGGCTCTCCTTGCCTGAAGTGGGAAATGTTTGGACTTTGGCCAGGGTGTGGTAAGTTTTAACTAGGTGTGTTCTAGTCTGCTTATTAAATGAGACCTGATGCTATTTTCACTAAAAGTGAAGCCTTGCAGAACTCCCTGGTCAGGAACCATAGTGTGAGTGAGGATTTCTGCTGGTCTTCTGGAGAAGGAGCCCATTGCACTGGGACTGAGGCACACTCACCTGAGAAGGGCAGTACTGGGAGAGCGCAGGGGGGGGTGGGACTTGGTGTATCCAGGTTAGGCAGCCAATGTTAGTGCTGTGCTGTTTACTAGAGGTGGTTCTGTGCTTATGCTGAGGGGTAGAGGAGGGAAATGGTGCCCACCAGCTCTTTTGTCCCCAGAGAGGCATCTCTGTGAACACCACCTCTCACAGATGCACTCCAAGAAGAGGGAACAGTCTCTCCCCTGTGAGCCTTAGGTGATCCTCAGATTGCATTATCTGTCCCAGAGTTGCTTGCCTGCCTTCTCTTCAGGAGTAGGGCAGAACCCTCAGGGCTCTATCCTGGCCAAGTCCATAGACATTTGAAACACCAGTTTTCAAGCCCTACTGGTTGTGAAAACTCATGAAAATCAGACCCTCTCATTTGCCCAACCAATGGCTTCAGGGAAGCATTCTCCTTGTGTGTATCCCTGTGTGCTTCTCTTTCACTTTTCTCCACAGCTAGGGCTCCCTCCCCTCCACAGCACCCACGATCCTGTTTCTTCCCAAATATCTCTGTACTTTCTACCTTCTTCTATGTGGCCTCTTCTCTCCCTGTAGTTGTGCAGTTTATTCTCTCAGTCTTCAATTCTATTTCTTGGCTATTCAGAATGATTGGATAGTTATATAGTTATGTTTGAGGGACAAGATGAGCTTAGGGTCCTCCTACTATACTGTCATCTTATTTCAGGCCAAATTACCCTTTTTCACTTAGTAACATGCATTTAAGTTTCCTCCATGTCTTTTTAGGCTTAAATGGATCATTTCCTTTTATCCCTGAACAATATTGCACTGTCTAGATGCACCACAGTGTCTTTATCCATTCATCTACTAAAGGACCAAGTTGCTACCAAGTTTTGGCAATTATAAGTAAAGCTGCTATAAACATTTATAAGTATAAGGTTTTGTTTAATCATTAAATATGCAACTCTTTGGGCAAATACCAAAGAGCATGATTGATAAAACATAAATGGTAAGAGTACATTTAATTTTATAAGACATTGTCAAACTGTCTTCCAAAGTGGCTTGCCTTTTTGCAGTCCCACCAGCAACGAATGCGAGTCCCTGTTATTCTACATTCTCATTAGCAATTGTGATATTGAATTTTGGCCATTTTTATAGATATATAAAGGTATCTCATTGTTGTTTTAATCTGCAGTTCCCTAACAACATACAGTAGTGAACATCTTTCCATATGTTTATTTTCCATGTGCAAAAATTCTTTGTTGAGGGTATTTTGGCCATTTTTAATCAAGTTGTTCATTTTCTTATTGTTGAGCTTTAAGTGTTCTTTGTATATTTTATATTAACAGTCCTTTATCAGTTATGACTTCTGGAAATATTTCCTCCCAGTCTGCGGCTTGTTTTCTTAATCCTTCTATAGCATCTTTCATAGAGCAGAAGTTTTTGATTTTAATGAAGTCCAGCTTATCAGTTATTTCTTTCATGGATTGTGCCTTCACTGTTTTATCTCAAAAGTCACACCATACCCAAGGTCATCTAGACTTTCTTCAATGTTATCTTCTAGAAGTTTTATAGTTTTGAATTTTACTTTTAGGTCTATGAACATTTTAGGTTAATTTTTCTAAAGAGTGTAAGATTTGTATTTAGATTCTTTTGTGTGTATGGATGTCCAGTTGTTCCAATACCATTTGTTGATAAGACTGTCTTTATCTCATTGTATTGCCTTTACTCTTTTGTCAAAGATTCATTGGCTCAATTTATGTGAGTCTATTTCTGAGCTTTCTATTCTGTTCCATTGATCTATTTGTCTATTTTTTACCAATACCACACTGTCTTGATTACTACAGCTTTGTAGCAAGTCTTAGAGTTGAGTAGTGTCAGTTCTTTGACTTTGTTCATCTCCAAGGCTTTCTTGTCTATTCTGAGTCTTCAACTCTCTATATAAACTTTAAAATCAGTTTGTCGATATCCACAAAATAACTTGAGATTTTGATTAAGTTTTCATTGAATCTATAGATCAAATTTGGAAGAAGTGATATTTTGACACTATTGAGACTTCCTATCCATGAACATGGATTGTCTCCCTATTTAATTAGTTCTTTGATATTTCTTTCATCAGTTTTATAGTTTTCTCTTCTCAATCTTATACATATTTTATTAGATATATTTCATATTTGGGGGTACTAGTGTAAATGTTATTGGGTTTTTAATTTCAAATTCCTCTCGTTCACTTCTGGAATATAGTAACCCCAGGGATTTTCTGAAGTTTCTCTCAGTTCCCTAGCCCTGTTCACAGGCTTCATATGGCTCCACATGCCTGTGCCTTGTGGAATGGAGGAAGAAAACCTCTTTCTGCTCCAAACCTTATCAAATACATGAAACTTTATGCCACACAAATGTCATAGTACAGGGTAAATACAAAGACCCTTATATGCCTCTGTCAGTTTTTGATATATGGAACTACTGTATATTAGTAGTAGTTAGAAGGACTGACACAAGTATGTTGCTGTTACTTAATCATTCATTTCCAAAATACTGTCTGCTCTCAAGAAAATTAAATCAATGCCAATGAGCTTTTGACACAAGGTTTTATTGTGTAATTTGATGTCTTAGAAAGGGATTGCATATAAAATATGGCACATCCAACTTTTTTCTGTTGCTTATAATTTAAGATTTCACTCACTATGAAAATATAAATATCTTCAGAAACATAAGGATATTAAGGCAAGGACAAGCCAGCTACAAACTGGTTACAGAATTTTTTTTTTCAAATTAAGATAGCTTTATTTTTTTATTTTTTAACTACTTATTCATTTTGATAGAGAGCATATGCAAGTGGGAGAGGGGCAGAGAGAGAGAGGAAAGGAGAAAGAGAGTTCCAATCAGGATCCATTCTGTCAGCACAAAGTCTGACACAGAATTTTACCCGATGAACTGTGAGATCATAACCTGAGCTGAGATCAAGAGTTGGATGTTTAACTGACTGAGCTACCAGGTGCCCCTAAGGTATCTTTAAAAGACATCAGAGAGCTTTCTGCTTCCAAGAAGATGGAATAGAGATCATTTCTCCTATTTCTTCTGTTACCAACAACTAAACATTTTAAACAACATATAGAAGAGAAACACAAGAAGATTGAAAGGGGAGGAGAAAAAGACCAGCTAGGGATATACAACAAAAGGAACGATGTGTTGGTTAGTTCCCTGGGTTTTTCTTTTGCCTCATGTATCTCAGTCTAGGAGCTAAAGAAGCTGGAAAGATGCATATGCCAACTGACCCCAGAAAACAAACAAACAAAAAAATCTTCAACAAAACTTACTCTCCCCAGCAAAATGACCAGGAATGGGGTGCCTAGGCTGCCACCACCTGCTAGGATCATATCAGAGAAGGAAGTCAGACTTTTATCTCCACTGAGGAATGATGAAATCCTCCCAATGAACATCATATGGGGACCCAGAACTTACACCACCCCCTAACCAACAGTAGACAAGTACCCATCCCCTTCCCTGCTGAAGTAGAGTCAGAGGAAGCCTAGTGAAGAGTAAGTACTTTTACCCAAAAAAGTTTTAACAAGTCCACTTCCCTGGAAAACTAGTAGATGGTTGAAAATCCCACTGCTACCCTGCAATAATGAGGAGCCCCTCCCCCACTTGGATCAACAGAAGCTGAGTGAGAACACAGACTTCTACTCCTACCTGCCAGTAACAAGGCAACACCCTACACACACACACACACACACACACACACACACACACTTCCAATGCCAAAGTGGTAATTAAAGAAGCCAGCTGAAACAGAAGGTGTAAATTAGATTCACAGTATTATAGCATATGCAAAATACCCAGGTTTGATTTTTAAAAATCAGTTACAAAGTACCAAAAAAATTCAACTTAATAAAAACAAAAACAAAAACAAACAATGGTTGCCAATACTGAGGTGACAGGAATGTTAGGTTCATCTGACAACGATTTTTAAAGAGACATCATAAAAACATTTCCATAAGCGAGGCACCTGGGAGGCTCAGTGGGTTAAGTGTCCAACTCTTGATTTCAGCTCAGGTCATGATCTCACAGTTCATGAATTTGAGCTCTGCATTAGGCTCTGCACTATCAGTGCAGAGCCTGCTTGGGATTCTCTCTCCCCACCCCCCCACTCTGTTTTTGTCCCTCCCCTACTAGTACACTTTCTCTCTAAAAAATAAACTTAAAAAAAATGTTTCTATAACCAGTTACAAACACATTTGAAATGAAAAAAAAGTCTCAGCAAAGATTATAAAATATAAGGAAGATCCAAATGTAAATCTTAAAACTGAAAATACAAAAATTTAAATAAAAAACTCAATGGATAGGTTCAACAGCAGAATGGAGGAGGCAGGAAAGAATCAGGGAACTTGAAAATAGAACAACATTGATATTACTCAATTTGAACAACAGAGAGAAAACAGACTGAAGAAAATGAGCTGAGCCTCAGCAACCTGTAGGAGTATCTTAAAAGACCTAACATTTCTGTCATTGGAATACAAGAGGAATAAAGAGGGCAGGCTGAAGTAATTCTCAGGGAAGTAATAGCTGAAAACTTCCTGAATTTTGCCAAAAAACATAAACCTACACAAAGCTGAGCAAACCTCAGACAGGATATAATCAAAGAGTTACCTGCCAAGACACATCATAGTCAAACATCTGAAATGAAAGACAAAAACCAAAGTCTTGAGAGTAGCAAGAGAGAAATAGCATTTTACCTATGGGGAAAAACAATTTAAATGGCAGCAGATTCCTCATGTGAAACTATAGAAGCCCTAGGAAACAGCATAACATTTATGAAAGAAAAGTCTCAGTCTATAATTCTATATCTGAAGAATTTATCTTTCAGGAGGAAAAGAGAATAAGGGCATGCTCATAAAAAAGAAAACTAAGAGAGTTTGTTATCAGTACACTACCCTAAAAGACTGGCTAAAGAAAGTTCACTAAGCAGAAAGAAAATGATAAAAGAAGGAATCATGAAATAACAGAAGAAGAAGAAGAAGAAGAAGAAGAAGAAGAAGAAGCAGAAGCAGCAGCAGCAGAGGAGGAGGGGCAGAGGGAGGAGAAGAAGAAAGAATAATGAAAAAGGTAAATATATAGGTAAATACAATATATTTTCCTCCTCTTAAAGGAAATTCTTAATTATGTTTCATGGTTGAAGCAAAAAAAAAATAACAATATCAGATATGTTTCTAAATGTATGTAGAGAAAATATTTAAGGCAATTACATTATCAACAGAAGAAGAAAATGAGACATAAAGGGAAGTAGATTTCTACGTTACTCAAACATGTACAATGTTGACATGAGTAGACTATGCCAAGTCGTGTATAAAATACAATACCAAGAGCACCTGCTACAAAAACTTTAAAAAAAGATATACTTACAATACCGCAGATAAATCAAAAAGAAATGCTAAAAAATGTTTATGTGACCCACAGAAAGGCAGGGAAAAGACAGTGGAGAAACAAACAGAAAGAACAAACCAAGAACAAAGATAAAGTGTCTGATTTAACATACTAAAAATTAAATTAGTTATAAATGGTCCAAGTATGACAATTAAAAGACAGAGACTGACATAATGTATTTTAAAAATTATACAACTATATACTGTCTACAAGAGATTCACTTCAACTGTAATGTTGTAGGCAGGATGAAAGTTAAGGGATGCAAAATGATAGGACGTATAATGTCAACTAGTCGAAAGAAACAGGAATGGCTATATCAATATCAATACCAAATAAAGTAGACTTCAGAAGAAAGAAAACTAGCACAGACATAGGATATTACATAATAAAAGAGTCAACCCATCAAGAAGGCATAGCAATCGTAAAATACGAGAACCTCACATGGAGCTATAAAATATGTGAAGCAAAAACTTTTACAATTACAAAGAGAAATAGACAAATCTATAATTATCCATAAAACTTCCCCACTCTTCTCTCAACAATGGTTAGAACAACCCACAGTCACACCCACACACACGCATACACACACAAAGCCAGGCACGTGCATGTGAGGCCTGGGAAACTGTGAGGGCAAGATGGGGGGAATGAAAGAGATCCTCCTGGCACACTCAGTCTTACAGTAAGAGCAAACAGCGGTCTCCCATGGCTAGAAAAGACGTAAGAGAGCTCAAAAACTTTCCCCATCTGATGGATAGGTTTGTGGGACCTGCTAAAGAATAAAAAGATTATAGAAAATCTCAGGAAAATCCTCCAGACTCTCCAATCCAAAGCCCTAAAAAGGAACTTATTGAGCCTGACTGAAAATCATTTGAAGACTGTGCTAAACTAAATCTAACTAATTGGGCGACAACAATGTCGCCCAAAACCAGTAAAACTAAGAATATATTGACTCAGTGCTCACGCTAGGCACATGACAGAAAGGGAAAACCCTTCTCTAGCACAAATATTATTGGCTTCAGCCTCTACATTTATCTTACACAGCACATACAGCATTCAATCAAAAGCTGAGACATGCAAAGAAACGGGAAAATATGGCCAATCGCTATGAAAAGAAACAGTCAAAAGAACCAGATCTAGATATGGCCCAGATGTTGGAAAAATCAGAGAGAGATTTTAAAATAAACAAATATGGTAAATATGTTAAAGGATCTTTGGGTGAAAAACACAAGTAAGCAAATAGAAAATGTCATCATTGAGATGGAAACTATATAAACACTCTAAGTAGAAATTCTTGAACTAAAAAAACTGATAACAAAGCCTATTAGAATTCTTTTTATTCATTCCTACCAGTAGACTAGACACAGAGGAGGGAAAAAAGTAAGTGAATTTAAGGACATGTTCCTAGAAATTATCCAACTGCAATGCAAAGAGAAAGAAAGTGTGGGGAAAAGATACAGCATCTGAAATCTGTAGCACAGTATCAAATGGTATGATACACACATACCTGGAAATCCACATAAGGAAGAGAGGGAAAATGGGGCAGAAAAAAAATATTTGAAGAGATACTGATAGAGAATTTTGCAAAAATGATAAGTACATTTCCCACAGTTCCAGGAAGCACAGTTCTACTATATTTACCATGAACGGGATTAAAAAAAAAATCATACCTATACACATCATGGTCAAAGTGCTGAAAGAAAAATATAATCTTGAAAGCAGCTTGGGGGAAAACGTCACACTTTATGCACAAGTGCACAGCAATCAGAATGAAGTATGACTATTCATCAGAAACAACAGAAGACAGAAGAAAATGTAATGACATTTTTAAGTTCTGAAAGAAAAAACTGTCAACCTAGATTCTATATCCAGTGAAAATATCCTTCATGAAGGAAGAAAAAAAAAAATAAATGAATTCTCAGAGAGACAAAGGCTGAAAGAGTTCATCCTTAGCTGACCTGCACCACAAAAATGCTAAAGTAAATTCTTTAGTCTGAAGGACGATACTAGAGAAAAACTTGTTCTGTATGAAGGAATAAAGGACATTAAGGGAGTACATATATGAATAAACATAAAGGATTTTTTCAAATTATTCTGACATATGTATATCACATACATATGCATACATAAAATGTAAAAATACTTTAAATCCTCAAAAATTATTCTATTATAAAATAAAAATGTATTTTTAAATTCCAGTGTATTTATATCTATGCCTTTAACAGATAGAGAGAGAGAGATGTTAAATGTTTTAAAACTATAATGACTGTTTAAAGTCAAAATTACATCAATGTAAAAAAATTGTATCAGTGTATTATGAGGTTTATAGCTTATGTCAAATAAAACCCATGACAACAAGAGTACCATGAACATACATGGCCATTAATTGGAAGTATGTAGGTTTATGGTTCTTGCACTGATTACAAAGCAGTACAATATTGGGGTGCCTGCATGGCTCAGTCAGTTAAGCGACCAACTCTTGGTTTTGGCTCAGGTCATGATCTCATGGTTTGTGAGTCTGAGCCCCACATCGGCTCCTCGATGACAGTGCTGAGCCTGATTGGGATTCTCTCTCTCTCTCTCTCTTTCGCTCTCGCTCTCGCTCTCTGCTCCTCCCCTGCTCTCTCTCTCTGTCTCATAATAACGTTAAAAAAAATGTAGTAGAATATTTGTTGACTATATGCTATTTAAAGTGAAAAAAAAGAATATTTTAATATCTAGAGCAACCACTGGAAAAAAATAGCAAGAGTGTAACCTATAAAACAGAGAATCTAATAGAATATGCAAATATACTCATTTCACTCAAAAGCAGGCAGGAAAGGAAACAAAAACCCAAAGTAGATGGAACAAGAGGAGACACACTTCAAAATAGCAAACCTAAAATATAAACATATCACTAATTAAATTGACTATAAATGGACTTATCACTGCAATTAAAAGGCAAAGACTGTCAGCTAATACAAACCAACCAACCAAATAAATAAATAAATAAATAAAACATACCCAACTGCATGCTGCTTACCAGAACAGGCTTAAAAGATTAAGACCCAGATTGAAATTTAAAAGATGAGAAAAGTATGTCATACAAATACTAAGCATTAGAAAAGCTAATGTAGTATACTTATTAATGCCAGCCAATGTCAACTTTCAGAAAGGTGCTAGCCGATAAAGGAGATTTCATAATGATAAAAACATCAGTTTATCAAGAAGTCATAACAACTGTACATGTGGGAGAACCTAGTACCTAAGGCCCCAAATATAAGAATCAAAAATTTATAGAATAGAAGGAACAGACAAATCCACAAAAAAAGATAATACCCCTCCTTTATTAATTGATAGAATCAGTAGATAAATTCGAAAGGAAAACGAAGATTTGAAGTGCATCAACAGCTCGGCCTGCTATGCTTTTCTACAACACTATACCCAATAAGAGCAAAATACACATTCTTCCCAAGTGTAAATGAGTCATTCATCAAGACAGACCATGGCAGAGCCCTTAAGCAATCTTAGTAAATTGCAAAGGATTAAAACGATAGAATATGTTCTGTGATCAGAACAGCATTCAATTAGAATTCAGTAACAATAAGATAGCTAGAAAATCTCCAAATATTTCAAAATCAAACAACAGACTTCTGGATAACTCAAGGGTCAAAGAAAAAAAAAATCTCAAAGGAAATGAGAAGCCCTTTAAGCCTCAGTCACCTTTACATCTTCACGGGAACGAGATTATCAGATCATTTCAGAGAGCAGGTTTTAATTAGTGGAACATAAAAGAAGACTTGGAGGGGCTGCTCTTGAGAAGAGAAAAAAAAAAATCACTGAAAGCAGAATTAAAGGACCTGATACTGCCGCTTACTGGCTGGGAGACTTTTTAAAAGCCCCTTAGAAAATGTATTTGTTCACCTGAAATAGGAATAATAACACTGGCACTGTCACATCTTTGTGAAAGTTAAATGCAATGCTTGCAAAAGCACCTACCAAGCAAAGGGCTTGGTCTATCCTAGTAGATGCTCAACAAACTCTGGCTGGATGAAAAAGTAGCTTGGAGCTATCAAAAACAGGCTTTGTAAATTTGCCTAGGGCTCAACCTAAGAAATAAAGAGAGAGAAAAAATTAGCTACGTGTGAGGATTTCAAGTCATACCTAACTAGCCCATAAGAGATGTCTTTAAGGATAACTGAAAGGACCTTTTGTTTTTTTTAAGGTATCTCTTTGGAGGGAACTTGGAGTTGGGGGAAGAGTGCATGTGTTCATATTCTCCCACTATGTCTCTTAACTGAACCAGTGCATTCCAGCTTCTTAAACAAACAATATTTCCACTTCATTGCTATTTACAGCCATAGCCTAAAGCACAAAGATCAGACTCAGCGTCTGATTAAACTAAGTTTTATAAAGAATGACAAAATAATTGGTAAAAACATTTCAGCTTGGGTATGTAAAATGGAAAAAACAAAGTAGCAAACGTTCAAAGCACAATGGGTTTTGGGGAACAACACTGTCTTTTCTCTTTGGCATTTCTCTAGGATTCCTATCTTGGCTGGGTGACAAAAACCTGTCCATCAGCTGCAAGCCTGAGCCTATCAGCCTTACAAATCAGAGTTAATAAAAGTCAATCAGTGATGGTTTAACTTGCTTGCTCCTGCCTGAAGCAGGATTCAGCCCCAGTGTCTGTCATCCACTTAGAAAACACTTTCTATGGCCGCCCATAAATTCTAAAAATTTACTCATCTACATTTCTATAGATAGGAAAAAGTGATTTCTATAAATATGCACCAGGCCAACACAGATGCATGTGAATCCCCTACAGATAAATGCACAGATACAAACTTAATCCTCCATAGTTACAGACATCGAAAGACAGTTTTCTTAAACAAAATCAGCCTCTTACTTTAGAGTTTTACCTTGTACATACATGTCTTTCAGTATAGAAAGTATTCATATCTTAACTGCCTTTACAGTATGTTGGCTTGTGACTTTTTCAATAAATTATGTGTTGATGTATTCATTGCCCAAATCTTTGTGGCAATGTCCACCAAATGATGTTAGATCTAAGTTACAAACTACTAGAACTGCTGTTTGATCCTGTCAGATCCAAGTTTTTGTGTATCTACACAGACAACAACAGAATATTCTGCCTCAACCAGGGCTATCTACAGCCAAATACAGTGTACTTAACTCTCAGAAGGGCCATTTAGGAGATAGCCAGGAGGGAGGAAGAATCCAAGAGAAGCTGTTAGGACAAATATTAATCCGAGACAAGTTTTCTTCTAACGATAAACACCTTAGTTTTCAAATCAAATTTAAAGTCCAGGGTTGTGTCAAATAGAATCATGGGAGAATACAACACATGCTCCTTCATTCATTCAACAGATGTTTGCTGAATGAAAACCGTGCCTTTTATGTCTGTTTTAACAACAAGAACAAATTATAATGCAGGTGACATATGTAATCTTAAATTTTCTAATGGCCACATTTTAAAAAGTAAAGAGAAATAAGTGAATTAACTTTAAGAAGATATTTCATTTAACCCAATATATACATGTATTATCATTTCAATATGCAATCAATATAAATACTTATTAAAGAGATATTTTAGGGCGCCTGGGTGGCTCAGTTGATTAAGCGACCAACTTCAGGTCAGGTCATGATCTCGCAGTCCGTAAGTTCGAGCCCCGCGTCAGGCTCTGTGCTGACAGCTGAGAGACTGGAGCCCATTTCTGATTCTGTGTCTCCCTCTCTCTCTCTCTCTCTCTCTCTGCCCCTCCCCTGCCTGTGTTCTCTCTCTCTCTCTCTCTCTCTCAAAAATAAATAAACATTAAACAAAATTTTTTAAGAGATATTTTACATCACAATTCAGACCCGCCACATCTCAAGTGTTCATAGCCACATGCGGCTAGGGGCGACCATACTGTGCAGTTCAAGATGCTATGAGTACAACAATGAAAAAAATACACATATTTGCTCTTACGGAGATTAATCGGGGGGGAAGACAGACAGTAAACAAATAAATAGGAAGTGTCAGGTTGTTAACATGGCCTAAAAGGCCGTGTGTGCTCTGGCCCCAGCTACCTCTCCAAACTCATCATCATCTCCCCCTGCCCCCTTGCACTCACTGGGCCTGCAACCACACTGCCCACCTGCCTGTCTATGAATGAGTCTGCCAAGCACGTACCACCTCAGGGTATTTCCATCCACCTGAACATTCTTCTCTAAGACATAAAAGCACTTTAAAAACCTAGTGAACAATGTGCACAATGATAAACAGCTATAGAGCACCTACCATACACATTACATACATTTTCTCAATTCATCAAACTTCATAATAAAGTGAGATAACTATTAGTATGTATGTTTTATGGACTAACTGGACTTTACATGTTATGCATATATAATGTATGTAACCAATCTACTCTTCAATCTTTGTTGGTTTTTTTTTTTTTTCATTTGTAAATTGTTATGCTCAGTGACTATATTGCCTTAGGATTCATTCTTAGAAGTAGAATTGCTGGGTCAAAAACTAGGAGAACTTTTAGGCTTTAGGGATAGATTGTGGAATTATTCTCTAGCAAAAGTATATCAGTTCAAAAGCAACAGCCTGTACCCCATATCTCTCCTGGCTTTCAATTTACTGTTTTCATTATTTTTAATCCTCAATAGTTTAATATGAGAAAGATGGCACCTCAATGATGTTTTATATTTTTTCCATTCATTTTATTCTTTGGGAGGATAAACATTTCTCATGTTTGTTGAAAATTTTATTTCTCTCTATTTAACTTTCTTGTGCCTATTGTTGTTTTTTTCCATTTATGTGTTTACCTTTTTTTTTCACCACTAATAAGCACTGTGCTAAAATAGGGATATTAATTCTTTGCTTATTTCTTTAATGTTGCAAGTGTCTTTTCTAGCTTCTGCTTTGTCTTTTCATTCTCTTTTAATCTCACTCTTCTTTTTTGTCTAGCATTTCTACTTTTGTTGGCATGCCTTAAAAATCCTTTCCCCCAAATTTTGAAAATGCTTCTCCATCCTATTCTCTCCAGCCGCCTCCAGTGAACAGCCTGTGGGGCCGCTGTCTTCTCATGTTTGAGACACTATCCATGCCAAGCATATCACAAAAGAAGGGTTGTCTGCTGGTGTTCCCATTCTCCCTTTTCTTCAACCTTCCCTTCCTAACTTCCCGCAGAGTTCACGGAACCTTTGCTCTGGAGCAACCCTATCCCACAACACCCTAGGATCTTAAGATCTACCTTCTCCCATCTTCCAAAAAAGCAATGGTCTCATATACTCAACTTAGGTCATTGCCTTTCTTGACCAATATATGAGAAAATTTTAGAGGAGTAGCAGAAATGGAGACAGGCCTTAAGTATAGTCAATAGGGCACTAAATTTGAAGTTGGATCCCTGCATGTTAACGCTGGTTCTGCTGTTAACTACATGTCCTTACACTTAAGTTCTCTGGCCCCACCATTTCTTTCTTTTTTTTTTTTTTTTTTTTTTTTTAATTTATTTCTGAGACAGAGAGAGACAGAGCATGAACGGGGGAGGGGCAGAGAGAGAGGGAGACACAGAATCGGAAGCAGGCTCCAGGCTCTGAGCCATCAGCCCAGAGCCCGACGCCGGGCTCGAACTCACGGACCGCGAGATCGTGACCTGAGCTGAAGTCGGACGCTTCACCGACTGAGCCACCCAGGCGCCCCTGGCCCCACCATTTCTTATAAGACAAAAGGGTTGGCCCAATGATCCTCAGCTGCATTCAAAAGCTGACGTTTCTTATTGGCTGCTATGAGTCTTCTTTTTCGTCTGGCCTTAGAAGAAACATAGTCCAAATACAGAAGGCGTCATCTAATTCTATGACCCACATAAGGAGAGTTTCTGGCATAAATAATTCTGAATGAGACTCAATGACCTAACCTTCTGCTTCTTAAGGCCACTTATTGCATGGTCATACTGGGAAAATCAACTTCTCCGCAGGCAAATAAATATTATTTATCAGTAAAAAGAAATAATCATGCCTTGAAATTTCTATACATAGTTATCAAGTCAAATAGGAAATCACTTTCTAATTCAGAAATATCACAAGTAATAGAGAGTTGACTTTTTACCTGAATTAGAAATAACAAATTTTATTGGGCTTGGAATCATCACTAAAATATTAAGCTTCTCTTTCATATTCTATCCAATGAATAATGAACTGCTTCATTGGACTTGAACTTATTTTGGACATGAATTTATTGGACCATTTTCTGAAGGTAGAATTCCAGGCCAGAATTATATGTCAGTAACTGAATACAAAAGTTGGCCTTCTTTGTCTAGTGTAGAAACTGCCATCTCTTCTAAAATACAGAACAGATTTTCCAGTTCGTTTTGCAGAAATGGCTTCCATGGGATTTGACAACACAAGAGTCATTCATTAATCTAATTGTCTTCTGCCATGAAATTATGCTTAATGTTAGTAATGTAGAGACAGTAATATTATAAAATATGAACTGCTGAAGTAGCCTGGAATATCCTGGCAATTTCCAGCCACTTGATGGATTAATATCCAATTCTGGTAAATTTTAGATACTGATTGATGGGGACATTTAAAAGCAAATGTAATTAATTTTAAGCTTTATTTACCATTAACTTCCACGGCTTTAACCCCTAAATATAATAACAGGTAGGTATGAGAAATTCTCATTGGTTATGGCCATCTTTAAAAGAAAGAGCATTACTCACTGGAATTATTGCAGTATTTGTCACAATCCAATACTAGCTCATATTTTCTCTTGTTGTCTACCTAATATTATCTTGGTAGTATAAACTATAAGAGAATTCACCCACACACACATTTTCACTTACTCTTTTTGCCTTTTTTGGGAAACTGCTATTATCAGAGAGAATCTGTAGTCATAGTTTTCTCATCATAAATTTCCCCTCTGGGGAAAATACACATTTTCCTAATCTTACTAAATAAGTGTGATTAAAAAACCAAAGGAAACCTTAGGACTTTTGACCCATTTGGGGCTGTCTGAACATCATTCACCTGAACCTATAAAATTTAAAGTTCTGTGCATTTGAGGTGTCAAACACTTCCGAAAAAAATCTCAGCGGAAAAAAATGATACTTATGGTTTTTTTTTTCTCTGTAATCGTTCCCGTTTTCAGAAGTGAGCTCACAGAATATCTCGATGCCAGGTATACTGAGACCTAGTTTCAAATCAATCCAAAAAAGAGTCACTTTTGTTCCTGACGTAAAGAAATAGGGAGAATTTGTCCAGCGTTCTTTGCTGCCAGAAAGCCTCTTGATGGGCAAGCGCTCTGTGGGTTTCACAGGATCATTCCACAAATGATACCATCACTGGCCCCTTCCAGCCCTTTAATATTCCCTCCAGTCAGAAACAAACCACAAAGTCAAAGAGTATTAGCTGTAAAGGCTTTCTAGGACATGATTTTCATCATGTTCTCCCCTCTCTGAAAGCTATTCTACTTATAAATTGATTCGGTGGGAAAGTAACACGTGGTTGTTACATGTTGTGACTCAGGGCGTCTCAAATCAGGGTGCCTCAGTTTACCTTTGAAAATCTGCCATCACCTCATCTTAAAGAAGTGCTGTTCCTCAGGGGGTGTGCAACACACAGAGGGCAGGAGTGAACCCAGTCGTTGGGTCCCCTTTGGATGTACAAGTAAGAGCAGGCTCACTCGGCAGCACCCCACAGTTGCCATTTTGTTGTCTTCCGTCTATCCTTGCCACGTGAAGAGCAACACACCATAATAATAATGACCATAACATATTCTGAGAGCTCACATCCATTGAGGGATGAGGTAAGTGACACATCCGTTTTCTGAATCTAAGGTCATGCTGTTAGCAAGAGAAGGAACCAGAATTCAAGCCAAGATTATCTGGCTCCATGGGGTCAAGTTGGAAACACAAGAGAAAAAAAAATCATCCTTCAAAATTATTTTCCTACCCACGGGAATTTCCAAAGAAATTGGCAGAGGTAACCTCTCACCTTTACCCTGGAAATTTTTTCCCCACTCCTCTTAAAACTACTAATGATCATTTGATCACCTCTGAGAAGATATGGTAAATAGCAAACAAACATGGAAATGACAGTAATGACATTTTCAGCTTTATTGTACACCTATTAGCTACCAGATATTGTGCTAAATGCTTTCCATTCACTAGTTTATTAAACCTTCTCAGCAGTCCTTAAGGTAGGTACTGTTACTATCTCCCTTGTATAGATTTAAAAAACTGAGGCTTGGATGATTCTAAGAAACTCATACGTGTAAAAAATAGCAATCATTTGATACCTAAGAACAGAACTTTTGCCTTTGTAAAAAATATTAAAATATTAATATGTAAGATCTAATTTCTTCCACTTATCTCTTATTTTACTAATCTGGCACTCATACTATGAAGTCTGCAAATATTTTACACCATTTCTTCTCATTGTGAGTGGTCTAAGGAAGAAAGATCTGCCTGCCTGCCTCCCCACCTTCCAGTATTTTCAGGGGTCCTTACTGGCAAAACCCAACCAGACCAGGGGACAGAGGAGTTGGTTAATGCAGCCTCAGAGCAGGAAAGATAGGGAGAGGATGGGGTAGAGTGGGGGAGCTTGGGCAAACTGGGAATAAGCAGCATGCCACTCTCACTCCCAATTAGAAATGGGGTCCAGGTGGGCCTGGATGGCTCACTCGGTTAAGCATCTGACTCTCAATTTTGGCTCAGGTCATGATTTCATGGTCGCGAGATCAAGCCCCACATGGAGCTCTGCACTGGGCATGAAGCCTGCTTGAGATTCTCTTTCTCTCCCTCTCTTTCTGCCCTTTCCCCACTCATGCCTTCTCTCTCTCCCTCTCTCTCTCTCTCTCTTTCAAAATAAATAAATAAACATTAAAAAAAAGAAATGGGGTCCAATAAGACACATTTGATTTGGTGCCAAATGTTCACCTAGAGATAGCAGAAGTGACATGGAAAATTACCATTGCTTGATTTGCAAAAAAGTGAAGTAATAATAATGTCAATGTATATTTTTTAGAGTGCTCTATAAATCATGTATACCTACATATACCAAAGTATTAAAAATGTAGGATGAGTCCTGATATCAGACCACTTAACTGACTGAGCCACCCAGGTGCCCCAATGTATCAAGAATTTTTTTTAAAAATTGGAAACAACTTGGTCATCTTTGTGAAAAGTTGAGGTTGAAGGGATGAAGATTGCAACTCTATGTTTGTTCTAACCATTTTGTTCAAGTGCTTTGTGTCTGAAGTATGTAAAAAATTGTCATATATCAAGGTTTCAGCTGACTATAAAGAGCTAGCCACATTTTCTAAAAGTGTGGTTTGCCATAGCCTAGTCCTTCATGTTATCTTGACTATATAGATCTGTTGAGCCAGATATGCAAAGTCAAGGTCGACACAGAGGTAGGAGATAGTTATTGGGCAGTTCCTACCTTCACTGGAATTATGCTGACTGCATAATTTTTCTATTTTATTTTCTACTTTATTTTTTTTTAATTTTTTTTTACATTTATTTATTTTTGAGAAACAGAGTGAGACAAAGCGTGAGTGGGGGAGGGGCAGAGAGAGAGGGAGACACAGAATCCGAAGCAGGCTCCAGGTTCTGAGCAAGCGGTCAGCACAGAGCCTGATGCGGGGCTCGAATCCACAAACTGTGAGATCATGACCTGAGCTGAAGTTGGACGCTCAACCAACTGAGCCACCCAGGCACCCCAGTCTACTTTATTTTCAATATGGAGACTGAGCACACAGAAGCCAGAGAATAGTGGTTTCAGTCTGATTTTAAATTATTCTTAATCATTCCAGCACAGAATGTTTAGAAAAATAGAAATTCTGCTATACTTCTGATGGAAATATAAATTGGCAATGTGGCATCTAGTAAAGCTACAGATATACATATTCTGTTACCCAGAAATCCCATTTTGGGGGCACCTGGGTGGCTCAGTGGGTTAAGCATCTGACTCTTGATTTTAGTTCAGGTCATGATCCGAGGATTGTGGGATTGAGCCCATGCTCAGGGCAGGGGCTGCTTAAGATTCTCTCTCTCTCTCTCTTTCTCTCTCTCTCTCCCACTCTCTCTCTCTCTCCTCCCCCCTCGCACACACTCTCTCTCTCTCTCTCAAAAAATAAATAAATAAATAAATAAATAAATAAATAAATAAATAAATAAAATTTTAAAAAAGAAATCCCATTTTGTTGTCTGTTTGCTTTTTGGTACATGCTCCAAAGAAGAATCTCATACTTGTGAATGAAGACACATGACTAAGATTTAAACATATTCAAACAATGAAATACTTTGCCACAGTCAAAATGCCTAACGCAGATCTGCGTGTATCAACATTGGTAAACTCCGAATATACTGTAGATAAAACAGGCAAAATGTAAAAGGATGCATATAACACCACCCCCCAAAAGTTGAAAAGCCTATAAAATATGTGTTGTTTGTAGTTGCAAGAATATGTAGCAGGAGTACAAAGTAAAAATAAATTAATCAGTAAAATGTTTATGTGCATAAATTCATGATAGCCATTCCCTTTGAGGAGGGAGAGAATAGAAACAGATAGAGAAAGGATGCAAAGAAGTCCCCGACTGAATCTGTAAGATTTATTTCTGTAAAACACATGTACACATGCACACATACATCTGAAGTGCAATGTTAAGATTTGATAAAGTTGTGTTGTGGGTCCACGGATTTTTATTATATTATTCTCTGTACTTGTCTGCATGTTTGAAATATTTCATTATAAAATATATATTTTTAAATCATCCAAGCACAAGAATATTTCTCAGAGGAATCACCAAAGCAAGGAAAAATAAAACATCCCACTCAACTTCTTTTCCCTATAAGAAGCCATGAATTATGGAGCAAAGAATGCCTTGTATTTATGAGAGGGATCTTTCTAAAGGATGTCTCACATTTATAAGTGAGTATCCTTGTAAAGATCATTGCTTTTTCATCTTGAATTCCAGACAAAGATATCCCACATTGGATTTGGTACAAGCTTATGATCCCCAAAGCATTAAGGCTCGTTCTGCTTAACATTTTATTTCTTAGCAGAACACTTCAGGAATTCAGAGAGAGGATCACCCAGCTCGATCAGGGTGGTACCCTGCCCTTGGAGCACAGGGAAGATAAGATAACTGCAGAAATGAATGATGGAATAAAGTGAGCCCCCAGTTTGCTATGTTGCTTGTCATACTTATAAGTCCACAGCCATCAGAACATATGTGTGCATTTTTCCTTTAAAACATCTTTTGAGTGGTAGTTGTGTGAAACAATGATCTGTTGAATTTAATTCACAGATCAAAGAGGGAGGAAATTAACCAACACAGTAAATTGATTATTTCATGGGTGACATAACCAAGGCAATGATTTATCTTAATAAAGAGCAACTTCCCCCTAGTCCTTAACTGAATTCCAGCCAATGCAATAATACTCGGCTGTTAATGACTTTGATGTTGATGTGGAAAAGTGAATGACTGCATAATCACTGAAATGGGACCTCATCACAGTTGGAAACGTTTAAGCCAAATCATTTTGGACTGTGAAAAGAGCCCTGAGTGGTGGAGATTGGCTGGGTCCCAGCTCTTCAGTCTTAACTAAACAGGGCCTGAAAACTTTATCATGTTGCATTGCTCTGGGCTGGACCATAACTCTGACAGCTCACAGGGACTGGAGTTTAATGTATATGTCTGTGGCCTCACAGAGGAAAAAAGAATTCCAGGGCTTACAGCACCGATAATAAATACATGTCTATCAGCATTCAGCTGAAAGTGTAATTAGTTAAATCCGTCTTTGGGAGAGGGAATAGAAGAAAGGAAACAGAAGTCAACTTAAAAAAAAAATTGAACCAAAAGCTTATTTTTATACCCCATGTTACTAAATATGGCTTAAGAGCTTGCAAGACAGCATTAGTCATAGACGGCAGCCTCCACCCCCACCCCTCCTCCACTCCCATCTCTAAATAATAAAGTGAACTAAAATTAGAGCTGCTTTCAAGTATGTTCACTTGATTATTATTATTTGAGTTACAGCTGAGAAGTCTGTGAGGGGACGGATCACCCTTGGGAACAAAAGTGACTCCCCAATGCCCACATCTTTGACTTTCAAATAGGGAAAAGGAAAACAGCTTCATCTCCATTCAATCACCATCAGCCAACCCAATAGATTTCCTCTTGTGCTAATCAGATCCTGGATAACATCAGCTTCCGAGAGTTAAATTATTACATCCATGTATTATAACACCGGTCTCTAGTAGGCCCGTCCAATATACCACCATTTTCCCCTGTCCCCTCTTCTCTACGCCATCCACCCTCCTCACCACCTCCCACTGTCCCCAGATGCTCCTAAGCAAAAGTTCCAGAGAATTCTCCAAGAGAGCCAAGGCCAAGCTCTGCAGCTAACGCTTGGTGACCCAGCGGTATAAGAAATACAGCTGCAGGAATAGCTGAAGGAGTGCCAGGCACTTGTCTGTTTAAATACAGCAGAGGTCCCGGGCTCAAGAAACTCAACATATCCCATTCCGATCAACTAAAATTAAATAAATAAATAAGAATAAAAATCTTTGTTTAGAGGCAAGGATTGTTAAAATGTTCCTCCAGACCCACAGCTGGGGTTGTTGACTCAGAGCGCAAAACTGGAAAATGCCCATGTGGCCAGATTAGAAACTCATTTGTGTGGTTTATGTGGCCTTGCTGGGAGCCTCCTCCTTTTCTCTCCTCTCTCCTTTAGTCCAACCCTTGATTGGTTTATTACTTTAAAGGCACCCTTTTCCTGCTGGGAGCCTTGCCTGGTTGTGTCCTGGCAGCTCTTTCCCCAGGACACAAATGACTCTCAGAGGTTTCATTCGTGTTCAGCAATCCACTTATATGAGATCATCTGGGAAACTGTTAAAGAGTATGTAGCTTTTCTTTTTCCATTTTTCATTTTCTTCTTCTACTTTTTTTTTTTTAATTTTTGCCCTCCCCAAACAGTCCTCGCTCATGCACATACAATTCTTTTGTTTTCTTCACTCTCTTCAAGTTCGAACTGAAGCCAAGTGCTTTTAATTTTTAGCTGCATTTTGCAAGCCTGGACTTTCAGGAATATATGTTATGAAAGCGGGGAAAGAAAAGACTTTCTTGTCATCAAAACCATAATAATTATGTGTCAAAGATAATTACTGCTTGGTGTGTAATACATCTAATACCAAGTGACAGAGAAAGTAGTCTACCGGCAGACAAGAGTAACTGCCGGCTGGCTGAAATCTGATATAAAATTAACCACTAGGCTCAAGCTCTCTGCCCACTGGAATTTCACCAGATAAAGGCCAACTCCACCCCCAAAATGCAACTCAGAGCAATGTCTAGTTTATTTGTGTTTGTTGTTGGGGCATTTTTAAGACGTGCATATATTTCCATGCATATAAAAAATTAGTTGTTTTATAATAAGACATATTCCAAGGGTCTGGAGTTGCTGTTTGAGGGGTGAAATTATTACTAAAATAGCTAAAGGGTACAACCAAACTCCGGGCAGTAAGGGTGAAAAGCTTTCAGAGATAGGCTAGTAGCTTTGCTCCATAATATCCAGATTTAGAATCTGAGTCTTACCTGGGAAACCGAAGCTTCAAAAGCAAAGCACTTCAGATGTTTAGAAGAGGGGCTACCCCATCCCTGGCACAAAGGCAGGTGAAGAGAAATCTGGAGACGCTACCAAAGTGAAACATGATGTTATTTGAGAAATTTCTCCATGTAAGGCTGGGGGTGATGTAAAGATGACTATTAAGAATGGCAAGCATGAGATTTCTGCTCAACAGTTCCTTCTGGGCAACTTTAGAGCAGAGGATGAAGCCCAGCTTCTTTGGGCTCAGTGGTCCCTGTGCCCCATTTCACCGTGAGCAAACTCAGCTGTGCCAGGGAAACGCTGGCTTGAGCCCAGCAAAGGCAAATGTTGGTTGCCAGGAGGCAGGCCGGCATGGCTTCTGCATCATTTGGGGTAGATCTGAATCTTATCTACCTCATCAGTAGCATAAACTGTCTCCACGACAGCATGGGCGTCCAGAAAGTTAGAAAAAGGACTGTGTTCTTCCAAACTGTTCCCTGATTGGCTGAAATCACCAATCAGCTTGCAGGCGCTTTACCAGTTCTCTCACTCTTGTGCAATGAGTGGGCTTGGGTCCAGGTTGCACACAGAGGTACAAATGCGGAAGCTTTTAGAGGCTTTTAGTTACCCTCCGACCAGCAGTTGGTTATCCAGCCTTTTTGTCAGGACTGAGCCTGAATCCAGCATACCATCATCTCTGCAGTCTTAAAAATGAATCTCAAAGGTGATCATAGAGTTCATACTCATCCCTATCAAACACCCTGCTACTGCTTTGTCCCAATAGATCATTTTACTTTAGCACTCAACTGCTCCTGCGCCATTTGGCTGTTCCACACCAACTACACAGGAATCCCTCATTAAGTTGAGGGGCTACATTCCTGAAAAGTCCTGAGGTTGGCAAAACTACATTTGGCAAGGCCAAGAATCAGAAAATAATTAAAATGGTATTCAGGACACAGACCTAATAATAATGAATAAAATTCTAGAAGGCATCTGATTTCAGAAAACCAGAATAATTAGCGTTAGAATTGGTCTCCAGTTGGTAACCATTTATTTGTTTAGAAAATATTGTTTCATCGTCGTGACTGGCTGAGACAGAGCCTCTTGCAAATTTTATGCAACACAAACTGTACCAGCTCAAAAAACAATTTTTTTTAACCATTCCTCGCTGGGTTGAAATTCAACGTCCTGTGCACTCATGTCCTTGTTTTCATTTTTGCTACCTCTGTGAAATTCCAAGTAACTGTTTATCCTTTTCTTAAGTACCAGCTGGGTTAAGTGCACAAATTACTGATGGTCCCTCTCCTCGATTTGAGGGGATAGAGCATAAATAATCCCCTTCTACACCATCCTATAGACCCTAACACATGGTCTGCTGAGGGGGCGGAGGGAGAGAAATGAACTGATTTGAACTGCACATAAGGAATAAGACCGTGTTTAAAATATTTCGTGTACGAACGTAAAACTTGGCTGATCTCAGATCCAAAGCTGATGAAGGGTTACAAGTTTACCTTCCCTTCTCACCTCTGAGGTTTTGCGATAGAAACGAAAACTGTCTTCTAATTTGGCTGTTCACAAGATAAATTACAGAGCGTGAAAGTGAAATGTGGAGACACGAAAAGAATGACGCAAAGTCTTCCCAGGAAATACGAAAAATATTCGCATTATGGCTTCCGTGTCAATCTGTTTTGGAATTTTTTTTCACAAAATATTAAAAAGTGTATTTCCACTATGGCTTTCTCAGTACGAACTACTGCTGGAGCCTACATGGCTTTTCTGAAGACAATGTTTGGAAATGGTTTAGACTTTTTTAAAGGCATGACCTAAAGATATTATTATTTCCAGCAAAAGAAAGAATAAAATAGCCTTTGAATGTATATGTGCATATATATAATATATTCATAT
The DNA here is from genome assembly GCF_024362965.1 of Panthera pardus. NCBI lineage: Eukaryota > Metazoa > Chordata > Mammalia > Carnivora > Felidae > Panthera > Panthera pardus. The sequence goes on along the minus strand of NW_026526810.1, from coordinate 58,864,744 downwards.
TCCATGGGTATCACAAAATCATATAGTCCCAATAATGTCCTTGGGAAGCCATAACGTAACACAGAATGTATGCTAAAACTGAAGGTGATAGGTAATGGCAACTAGAAACTATACAATCCCGGTAAACATAGAAATAAACAAAAATAGAAAAAAAAAATCGTGAAATGACATTAACCAAAATAAATTCTTGACCTTTTTATCACATTGATTATTTAAAATCTTAACAAATAAGAAGTAGCTGCCAGGATACTGTATCGTGTTGTATAAAGGATCCATATGTAGTCATCAGGATAAAACCTTTCTAAGCTACATCACTGTGAGCTACTAAGGGTAGATTCCTATCTGGTACTCAAAATATTTAAAAGTTTGTTTCAGACATACATTTATTTATAATGTGGTTTCTGATATACCAAGTTATTAGATATCAGTTTTCAATTTGCCAAACATAAGGTGTTATCTCTATTGGAAGGCCATGGCATGCTCTAATGTTCCAGCACTCTCCACCTACGTTAAATGTTGATCCCCAGACAAGCTTCAGTGATTCATCATTCTTGGCATCCACTTCCTTGAGACATCTGATTGGATTGAAATAATGTAAAGAGAAAGAGAAAATATACAAACCAGGGATATGCACACACACACACAAATACCACGGAGTTTCTCTTATTCTCGTTGTTACTAAGAGAAAATAATGAAACATACTTATCGTCAGCCACACAAAACGATAAATAACCTCGGAAAATTGTTAAAGAGACGCTGGCAAACAAGGTACAAATAACAAATGGTTACGATGCTTGTTTTCACAAATCAGTATCACAATACAGCGCAATGTCATGGCTCGCATGTTTTGAGAATCTATGCCTGTCTGTTTTATGTCCATTCAATAAATAGCAGCAGGTTTGGGGTTCCTTTCTTTGTTTTGTTTCCACCAAGAAAGCAATAGCAATGGCCCCAAGAAGAAAAGTGACCAAGTAACCACAAGGCTAGTGTGGATGGCTTTGTCCAGGGCAATGCGTGTGTACGAAGTATTTCTGAGTGGCCTTAAAATGTGACCTGGCCTGCTCAATACTCAAGTGCCCTCTTAATGCTTTTCCCTTTTTATAGGAACTTTTGATTATCTGGTCCACCTGCGTTGAACTATCTCATGAGTCACAGGTAACCCTAACAGCTTCCCTGGTTTCTTTAATTATTTTCTAGGACTCAGGGCTGCAGTGATTACCATATGATAGCTATTGCTATTAGTTTTAGTATCCAGCGTGTGAAATAGAAAAACTCCCTAAGGACCAAAAGAAGTTTTAAGGGATAACAAAATCGTCTGTGTTTTACATAGGGAAGGCTAGTACGGAGTACCTACACAAGTGCTCTATTTTTACTACCGCTCTTCCTCTTTGCTTGGAAATGCTTTTGTTTAGAGTGATGTTAAATATCATCTAACCAGACAGTGGCAGGAGCATCGATCTGCTTAACCTTGCAATGAACTGAACAAGGTTCATCCATTCCCACAGCCAAAACCTGGGCCAAATGTGTGAATGGCTCTGACAGGGAAAAGTGGGAGCTTCCCTGATTAATAGCTAAGATGCAGGGTATTTGAAAAAGAAATTAGAAGAATGCATTATCTGGAGACATTTCCTGCCACCAAATCACCCGCACTTAGGCCGATGACTGAGAAATCCCAGAAGGCGTTCTCCTGTGAATGTGGCCTACGTCAATGGCACATTTCTGAATTGTCAGGCTGAAACCCCATCAATAGTCATAAAGAGAAGGATGTGTCCTCATTGGGGGTGTGTTGATGGATCTGATCCAGAACATGAGAGGTGACTCCTGGGTTAGTTGGATGTTGGACATATTTGGGTCTGGTGACCGTGCTTCTGATTCTAAATCAAAACCATTCTCCCCGCTTCATTCAGTACATTACATAATATGAGTAGGGTTGTCTATATGCATAATTATCACTGCTCATGAGAAACAGGCCCAAAAGAATTCTCTGACCTTGTGCTGATAAATTGTGCTGAAGGAACAAGGGGCTCAGAACTGCCAGTCTCAGTTACAGACGCTGAAAAATTAAGTTGGACTGAAGGGAAATCAAGCTTCTGCATGGCACATTTCTCAGTAGGCTGAGACTCTAAGCAATTGAAGTCTGTTTCTGAGGACCCCAGTTCAAGCCCTACCTCTGCTCATCAGTCAGCACATCATTCTCGGCACTAAGCAACATGCTTGTAATTTCCAACCTGACTGGAATTAGCTCCTGAGAGGGGGAGGAGAGGGGGAAGGAAGTTAGAAAGAAATGGCTCAAAAAAGTACTCCTTCTAAATCAGAAACATCTGCTGGAGTCATAAATGGTTTTAAGTAGAAATCAACGACTAGAGGGTTTTCATAGGAGAAATAGAAAGAAACGAAGCCACCCCTCACTGAAAGTTTCCAGGTAACCGAAATCAATGATATCACTATGTATTAGAGCAAACTTGTGAACCTGCTTGGTGGCTGACACTTGGGCATGTTGGATCCGGCTCCTACTACAAAGGACCATGGGACACTAAGGACCTCTGTGTGCTATTCATAATGCCTGAAATGCCTGGGCGGGACTTGGCCACTTGACCCACATTTGTTGCCGTCCATTAATCTCACTGAAGACTCTTCTTACTATAAGTCTTCAGGGAGCTTTTTTAGAAGAAGCCAGGAGCAAGAGGGATGTTCCTCTCCCTCAGCTCTAACAAAGGCCACACTCTGACTTGTAGAATTTTCCTAAAGATACAAACAATACAGGGGCGCCTGGGTGGCTCGGTCGGTTAAGCGTCCAACTTCAGCTCAGGTCATGATCTTGTGGTCCGTGAGTTCGAGCCCCGCTTCCGGCTCTGTGCTGACAGCTCAGAGCCTGGAGCCTGTTTCGGATTCTGTGTCTCCCTCTCTCTCTGCCCCTCCCCTGTTCATGCTCTGTCTCTCTCTGTCTCAAAAATAAATAAACGTTAAAAAAAAATTTTTAAAGATACAAACAATACAGAAGGCAAAAAGGAACATCAGCTTCTGCCTCTCTGGTGTGTGTGTGTGTGTGTCGGTGTGTAGTTGGGAAAGATCTCAACATGGATATTCTAGAAGGAAATCAGAAGCTGTCCAGCCTCACTTGATCTTTTGTGTAAAGTCCTCCCAAAACTTCCTCAAGATAAACAACATTTGTTAATTAAAAACAAATACAAAAACACACCCCAAGTTCTCAGTGTTGTCACCAGCACAGAAATTCTTTTTTTTTTAATTTTTATTCATTTTTGAGAGACAGAGAGACACAGAGCACAAGCGGGGGTGGGGCAGAGAGAGAGGGAGACACAGAATCTGAGGCAGGCTCCAGGCTCTGAGCTGTCAGCACAGAGCCCGACGCAGGACTCGAACCCACAAACTGTGAGATCGTGACCTGAGCCCAAGTCGGACACTTAACTGACTGAGCCACCCAGGCACCCCAGCACAGAAATTCTTTAGTCATACTTTTAATACGTTCGGTCTCATCAAGCACACAAAGAACTCTCTTCTCAGTCATGTTTTGACTGAAATTCGGAGATTGCAAGAGTTCCGCGAACACCAAGCCAACCATGTTATAGGTGTTTGCCTTAAAGGAAAGTATAGCATGCCCAAAGAATTCACCGGGGTACCTCAAAAGCAACTGGAAATTGAGAGGTAACAAAATTGACACGATTTTGTCACAATATGCATTACTGACACAAATGTAGAATTGCTAGGGAGTGGAGAATAGGAAGAACGGAAAACATAAACGAACTTTCTTTTAATCTGAGCCTGCACGTCTGAATAAGGTAAGTACTGCTTTGCTATAAAAGAGCTGGAGGAAGGAGGTGGGAGCACAGTGAAAAGAATTTCTTTAAAAGCAAACGTCAAATTGCAACCACATCAATCATTCCCTGATTTAAAAAAAATAAATGAGTGCTTTTCTCCACAGTTGGAAATTTCATTACTTCTGTATGTTCTCCTCTTTGTTTATAAGTTGACTAAGAACTCCTGGAAGTTTTGCTTTCTTTGGGGAAGAGAGGTCAGATTTTTGATGGCCCCAAATGTCCCCCAGGGATTCTGCCCCAAGACTAAGGTTTAACTTATTTTTCCTTCTCTTCTTGGCTTTTTCTTGTGGGGGAACAATAAATATATCTTTCAAATATACCATTATAAAACAGGCTCCCTGCCACGCTATAGTATCCAAAGAGTCACTCACATTATGGGGTCCTAATGAAATACAGATCTTTCAAACTCATCTAAAATGTCATTTTGCACATGACTATTTTATTGCATAAAATGCAGTAGTCGAGCAAGCAAATGAGTGATTATGCTGAGTTAAAGGCCATAAAAAAAGATGGGAATCTTTTATTTTTTTTGCAAAAAGTTATCACTTGATAATTGCCTGTTTCCCTTGAATATGCAGGGTTTCAGAAGCCAAAGAGAAAGCCCAGAGATGAACAAGAACAAAAATGATTAATGAAAATGGTACTAGGTTTCTATAAGAGAGTACACGACAATTCTGGAATTAATTATCTCTGAAAAGAATACAGTAAGGAAAGCATAACTTGGAAATAACTTTAGAGCAAAAGTTCTTCCCACAGAGCCCCGAATGGAGGCAGAGAATGAAAATAAATGGGATAATAAATGATACAGAGGAACACCAGCCAAATGTCTTTCCAGTGATACCAAAACACATTTGGTAAAATTTACAGGCTCTTAAAATCTTATTTTAAGATACAGGTGGAATATCAAGAGACCTAAAAGCAATTTCTTTACATCAGATGACTGCTGGTGCTGTATTTTTCTAAGATTATTTATGGTTGATGCTGACCTTGAAAGTACTATTCCAGTACACCATTATGACACCCGATTCAGAAATACATTCAGATAAAGCAAATAGACCGTTTCTAGGGAACATAAAAGGTGTATGTCCTAAACCAAACTCTACTCTCAAGGAAACTCTGTGTAACTCAATGTAGTTGAATGGTGCCTCACCAAATTTGTACGGTTTGATGATAGAGGTAACTTGAAAAACAAAACAAAACAAAACAAAACAAGCAAAAACCAGTGACTTTCTCGCTGAGGGATTTCTCATGCACATTTTCATTTCTGTGACTTTCACATGAGATAACAGCGTAGTGAAGAGAAAAGGCAAATAGCTTTTATTCTCCTGAATAATCTCACCTGGACTCGTTGGCCTCGGTTTTATTCTCTAAAACTTTGCCTGTCATTTGCTTCCAGGAGCTGTTCTCCTTCCTTACTGTGGTCTCGGCAAAGCATGGAGTTCTGCTTCATCACAGCTCCTGCACGTGACAAAATGTTATAAGTTTGAACAGAATGGAGAAGTACAGCACAGAGTAGTAAGCGATTTAATTTTTTTCTGCCAACCCTCCCAGTGGAATTTCTTACCAGTCAACTTCCATCTTAAGCCCGCTGCTGTCTTGTGTCTCTAAAGCCCTTTCTTACGACATGTTTCCAGGATCCACGACCTCCAATTTCTTGGCAGCTCTGTAATTTGTGTAAATAGGTCAGATATTTCGGAAATACCTCTCAAACTCAGTGGCCCTTATATTTAAGCCAATCTTTCGCTCTTTTCCATCCCCGTTTAAGAATAATACTTAGCAACAAGGCTGAAGTTCAGAAAGAGGAGACTAGGATACAAGAGACGTCTCAGCTATAAAAAGAAAATATTAAAAAAAACATACAAACAAACTTGCCTCGGTCAGCCTTAAAGGAATGTGAGAAGTAGAAAAACAGAGGGGAGGAGACATGAGAGGTTGGGGATGAGAAAAGTGAATTTCCTCCTCCGAATTTAACTTGGAAAAAGCATGGTATATTAGATCATTGAGGAGAATATCCAGTCTGAGGGTCTTTTGGAAGAAATTGGTTCATAGATGCCCCTGCCCCAATCACACCAACAGAGTAAATGTGTTTTCTTTCCATATGAGATAGTCTTATCATTAAGGCAGCATTTCAGCATTTTCTATTATGGATCAGCCTCACAAAGAAAATCGGGGGCAAATCTCACAAATATCCCAAATTCCTTGCTCACCATGAAGCATACTTCCAATTCCTTATTTAGTAGATAAATACATTTTCTGTTGTTATTTTTAATACACAATAGACATTTCAAAGACAGAAACCAAAATGGTAATTAAGAAAGACCTTGTATCCTTGTTTGTTTGTTTGTTTTACTAAAGCTAATCTGTAAGATTTCTCTATCCCATTACATTATTATACAAACAAACTCCTGACTCCTTCCTAGAAGGGTAAAAAGATATATTGACTAATTCCTAAGAACTCTCTGATTTTACAGAACCAATGGAAATAAATGTCTGAATCCCACAAACTGATTTTCCTGTATTTACAGTTTTAAGATAGCATCATAGGATAATCAAATTTAAATATCATCAGAGTAATCTTGCTGTCTTGGCCTTCCCTTTCCACATTATTGCTCCTACACCTTTAGGACTGCAAAGGCCTCAATGTTCCCTTTTTCTTTTGTTTCATTAGGAGAGAGCTCACCTGCTCCTGCTGCCTTTGGCACAATAAAACTTTTGTTTCCAAAATATTGGCAACTCAGCTAGACAAAGCTAGCATTATGTTCTTTAAATATCAATGCTTTTTGAAGGAAATTAGCTTCTGGTTTTGTGGGTTTTTTTTTTTTTTCACAACTACCTTGTATTTACATCACACATTTCCCTGAATGACATGAAGTGATTTACAGGTGTTAACTGATTCATACTTAGGAAGGAGTTGATGGAAGACACAGTTTAGTCCCAGTGTTAGAATTAAAGGTACAGAGAGATCATCACTTCCATGAAGACAGAAAAGTAGGAGGGATAAAAATCTGCCAATTGAATCACAATTTGGCCTCATTCACTCACTCACTAAGGAGAGGCACAGTATACAGAACATGTGGACTCAAGGGCGTCAGCTAAGCCAGCTTTTCTGCATCTCAGTTTCCTATCTTTAAAATTTATAGCACTTGATTATTGTTGGTAAGCCCATCAACTCAAAACTGATTCTTGTGTTTATCCAGCTAAGCGCACACGTACACACACACACACACACACACACACACACACACACACACTTGCTTAATTTAATCAAGATGAAATTTTACCCTCAATTTTTTGCTTTAAAAGCAAAAGCCAGAGCACCTGGGTGGCTCCTTTGGTTAAGCAACCAACTCTCGATCTCAGCTCAGGTCGTGATCTCATGGTTCATGAGTTCAAGCCCCATACCAGGCTCTGTGCTGACAGTGTGGAACCTGCTTGGGATTCCCTCTCTGTCTCTCTCTCTGCACCTTCTCTGTGCTCTCTCACTCTCTCTTTCTTCAAAATAAATAAATAAACTTTAAAAATAAAAACTATTAAAAAAAGCAAAAGCCAATTGGTCATCTTAAGATAGTAAAAAAAAAACAAACATTATTTCATTAATTTCCAGAAAGAAATATAGAAAGAAGGCAAATATCTATACTTTTTACAGGCTCAGTTTCATCCACATATCTTCCTGCTCCATCGCTGCTCCCTGCAATAGATGAACATTATCAATATTGACTTCCTGCCAAACTATTGATGTAATAAGTCAAATATGTCACAATTTTAGTAATTATGTGTTTTTCCATAATTGAAGTTCTGAGCACTTATTGTTCTTAATATGCCTTCTCATGTACTCATTCTTTATCAAGGAAAAATGCAAAATTTGATCATTTCAACGGCATAATTTGTTTGTTTTACTTTTTACCGCTTCTGCTCCTTTGTTTGGTTTCTGTGTGTGTCTGTGAGTGTGTATGGTTACACGACCTGTACTATTTCCTCATTCCTTCCAGCTTTTCTCAGTTGGTTCTACAATGAGTGAACTTGGGCCTACCACTGACATCAAGACAACATCATGCTCTGCTCTACTAAACAGTTCCGACCACTTCCTTTTCCACTCTGCACCATACCACTACCTTTGAGAGATGAAAGAAACAATTAATGATAGAAAACAACTAAATATTTTTCTTCTTATCACAAGACTGAGAAACCTGCAGGACTATTATCCTTTCTGGGGCCATACTGAAAATGGTGAAAACATGTTGCATTCATTACAGATGTCAGATTTTTCCAAAAGCACAGAATTAACTCAATTCTGTACTTCTGTTACATTTACACAACATGTTTTTATTAGCATGAACTGCTTTTGTTACATGCCCAAGAGTGTTTGGGGTACAATTTATAATGAAGGAGAAACCTTACCAGAGTGATAGGTCACATGGAGTTGCTTTTAGCCACAATATAACTGGGACCAGAAATAGTGGACAAGTTGCATTTTTTTTTTAATTGTTTTGGTTTTGGTTTTTAATCTTTTCCATCCAAGCAGCCTTATATGACACCAAAATGAGATCATAATCTTGATCAACTTGTGATTTAGGAAGAATACTGAGAGAATCTAAATATAGTAAAAAACAAATGACTGTCACTGATATCCAGGATAAAATATTTCAACCTTGTTTTTTAGAGGATGGGGTTATTTTACATATCCCAAATTAACCTCAACAGGAAAACTGCCTTATTTTGGGTAAATCAGGAAAACAGAATGAAATATATGACTAGCAAAAATACCTAGTCTTTCGAAACAATGGACTCTGTTTTTTGAGGAGATTTTTTTTTAACATGTACTTAAATCGATTAATGGGAAACAAAGGTAGAACAAAGCCTAAACTTGAGGATTCCTCTTTCCCAGGAAGATACATTCTTTCTGTTGGTAGGATCAATATGGACAGAATAAACAGCAGTGAGAAAATAATTCTTTTACAAAGGATCATATGCATTATAATTTAATACCAAATGATGATTTGTCAAATAGAAATCCATCGGTAATTTTTCTTTCCAGAATGATATGACTTTGAAAAATGAAGATTAAATGCAGGAAGTAACCAAACCCACAATGGATTCATCCTCATCATGACTGATAACAATAATCATTCACAAAATATATCCTGATGTTCTTTGCATATTCACTTATTAACCACGTTGGCAAATCATCATTTAAACACAAGAGTTGTCCATGAACATCAGGCACATGGCTCTGTACGTTTTCCAGCTATGGATCTATATTTTATCTAAAGGGTAGGACATTAGTTGAGATTTCTATATACTGGTAATTTGGGGGCAAAATTTAAATCATCATGGTAACTTCTAGCCACTTCATTCTAAATGAATCAGAATGAATTTCTCACCACGTGTGTTAGGCTAAAAACAAAAAGCACTTCTGATATTTGGTCATTTCAAACTTCTGAAATTTGTGCAACACAGTTCTTACAAATAGTGTAAATGGGGCTATTATTTCAAGAGTCAACACATTCCTACTGACACGTACCTCTTCTTAAATAGCCTAAAGTTCTTTTTCATTGTGTTAAACAACCATTATCCTCTAGATCTGAACTAGAAAACCCAGGTACACATCACTGAAAGTCTTGTCATGAGTCATTTGGCAATTATGTGAGAATAATTACCCTTGGAATCTTGACTCACAAATAACTTAGCCAGTCAACCCACCTTCTTTGTGCAAAAGCTTCATGTGAAATGGGAACCAAGGAAATAAAATAAACGTCTGTCTCCAATATTCGGAACATCTGCATGAGTAAAAATTATTCAAAAAGATACCATGAATTTTTAAAATAAAACGCAGCATGTAAAAATTAAGCACCTGGTCTTTTCCTTTATATTTCATTAAAAAATTCTAAATAGACTATCACCAGCTGTACATTTTACTGCATTTTTTATTATGGCAGGCAGTCAAAGCAATACTGCATCCTTTCTCATCTGAGCTCCACATACAAATTTATTTATTTAAAAAAAGAAAAAAGCAGAGCAGGACTTGTGTCAGAGGCAACAAAGAGTTAAGGATGCCACACAAACCAATAAAAGACCGTAAAAATGATCCCCAAACAGACTTGATTCCAAATAGAAAGTTTGAGATAAAAGAAAAATGACATTGTTTCATTTCTTATTCATTCAAACTGCCTAAAAGAAACCTAAAAATTTGGACAAGAAATTTCGTTTAGCTTCAGAGAAAGGATATACTTAATTTGCAAGTAAAAACTGAGGAAATTAATGCAGTGAAGTCATCTTACTGTTCTTTTTGTCACATAACCTGATGATTCGTAAACCAAGCAAAAAGAACATACGTGTTATAAGCCTGGAAGCAACACTTTATAAATTTCATAGTTGGCTGACATATACTATAGGGTCAATACCGATCAAGTCTCCATAGTTTTAAGACAAACTAGGAATAATTGGGGAAAATGTTCCTAAGATAGGCAGGAATCATTAAGTCCCAAATGGGCAGATTATCTTAGCTTGCAATTAGCAATTCTAAATTGTTTTATATAAATTGATTAGTGAGAGGATTTGAGAAGTTGGCCTATCCAATTTAAAAATATTCATTCTGTAACATTTTAAATATTAACACCGATAAAATGCTTCCTTTGTAAAAAAATGGAGAAATTCAACTTAATGGAGCTTTTTAAAATATCTACTTGATTGGGTTTTTTGTATCTATAGGCTTGAGATGTGGACACCTGTCTCCTCTCTATGACTGCTTTTGATGAAGGGGAAAGTCTGAGATAACTTCAGCTTAAATCCAACTTTACCAACAATGCTTCAAAAAAATTCATTTATGCAGCAAATATGTACTTGACACTGAGTGCCAAGTATTGTTCTAGGTGATGAGGATAAAAAGCAAGCAAAACAAGCATGGCCCACACCCTTTCAGCTTCATCTGTAAAATGAGAAATAGCACTGAGATGGCATCTCAATAAATGCAGGTCCCTTCCGCATTCCCTCTCCATCTCATGTTAATGGAAAAATTGCAACACCAGATAGGGAAGATCCTTAGGTAAGTGACATGTGTCTGCTGTTCGGCTTTCAAAAAATGCTTATTGCCTCTAACAAGAATATTGTCTGTAGTCCTACTCATATGATGAGACACAAAAATAAGATATTTTCTTTTTCTGTTTTGAAAAAAATGCCATTGAGTTTTTAAGATAAATGTATTATGTTCTTGGATGATAAAGTTAATTTATTGTGATGATTTTAACCATTTTAACCAAGCACTCCAACATGATTTCAATTCATTTACTCATCCAAAAAAAAAAAAAAAATCAGACTTTTTTCCTGCTATGCAACTTAACTAACTACTAGTTAAACCTTTGAGGCCTGGGGTAAATTAAAAGCTAGAGGGAAACTGCATACTTTTTAGAAATGCTGTAAAGCACTAAACATTACTAAGGTATGTTATCAAGTTCAAGCATACTGTGTATGTTGATTTTAAGACTTACATCTATGCTGTAGTTTTTGAAAATAAATGAATGTTCCATATTATTTGCCTTTAAAACCAAAACTCAGAGAGGAGAGAGGTGGGAAATAAGAGCGTGGACTTACCTTTTTGATAATTAGCTACAGTTGGTCTCATATTTGTAAAGACAAGTAAAATCTTGATGTCAATATCATTGAACTAAACAACCAATTTAAAAGAATATAACTCTATATTCTATTTTATTGCTCATAAAATCCTAAGAAAACAGGATACGATCAACAGAAATATTGCTTAAAAACTTATAATACCAATTAATTGGCAAAATTTTCATGACTTCTCCTACCTATTAGGAAAAAAGTAGAAACTACCTCACCTTAGCACATGGCTGCAAAAGGGTTGATAAAATTGTGTGGGTTTTGTTTTGAATTGTATTCAAATTAGAATTTTCTCATACGTGTGATCCAGTGAAATATGCTAACATTTGATTTTCACATCAGTGATTAATCACTTGTTTTCCTTTTTTTATTGTTGTAACTCTTTCCAATCTTTACTATAATCTTCCTGGGTTGGGGGGGTGGATGCTTCTTAATACTTAGACCTTTAAGAATAAAGAGCTTCACTTAAAAAAAAAAAGAATCTTAATGTCCCTATTTAATTTATACTATAACATTTCAGTCCCCCCTAAGGAAGAGTAAAAACATTTTCATGGAAAAAAGCTATTTTAGTGACCTTTTGTCCCTCCCTAAGAGGAAGAAGCCTGACAGGTAGATATATGGAGAGTTTGTTATTGTAAATTCCAGATCTTGTGATTATCTCTGACTCAACTTCTGGGGTTTTATCTGGAATTCCTGTGAAGGTCAACAAGTGTATTACTGCCTGTCTTCACCTTCTTGTGACCCTAATTTTAAAACTACACCTTATAGGATTCAGAAAGTAGATTACAGTGCTGAATTTCAGCAGACAAATTTTGAAATGGGATGCATATGAAAATATATAACTAATTCAAACAAACACAAATATATAACTTTTTGATATATTTGTCTATACCCAATTTGGGAATTTAAAGAAAAAATCTGGTAACTTTTTGAATTCTATAACTTTTCAGAGCCAAATGTTCCATGAAACTCTTTCTTCCTGAAGGAATACGTTTTTACAGTATTGCTATAATTAAGTGATTTTCAGTATAGATATAAGTGTAGATGTATTTACATAATACATCTTAATGGATAAAACTGTGGTGAAGATTCATTATTATAATTTTAGAAAATAGGCAAATTCAGATAAAACAGCACATTTTGACAGTATAACTTGTTCATATATATTAGGAAAATGAAAAGAGCAATTTCTGAGTAAATTTTAAGTATATACTTCAGTTCAATGGTCTCAAGCCTTCAATTATTGTTCCAAAGACCGTGAGCACCGGTTAAGAATGACAGAACTATTGTTATTAATTTGGGGATGGTGGAAATTGGTTTACTAAAGAGAACACTTGTAAAATGGATAACAAATACTGGGAACAAATACACAAGAAGAGAAATTAAAGATGAACATCTGGAAAACCACCTGGAATGGAGGTACTGCAGTGAAATGCTTGGAGAGTATGGCTCCAGTGTTGCATAGTGGGTTCCAGACAACTTGCTGGGTATGTGATCTCAGGCAAGTCACTGACCCTGAATATAACCTAAAAGAATATAAAATTGTGCCTATTTTATTTTATAGGTCTGACATGGGAATAAAAAGTTACATGTTTGGCACAATCCCTGGCATAAAAGCCTCTGTTGTCATGAATGTCCCTTGTAAATTCAACAAATAGAATAACTGAATGATAAATAAAATCTTCCAAATATTACAGATGATCCAAAATGCTACTAGAGTCTAAGATATAAGGTCCAAATTAATCACAAAAGCAGTAGTGGGATAAAATTAAATTCTTATTAGTAGAAAAGGAAAAGAATTTCAATAAAGAACTAAGCTACGAATTTGGTTTATTGTCTAAAACAGAATAATACATGGAAATCATGAGCTATGGGTGCAACCGTCTTTTGTGTCATACTTGATCCATTTGACATTGTTGCAGACTTACGGCAAATTGGAAGTTGAGAACATTTTAAAATTAAAGGCACAAAAAAAACCCCTGTAACAATAATAATTGGGTGAGATGAAGAGGGTCTAGCACATTTATATTTTCACCAGCAACGTCTCACTCTTTCTTCTAAAATTGAGAAAAAAATTCTGCCATCATTAACATTTCTTCCAAATAGAGCTCCCACAATCATTTAAAGATAAACAAGACTTGGAGATGAAAATCTATGAGACCATTTCTACTTATTATCATACATAAAATATGAAAGGGAGCTATTCTTTTTTATCAAGTTTTGATGGCAAATTTTGTGAAGCTACCTCTAAATATCTCATCATGGTTGTAATTCTTCTTCCACACTTACCCTTCCAGTTGTTGTGGTCCAAATGATTGCTAATACCCTTGTAGTCTTAAAAAAAAAAAGGCCAGTCAGTATAATCAAACTGGATATGCATTTAAGAAATAATCACAAAGAACTCACAGCAATGTGCATTTTACATAGTGAGCTTGTCACTTGTTTGCTTCTGCCTAGTGTGAAATTAAATACTCTTGACCAATTATGTGATCACTTTTATATCACTGTCCTCAACTGTTTATCTAAACATTATCATTTCATATGTTTATCCCATCTTTCAAATATGTATAGCCAAATCTCTTGTAAGTATCTTGATGAGGTAACTTCATCATCTATCTATACCTTTACTAGACAGAATAATAGGTAGGGGAAACTATTTTTTGATAGCTCTGATTCACTGTGTACCACTGATAATTAGTGTATTGCCCTATCAGCAGAAAATATAATTCCAATTATCACTTAATTAAGGCATATTTTCTATGACAGCTAGGACCCAACTAATCCTAATATTTTTATTTTGCCTTTTCAGTTCCTATTTGATTGATCACTTTATTTAATGTACCCCAGTGCTGCAGTAAGATATTGTATATAGGTCTCAAAATATCAAATAAGTCATGATTCATATATTTCTTCTAACGGAATACTATTATTAAATATTTATAAACAAGGGTATATGTGACATACATGGCTAGTTTAAAAAGTAGTAATAAAATGATTACCAGTGCTCCCACTAATCAGCTTTATGTAGTTGGTACCTTACAGGGATGTCGAAAGCTTCTTATTTTGTCATCCTTGCTTGCAATTCCTGCCCCCTACGAGAGATAACCAATAAATACAACCTGTTCGTTTTGGCCTCAATTTGAACTTAACATAAATAAAGTCATACTGAAGAAACTCATCCGTGACAATGATTTAACACTCAACATTATGTTTTGAGGGATGCTCACATCTATAGTTGTGCATCATTCTATATGAATATGATTCCATTGTTTGCATATATCAAAATTTATTTATGCACCACTGATGAACATGCTGAGAGTTGTGTTCTTGTCGGAGCCTCCTCTTGGAATATCAGAGAGACTCTAGGAGATCTACTGCTAGGTCATAGGGTATGTGCATTTTGGACTTTACATGGAAAAGGCAAATTATTTTCTAAAACATACTAAGTTAAAATTTCCACAGCAGTGTGTTAGAGTTTTAAATTTATGTCTCGTAGGTACATCACTAGGCGTTTACCTGATATTTTCCTGATAACTAATGAGCTTAAGCATATTTTCAGATGTTTATTAAAATTTGTGTTTCCCTTCTAAGAAATAACTGGTCGTGACTTTTTCAACACCTTTTCACTGTATTATTTTTTTAATAATTTGTTTTTCTTTTTTTATATTATTCTTTTTAATTGTTTTAATGTTTATTTTTGACAGAGAGAAAGAGACAGAGCATGAACGGGGGAGGGGCAGAGAGAGAGGGAGACAGAATCAGAAGCAGGATCCAGGCTCCGAGCCGTCAGCACAGAGCCTGACGCAGGGCTTGAACTCACAGACTACGAGATCATGACCTGAGCTGAAGTCCGGCGCTCAACTGACTAAGCCACCCAGGCGTCCCCTTTCACTGTATTATTGAGTTATCTATTTTTTTCTGTGTTTCATGGGAATATATATATGATACTAATCCCGCTGTTACTTGCCCTTTCACCTATTTCAATGAACAGAGTTTCTTAATTTTAATGTAAACAAAACTATCAACTTTCTTACTTTATGTGTTGAGCTTTTTTTTAATATTAAGAAATCATCCTTTACTTCAAGCACATAAATGCATTGATGCTAGACGTTTGAGGTGCTGGTTTTCAAAGTTAAGTTGTTGTCCCCCCCCAGAATTAACTTTTGTGGATACTCTGAGCTACAGATCTAGTGCCATTTAATAAGCCATCCTTTTCCCAATGCCAACTCTGTTCTGTATCAAATCTTAATATATACACAGGTTCATTTCTGGGGTCTCTAATCTCATTCATCAGTCCGGTCATCTATCTCTGCACAAATAACCAACTATCCTGCCATAGGTTTATTTTAAGTCTTGATATGTCCTAGAGTTTAGGTTTTACAAGCCAGAGACACTGCTCAGAGATAGGCAAAATGTTGTTATCCTTTTTATTTCTCAGGATGCTTATACCTTGTAATTTACTTCAACATCTTTCAGTATAGTTATCTACACTGTATTTTGTTTGGAATGTCCATGATACCTTTCTAACCTTTCGCTCTGAACCTTTCTTCATGTTTATATTTTAGGTGTGTCTCTTATAAAGAACGTGTAACAAGATTTTCTTCCTATTTGCATTTTGATAATTTTTAACCAAAGAATTTATTATACTTATGTTTGTTGTAATACTCATATAAAATATTTGAAATTATTTCCATCAACATTTTTTTCTATTATTACATTTCCCTCTACTAGTTCCACAGCTCACTCCTTATTTTCTATTCCTTTAGTGGTTACCCTAGATATTTAATTTATGTTCCTTAAACGATTCTAAGGTTAATAGTATCATTAACTTGAATAATAGCAGCATATAAATTGGGATCTAATTAGAATAAAGCAAGCGTAGGTCCTTGCATTATTTGGAGAGAGGTTAATGTCTGGAAAACTCTATACCAGAAATACTTTATACTTAATTTTTTTACTTTTTTGTGAGACCATGCAGGTAACATGACTTGGGGCTTTGAACAGGAAGGAATTATTAGAGATTCTCATGGGAGACTTTTTCCATTCACCCAGAGCTGACGTATTCACACAAACCGTTTCTGCAGAGCAGGTTTATTGTTGACATCATTTACTTCTCGTTATTTGGTTTTTGTTGGTGTTACTATTATTAATCCACAGAGAACATGTCACTTTTGCAAGAACATCAGTTATGACCTCCCAACTTTTGTAAACCCCACATTTTGTCGATCTCTGAGCAGTGCACTGGTTGGCCTAGTAAACCTAAAACTCTAGGCCAATGTTACCCAAACACCTAAGGTAAAGGACCTTTGGGGGGTTTTGTTTTTAATTTCCTATCCGTTGCAGACCAAGAATTTAGTAAAATATATTTAATATATTGAAGAAATGTCAAGTTACATAAAAGTTTCTAAACATATACTCTCTCTCAAAGATGCTGTTCCAAACCCAAGACATTTTATATAAATGAAATTTTTAAGCTTATTGTACTTTATATTTCCAGAAATGGAAGTTCCATATTTCTTTTTCTATTCTTGAGAAATTATTTTAGATAAGTATACTGTATTCTGAAGTTAATTTTAAAAATTGTGTCTTGAAAATATTGTTCTCATGATATCTGAATTTAATTAAACTAACATTTATGTTATTTTCATAATAAAAGAACTAGTAACTATAAATTGCACTTGGTTAGAGATTACTATTCTCTTTGTCAACGCATGTGATAGCCAGATATCTTCAGAGCAATTCTTTATGATATTACAACTATATCAAAGTACTTTATGTTTACCTACAAACATAGAAACAGGTTTATAAATTCATTTGCATCGAAAAATTACATTAACTACTTACATTAACTGTGCTTAAACTGCCTTAAATTTGACTTATAGTATTTTCTTATGTACTATTTACTTCCAAGGTTGTTTTCTACTTAATAATTAAGTGGAAGGGGGGAAATATGCCATAGACAAGCAAGATTCGTGATAAAAGAAAACCAGGAGGGATGAACCCTGCAT
Source organism: Panthera pardus (assembly GCF_024362965.1). Taxonomy (NCBI): domain Eukaryota; kingdom Metazoa; phylum Chordata; class Mammalia; order Carnivora; family Felidae; genus Panthera; species Panthera pardus. The sequence continues at coordinate 58,847,283 of NW_026526810.1, read as the reverse complement.
TCTAAATTACGTACAATCAAAAACTACTCTCTACAAACTATGATCCTAGTATCAAACATGAGACTTCACTATATTGGGTATCTTGTTACAAAACACAAATCCAGACAAGAAATAATTTTCCCTGACATTGTGCTTCACTGAAGAAATTAAAGAGTTATAATGTTATGACTGCTATCAAAAGTGCAAAAATGCAATAGGAAAATTAACCTGTGGGACATGTTATCTGACAGCTAATACTGAACCTGTACTATGCAAGGTTAAAGATTTTTAAGGTTACTGCTGATAATGGAAGAAAACAAAACAAGCAGAGTCCCTGAATTACAGCTTTTAAATATACGATGTGACAATCTATCTGTGATTTGAAAGAATGATTTGTTAACCCATTTCCATCCTGTGAGGAATGTGTAACCTTCTCAAAAACTGCCCATCATATTTGTGTTTCTGTCGTGTGTTTGTGTTCTGGTTATTTTGAAATCATGCACTTATCATCTAACAGCAATAAAAATAAATAATACTCGGACATTACCCACAGTAATTCACCATGGCTGGTGTGGGTGGTACAAATTTTTTTTTTGACCAAATTTTATGTTTGACCCAATGTTTTTGAAATTATTTGTACAAATAACTGGAGAAAATGACCTGCTATGTTACACTTTCTCCACCACCAGTTCATAAGTATTATCCATTATAAATTTTTCACTAGACTACAGCAATAGATACATTTCTATCAAAACACTTGGACGTGTCCATTATTGTTATAGTCTCAAGAAATTTTAACAGAAGTTTGATGCATTTTAATAAATGAAGCAGACTGAAAATTCACTACCACTTAAAAACTCCGATTTTATTAAACCACTAAATGAACATGAGATTTGAAATATGCAACTCTGCACTGCTAACATCTATTAAAATAGAATTTACAGGTGAATCATCGTTTCATAAAGCACCTGTACTTTTGTCCAACAGGAGATGAAAAACAGCTTGTTAACATTTCCAAAACTATTGATGCTTTGTAGAAATCTTGGAATAATTAACGAAGGTACCTCAGCTTCTTTTGTCCATTTTGGTAACTATTAGATATTTCATTCAAAAAAAGGTGTTTGTCTGTTTATTCACATACATTTCTAACAAAATATATCCAGTAAGTAGTTTTAGTATAGATATCAAATATGGTCTCATATTTGTTTAACATTCCTTAGCAATGTTTAACCTTGAATAGACAGCTTCCATATTTCCTTTCTAGGTTTATTTATGAGAGAGGCATTCTTTAGTGATACACCATGCTATGAAGTATACAAGAATTATACTAGTTAAAATTTGTTACATTTCAAAGACTATATGTTAAAGCAATAACTGAAAATGTCATATTCAAGAATTATTAGGTCTGTAGCTATGATCCCCCTGTTAAATTATCTTACACTAAGAATTTTGTGTATATTAATGTAGTAAAGAATCTATATAAAATATGTAATTCTTCATATGTATTTATTATACACAAATACGTTAAAATCATTCAGAATGTTATCCTTTAGATTGAGCTATGCCTAAATTGTATTTTTTTTATTTAAAAAAAATTTCTTAACATTTATTCATTCTTGAGAGACAGAGAGACAGAGCGCGAGTGGGGGTGGGGCAGAGAGAGAGAGGGAGACACAGAATCAGAAGCAGGCTCCAGGCTCTGAGCTGTCAGCACAGAGCCTGACGTGGGACTTCAACCGACAAACCGTGAGATCATGACCTGAGCCAAAGTTGGACGCCCAACCGACTGAGCCACCCAGGCGCCCCTGTACCTAAATTGTAAGACTTAAAAAAATTGCTAAAGGCACTTAATAAAAATAGAAAAATTACTAAAGTTGACTTTATCACTTCAAATAATTTGGAATATGTATTTTAGTAAAGCAATTATTTATTGGACACTTTCTATGTGCTCAACCATTTAAATTCTACACCACGACAAGCATTTGAATGTACACAGAAGCTTTATTTGAAAAAATAATTTGGAAATAACATGTCCATTGACAGGTAACGTGCATAGAGAAATTATGGTACACCCATACAGTGGAATATTGCTCAGCAATAGAAGGAATAAACTCCTGATATACACAACCACATAAATGAATCTCAAAATAATTATGCTGGGTAAATGCAGTGAGACAAAAAAGTACATGCTGCACAATTTTATTCACAGAAAATTGTAGTGAATGCAAACTAATTTATAGTGACTGGAGGCCTCTCAGTGGTTGCATACAGATGAGAGAATAAGAAGGGGTGAAAGCAAGGAATTACAAGGGGGCACAAGGAAACTTTGGGGGATGATAGAGATGTTCATTGTCTCGACTGCGATGATGATTTCCTGGGTATATACATAATTCAAAACTTAAATTATACACCCTAAACATGTACAGTTTATTAGATGCAATTACACCTCAATAAAACTTTTTTTTAATTGTAGGGGCGCCTGGGTGGCTCAGTCAGTTAAGCGTCCGACTTCGGCTCAGGTCATGATCTCACGGTTCGTGAGTTCGAGCCCCGCGTCGGGCTCTGTGCTGACAGCTTGGAGCCTGGAGCCTGTTTCAGATTCTGTGTCTCCCTCTCTCTCTCTGACCCTCCCCCATTCATGCTCTGTCTCTCTCTGTCTCAAAAGTAAATAAACGTTAAAAACATTTTTTTTAATTGTAAAAATAAATAAACAAATTCCGTACTTGTTTTAGCATGCCTTACTTCCCCTCTTCTATCCCCCCAACCATAATTATGTCTTCTCACTGGAAGAATACCCTGAATACCATCACCCAAAAGAGAATTACAGAATTTGGGAAAGCAATGTCTTTTCTGAATACAAATTAAGCATTTTAAATAGCTGACACTGCATGAATTTTTCTCTATAATGCATTGCCTTTAGTTCATTGCATTCATAATTGTAGTTCAATTTCCAAAGAAAATCCACTTCTTTTTTAAAAAAAATAAATAATGCTGAGCACTTGTTGAAGAGGAAAAAAATAATTGCGCAAAAGGAATCAGGCATGTCTCCTTAGATACTTTGGCTCTGCCGAAGGTAGCAACATCCCTTCCGTGCTACTGGAATTTCTTGTTATTTTCTTACTAGCTTCTAGTGTCACCACATATTATGGGATCCAAGTGGTGACATCAGAAAAATTAAGCCGTGGACATCTGGGCATACTGCATCCAAGCATACACTAGCAATGTAGCGACCTGACCTTTGAAAGAGGACAATTTCATGTGCACATATCTCATGCCTGTCTGCCTTCCATACACTTAGCAAGATGATGATCGCTCCCAGCTATGTTGATATACTTCTATCCAGTTGACTGGCTGTGGATAGGAGGCAAATGATCTGTTGAGAGGTGATCTTCTTTGTAGATGTCTCACTTAATCAGAGTAAGATATAGGTAATCATAGGCAGGTATGCTACTTTATCTAGTCCTACTACAACCTGCACTGCTTTCACTTGCTTTGTATAAAAGGTCACTATAAATACTGGTATAAAATGGCCAAGGGAATGAGTCCCTCCAACAAGCTACCTGTGGCAATGGGCAGCAGGGAGCCCTATCTGACAACTGTCTTGCATATCTTCATAGATAATCTGTAACTATAATGCTGGTTTAATTTCCCTCAGGAAAAAGAATATTTTCTACTAGATATTAGATTAAGCTATATGAAATGCCAATATGAAAATATTTTTAATCCACAAGCATGCTGATCTCTTCTGGTTTGACCTAATGTATTTTACAATCTAATATAGAATTTAGGAGGAAAAATCGTCATATCCATTTTTGTCTCCGATTCATGTTATTGAAGAGAGAAATTTCTCTCTGGTGGCCTACAGCTGTGCCTGAATGTCCAGAAACATTTAAATAATGACTAACGTAGCACAACTACTCTAGGACCTTCTGTCAATACTACTGGTTTTCTAAGGTACGATGCAAGTCCCATTGAGTAGATAAGGCGAATTTTGTGGTACACCCTTGAACATGAGCGCTATTAGACAATATGTAGCTAGCATTCCAAACCAGCATGCTTTCATGGATATTACTTGCAACAATTACATTTACTCAGGTTTTAAAAAGTGACTCATTGAAAAAACTAAGTAGTTACAAATACAGATGGTATTCATAGGGATGACAAAAGTATAAGACGCACTGATCTACATGACTACAACTTTCCACGTATTACCATGCGCTGCATTGCTTATAGTCGCAAGTTTCTCCAAGGAAGGAAGAAGAGTGGATACCTGAACGTACTATGTAACATTGTCATTTTTTGGTTGTGGAAACCAGACAAATACTGGCAATTTCATGTGGTTCAACTTTAATGTGTCTCTGTGACCACATAGCATTCAATTCCTAAAAGGTATGAAGTAAAAATTGAATTTTAGCTGAATGAATGGATTCAACACAAAGATTTTGAGTTTTTATATGTATGCATACAAAATACATCTAGCAACAAGTTTAAGAAAACTTGCCAATAAACAAATGCCAGCTGAAACGTCAGGAGAGACATCAATGTGTTTAACTCCTCTATAAATATCAAAGATACATGGATTTTTTTTTACACACCACTCGTCCCTGATAGCAACACAAAACTAAATAATTATCCCTCTCAGGAACTCACAACTTTGTTGATCTACATCCAAATTAGATCAAGATTGAGGATAAATTTTTTTCTCTATTTCCTCCAAAGAAATGGTGTCAAACGAATTAACAAAGAAAAAAAAAAACCCTCAGCCTAATATGTCCTTCCCTCTATAATAACATAATTAGAAGCAAACTATGGAAATCCAACAAACACCATAAGAGGACCAAATCAAGCATACTTCTGCACCCCTCACGCACACAATTTCACTCAGTTTAGGCATTAAGCTCAAAATAATGTAATGATGTAAAATATTTAACAGACTAACTTGAAAAAATTGACTTCATAAACTTCATCAGCACTCAAATATTCCAACCTTGCTCGGCAGATCTCTCATTAGTTCCTTGTGAAAAGAATAAAACCAGCATATATTAGCAATCCCCTCAACAAGCAATTAGAAATCTGTAATTCTTTGGACGTTACTTTTTCCACTGTGACCAGTGACAGAGATGCAGCACAGAGGGAACGTTGAAGGATAGCCAAAGTCAGTAACAGATCGATAGCTTGCACACACATTTCACCATCATATGGTTTCTACTCTTGTTTACTATACTCAGTCTATCATACCCTTCTAGCATAGAGTCTCTAGCTATGAAACCAGGTGCATGAAGAACTTGGGAAAAGGCAGCCTTATTTAGAAATGTACGTAGGCCAAACATACAGAAACACATTCTATAAACAGGCATAAATGTTCTTGTGAATTCTGTATACACAAATGATGGTATAGTTTAGACAACATTACAAATTTTGAGTTTAATTACAAGGGAGGAATACTTGCATTTTTATGCCTTTGAGAACATTCCATTCCAAATCTAATGTCTGCATTTATTAGCTAGTGCTAGTGCAATAAAATCCAAAAAGCTTAACACAATTAAAGTTGCCAGACGAAACATATGATTCCTAGTTAAATTTGAAATTCAGGTAAATAACAAATAATGTTTTTAGTATAAGTACGCCCAGAATATTGCATGGAAGCACTCATACTAAATATTACTAGTAGTTTATCTGAAATCTAAATGTAACTGGGCATCCCGTTATTTCCTAAATCTGGCAACCTTAAAAACAATGCACGTGGAAAAGCAAAACAAAAGTCTTTTCATTGAACAATCCAAAAAACAAAGAGTGTTCTTCAGTTAGTGGCGGTGGTCAAAGAGGTTTGATTGTTCCCAAAGCTAATGAGGATCTTGAAAGTTTCTTCCAATAGGTTCCCACCGACTTCCCCATGTCTAGAAATACTTGGTTATCACATCTCTTCCCATGTGCTTTCTTTGGTATGGGCTATAGATTTCACTGGTTCCTTCTCAGGTGTAGAAAATCATCATGAGTTTGCTTTTATCACTTAGTTTTAAAATTATGTGCAGATCTGTATACTATCTTGAAGCCAATGAAGACCAACATTAAAAAGAACCACAGCCAAACAAAGTAATTAATTATAAGGTTAGAAGATAATATACTTTTGCTAATTACTCACAGCTTGGTGCCCATTTTTCCACGGCAGCCAACAACCGCATGTTTTTAATCTCCATAATAACAATAATGGCATACATCATTAACTCTATTTTATTCTTTTTTAATTTTTTATAATACCAATAACAAAGATCATTAACCTCTGTTCTGTTTAACATCTAATCAGCCATTTTAGTTAAATAAATATGATAGAAAACATTAAATATCACTTTGCTAAGCTACACTGGCTCTCAGGAGGGGAATTCTTCCTAATGCATTATACTAACATCAGCTTATTCCACAAGTGTCAAACCATGAGTGGTAACGAGGAAGCAGATAAAGGATAATTTGCGGCTTTAATCAAATTAGTTTAAAACTATCTTTTTCAAAGTTGTTTTAAATCTTATTTGTATAATTGCATGGGTTCATGAAGTTATTTTCTGAAGCTATTTATAGGACACAACTGCCCCGTTACTGAGATATTGTCAGACAGTTGCACATGAGGACACCAAGAGAGTGAGAGCATTTTTGAACGGAGTTTCTGAGAATAAGTGCTCTCTGAAGCATGGAATCCTGTGTGGTATCGCTAATCTTGGTAATAATTACTTTACATCGAGATTCTTAGTAAGGGCAATATGCCTGCTTGCCATAAAATTTCTCTGACTTTATTACCTGAATCAACCTTTCACGCAATCAGTGACATCGAAAGAACTAAAATGGTAAATAAGACTCCTACTTAAAATATTTAGCAAAGCCTTGTCCCAAATTCTAAGTCAATGGGCATTTCTCTACACACCAGGCCTTATCAGCCCCTTTATGAGAATAAGCACATGACTCAGGCAGTCCCAAGCTGCTCAATCTACCTGTCCTGTCAGGCTGGTTCTAGGAGACTGGTGTAAAAAAGATGGATCAGAGGCACAGATAAGGAGAAGTGGGGAGAGGTGGTAACATGGTTAAAATTTTATATACAACACATATTATTGACAGAGAGAGATAGATACCTCTTACCCGAGGCTTTTAGGGCAAATTAATACTGTATCTTAATAAAAGTAGTTCTTATAAAATACCTTTTATGCCTCTCCCCAATTGCTGTGCACAGGATTACAGATCAGCATATTTTTTTGAAAAGCAAACAAAGATATTATGCTACACTGCTTTAACAGCTAGGGGGAAAATGTGCTATCTACTTCCAACATACATTTTAGCATTCTATCTAATTTCCTATCATTTTCACATCCCAGAAAACAATGTAGGTGGTTCTTATCAAACACATTACATTATATATTTCTCAAACAAACACCCATGATCCAGTTCCATCCATGATGCTTCTGGCCAATGTATCTCTCAGTTGGGGGGCGGGGGGGGGGCGGGTAGAGACAGTAACTAAGAAAGAAAAGAAAGGAGCTTCCATGGAGAAGAGGAAGGTTTGGTGGGAAACTTCCCATCTGGCTATGATATCTCACACCATGGCCTGTACATATAAATATGAACAGTGATTATGGCTTTACCCACCCTCCATCTTTTGACTTAGCATTAGTTAACCCTCTTTCCAAATACAGTACTGTGTTTGTGTTTGGAATGCCACAGGCACAATAGAGAAAACACAGGAGTCAGAAATCAGATTTGAAAATGGTTTGGACAGAAACATGGCCTAAGAGGAGAAGCTAAAAGATCTTGAGGTTAGTTCTTCCCCAGAAGAATAAACTGAAAGAAAACCCAGAATTATTTGACTTATGCTCTTTTGCCTGAGTACATTTAAGCCTCTGCCATTGTTTTCCAAAGAAAAGATGAACACGACTTAATCATTAGAGACAGACTTTTCTTTGATTTATGATTCCTTGACAAATTCCCTAAGTCCACAGCCAGCATCAGCCAGCATCAGCGGAATCAGAGGTGGTTCCCTTAGATGTATCAGAGAGGCGGCCTGGTGAATAGGAGGCCCTCTGGATAAGACGGTATGTGGGATGCAGGATTCAGGAACCCCAGGTTGTGGCAGACACTGCCACAGTTTTGTTCTCTCCCTTTTGGACTCTGTGTATTGCTTCCTTAACGTCACTCACTGAATGTCCCTTATTCTTCCTGAACCTGACTTCTCCACTAAAAAGTGTATTGTCTATTATATTACTTCCATTCCCACTGTCCTATATTTCTTTGTAGTTCCTCTACTTTATGTACGTTGGTTAAGATTGGTGATAGAATAGGGGTGCCTGGGTGATTCAGTCTGCTAAGTGTCCAGCTTCCGCTCAGGCTGTTATCTCAAGGTTCATGGGTCTAAGCCCCGCATCGGGCTCTGCCCTGACAGCATGGAGCCTGCTTGAGATTCTGTCTCTCTCTGGCCCTCCCTGATTTGTGCTTTCTCTGTGTCTCAAAATAAACTTTGAATTTTCCGTACAATGATGTTTAAAAAAAAAGGAAGTCTTTCTGAGTTTTTTTATGCCTTCTTTTGGCTAAAAATCCTGGCTCCCTAGCTCCCAGTGCAAAACACTGTTGATTTAAGACACTAAATGAGCTATACTGTCATCTAAGATTTGTGGACATTTCACACTGCCTTTCAAATAATTTATAACTAGTACACAGTTCAAGGAAAAAAAATGATTAAAATTTAGATTCGCCATAAATTAAAAAGTGATTGCTTTGGTTGTAGCACATTAGAATATCAGAACACAGTAACTATTTGTATTTTAAAATATGAAGCATCAATGCCAAGCAATATCTTTACATAACTCTTGAGTTTGATAGGATGGGCTTTGGTCTAAGAAGGAATACATCTTAGGTGAAAAATATCACTATGTGAATATATATTTATATGATCAAATATTAGATAAATATATCATAGTAAGCATTTTGAATGGACAAACTTATAAATATATTCTTCCTTCTGATTCAAAGAAAAGTATTATTGCTATACTGGTACTATCATGGTGAATTCTAACAGGACTATTTAACAATAATAAATAAAAATGAACAATTTTAACATTGGCATTATCAACTGTATCCCTGATATCTAGTATCTAGAAATCTGTTCTCATCTCAAACAAAATGTTTTCTCTTGTAGTCAAAAATTCAGGGTGAGAACTGACAAATTTATCATAAAATTCTAGACTATTTTGAATCTTCTATCATTAGTCAAGACTCAACCCATAAAACTCCATCTTCAAACTTTTCCAGGAAGCTATGCTCCAAGACAACTGTTTCTCTTAAAATATAACACCAGGTCTTCCTTAGGGAAGGTGAACATTTTCCTTAATGAAGATGATTTAAAAGAACACAAATAGGCTTTACTCTCCCATACATGTTATAAAAACCCACATGAATTTTCTGTTTTCATAGGTCAAAAAATGGTCAAATATTAGCAATTTCTTGTAGTTCAACCTAATGTTATTCTAGACAGGCTTAATGTTCCTTACAAAAAGTCATTTGTGAGACAAGTATGTTGAAGCCAAATTTTCCTGGATTCCTTCATTAAGTTTAAAATAGAAAATGCTACTCTGTCAATAGCAGATGAAAGACAAAAACTTGATATTAGGCTATTTTCCAACCACAGAAGTTGTGTATTGCATGCTACATAATTTCCTGAGACAATATTTGATACCTAAACTCAAGGTTTTACCAAACATATTCTTCTGGAAGCAGTTCTAAATATCTAAAAAGATTTATAAAACTATAAAAACAACACCACTATTCTATTATTGTTCATTTGTTTGCTTTTGGAAAATATTGTTTATTTTTGGAATATATAGCTATTTGCTTTGAAAATGCTTTTTATGTTAACTACAATGGGTATGCTGTTATTTTTAAATGAATTAATGAATAAATAATTTTTAACCCCAGTTTTAATGTCTAATATAGTGAATATCGATGGATATAACCCACACAAGTCAAAGCTCTGTGGAGTTTTCAATAATTTTTAAGAGTGTAAAATGTCTCTGGGACCAAAAAGTTTGAGAACCACCAGAGTAATTAAAAAGATAAATCAGAAAAAGAGAAGGGAAACAACAGACACAAGACATTTTATAAATCATACTCTTTATTTGGTCCTGAGGGAGCGTAGCCTAGACCTGCTTCTAATAAGGGAGTATCTGACTGGCAGAATATCTGAGGACCTCATCTCATTACTCACTTGGGGTGGGGTTAGGAGGGGAGTCTGGGGTTAGTACAGAGATTTCCATAGGCATATGTCTGTGTCTGATCCCATGTAATTTTTTACTACTCACAGGTGCTACAGAGGAACCTCTGGGCAAAGAACAATGTTAAAGATTAATACAGCATGGCAACAGGTATTCTGTTGCATGACTCATTGATTTTAGATATAATTTCAAGGGTCATCAGGCATTTTTTTTCCTTATCATAACAATCTTGAGAGATTAAGGAAAACAGAGGTGTTTTACTCTCAGCTTACAGATGGGGAAACAAAGACAGAAGATTTCAGGTTTTCACCCTAGAGGCATGCAGACTGTTGGGGCAGGTTGTGGAATTTAAGGAACCTGCTTCCAAGCACGGGGCTTTATCGACTAGGTCTGCGTCTTTAAAACTACTTTTTAGCGCTAGAAATATTTTTTATTAAGTGAAATCTTACCCAGACGCCCAAGATAGAGCAGAAGAAAGGGGGCTGGTTGCTGCACTTGAGGGAAAACTGCCACCTAGAGTCCCACCCACCCATTTTCTTTCCCTCGGGACAATTCTTTCCCTTTGCTTTCCCATCCCTATCCCTCTCTTATCTTGGGACACCAGGCTACCCAAGACCTTTTCTTATTAATATCCCCCTTTATGCCAAGATCCTGCCTCATCACTCTGCCTTCCTAGGCATCCACTTAAATATGTTTACCTCATTTCTTCAAATATGCATGTATCTTGTAAAATATGAAGTGGTTTTTTTGTGCCTATGTGTTTAAATTACACAAATGGTGTTACGCTATGAACCATGTTCTACTTCTAACTTTTGTCCTATTAAAAATCCACCCAGATGTTTAGCTCTATGTCTGGTTCCTTTTTATGTACATATGGTTCTATAATATATATCAATAAGCCATACTTATCTATTTTATTGATTAATCCAACACTCCATCAAAAAAAAAAAAACCCTCAAGTTTTTTGTTTTTTTTTTTTGACATATCACCTTAGGGTCAGGAGGGAGAATTCCGGGGGGATAGTCATGGGGTTGTTCCATATACACAGACATAATCTTACCGAATGCTGCCCAACTGCCCTGCAGAGTGGGCCCTCCCATCACAGAACATGAGCATTTCTCACTATTCCTTCAAACTTGCCTTCTTTTTCTAGTATTCCATATGCTGTTGAGCGTTAGGTGTCATCTCATTATTGTCCTAATTAACATTTCTCCGATAACTATTGACGTTGAGCATTTCATCAAACATCTGTTGGAGTTGGAGTTTTCTTGTCTGTGAAATTGTGTACAACTTCTGTACATTCTCCTACTGGTTTTTAGGTCTTTTTCTTGGGGACTTCCCTTTTTCTTTTCTACTGGAAATATGAATTCCTTTTAAGTTTTAGACATTTTAAATATCTTGCCCCAGTATGTGAACTTGGTTCATTGTATCTTTAGTTCAGTAGAAATCCCTTCAATGTGATTTTTGTCACATTTCACTGTTTTATTTTATTTTATTTTATTTTATTTTATTTTTACCTCTTGGGTTCTTATTTTTGAATCCTATATAGCAAATTATTTTGTTAATCCCTAGGTCACGAAGATATCCTCCTAGATTTTATTCTTTGTTTTATGGTTTAACCGTTCACATTTACATCTTTAATTTATTTGGCATCCACCTATGTATATGGTATAAGGTAGGAACCCAGCTTTAATTTTCTGCATTTAATGAGCTAATTTCCTGAACACCAGCTGTCTATCCTTTCTTTGTGGTGGCTCATTTATCATGTATCATATATTTTAATCCAATCCACGTTTCTATGTTTAATTGCCAAATGTTATCCATTTACTATTACATTAGAACATTTCACCACTGTTATTTCATATTTTTAATCATGTTTATTTTTTTTATTGTTTTCGAGGTTTTCTTTTTTACTTCCTTTCTTCTTTCTATCAGCCACTACAAAATTTATTTTAGCCTTAAAATCATGCATTCACTTTCGGTTCTGGTCATTGGTCATCATATTATGTTTCTCTTTCTCTAATAATTTCTTAAATGTATCTATATCCTTACCTCTTCCCTTAAAATAAGACACATACTTGGTCTCCTCCTTCCTCCCCACTTTAAAATGACATGTCTAGATTTTTAATTCTATACTGCTCAGCTATTATTTTTGTTTGCTTTATTGTCACGCCTCTTTTGAAAAAGATAAAACTAGCATTTGGTAAGCTATTCACTCATACTCTTCCTTTCTATCTTGTTGCTACTTCCTGTATTTATTCCTCTTATTATTAAAATACAAAGAATGTCTTTGTGTGATATGTTTTCAGGTTTCTTGTATGCATGAGAATATATTTATTATACCTTGACATTTAAATGAGAGTTTAGCTGGATTTTTTTTAATGCAGTTTTAAAAATTATTTAACTTCAACATTTTCAAATAAAGGCTCCTTTGTCTTGTGTCCCTTCATTTAGCTCTCTCTATTACTTGCCACCGAAAGCCTAATTGACCTATAGCGACAGGATGTAACAAAGGGTGGGGAAGGCTGAGTGGAAGGGAAGAGCTCACAAAGTGTAGGGACACAGGCTTCAGAAGCACAGACACAGATGTGAGTTGAACATGACAGAGAATTACCAGAAGAGAATAAAAAAAAAAAAAAATCCACAAACTAGGGCAGTGACCTGGGTTTGTTAACACAGGAAAAATAAATCCCCCGGTTTTTCAATATGTTATGGTAATCCACGAATCTCCTCACTATATTCATGAGTTGTATCCAAGAATCCACTTAAATTTCAGGAGCTGATGGCCAGATCCTGCTGTTTCACATGACTTATTATACCTAGGGATTTTATGGCAAAAAGAAGCTGAGGGAAGAAAAAATATATATATTTACAAAAACTAAGATAAAATTCACCATGGGTTCATTATTTAGTCAACAAATATGAATTTTGATGTTCTGTTGCATGGCACATAAATGCTGATACTGGCCTTTCACTGAAGATCATACCTTTATCGTTATAAGATCCTTTGCATTTGATTCAATGCTGTCTGACATTATTACAGCACCTTCTCCTTTGTTTTTGTTTGCATTTGCCTGTTACATCTTAGCTTATCCTTTTCCTTTCAACTTTTCTCAGTCTCTTAGATGTATATGTCTATATGTCAAGACGTATGTGTCTATACATCTCCATGTCAAGAAACATGTTGGAATCTGTGCGTACAGTGATGAACACAATAGACACATACATATCTGCCCTCATGGACCCTACAATCTCCAGGAACAGCAGACAGGAAAGCAGGTACCACTCCACACCCAGAAACTAGCACAATGCCTGGCACATAAGAAGACAGGAATAAATAGACATTGCCTGAATGAACTCATTTTTAAAAAATTAATTACTAATGGGCTGAAACTTATGTCCACACAAAAACCTGCACATGGATGTTTGTGGCAGGTTTATTCATAAATGCCGAAACTCAGAACACTTCCTGTTGTTCAGGAAGTGAGTAAATAAAATATGGTATATCAAGACAATACAATATTATACAATACTAAGAAGAAATGAGCCATGAAAAGACATGGAGTGAAATTAATGCATATTACTAAGTGAAAGAAATCAATATGAAAAGGTGACATATCATATGATTTCAACTATGTAACATCCTGGAAAAGATCAGTGGTCAGGGCATGGGGCAGGGATGAATAGGCAGAGTACAGAGGATTTTTAGGAAAATGAAAATACCACTCTGGATGACATTGTCATGGTGGATACAAGTCATTATACATTTGTCCCATAGAAAGTACCAGGCCAAGAGTGAACCAAATGTAAACTTCGAACTTTGGGGGCTAATGATCTGTCAATGTAGGTTCACTGATCGTCACAAATGTATCCCTCTGGTGGGATGTTGATAGTGGATGAGGCTATGCGTGTGTGGGGGCAGGGAGTATATGAGAAATCTCTGTACCTTCCCCCCTCTGTTTTGTTGTGAACTGAAAACTGCTCTTTTGTAAAGAAAAAAAAAAAAAAAAAAAACAATTAGCCAATCAGAGTCTTGCTAGTTCTTTGAAGGAGAATTACACAAAGCTACAGGAACATTTAAAAGAGAGACTTAATCTAGGGATGAGAATGTTCCCGATAAGTGACTCTAGCTCAGGATGCCAAACAATAAATCAAGAAAAGAATGTTCCAGAAAAAGGGAACCGAATTTGTTTCTATTTTAGTTTGGCTATACTTTCTAGTTTTGTTTAGAGGGTAACATTTATAAAGTAAATATATAAAATGGAACAAGTGCTATAAATAAAAATTTCTGGCTACTATGAGGACCTGTGATAAACAAAACAAGGCAAGGCTAGGCAATCAGGAAGAGGCTCCCCCCACAAAGTGCCACTTAATGGATTGATTATGTAAATATAAGATGAACAAAGAGAGGTTTATAAACCAACTAGAAGATCTTTTCATCATCTCTAAAATGAGATTTCCATTTTTGGGGTTTGCTATGAAAATTAGAGAATGACAAAAATGCCTTAAATCCAGTTTCAAACAAGACAATAATCACGTGTAAAAAAAAAAAAAAAGAAAAAAGAAAAGTAAGGGTCCTGGTACAGTGCCTACCACACATTTGGCATTCAATAAATGATTGTTGCTGTTTTTCTTATTATAAGCAGACAAGTTAAAATGTGGTTTCTTCTATAAAATGTGGTAATATCTATCTTACAAGACTCTAGAGAATTCAATTTTAAAATGTGCATAGAGCATATGTTTCTGTGTTTAGAATTCACTAGGCATCAAAAGTATCACATTTCATACATAGATGTACATAAGCAGGTTTTAGATAGGTAGGTCTCCGGACAGTCACAGGTACTGGTAGCATAAGGAGATTCAATAGGATGGAGGGACAAGCTGACATGTGTTTGAGAATGTAAAGTGTTTCTGGCAAAGCTTCCAGAGGAGATGAGGAGCTATCGAAATTGAGAAGAAATGGAATGAGCAAGTGCAGGGGACATACAGTGTTCACAGCAAGGACTTCACAGGGACAGAGATGCTGTTATACTAACAGAGCTACAGGGCTTCTCAGCACTCAAACCTCGAAAACCAAGAGATTTCTATAATTCTATATTGAAGCCAGGGGATTAACAGAAATAAAGTAAAATTTAGTTACCTATAATATTACTCCTGGACTGAGAAAGAGCTCAAGTTCATGAAGACAGTAAACGATCCACGTTGTACAGCAGCTGAACACTCTGATTGTGCCTCCAACCTCAATTCATGACAGTAACTCTGGGGGGTCATGTGTTGGACATTCTACACTCGAAAAATTAGGCAAACTCTCCATACCTTCTAAGGCTAGCCATTAGAATCAAGATGAATAGACGGTTTTTACAGCTCAGAAATTAGGACTTAGAAGGTCCACAAAGGTAAAATACAAAAGACATCAAAGAGGAGAAAAATGAAGAAGTAATTAAGCTGCTGGCCTAAATGTCTTAGTATTTCTTATGAGGCTAGAAAGAGTAGAGAAAAATCTAGGAAGAATAATCTGCTACTGAAGTCCCTTGATGGATTTACTGGTCGGTGGGGGAAAGGGTAAACCTAGGGGAAAAAAAGGAAGAAATGGCATGTCTCCATAGAAGAGATGGTAAACACTTTAGCTAAATGCTCCTGTAATCATTTCTTATTGAAAAGGTAAATCAGATGGGCTTACTGAAGTAAGCAATAAATACCCTCAAGTGCACAAACATCATGGAATTATGAATAAAAATCTGAGTGGGAGTGCCTATTTTTATTGCAACGTCTCTATGGAAGAATGCCAGAGATAAAGTGAAACTGGTCGGACACCATAAGCCTCTTAAAATGATAGCTTAGGGTTTGCTGCACACATACACAGTGGAAATAAAATGCTTCTTGGATTTTATTGGTTCAATCTATCCAGGATCATAAGTATGTAATCAGGTATGTTTCAGGATATTACATTTTAAAATAGCATTCTTATTTCATTTGCCTAATCTGTTATTGCCCTCCAAATCAGTTATTTGTGCACCTGACTTGGGCAATATATAATCTCATGTTTTCCTCTTGTATTCTGCAAACAATATAACAAAGGAAATAATCTGACACCATCAATTAAATATTAACTAAACATTTAGAAAGCAGAGAGTCTCGTTCAAGGCTAACGCAATCCTTCCCTGGAAGCAGCAGATATTCAAAAAGCAAGAGCATATTTAAATTCAAAATAAGTTCTATTAGAGTAGACTGCTAAGCCAATATTCAAGATGACTCAGGGATGGTTCCCACTTTCAACATTATGTTCAGACGTAAAGACATTCTTAACCTAAATCAGGTGCAGCATTGTCCCAATTTTCCATTTTGCCCCAAGCACCAGAAACCTGGTAAGGAACAGATTATAAAATAAATAAAAGTATATGTGTATACTGTGTGATATCTCATAATATATAAAGAGGGTTGCTTGAACTTGGCTACAGGATCCCGGTGAAGTGAAAGAAATTGTCCTAAATCCCCAGTGTTCATTTATGTTGCATTTTAGGATAATATTACTTACATTTTCCTGATGCAAAGAATTCCACATATTGAACAAGCATTTGAGAGCATGCCTACTATATGCTAGGAACTGCTGTGCAAACATCAGATAAAAAAAAAAAAAAGTTAATTTCTCTTTCTATTGTTAAACAGGCCCAAAATGGCATCACTTAAGTCAAGTCACCATATCTGAAATTAATACCCAAGCTACTTTCAGTTTCAAGCTCTCCAATAGTCTTAACTGGTCAGTCAGGAATTTTCTGGTCAGCACCAATGAGGTAATCTGTTACATGGCCTTCTCCATCCCCCAAAGGAAGATGAGGTAATCTGTATATTAAGACCCTGTGTCCTTTTTTTTTTTTCTTTTGTTAATAACTTCCTCACCATACCCTCTTTCCTACATACACCTACCATTTTGTACAATTCCCTTGAGCTCTTTCCTACAATTCCCTTGAGCAAGCTCTTTCCTTGCTGGATGGAATGCTCCCTGAATCACAAACTACTTAATAAAGCCAATCAGATCTTCAGATTTACGTTATTGAATTTTGTTGTACTTTGAATGTTGTTTTTTAAAACTATCCTTGACATACAGATCAGTAAGGAATTGCGTTCAGCTATCAGTAACACAGGTGCACCTAAAGTGCGTGAGTGGCCCGAGGATGTTATGGGGGCTTCTGAAGTTACCACGGACCTGGGTTTTTTCGATCTTTTCCCTCTACCATCCCTAATCCTCACGATCACAATCTGGGTGGTGGAGTTCTAGCAAGAAGGAAATACCGGCAGCAAGACCACCCTTCTGCTTGTTTAAGGAACTTTCCTCTCTGCCCCCTACGACTATCATTTGAAACAGGGCCACCCCTAGCTTCAAGGAAACCTGAGAAGCCTTTTAGTAAAAAGAGAATAGATAGTGAGCAGGCAATGAAAAGCCTCTGCCATAACTAACAAAAATATCATGAACAGTATGACATGATGAGTCTGTTAGTGCTGGCTTTTCAGTGTCAAGCTTTATGAGAAGTTGGTTGAGTGCAGGAATCCTCAGTAGGAAAAATTAACAGATGTCCCGAAGTAATCAGGGAGTCAGTTACACTTAGGGAATGTAAAGAATGTTCGTGTGATTGAAGAGGAGAAAGCTTGGGAAAGCTTAGCCTTACCTAAGGTGGTGGGGGGGGGGGGGGGGGGATCCTTTTATAGACAATATAGTATCGAGGTTAAAGCTCAGACTCTGGTGTCAAAATACCTGCATGACCTTGAGAAATGAGCTAACTACTTTGTGTCTCATATCTGAAAAGGGAATAAGAATCATACCTACCCTCATTGGGGTGTTATGAATATTAACAGATAAAACAGGAGAAACCCTTAGAAAACATACTAAAATATAATCATTGTCCAATAAATAGTATCTACTGCTAACAGTCTGTGAATGGTCTTGCGTGTCTCTGCATAAGGAACAGCGATCCCATTAACTAGGGATTTTGACTCACTAAAGGGTCTGGCTAATCAGATGTGTTTCTTAGGAAGATAACATTGTCTGGCGTTGTAAGATTTCACCTGTTGTCAAGGAAGCTTAGAGGACATTTCATCTAAAACATGAGGTTCAGAACTAAGTCAAAGAAATCGGCTACATTTTAGATTTTTGATAATAATTCTACCACCGAGATGTGAGTTACACCTCACAAGAACTTAACGAGCATGTTCTTCTTCTTTCAATGTTTGCCACTTTATTAGGTGAAACGATAATTTCACTTAATGCTTATTTTGTTACTTGAAATTCTTTTTTAGTATTTAATTTTTTCAGAATTCTATTACCCTTGTATTTCCTATGTATGTGCATCTGTTTACATCATTTTCCATTTACCTGTTAAAAACCATGCTTCTCCTACAGTTTCAATGAGCATTTCATATATAAATGTTTTTAGCCACTTGCATACCCTATTAGTTCCCCAAATTAAAGTCTGCATGGGGGGAGAGGTCAAAAGAGGAGCTCCCCGATTTAATTGGTGATAGACCAAAAAAGAGGCAGGCAATAGAAGACATTCTGAGGAAGAATGGTATTGTGGCAAAAGCCATGTAAACCCTCCTCCCAAAGTCAATGATATTTTCAGTCAATTCCACAGGGCTTCAAAATATTCTGAAGAGTATATTTATGGCGAGAATAGTAGCACTTGCTGAGTCCTGCTTTGAGGTCAGTGGCGAGCAAAATCAGAATTTTCTCATAAAGAAAACCAATCATAGGTTACCTTGTTAAGGTTATTCTCGTGCATTTTATATAATTGATGTGATTATAAATTGAAATATTTTCCATTATGGCTTCTAAGTGGTTATTTCTGGCATATAGACAAGCAATTTTAAAATACACTTTTAATGGAGTCTTAGAAATCCTGAGTTTTTCAGTTGATTGTCTTGAGTGCTAATGATGAGTTTAGTAATTAGAATTCTCGATTATGCTAACCCAATGAGAGGGGTATTATTTAGATAAAAGGGAAAGAATAGTAATTCATAAATTACTGGACCAGACTTTTAGTACTTTTATTCTCCTTGAAATATTAATGTCTCCTGTCAACTTAGAGTTAAAATAGGCTTCTAGGAGCTGTAATTATCACCGTGAATGGTCACATATCTTCACAACATTTACTCACAAAGAAATTTTATTAAATCTATTTAGTATACAAAATATATGTCAGATTGGAAAACTTGTGGGTGAAGCTAAGATACCAAAAGCAAGAATTA
The DNA here is from genome assembly GCF_024362965.1 of Panthera pardus. Classification (NCBI taxonomy): domain Eukaryota; kingdom Metazoa; phylum Chordata; class Mammalia; order Carnivora; family Felidae; genus Panthera; species Panthera pardus. The sequence goes on along the minus strand of NW_026526810.1, from coordinate 58,827,820 downwards.
AAGTAAAAGCTACTTTCCCTGCTCACAACACAACTGTCACAAAATATAGGAGGGTTTTTGTACCATCATATTAAATAATTTTTTTTAATGTTAATTTATTTTTGAGAGAGAGTATGAGCAGGGAGGGACAGAGAGAGAGGCGGTGACAGAGGATCTGAAGCAGGTTCCGTGCTGGCAGCAGAAAACCCCATGCGGGGCTGGACTGGACTGGAACTCACAAACCCTGAGACCATCACCTGAGCTGACGTCAAAGGCTCAACCAACAGAGCCACCCAGGCGCCCAGTATTAAAGGATCCTAAGGCTGACTACACTCAGTTGGCACAGACCCACTGGTTAAGAATGCATTTCCACAAGATTTCCCCTTACTTCAGATGACAATTGCAAATCCCAGATTATCACATGTATTTCTAACGAACCAGCTCTAGATTGGGTGTTCCCTGACCCCCTCTTTGTGTCTGATAATTTGCTAGAAGAGCTCACAGAACTGAGGGAAGCACTTTAATGACCACTGCTCGTTTACTATAAAGAATATAATTCAGGAACAGCCAAATGGAAGCTATGCATAGGGCAGGGCATGTGCAGAGGGGCACAGAGCTCCCGTGTCCTCTCTAGGCCCACCACCCTCACAGAACCTCAGTGTGTTCACCAACCCAAAAGCTCTCCAAACCTCTTTAGTTAGGGTTTTTATGGAGGCTTCATTACATAGGCACGATTGATTAACTCATTGGCTGTTAGTAACTAACTCAACCTTCAACTCCTCTCCCCTGTCTGGAGGTGGGGTTGGGGCTGAAAGTTCCCAACCCTCTAATCACATGGTTTAGTTCCCTTGACAACCACACCCCCATCCTTAGAGTATTTCCAAAAGTCATTTCATTAACATCAAGTCAAGTGTGGTGGAAAGGGTCTTGTTATGAATAACAAAAGGGGATCCTCTCACTTTTAGGTTCCAAAGTTGTGCCAGGGACAAATGTTAAAACAGAAAATGTTCCTATTGTTCTTATCACTTAGAAAACTACAAAGATCTTAGGAGCTCCAGCCAAGAGCATGGGAGGAAGACCAAAATACATGTTTCTTACTATATCATAATATCACAGGAATAAAACTTAAAGATAATAAGTTGAGCCATATGCAATGTGCATTGTTCTGGTCCAATTGAATGCCCATCTTCAGAACATATGGAAATGAAAACCGGAAAACAGCAAAATTTAACCAAAATAGGATTTGGCCAAAAAGAACAAGATTATGTAGACTCTGACATACTTTGATTAAAAATAGTTAAATCATTTGAAAGAACCATCTATTTTTTGTTTGTTGGAAATATTTTTTTCTTATTATATATGGTTAAAAAAGCAAACAGGTAACCAAGCAACATGTGTAGCTCCAACTGTGTGTTCATATGTTAACAGAGATTATCTCTAGATTAGAGATTCACAAGTAATGGCCTTTTCTTTCTTTTTGTTCACTTAGATTTTCCAGATTTTTACGGCAAACCTCTATAAATTTTGATGTCAGAAAAAAATACTAAGTTAAAGAAAACCTACCACAATGCCGCTTTTCAGTTTCCTTAATTCCATATTATAAGAAGAAATTTAGATAGATTTAAGATAAAGGTAAGTTAGACCATCTAGGTGAGAATTTCTTATCAGAGAAGCACCACACATTTTGAAAAAGCATAAAATCATTGTTAAAATTGCATCACTATTTTTAAGTGAGCTCCAAATCTTGAGAAAATGGGATTCCTCATGAGAGAATCTTCATGTTCTTTATTGTTCCAGCTCAGACAAATGGGCTCACCAGAGTTGCTTTTTTGCAGGGTTGTTTTTTTTGTTGTTGTTGCTTGTTTGACAATTTGTTGACAATTGTCTCAAGATGAGACCAGGAAAACAGAGTTAAATGAAAACAATAGCAGAAATTGCGGGCGGCGGGGTGGGGGGGTGGGGGTTGCGAATTCAAGGTGTGGGTCATTTCTTGCTTGATTTCAAATCAGCTTCTTATCTAAAATGAAATTCCTTTTTTGGTCCTTTCTTTAACTATCTTTAAACTATTGTGCTCTGTGTTTTTAAATTCATTTACAGCTTAAAGATTTATTTGAGTTTCTCCATTTGCCTAGCAGGAAAATGCTACATGACTTTAAAATAAATATAAAATTTTACTTATTGATAGTCACTTATGGAAATGTCTTTTTTTTCTCTTAATTTTTTTTTTTTTTTTTATGTTAGAGAGAAAGAGAGTGAGCAGGGAAGGGGCAGAGGGAGAGAGAAAGAATTGTAAATAGGCTCCACACTCAGCGTAGAGCCCAATATGTGATTCGATCCCATGACACTGGAATCATGACCTGAGCTGAAATTAAGAGTCAGACGTTCAATCCATTGAGCCATCCAGGTGCCCCTGAAAAAAGTTAGAAAACTAACTTTTCCCGGTGGCTCAGTGGGTTGAGCATTAGACTCAATTTTGGATCAGGTCATGATCTCACAGTTCTTAGGATCAAGCCCCACATATGGCTTTGCACTGACAATGCAGAGCCTGCTTGAGATTCTCTCTTTCTCTTTCTCTCTCTCTCTCAAAATAAATAAACATTAAAAAACCAACTAAGAATTAATTTTTCCCTTTTGATAGAGTCTCATGAATCTTAGATAAAACTTATAAAACATTCTTTTTTTTTAGAAAGTGCAAGTGTGAGCTGGGAGGGGCAGAGGGAGAGAAAGAAAGAGACAGAGAGAGAGAGAGAGAGAGAGAGAGAGAGAGAGAGAGAGAATTACAAGCAGGATCCATGCTCAGCGAGGAGCCTTGGGGAGAGCTCAATCCCAGGACCCTGGGATCACAACCTGAGCCGAAATCAAGAGTCAGATGTTCAACTGACTGAGCCATGCAAATACTTCCTGAAACATTTTTACTATAGTCTCTTTTTTCATGTAAATGTAGAACTTCAAGTAACCTATGTTAATCCAGTAAACATAGAATATTCAAGTAAAGGAGGAAATCTCATTAGTCCCGTTACTATTTTGTTTCTCTGTCCTATTCCTTTAGTTACATCCTGGATGCAGACGTAGGAAGTCGGTTTTAGAATGCCCGTTTGCTCCTGCTGAGATATTTGTATGGGCAGTTGTGGTGGGAAAGTTATTTTCATATACCGTCACTGCCTCTAACCAAAACTGACGGAGCATTCAAGTCAAATTTTGTGGAAAACAAGCCCATAGTGTCATTTGAAAGTGAACGTCAGTCTTGCAGGTGTTCACTTAATTACACAAGGAGGACATTAGACTGAGGTAGTTCTAATACCTTAGCAACCAGCTTAAGCAAACCAAAACCTACGCCTAAGATGCGTCAAGGTTAAGAACTCAAAAGCTAAGAACAACCTACCGCAAGCAGCCAGCCTGGCTTTTCCAAATAAGGCAGATGCTGACGCTCTAGCCAAACTAAATATTTTCCTGCTGGGCTTCTGCCTCTTCTCTTCACAAGCAGCTTCCCGAAGCTTCTGTCAGCAAGGCGCTTCCTACCACCTCGGTTTGGGGCCGGCCCATGGGAATCAAGTTTGGCTCCGATAAACTTAGGTTGTTGACTAGGCCTCAGTTTACCTTTAAACACGGGGAAAAGTCAACTTCTACCCTTCCTATTAGCCACAGCATGAGTGACTATGGCACTTTTTGGGGAAGAGTGGCCGTAATCGAATCTTTATTTTTGTAACTGTATAAATGGGATCCAAATGTGTCCACCACTAGTTTTTCAAAAAGAAACATTCTATAAATAAGTAAACTGCATCTGCTCACGGATGCATGTATGGACTCCCTAGATGTCTCATTGGGCTTAATTATAGACCATTCACAGTAATACATTTTTAGTATAAAGTGTAACATAATGTTAAGCCATTTTAGCTTTTGCACATACATGTTGTACTTCTGGCTGAGAGTGAAAAAAAAAAAAAACTTCATGAATTTGCATATCATCCTTACACAAAGGTCGTGCTAATCTGTATACTGGTCCAAATTTAGTACACGCACTGCCAAAGCAAGCCCAATATGGCACTTTTATTTAATAAAAGAGAACTTTGAAATACTGTAAAACAATGTTACATTGGCATTTTGGGTGACTCAACGGTCAAAGTTCTCTGTCTCCAAAACACTTTAAATTTTAATTTCTTCTCCTTTCTCTGCATAAACATTCAATTATCTGGAAAACTCTGACTAATTAAATTGCTGGAGAGTTTATTTTTGCTCCTCCACTTTGGATAAGCACTGCATATCAAGAACCTCTAACTGACATTTCTGTGCCCCAGATCTGTATTGACAATTACTCAGTCTTTTGAGAGACAAAGACCCAACGTTCTATCCCGACTAGGCAAAATTACTGTCCCTGGTTGGCTAACGGGCATTCATTTGCCCCAAATCCATGAGGTCTTTGAATTTGAGATAGAGAAGCTAAGGGAGGACTCCATTTTAGGCAGGCTCTGTCTGGGCTATTTTTCTGCTAGGCCCCATTTCTGAAAAAGCCAAAGAAGCTATGTTCCCACTTCAAGGAGAAAGCAGAAAAGTTAATCATGCTCAGAATTTTGTCCTAGGACCCGAACACCTGATAACATATAAGACAAGCCAGATCGCAAACATGTTCCAGGATGTTCACTTCCGTTGACATGGGCAAACCTCCACTGACATGGGCATCAACACCCCGTACCTTTGGTGATTTATGGAATGACGCCTATTGTTCACCTGACACTCACCTCTGACTGGACCCTACCCTGGATTCCTGAAGGAACACGTACCCTAGACCTCATTCCAATATAAACCCTAACCTCAAACAATGAGACTCATTCTCCTTTCCTTTCTGAGTCTCCCAGACACTCCATCTGCTGTTTTCTGCCTGTCACTCATGTTATTCAATAAACTCTGCTTTCACTTTCTTTGCTTCACATTTGATTTCTATCCTGCGTGAAGCCAAGGACTCTCCTGGCTGGTCCTACAGGACCCTCGCCTAGGTCCTTGGACACAGCCCTCCTGTATCAAATTCGTTTAAGACATAAAAATAAATTACAATCATTTTAAGGCAATGGAATTCTGAGTTATGATCAGCTGATGTTTTGAAGGGTTTTGTTTTTTGTGTTTTTTTTTTTTTTTCCTGCATCTTAGAACACACACGTCCTGGTTTTAGATTCAAATCTCTGGAACAATTATGGTTGACCAGTAGGCTTTTTAGCTGACAAATAACTGACTGATTTGGAAGTCAGTTCTTAAGGCCCCCAGAGAGCAACATGCCAATATCCCTGAGCTTTCGACTCCTAGGTTTTTTTTCCACAGTTTTTACAAAAGAACACCTCAGGTATACAAAAGCTTTGTGTAATGAAATATTTCAGAGCAGCCTGAAAAATATAACTCTTCTCCACCTGGATTCCGTTGTAGGTTAGAGCATATTTAATTTCAAGTCAATAGATTCCCTGCACATCAGCACTTAAGGGATTAAAGACAAGTCTACTTTTGTTGCCCTAAATGTACTGTTATTGTTATCAATTTATGCAGCCTTGCAATAAGTTTTCAATAAATCTAAGATTAACTATTATTTTCTCGCCTATAAATAAAATATAATCATCTTAAAAATCAATGAAGGGAAAACCATCATATCCATTAACCTGGCTCAGAATCCCTCCAGGCCCTTGCTATGAAACACAGCGTTGTGGATCTTTCATTTTATTGAGCTATATCTCTTTGTATGGCAACCAGCAGGCAAAAGAAAAAAAAAATCAAATCTAAAAATCAAAGACTACGGTTTTTTGTTTTGAAAACCACTGAGGCAGGGGCTGAATATTCTTTTCTGCCTGGGGTTAATCTTTTCTCCCCACTTTAATTTGCAATCAGATGCAATAAAAGGAAAAAATAAAAAAGGACATTGCCTCAAGTAGCTAGTGGCTTTATTACCATCCCTATTGCCAGTCTCCACTTTTTATCACTTCCAAATCCTTCGTTTTTAAAGTCACCTGTACAGCCCTGCAATGTTACAAACACCTTTAGTTGTCTTCACCAACTGTCAGTTTGTACCATCTGCTGTTACAATCTCAAAAGCAGTAATGCATGGGGGTCAAGGCCACTTTCTCTCAGGAAACTAAAAAAACAACAGAGCCAAGTCATTTAGTGTTTTTTTCTTGTTCCCTGTCAGCTTTACTACACCCTGGAGTGGACATTTTCCTTGCCTTTCAGTTGTGAATGTTCCTCAAAAGACACGAACTTCCCAAGAAGGTAACCATACAAAAACAAGGTTTTATAGACAACCCATTATCAACTAGCAGAAGGGGGTGATTAGTCATCTGCTCTGCTTGAAATAGATCCAAAAAATTCAAGCCAGTACTGCAAGGAGAGAAAGGCATTATCTCAGGATTCCAGAACTAGGGCAATCCCTCCTTAATATGACAGGCTTCTGCAGCAACCTTTGAAAGACCGCAAGTAATCTCAAAAGCCAAGCATCGGGAGGAGTTGACCAGCTGTCCCACCCACCCAAGGGGGACTATCTCCCCCATCCTCTTACCCCTCCACCCTAGAGAATCAACCCTTTTGACCTTTCTTTGGACTAGAGCCAAAAAGGACTATCTTTTGCTTCTGTTTCTGTTGACTATTAAAGTGGTTCCATTAAACTAATTCAACCACTTGGTCCAAACAGATTTTCTAAAGTCATAGCCATTTTGTTGTTGTTAGTGAAAGGAGTTATTTACAAGCATATTCCCACTCTCTTTATTTCCTACAAGTCATTACAAATTCACATAAAATTTTTCTGTGTGTAAGAGGCCTAGTTTACCCTCAAGGCAGTTCACATGCAAGTCCAAGTTTTTCCCCCATAAATAAAATATAATCATCTTAAAAATCAATATAAGAAAACAATCGGAACCATTAACCTATCTCAAAATCCCTTCAGCCACTTGTATGAACCACCCAGTGCTGAGTCTTTCATTTTATTGAGCTGTATAATTCTCTGCTCAGCGACTAGCAAAGGGAAAAAAATCAAAGACTTGGGTGTTGTGTTCTGGAAATCAGAGAGAGGTGGGAATGTGAGAATAGATTTTGACCCTTTTTGATTACAGAAAACATAGATTTTAGAGACCCCGGAAACAACAGTTTCTTGCTCCTGGAAAGATATTAGCTTGGTTTGGATTCTCCTTTAGACAATGCTTATTCATGAGCCATTTATAAAGCTGGGAGTCAATTTTGAAAACCGTCAAAAACTTGTCTTTAAGATTAACAGACAGAAAAAGAGGAAGAGAATGAAAAGGTGTATTTTATTTTAAAAAAATGTTTAATGCTTATTTATCTGTTGTGTGAGACAGAGATAGAGAGCAAGCAGGGGATCTTGCTTGGGAATCCCAAGCAGGCTCCGCATTGTTAGCACGAGCCTGATGCGAGGCTTGAACCCACGAACTGTGAGATCATGACCTGTGCAGAATCAAGAGTCAGACGCTTAATGGACTGAGCCACCCAGGTAACCCCAAAACATCTATTTTAAAGTGTAAGTCAAATGCAATGCCGGAACAAGACTGATTCAGGCTCAAAACTACAGTCGATCAGCTGAGCTACAAATATCACATGAATTTGGTCATTATCACTGGTTAATGGTCACTTATTCTCTCTTTCTCTGTTGAAATTCCTTCATAGAGCTCTGTAATGAGGAAACATCACAAGTTTTAACAGGACCTTAAACACCTCACTTCATCAGTGTATGTACAGTCTTATATATAATATTTCTCATTGCTACACTGTTTAAGAAAAAATTCTCCTTTTTATAATCCTCCATCTTTTTGAAAAAATAAAATACCTCTTCAATTAACACAAGGATAAAGTAAATAATTTTCTAGCAGTTTGTCTACCAAGCCACAAACATGTTGAATAGATTTTAAAAGGCATTATTATTATACTCCTATAAAAAAGGCATTATTATTAAACCCAACTCTGCGTGAGATAAGTAGCTTAGACATTGGTCATTATAAAAATTGAGTAGAGAACCAGTTTTTGCTAGAACTTTGAGAAAACAATCTCATATTTTTCATATTTGTGTGACGAATTTTTAATTATTATTTTGCTCAATATCTCTACAACCCAACGTAATAGCTAGAACGCTTAGAGAAAGAAAACTATACATAGCTTTCTCAGTAAAAATGTAATAAGGAAATAACAAAATGTAAATTTTTTTAATGTTTATTTATTTTTGAGAGAGAGACAGAGACAGAGAGTGAGCGGGGAGGGGCCGAGAGAGGGGGAGACCCAGAATCCGACACAGCCTACAGCTCCACATGGGGCTCAAATTCACCACCCGTGAGATTATGACCTCAGCCAAAGTCGGACGCTTAACTGAGCCACCCAGACACCCCAGGAAATAAGAGACTCTAAAATATAAATGCTATTTTCCATAACTCAATTTATTAAAATCAACTTTAATTCGTTCTAATTTTTTTAAAGTCTTAAACTGTATCCTTCGTCAGATAATCAAAAGTATTAAACAGGGGCACCGGGGGCTTGGTTGGTTAAGCGTCCAACTCTTGGTTTCTGCTCAGGTCATATGCTCAGTTCCAGGCCTGAGTCAGGTTCCACCATGACAGTGCAGAGACTGCTTGAGATGTTCTCTCCCCATTTCTTTCTGCCCCTACCCTGCGCATGCTCTCTTTCTCTCTCAAAATAAATAAATAAACTTAAAAGAAAAACTATTAAACAAAAGAAAAGAGACATTATTCTTTATCAGCACTTAGCATAGGTACAGCTATTTGCTCCATTTGCACTTATTGGGATGGTTTTTATCTGATTTTATGTTGAGTATTTATTAGAATTTATTATGGTTTCTTCAGTTCCCTTAAATTTTGCTGACTTCTAAGTTTCTTTTCATCCTCCTTCTTTCCTTTCCTCCCCAGTTAATTTGGAAATAGAAATTATGTTTATTGATTTCACTAGGAACTATAGTCCCTTCCCTGATATTAATAATTTAAAATATATATTCTATTAATAGATCAATATCAGATAATAATTGTGCCTCCCACCAATAGGCTTGTCTGATCACTGCTTCCTCTCCTCTTTCCTCAAACATTCAAAGAAACTATTAGGAAATCTCATTCCCCAATTTTTTGCTCTTCCCCAATGAGATCAGATCTTTAGAGTGTTTCTTTGTCCCACAGAATTTTACTTAGGTAGTCTATAATTCTTAATTTCAAACTATGTTTATGTTATCTCTTTCAGTGTTTCTCTGTTGTTTAGCTTTATATAATAAATTTCTATTATATAAATTTATCCTTACTTTATATAATAAATTCTCGGTTAATTTTTAATTACCTACTGAGGCCTAATTATTTCAAGATTTGTTAGCACACTTTCCTTTCCCTCCTTATCTCCCATTATCTTGAGACGTATTAATCCATCGGCACAAAGTTGGAGTCCTTCCTCAAGGATTTTCCTCAAATAGGTAACTGACTGGCATATTCTCAAGGGCCTTAACTTTCTCTTGTCTTAAGAGATAAATGATATCTTGCTTAGGCAAAGAATTTCTGGTTAGCAGTTCTTTTTTCTGTCGTCTTCTATATAAAGAATAAGAATATTTATACCAGACTGGTTCCCTTTCCTTTACAATTGATTCTGAAAATTTCACCAGGATATATATAGTTGTAAGTTTGTTGTCCTTAATTCTCTTTGAGACTGAACGACACATTTCAATCTAAAGACTCAAGTCTTTCTTCAGCTCAAGGAAATTTTCATCAGTCATTTGTTGAACTATTTTGTGTTGCCTTTTTTTTTTTTTTTTTTTTTGCTTTGGTGATGATGCCAAACCTATAACTCCCAAATCTTACTGATTTACAATAAGCTTCTTCTGATGTCTCTAGATTGGCTACAGGTCAGCTGATCTGGACTGGGCTTAGCTAGGCTGCCTAGTCCAGACTCTCAACCTCATACAGGGTTTAGGTTAAGTCTACATGTCTTTTTCTGGGATAGTACCTTAAAGAGCCACAGTTCTATTGCATGTATATCTCTTGGTGGAGAAAAGTAGGCATTTCAGAGACCTGTCAGGAATTTGGCTGACTTCTAAATGTCTCTGCTCAGAAACTCATGCACTTTCCACCTGGCCACTGAGGGGTGAAGTGAGGAGTATTTTTGAAAATAATCTAATCTTTCACATAAAGCTTTTCTATATATTTTATATTCTTTTTCTAGAAATCTTGTATTCACACGTAAAGTTTCCTGGATATTGCCTGATCACTGCAGGCATGGTTCTCTGTATTTTTGCTGTGCTTTGTAAGTTATTTCTTTCTCTCAAGCTCCCAGAACACTAATTCTATTTTCAGCAAAGATTATATTCTTTTTTAGTGCCACTATTAAAATTTTTCATTTGGCAATCAGTTTTATACATTCTTATTATGGACTGAATGTTTATATCCCCTCAAAATTCACATGTTGAATCCATAGCCCCAGTGGGAGTGGTATTAGGAGCAGAAGCCTTTGGGAAGGAATTAGGTTTAAAGAAGTCATAAAGGTGGAGCCCCCGCAATGGGATTAGCACCCTTACAAGGAGGGGAAGAGATACCGACATTTCCTCTCTCCACCATGTGAGAATAGAGCTTAAGAAGGCAGCTGTCTGCAAGGCAGGAAGAGTGTCCTTACCAAGAAGTGAATCCGTTGACACCTTGATCTTAGACTTCTCCAGAACTGTGAGAAATAAATGTCTGTTCTATAAATCATCCAATCTGTGGTATTTTATTGTAGCAGCCCAAGCTGAGTAACACAGTTCCAAAAAATCTTTTTTAGACTCTAAATGTATCTCCTGGAGAGTCGTTTCTATTTGTTTCATTTCTCTTTCCATCTCTTTCATTAGTTCTAATTTGCTAACGCCCTTTCTATTCTAGTTGTTTACTTTAATCTTCCTTCCTCAAGAGACTTAGTCTCCCAAAATTAGCTGTGTGCCCTCTTTGTCTACACAGGGTCGCATTTTCTTTGAGAGTTACTACAGATCAGGCTGTCTGTCACTCTGCGGCTGTGGCAATCAGACTAGTGGCAGGAGGTACGAAAGTTTCCATTCTTATGGGCTAGCAGCATAAGCTGGCAAAATGTTATCCTCCTGCTGACACTTAAAAGAGTCCCCTATATTCCCAAAGCCCTCTTGGTAGTCATCATGTAGCGTGAACCTTTCTGAAGGACCCCAAAATCTAGGCTCTGCCTTAATCCTGAACAAAGGCATGCCTTTACTTTCTCAATAATACCAGGAGTCCTCCCGAACCAATATGGTAGCCACTGGCCCCAGATGGCTACCAAGCACTTTGAAATATGGCTACACAGAATTGAGATGCCCTGTGCGTAAAAATACAAATAAAATTTTGAAGAATTAGTGCGCAAAATATCTCAAGATTTTTGTATAAGTTACATGTTTAAATAACGTTTGGGATAGGAGTTAAATAAAACATATTATTAAAATTAATTTCCCTTTTTTCTTTTCACTTTTTTAATGTGGCTACTGGAAAATTTTGAATTCCATATGTGACTTGCAATATAGCTCACATTATTTTCCAAAGTGGACAATGCTGCAATGGAGATGGAGAACCTGTCCTGCTCAGCCTCTTCTAGGAGCTTTCAGGAAAATTCAGATCGTCCTCCAGGCACCACCAGAATAATGGAATGAGGAGGAAAGAGAAGGTAGGGAACTACTCAGGCCCACTTTCTCCTCCATGGACTTGTCTTTAAAATGAAAATAAATCCCCTTTTTGTCCCCGAGCTTTATTCTTATAATCACTTATGGTTTTTATATTCTCAAATGGACATTTCACCCTCAAAAACAAGAATAATTCTGCCTTCAAAAATATTTCTAATTAATTGATATAAGTGAAAGATTTTTAATACTCAAAAGCATTTGAAATGTTAATAATAAATTGCTTTAAAGGTTTAAAATATGCAACCCCCACTTGCACAGACTTATAAAGCATTTAACATAACTGCCCAAACATCCCTTTTACATATTGGATGGATTTATAATATAAATTATATACACTATATACTATTAGTACTATAAAAGAGATTTGAAAGCCCAACATAGTTACTCTCTGCCATTAGTCCTTGCATAGGTATTAGTGTGGCTGCTTTAGGAAATAATATTAATTTTACAATTAACTTAAAACCGCAACTAAAAAATTAATTTCATGCAAAATATTAATATACTCTATGACATAGAAAATGTATTCTAATGTCTAGGATACATTGTAGGTGAAAAAAGCAAGATGTAAAACAATATAAACATGATAATTCCCCTTACACAAAGTGCTATTATTCTCTATTAATATTGTATTCAGATAGAGTCACGTATATCCATACTAACATATCGCCAGTCAGGCATAAACATGGTAACAATACCTTTAAGCCATCTTTGCCATAGACATCTTTACCGCAAGCATTTTCACCCTGTAACTCATTGGTCAATTTCGTTTCATTTCTCCATTGACAAAGTTCCCATTTTTGTATTATAGAAAGCTAGCCTCCATGGTGGTCTATACTGTGACAAGTAGACACAGTGGTCTTAGAGTAGTAGACAAGAGCTACCTACATCAACTTGATAGAAAATTCGCTGATAAACCATACTAGAAGGGGGTGCCTGGGTGGCTCAGTCGGTTGAGCTTTGGGCTCTTGATTTCCGCTCAGGTCATGATCTCATGGTTTCATGGGTTCGAGCCACACATGGGGTTCTGCCATGACCGTGAGCAGAGCCTTCCTGGAGTTGTCCCTCTCTCTCTGCCCCTCCCCTGGTCGCTGTCTCTCTCAAAATAAATAAACTTGAAAAATAATTACTAGAAGAGTAAAATCAGACTGTAAAGCCATAGTGCATACTAAACCACACTAGTGGTGTGGAAAGTGATAGCACAGTAGTTCCAACAACAAAGCTCAGTTACATTAGTGCCTTATAGCATGAATGCATTTCCCACACAACTTCGAAGTGCCTATGTGACACTATGCTAAGAAAGAACAACAGTGTGCAAGACTCACAGCACAATACAAAGCTCAGTTACAAATATGCATGTTCATATTTGAAAAACTGATTCTTCTCTTAATAAAGGAGGAAATTAATAATTAATTTTATCTTTTTATTTCATGTTTCCTTACGTCTTTTCTAATGTCCCACTTTTATTTTTCCCTATTTTACCATATATGGCAAATCTGTCTTACAGCCAATTAGTTACACAGTGAAAACACTGACAGCAAAAACACTTGTGGCAAAGATGTTTATGGCAAAACTACCTAAAGCAACCATTAACATCATTTTTAGTCTCTGTACATAAATAGCTCAAGAATAATTTTAAGTTCTTTAAATAAACTGTGATACTTTTGAAATGACCTCTCCATGATATAAAGAGATGAAAAGTAAGGCTATCACAACTTTTCCAAAAGACTCCCATACAATAAAATGTTTGTTATTTTGAAAGCTTCTCTATTTGCATAAAAGCATGCTCTGTCACATTTCTATATTTTATTGAACTTCTATTATATATATACATATATGTATACACATATATACATATACATGTATGTATATATATATGTGTATATATACATATACGTATATATATATACATATATGTGTATATATATACACATATATGTGTGTGTATATATATATATATATATATATATATATATATATATTCCAGATGTCCTTGATTTCAGAAAGGAATTTTTCTATATTTTATTGAACTTCTATATTTTATTCTACTTCTATTTCTATATTTTATTGAACTTTTTATTTGAATTTTTATTGAATATTTTATTGAACTCTATATTCTATTCTACTTTATTCTACTTCTATTTCTATACTTTATTGAACTTCTATTATATACATACATATATATACACATATATATACATATATGTATACATGTATACATATATATTCCAGATATCCTTGATTTCAGAAAGGAATTTTCTTCAATATGAACTTATTTACATTAGAAGAGAGTCTTCTTTTTAATGAAAGAATCAGAGCACTGTTCCTTTAAAGCACAGATTCTTCTGAGAATTTATAATTTTATTAAAATGTTTCAACTCATCAGATGTACCCGTAACAAACTATATTAGATGTCCACATTATTTGCTTGTAAAATATAGTGACCAGATACAGGTCCAACAATTTGGGAAGAGATCACTCTACCAGTGCCCAAAAGTGGCACTTTTTCTACTGACCAAGGAAGATAAATACTTTTCCAGTTAATGCTTCCTCCATCATCCTTCATATTCTCAAAAGTTCTAGCTTCCAGGGCACCCAGGTGGCTGTCTGTTAAGCGCCTGACTTTGCTCAAGTCATGATTTCACAGTTCATGGGTTTGAGTCCTGCGTTGGGCTCTGTGCTGACAGTTCGGAGCCTAGAGCCTGCTTCTGATTCTGTGTCTCCCTTTCTCTGCCCCTAACCCATTCACTCTCTCTCTCTCTCTCTCTCTCTTTCAAAACTAAATAAACATTGAAACAAATTTTTTTAAAGTTCTAGCTTCCTATTCTTATTCACAATTTTTAAAAGGATCCTAATGAATTAATGTAGTTTTAATTTATTCAAACTTTTTTTTTACCAAATATGGAAAGTGTAGGAATGGCAAATTAAAATAAACAATTTTTTAAAAAATATTTGCAATGCATTTTAGAAAGCTCACTCCAAGAGACAGAATGTTAGTGACAAGGGGAACAGGGAGATCAGGAGTCTATGAAAACAGCCCTGCCAGACATGATAAAAACCCTAACTTCAGTAAGAGCAGAGAAAATGGGAGGAAGATGGAGAATATGACAGACACTCAATAGTCATTTTCCCACCCTAGTCCCTTCCTTGCAGAGCCCACTCCTGACTAGAGAGCTAGAGAGGCAAAGAGTCTGGCTGTGTGACCCAATCCTGACCAAGGGACCTGAAGGAAAGCTCAGGCTGGTAGAGTGTGCGTGTGGGTGTGCATGTTGGGGTAGGGTGGTGGTAGTTTGCAAGGTACTCCCAGAAAAGATTTTCTACCCTGATAAAATGAGCACTGCAAGAAAGGACCTCATCCTTTGGCTTCTGGAAATTGTTACATGAAAGAGTGATGCTTACTGCTTGTACTGACACACACAACCCTGAGTAGAAGACCCAGAAAGTTGCAAAAAGCCAATATAGAGTTCTGATAGTTCTGAACTGCTCAGCTAGAGCTGGGGACAGCTTAACTCTAGATCTTGAAGTGAAGTTCCCAAATCCTTGATGCTTAGACAACTCGTGTCACATTTTTAATTATTTGCAGCGGGAAGTATTATAAACAAAACAGAGTGGATGGATTAAACCTGATATTATTCAGGAGGTGGAACCCACTGCACTTGATCAATGACTGTAGATGATGATGGAAAGAAAGAAGTATAGGATGTACTCCCACGACATTTAGGTCTGAGGGCTTAGGGTGATTTGGCTTACTAAACAGAAAAATGAAAATATAGAAAAAGTAATGATACTAAGAAAGTGGGAAATAATTAGCAAAGTTGGGGAGATGCTGAGACATGTTAACATTCAGGTTTCTCTGGGACATTCAGGTGACTGCGTAGAGGTGTGGGTTCTCCTCCTAGAGCTCAGACATTAAATGTAGAGTAGGTAAATAATAGAAAATGTATATTGGTTTCTGCCCCCAGTGACCAGAGCTCCTGGAACTCTTTAATTTCCTAAGTAATACAAGTACTAAGAGCATCTTTTTGTGTGTGAAAATAAAAGAAACATCATTTTAAATGGAGTGGGAAGCCCCGAAGGGGGAGAAGGTATGCACGACCACTCGCCACGAGAAACATCCCGTGCATCCTCCACCAGAAGAAGCTTACTGTACATATCCCCAGCAGAGGAAAGGTAGACTTTCTCCCTGTTCAGCAGCAGCCCAGCCAATGGAAACTCCACAAAACCACCACACCCAGCTTCTTCCTTTCCTCTTTAAAAGCAAGCCCCTCTCTTCTGTTCTCTGGACTCATCTGTGATTCACCATAGTTTGCTTGCCCTAAATTGCAAATTCGCTGCTAGTCCCATATAAACTCATTTTGCTGGTAAAATAACTGGCTCTTTTAAGGTCAACATTGCATGGTGACCAAACATGGGGCTTGAAGAGATGGGCCACTGAGGAACTAACGACCCCCAGAACCAAGTGAGGTACTCATTTGAGCTTCCATGAGTCAACTTTTTCCTCTTAGTTCCCTACGCCTCCTCTCAGATCTGAGGTCTCTCCTCTTGGTTGAGATCTCTGACTTTGTTCAGGTTCTGTTTAAAGGCTTTGTCCTTCCTGGTGAGTACTCATTTGGGGTTTTTTGAGCCTCTGGTTTTGAATAAGGGAATACCACTCTGCCCAATTCTCTCAGTACGGTCTTTCTGGGACCCTAGCCATTTTTAGGTTTAAAAAGCGTGGTCCAGGGGTGCCTGGGTGGCTCAGTCAGTTGGGTGTCTGACTTCAGGTCAGGTCACGATCTCATGGTTCCTGAGTTGGAGCCCCACATTAGGCTCTGTTGTCAGCGCAAAGCCCACTTCAGATCCTCTGTCTCCCTCTATCTCCACCCCTTCCCTGTTCACACTTGCTCTCTCAAAAATAAACAAACATTTCTTTAAAAAAAAAAAAAAAAGTATGTTCCCTCCTCAGTGCATTTTTAACTAATTGGACCAACTTAACCAAAAATAATTTAGAACTCGAATAACCACTATAGGGAATTTTCAATCTGCCCAAACTTGCTTTTTTAGAACCAAATTAGAAGACCTCAGCTCTAAAATAAAACAAACTGAACGGAATGCCTGTTTCAATTGGTATATTGAGGCTTCCAAGCATATCCAGGACTCTAAAATCACCTCTTTACAAAATGCTCTTTCTAAATTGGCCAAGGAAAATACATAACAGAAAAATAATTAAAAGGCATCAGAGACCTCTTCACTCCCTGTATCCCCATTAACCTTCTCTTCCCCTACTGTACCTCCTTTGTACCTTTCACTTCTTCATTCCAACCCTCTCGCTGAATTTCCCTTTTTCTCCAAATCTCTCTCTACTTCTTCCTCACCCAAACCCATTAGAAACTGCCCCTTTACAATTAGACCCTCTGGGGGTCCTAATGCTAAACCCCTAATTTCCTTTGTCCCCTGGACGAAGGCCAAACTGTGAGCCATAGTCAAAGATTTTCCTAGTTACTAAAGATCCTCACAGATCTGCCAAGAAATTTAATTTAGTCCAGACTTACCAACCAGGTTTGTCAGATTTGTACCCACTAGTTCTCAGGCTCACTGGCAGAGGCCAAGCCCAACACTGGATGGGAACCGTAATGGGAATGATCCTGAAAAATCTCTGTACTGCCAATAAGAGACCGGCCTCCTGGCTTGCCGTATGTTCATGATCAGCAATCCCTAATTGACTTCACCTGGCAAGGCTTAGGGCTTTCCTAAAACCTGTTGATTGCAATAAGATTCAGGCCTGTACCCAGAAGCCCAGTGAGCTCGTGCCTAAATATCACAGCCAGCTCCAAATTGTTTCTAAGGAAAATTCTGGCCTTCCTATGGAAGTTGAATCCACTCAGCTTTCAACTTTATGTTCAATAATGAGCTAAACTAGGATCTTTCCCTTCTAGCTAAAAGGACCAGGATGGAATGGGTAACCATGTCTACTCCAACTTTAATTTAACCATCAGCTTACCCACCCCAAAGATGATTCAACTAAAAAGAAGACCACTAAAATTCTTAATTTTCAACTCCAATAAATGGAAGTCCATAAACAAAACCAACCCCCTTTCTCCATCTTTGCCATTATTATAAAAAGCCAGACACTGGAACAAAGACTGTTACAAACATAAACTCTAGGCACCTGCCATTCTTAACCAGCCTTCCCAATGCCCTTCTAACTCCCAATTACAGGACTCCAAAGAACTACAGGAGATTTTTCCCAGTCTATCCTCTTAACCAGCATGGAGAAACAACTCTCCAAGTTTGGAATGAATCTTAACACCAAGGCTTGGTGCTCAACCCTACTGTCATTACACAGCCCCTGCTTGGAGTACTAAAATGGTTTTCCTCCATTCCTCAAACCCTGTCTATTTATGGGGCCAAAATATGCTGGAGTTTCTCCTAAAAGGGGGAGATAATTGCAACATTTATAGCAGCAACCAAAATAGCCTATCAGCTGAGTCAAATGGTGCTTCAATATATTTTATTTGCTCCATCTCTGATGGCAATAGAACTAATTTTAAGGACACTAAGCATTTATGCCTACTGGATCAGCTGCCACATCTTTATGGGCAATATTCTCAACAGATAATTGGCAGAATCCACAGCACAGTTTTATTTTTCCTATAAAAATCCAAGTAGATCCTTCAAACCATTTCCCCAGAATCAATACCCTATAAATAAAGAGGCCCTTCAAGGTATCAAGCCCATAATTGAAGATTATGAGGCTCAAGGCCTCCTCGTACCCCGCATTAGTCCTCGCCATAATCCTATTTTGCCTGTGAGGAAACCAGGTGGCCACAGATGGAAATATGTCGGATTTCCAAGCCATAAACAATACTGTTATCCTTTGACACCCTGTTGTTCTGAATCCCCGTATTTTGCTAGCCTCCATCCCCACTGAAGGCAAACTTTCCACTGTCACTGATTTATGTAGTACTTTCTTTAGCATCCCTATGGATAAGACCAGCCAATATCTCTCTGCTTTTACTTGAGAAGGAAAGCAATACATCTGGACAGTACTGCCTCAGAGTTTTACTGAAAGTACTTCCTACTTCTCCCAAACCTTACATGTAAATTTATATGATATAAAGTCACCTGAAGGTTCAGTTTTATTATAATATACAGATGATTTGCTTTTCTGTTTTCCTTCTTACGGAGGTCTCTTCTTATGGAGACAGCTTCCACCTGTTAAAAACTTTTAGACTTAAAGGGACAAAAAAGTTTCCAAAGAGAATTACGGTTTGTTCAAACTCAGGTTCGATATTTGGGGTAACCGATTTCAGAACAAAACTTACATGGAGATCCAAAAATAGGCTTTATGTCAGTCTGATCTTCCCCAAACCCAAACTAATCACCAATTATAAGGTTTTCTTGGGCTAACTGGCTACTATTAAAACTGGATCCAGGGGCACCTGGGTGATTCAACCGGTTAAGCGCCAGACTTCGGTTCAGGTCATGATCTCACAGTTTGTGGGTTCGAGCATGTGTCAGACTCTGTGTGGACAGCTCAGAGCTTGGAGCCTGCTTCGGGTTCTGTGTCTTCCTCTTTCTCTGCCTCTCTCCTGCTCACCTCTGTCTCTCTCTCTCTCTCTCTCAAAAATAAATATTAATTTTTTTTTAAAAAAACTAGATTCCAAGCTTCTCTTTTATGGCCCAATCTCTATATGGTTTATTTAGAACAACAAACTTGCCTCGATTTATTTGGGAGACTTGGGATGACTTAGCCTTTAAAGCCCTAAAAGAAAGCTTGATAAGTCTCCCTGTCCTTGAACATCAACTTCCCTTTTTCCTTTTCCTCCTGATCATTCATCATACTCAACACCTTTCAGCCATCATCTCTGGCTAACTACTCCTCATGTAACCCTTGCACCTTATAATAATCTTAACTCTGCCATCCTTCTTCCCTCCTGTAAGGATGATACTCCTCATGACTGTTTGACTTTGACACATCGTCTTCAGACCCCCGCCCCCCACCACCCATGATAACTTAGAAGAAACTCCTTTGAGCAACCCTGACTCTTCATGGTTAACCAATAGTTCTTTGTTTAACAGGTGAAAGTGGTAAGTATTATGATGGGCATGCTATTGTAACTCCTTTTGAAGCCATTGAGGCAGCACCTTGGCTCTGGGCTATCTCAGCCTAACGGGCTGAACTGTACACTCTTACCTGGGCCTGCATTTTAGCCAAGGGCAAAATTACAAATATCTATACTGGCAATAGAGATTCCTCTGTAGTAGCTCATGACCTTGGGATGCTATGAAAACATCAAGTCTTCCTCACTTCCAGCAGGGACAAAGTAAAAAATGATGTTTATGCCCAGGAATTATTAGATGCCATACTCTTACCAGCCACATTGGCCAAATCCCTGGGCATTACATCTTGGAACGAATGCTAAAGGAAACCACCTCACCAGTATTTCTCAAAGAACGCTGCTCTCAAGGAACCAACAACCAAACCCCTGTTATGGTCCAAAGGGATAATCCCCGAAATGATAACCTAAAAAATTTGACTAGAAATTCCAATAATAGCTCCAAAACCAGAAAAATATATTAGAAATCTAAGAACTGTTGGTTCTATTTAAGAAACTGATTTGGAACAAATAATAATCCACTCTGAAATTCACATTACTATTGCACATGCACTGAACCATTGGTCCTCTGATAAAATAATAACCTTTGTGAATCAATACTGGTGGGGAAATACTAACAAGGCCAAAAAGAGTGCCTCTTTTGCTTGTCCCACCTTCCCAAAATACAATTCAAGACAATCTGTCCACGTTGTTCCTGGACACTTTAATTTGCCCAATGGGCCATTCTGAGGTTGGGCAAATGGATTTTATACCACTTCCCCCATCTCAAGAATGTAAATATGTCTTGGTAATGGTTTCTATGTTTTAAAATATCATCCCTACCTGGGGGGCCTGGATGGCTCAATCATCCGACTGTTGGTTTCATCTCAGGTCATGGTCTCACAGTTTGTGAGTTTGAGCCCCACGTCAGGCTCTGTGCTGAAAGCTTAGAGCCTACTTGGGATTTCTCTCTCCCTCTCTGCCCCTCCCTGGTGCTCTCTCTCTCTCTCTCTCTCTCTCTCTAGCTCAAGAAATAAACATTAAAAAATAAATAAAATATCATCCCTACCTGAGGAACCACCCTCAAATTTCATAGTAACCAGAGAATTCACTTCACCAGTCAAGTGTTTTAATTGGTCAGTGCTGTTTGGCCAGTTTTACACTTTTATTTTCAATCTTCAGGGTTAGTCAAATGTATTAACAGTATTATTAAAACTCAGTTGGAAAATTTTATAGAGATGTGGGGCACCTGCGTGCCTCAGTTGGTTAAGCCTCTGACTTCAGCTCAGGTCGTTATCTCATGGTTCATGAGTCCAAGCCCCACTTTGGGCTCTGTGCTGACAGCTCAGAGACTGGAGCCTGCTTCAGATTCTGTGTCTCCCTCTCTCTCTGCCCCTCCCTTGCTTGTGTTTTCTCTCTCTCTCTCTCTAAAAAATCAAAAATTTAAAAAAAATTTTGCAGAGCACTTCAAATACTCTGGCCAAAAACACTGATATTAGTTCTTCTGTATCTCAGATCTACTCCATTTGGAACCCATAAACTCATCCTCTGAGATAGCCACAAGATCCCAATGCACTTTCCTCCTACTTCTTTTGGTCTTCATCTGGTAAAGGGGGATACACTTCAATATGGTAAAGGCCTAATTTTTTCTGTTGAAAATAACCATGCTTTAGCAGAGCGATCTTTCTACAGTATGTTCCTGGGAGACGAAGACCTTAAACATCACATCTTGCAAGCTGTAGATTCCACCTATTGGAAAAGGTATCTCCAGAAAGACCCTTTCCAACCCCATTGAAATGGAACCAACCTTTGTGTCACCAAACTCCAAGGAATAGATTCTTGGATCCATGTGTCACATCTAAAGAAAGCACCAAACCATGACTGGACTTGCATACCAACTGTGACCTGACGGCAAAGATTTCCAGAAATTGAAGCAGACAACAGCTCAAGGAGACAGCTTTCCCAAATGACCGAACCAGGCCCTATACCTTTCACTAGTCGCTGTTTCTTCCTACCTGATTTCCTCCCTTTCTTTCTTGGCCCAATCTGTTGCAAAAGGGGAAAATCTTGTTGACGATTGGATTTATCACCAGAAACTCCAATCTGTCCATGACATCAGAGATCCCCTCTTCTTCTCTATTTAAATATGATTTGTTGGGCCACCTGGGTGGCTCAGTCAGTTGAGCGTCCAACTCTTGATTTCAGCTCAGGTCTTGACCTCATCATTCGTGGGACTGAACCCTGTGTTGGGCTCTGCACTGAGCGTGGAGCCTGCTTGGGGTTCTCTCTCTCCCTCTGCCCCTCTCCCCTACTTCAGTCATGCACATGATCTTTCTATAAATAAATAAATAAATAAATAAATAAATAAATAAATAAATAAAAATAAACATTTAAATAAATAAACAAGTACGATTTGTTCTCCAATATCCAACAGAGATACGAATGAGACAACTCGTCTTTGTGAGGCTTTTGTAAAAGACCCCTCGAGGCCCAGACGGCTCTTTGCAGAATTTCTGGTTCTCATGCTGTTCAATATAATAATTTTGAAGTTTTCTACCTTTTGCCTGTCAAACCTATGTGGAAACAATGTGCCCACTGGAGTGATGTGGGGAAAACCTTCCACACATTTGGCAAGTACAAGTTTCAGAAGTGCAGTGTTCTGGGTGAGTGTAGTAACAGTGTGGAAGTAAAGGAGACACATGGGAGGAAACACTTTTTCGACATAATAAGAATGTAAGAATTGACATCTGATCATCTCTGGGGTATTTCTGTATCTGAACTTGTAGCATAGATTTCTTACTTAATCCTGACTCATGTTGCCTATATGCCTAGAGTACAGTCTCTTTTTGGAAATTTCATAGCTAACCTAAACTCAACATGACCCCACAGAAACATCTAGTTTTCTCCTTATCTCTTGTTCTTTTTCTATTTCTTTTGTAATACATAAGACTATGAGAGGAAAGCATCTTTTCTGAAACGGCCAATGGGTCGAGGACAAACCTCTGTGGAACACGGTTTTCAAAGAGCAAACGAAGAAGTTCCCGTGAAGAAGCCAAGCAAGAATAAGAAATACTGGAATTCGTTCAGAAAGTTTTAGTAGAAACATACATACATACATAAAATTAAATAAGATAAAATAAAATAAAATAAAATAAAATAAAATAATATAAAATAAAATAAAAGTTTAGTAGAAGCCAAAGAATAGAGTTACACAGAGGAAATGGTCAATTGTGTAAAATGCCATGAGGGGCTGAATGAAATACAGGCTTATAAATCATAGTCTAAAAAGGGTTAGCCACTTGCCCGAGACATGCAATCATCAAAAGTAACTTTAGACAGGGCCAATATTCATGGAAAACTACATTCTAATATAAAAACTACAAATAAACTATATAACTTCATACTTAGTATTTTAATAACAAACAAAAGACTTGAGGGGACTTTTAAGGTAAAATTGACAGTGAAATCGGAATTCAGAATCTTTTCTCTAATATCCAACAAAGTTACAAAATATAGTTTAAAAGGGGAGAGATCACCAGCAGCAGCTAAACTTAAAAGTGGTATATCTCTCACCAAGACAAAAACAAAAACAAAAACAACCTTTTAAAGAGAGGGCAGAACAAAAAACCAAAAATTTTCCATTGGGGATGGCGCCATTCCTAATTCCCTTGCACATCCTGGAAGTAATACCAAAAAAAAAAAAAAAAAAAGAACGTAAGTCAACAAATACCTCACTAATAGCCCCAAATTTTAGAAATATGTATCAAGGAATAAGTAGGTAACCCTGGGAAAACTCTTAAGAATACAAGCCCCCTCCCAAGCTCCAAGATCTCAGCAGAAATAGTTTCCACAGCCTTAGCATTTTTGGCATGTCTAGGCAAAAATCAAAGTGGAACAGGAAGAGAAAGTGACAATAAACAACCAGAGCTATTTACCTTTAGCAGTTAACCAGACAGAACTTAGCAGAACTGAAGTGAAGAGAGAAGATAAATAAGACAACACCCTGTCAGGGTGGAGTAAAGGGATGGGGCACAGGTTCAGTGGCTAGTGGAAATCCTCCCCAGCTATGAAATATTAACCACAAAGCCCAAACTGATGGGTGTTCATACATTTTCCTTCTTCTGGCCTGACAGAATGCTAAAAATGGAGGCTAAAAGAAGACAGATATCATTCAGGATTAAATTCAGGCAGGCTCAGAGGGGAGCCTGGGTGGCTCCTCAGTTAAGCATCTGACTTCAGCTCTGGTCATGATCTCAAGGTTTGTGGGCTCAAGTCCCACTTCGAGTGAGCAGGAGCCCCACGTCGGGTGAGCCCTGCTTCTCTCTCTCTCTCTCTCTCTCTCCCTCCCTCTCATGGAATTCTCTCTCTGCCCCCCTCTCACTTGTGCCATCTCTCTCTCAAAAAAAATAAATAAATAAATAAAAACTAAAATAAATTCATGCTCAGTGCTCAATGGCCAATAGGGAGAACAACCTGAAGTCCTCGAGGGTCCCACCTCTCCCTCCCTGATGAGAACAAAGGTATTTCCACTAAGTAGAGGTTGTTTAAAAGGAGAGGGCCACCTTAATTTCAGTTTTAACACCCTCTAACCTGCGATCTGAGCTTCACCCTCACTTTACTCCTAATTCTGGCTCCACATTAATTCTGTCCTTTGTAAAATGAGAATCATCCTGAGACTTATGAAGTCTACCAACTTCCTCCCTGAGACTGTTTAAGGATTAAATAAATTACTTTGTATGAAAACGTGAACCTTACAAAGTCGAGAGCATTGATACAAAAATCCGTGGTGGTGGTGGTGGTGATTTTGTATTTGGCAAAGGTGCTCGTCTGTTTCTTCTAGGCTAATGTCTTATAAAGCTCATTGCTGGGCTGCCTGCCCGCACTGATTCCCCTTCACCTCATGAAGGTCCATTAGCATAGTTCTAAAGCACTGGTAGGATGGATGTTCAAGTGCTGTCTCTGTTTTCCCTGGGATTCCTTGACTTTTAAAAAACTGCCTTAGACAATATCGTGTTTTTTTTTAAAAAATGGTTTCTTAATAAAGTTTTAATTTGTCATCGTGGCATCACTGGATTTTTAACAAAACTTCAGTGCTGACTGTGCAATTATTTCATTTCCTGTTAAATATAGTGAATTTACAATTTGTCCAGCTTACCTGGAAACAATATCGCCCTCAGTTGTTTGGTAATTGGGTAGATATTTATTGTAACATCCTATGCTCTCTGCATAAACACTTGATATTAGTAGCTATTCATAACTGCTGGCTTGACATGTTCATGAAATTAAACAAAGTAATTAATTTAGTTTCAGGCATAAAACAAGGAAATGTGCAGGGCTACTGAAGCAATGTGAACACGTGAAAACCCACAGAATTATTACAAGAAAAAAGAAGTATGTAGCCTGTGGTAATAAAGTGATTTTTCAATTATTTTGTCAAAGAAATACACTTAATTTTTCATTAATAGCCTTAAAGATACAAATTTTAATATTTCTCCCTTATATTATCAGGCTACTTTCCATATATATTGACTATAATTGTTCTGTTAGTAAGACCCCAAACTACTGCATGTAAGAAGTATAATTTCTTATGTGTGAAATCTTCTTATTCTACTATGGCAAAATATCTACCAGGATAATATCATTCAAAGCAACCCATTCTCTAGAGTGAACATCATATGAGGACAATGATGAATACTGTCAAAGCTATGATGATGAGAGCAAAAAAGGGGGTGAACTCTATTCTCAAAATATAACCTCGCTTAAATACTTGACTTGGTATCTTGGCTACTCTATCAGTAAGAAGAGAATGTTATCCTTTGCGAAATGCTTCAAAATATTTATATGAAAAAGACTGCCTGGCATGGAAGGAGAATGAAGCCTTCTAATCAACTTTTTTTCAGTGTATTTATTTATTTTTGAGAGAGAGATAGAAAGCATGAGCGGGGGAGGGGTAGAGAGAGGGGGAGAGAAAGAAACTCAAGCAGGCTCCACAGTGTCAGGGCAGAGCCTAACGTGGAGCTCAATCTCACAAACCATGAGATCATGACCTGAGCCACAATCAAGAGTTGGACGCCTAACTGGGCCACCCAGGTGCCCCAACTTTTATTTAGTTATTTATATATGTCACACCTGGATTTCCAGTTTTCAGATGATTGCAAAATAATAAACAATAACAATGCTATAACCACAATGGATACACATTAATCTTCCACAATTCCAAACTTGATTTAGAATCTGGCCATATCATTATTATCATGAATTATACTGAAGCCACATAAGAATCCCAGCTAAAGTGTACATATTGGCAAAAGTCTGGGTAGCAAAGCATTGAATATTTTTTTTTAATATTTTTAAATATTTATATTCAAAAACTAAAAAGTCTAGGGACACCTGGGTAACTCAGTCAGTTGAGCATCTGACCCTTGATTTTGGCTCAGGTCATGATCTCACAGTTCATGAGATTAAGCCCCAAGTCAGTCTCTGCACTGACAGTGTGGGGTCCCCCACAGTGTGGGATCTCCTTCTCTCTCTGCCTCTCCCCAGCTTGTGCTCATTTGCTCTCTCTCTCTCTTTCTCTCTCAAAGTAAAAAAATAAACATTAAAAAAAAACCTCATCTCTTCAAAAAAAAAAAAAATGAAAAAGCCTAAAACTAAAATAATATATAAAGGGGGCTCCTGAGTGACTCAGTCAGTTAAGCATCTGACTCTTGATTTTGGTTCAGGTCATGATCTCACACTTTGTGAGATCGAGCCCCACACTGGGCTCCATACTGAACATGGCACCTGCTAGGGATTCTCTTTCCCCCTCTCTCTCTGCCCCTCCCCAGTGCTCTCTCTCTCAAAATAAATAAACAAACAAATAAATAAATATTAAATGATACATTAAGAAAAATTCAACACTGAAAAGATAAATGAATAAAAGGCAAATGACTAACTCATGATTTATACATCAATTGTTGAAATATTTATTAATAAAATATTGCCATATGTCATTGACATATGCCTTGCATGCTTTGTACATTTTTGGATAAGAGGACAGAAAGAAGGAAGAGAGAAAAGAAAGAATGAAAGAAAGAAGGAGGGGGAAGGAAGGGAAAAAGAAAGCAGTCAATCCAAGTAGGAGTGAAGTGAGGTGTAGGGACCACCTTTCTGTAACATTTTTTTCTCATACCTTCAAAACAGTCATTTTCATAATGTTAAATAAGAAAGACAAAAATATCTCCTAACAACTTAGAAGTTTTAAATCATGGAACACCAAAAGGGCCAGTCATTCTAAATGCCATATTTAGTAAAATTAAGAAACAGAGAAAACTTTGCTAAATATGATAATTAACAGAAAGAAAGAAAATGTTATATAGGAATTAAGGCACCATTAGCTTTGGAAATCTCCGACTCATGCTTAACCCTTTCCTCTCTCTCTGTCCAGCCCAAAGAAAATTAATATTTTTCCATTTTGCCCAACCTCATGAATCATTTTGTTTGTTCCCTTAAAATTCAGAAATCCTTGACAGCTGGTGATGCTGTTTCCGTGCTAAAGGCCATGGGACTTTCACTGTCCCATTCGCTGGAGTCATTGTGAACAATGGCTAAGAGTTGTCCCAAGTGTTAACAAAACGCTGCTCCTCAGCCTTCTGTCTTCACAGCTGTGTTTAGCTCTCATTTCTGCTGAACTGAAGCTGCCAGATGGGGCAGAAAAATCCATCTTATATTTTCTTTTGACCCTGTCAATAATAAACATGAGTTTTAGGAGAACCAACAACTCAAAAATAGTTAACTTATCCCACCACCTTTTCTATACACACACACACACACACACACACACACACACACACACACAAGCTTTTCAAACAAATAAATAAATAAATCCATGTCAATGACAAGCCTTAGTAGTTTTTCTAGCTTCATAAAATTATCTTAGAGTTCTAGGTGCGCCTAGGTGGCTCAGTTGGTTAGTTGGTTTGACTGGGTTTTACCATTAGACTCTCCACTGAGATTTTAAAAGCAAAATTCATTAATGCAACTTCTCTTCCAACACCGTATTCTTCTTTATTAATTTGACTTATTATTGACTTATTACCAAATAGCTTAGTTATTTGGCTGTGCTACAAGGATACTTCCTACTTGTGTAAGTTGTATGGTTAGACTCAGCCAAAGTCAAGAGCCAAAAGACATGAAAAATGTGGTGAGGGACACTTTACCAAACCAAGGCATGTTGAGACCTACCACTAGGATCTAAGCCTGCTCAACTGATGTCACATATGCAAAACACAACGAACAAGTAGCACTCTCTGAAGTTTGCCAAATTTCCAAAAGAGAGTCAGAACTCCTGCTATAACTGAAACTCATCCAAATGTCTTCCTCACCCCACCTTCCATCAACATCACCTCCAGATTTGGGGACTCAGCTTTCAGGCACCACATCCACTGCCTCAGTGATAATCTAAAGATGACTTCTGGAAAGTTAAAACTAGTTTCATCTTAAAAAATGATTGATAAATCATCACCAAGGAAATCATTCTTATTCTGTATTATCTGTAAATAATAATTTTAATTAATAAATTTGTCAAAGAATGGGGACTTGATATGAAAAACTGGTCCATGGCAATCACTACATACTAAGTTGAACAAAATAATCAAACATTTTTTGTCTTATATATTAAGTATATCATTTTAGCTCTTTCTGCTTCTACTCCCCAGGTTATAAAGTGATTAGGAAAACCAGTGTTCCTTCCCTGGTAGGAGAAACTATAAAAATGGTTTAGATAATAAGCATGGCATCTTTATAAAATGTAACAGTAAATAAGTCAATCTATTGAAATAATAGAAAATAGAATCAAATAGAAATCTTTTTTCCATTTTAATTAATTTCAAAAGATAGATTTTGAGAAATTCCAATTAAGATTTCCATTCCTCCAGTCTTTTCTTATACTCAAGGTGCATTTTGTTATTACCATCTTGCTAAAAGAAAGGTATGAGTACATGCATCTCTTTAGAATCTCAGTTACAAACCAGATTTATTGTATGTTTCCATTTTGTTATAGTCTACATCTTGGCCACAGTTGGAGAGTGGGTTGGGGAAAAGAAAGGAAATTGAGAGAAGCAAAGGAATGCGGAAGGGTTTTGTACAGGAAAGGGATATCCAGGATGAATTGATTTTCTTGAAAGAAATGTGTGTAAATAAACTGAAATGACACTGTTTCACAGAATTAAAAGTAAAACTCGATTTATTGAAAGAGAATAAATGTAAATGATACAGGCTATTCTATAACATAAGTCCATTACATGAGTCTCTTAGTACCCTACATATTGTGTTCATAAGCTTGCACCATAAAGGTAGGACAATCAGAGAAGCAGTTCTTGGATGGAGAAATGTTCTTTTTCTCTCATTTAAAAGTAGGGCATAATCTTCAGGCATCATATGACATTGTCAGAATGTTTTGTGTGACCATTTCGTAGGCTCTTCCTCTCTGATTAGAAGCAACGTATTTAATGTAACAGAGCTGTCTACATCCAGTTCTTCAGAGGGAAAGCCACAAAAACCTTTGCTGATTAGAATCCCTGACTCCAGTTTGTACGTAGCCTGCCTTATGTAGCTTGTCTCTTCGAATGGCGTTGCCTCCCCTTAACGGCAAGGAAACAAATAAGGTTCGTACACAGGTTTGATTTGGCATCAAGCTTCCACTCAGTCCCTTGTGATTGTTTATTGCACATCTGCAGCTCTTAGTCTCTTCCCTCTGTCTGGAGCTTCCTCTATAGCCAGGTAGTAGAACCAGGCTGTCACTGCTCTTGGTTTCCCTCTTCAGTGTGTGCATCCCATTTTTACTGATAATGTTATCCTGGCCTTGCTTAGTGACCAAAAATATATTCTCTTCATAATATATTTTTGAAGAATATATTCCAAAAGAGTCTTTGAATTGTTTTAGTCATTACTTTTTTCCTTTAAAAAAATGCATGAAGAAAATAAAAACCCCATCAAATACCATTATGCCTATTGTTGCAAACTTGGTAAGATCTTAACTTTTTCTCCTCTTCTTTTCTTTTTTTAATTTTCTTTCTTTATTTACTTATTTACTTATTACTATGGTTCAAGACTCACAAAAAAATACTAAACAATGACTGATTCTCATAACTGTTTTGCTGAAATAGCAGCAACAATTACCTACATTCTGGGGTGTCAGATTGGTCCAATTCTACAAAGTAAGATTAGGAGCAAAATCTTGAAAACACTTTGGTCAGGTCTCATTGGAGTCTTCTGAGCTAGGGGGCAAAGTTAATACTCTTTCTGAATATTGGGATTATCAATTACATGATTTTTCACTCAGCCAAAGATTCTTTTCAACTTCCTTCAAACCCCAACAATTGTTTTTTATTTGAAATTTCACTTCTTCAGATATTTATTCATCCATTCATTTATTCGTTTATTCATACCACATTTCTTTAATAGATACTTCTTGAGCATCTAGTGCCAGACATAGAACTTTAAAGCAGGAAGAGTACAGTGGAGGTGCACCTGGGTGTCTCAGTCAGTTGAGCAACTGACTCGACTTCAGCGCAGGTTGTGATCTCATAGTTCACGGGTTTGAGCCCCAAGTCAGGCTCCAAGCTGGCAACATGGAGCCTGCTTGGGATTCTCTCTCTCTCTCCTTCTCTCTCTGCCCCTCCCCTGCTCAAACTCTCTCTCTCTTCCTCTCTCAAAATAAATACATAAACAGAAAGAAAGAAAGAAAGAAAGAAAGAAAGAAAGAAAGAGAGAGAGAAAGAAAGAGAGAGAGAAAGAAAGAAAGAAAGAGAAAGAAAAAGAAAGAAAGAAAAAAGAAAAGAATATGGTAGAAAAGAGCACCGGATATAGACTCAGAAGATCGAGTTCACTGAGAAGCAGGTACCAACCTACCTGTCCATCCTCATACCACTCTATAGATCAGCCTAGAATGCATAACAGGTCAAACATTCTTTTAGTACCTGGGGTTATCTGACTGGGTAAAGAAACAGATTCCAAAAATGGTACAACAGGTAGACATGTGCCCAGAATACCTGGATTCAAATCTCAGTGTGGCCGCTTTTAGCCACCTGACTCTGAAACGGTGTTAACTCTACGACCCTGTCTCTGACTTTAAAATGAGAAGATAATGATTGATGACTTTATAAGTTGTCATTAAATTAGTTAATAATTATAACATACTTAGGACACTATCTGTGACGATGACTTTCTGTGATGGTTATATATATACCTGGTGGTATATATATAAATGTTTATATAAATCAATATTTATATAAAGTTTTTGTATTTGTTAATTAAATTTAAAAAGTAAGCTATGTAAGTTATGAAAATGGAATTACTTTGTACACACATAAAATGCTTAGAGCAATGCCTCAAGTACTAAGTAAAGGTTAGTTATAAATACTGTTACTCAACAGCTCTCTTCTGGAAAGCCCAGATCCCTCCTGCAGGAATTCTTATCCACATCCATCCCACTCTATGAGACCCTGCCACCCAATCACAACTGGTTTGACCAAAAAGAAAGCATCTGACCAAGGGCAGATGATGCAATAGGGGTGACTAGAGCAATCCAATTTTCTCTCTCTGGAATTTCCATTGAGGGTATAGAAGAGAGTCAGGGAATTGGTAGTAAAAACTGGGGTTGAAATTCACTCAGAGAAATAGCAGGGTCTGGAACAGTAGCTGAATCATATTCACAGTACAACGTGAGAAAGAACTCCTGGACCCCTGCTGATTACTCAGTCACATAGCTGAGTCCTCAGTCACCCTCCTGCCTCCGAACTACGATCCAGTCATCTGGACACCTAAGCGTGCTGTGGTTTCTCTTTGTACCATACTGCCCAGTGCCCTGCTATTGGTTTCCCTGAGCTGTGACCGAGTGGCAAGATTCCTCTCTTTCTTATTTCCATGGAAATCTTAACAATAGACCACCATAACATATGGACATTTCTTGCAAGTTAAAGAAACTCCTCACTAAATCATAAGGAGCTATTGCACAGAGGAAACGTTCAGAAGTTCAAAAGGAAGCTTTCAGTCCTGTCTGGATACAGAATCACCTGTAGTGACTTTTCAAACGCATAGCCTGGGACCTACCATCCAGATGCTAATTCAGTAGTCTGGAGCAAAGCTTTGGCATTAATGCATTTCTGAATGTCCATAGAAGATTATGATGTACACCTCAGGCTGAGAATTACTGAAGGATTGTCAAAGAATGACATGGACCAGAGCCAGGAAAAGGGAGGGAACAAAAATAAGATGGCGACCAGTGCTTAGGGATAAAACTATATTATGATTGCCTCACTAATAATGTACCAATGGGCACTTTCCCAGACCGCTGTAACATAAAGTGTAGAATAATCTTTCTAGAACATATGATACCCTTTCAAAACCTTCACTGATTCCCTGTTGGGCATAAAATAAAGCCCAAACCCTAAGCCCAGTATCGAGACCTTCCATAAAGTACTCCATCAAAGTACTTCCTTCCATACCTTTACATTCCCATCATACCTACCTTTTGGTCATTTCCTGAACATTCCGTGTGCCATTATACTTCTAAGTCTTTAATTCACGCTAGTCTCTTACCTCTTTCCTATCCTTTCTGTACATCCTGAAGTAATAATTGTAATAGTAATAACCATTTTCAGATCACAAGGTGTTTTCTTCAAACATTGTTACATTTCTTCTTCACAGCAGGAACCATGAGAAACATGGTTTCTGAACCATGAAACTCTTTATTTCAACTTTCTGATCCAGAGACTGAAGCTCACATGTTAAGTGACATACCCAGGATCTGGCATATAATAGGAAGCCAATAAAAATTGACCAGAAATAGGACACTGAACCAAGTTTTTTAACATCAAAGTCTAAGATTTTTCTTTCATTTGTTTCACTTTGTTTTAATTAACTATGTCACACTACTTCCCAAAGTTGAAATCTCAGTCTTTCAGAAATCAGATCCAATGACATGCCTTCAAGTCTTCCATAATGTCCCTAATCTTAGCATGCAGCTTATAATGATTAAGAATGATAGCTACCATTTTTGAATTCTCATTATATGCTGGGCATTATGGTAAGTGCATTAGTCATGTTATTATAGGTACTACTTTACCAAGGAGGAGACTGAGGTACCAAGAAAGTAAGACAACTTGCCTGATGCTATCCAGCTAATAAGTGGTAGAACCAGGCCATTGCTTACAGAGCTCATGTACTTGACCCTTACACAAAGCTCCCTCTCCACCCAGCTAGTACAGTATTTTGTTTTGCTTATTTTAAGGTTAATTATTAACATGCATTTCTCCTCCCTAAAACTCTTCGGTTAGGAATTTTCTCCGATCACACTCCACCACCACCATAAAAACACCAAAGTACTTCAACCATTTAAGAAATATCTAGAAAAATGTATTAATGGGAGTCTGCCAAGAATGAGACCAGAAGTTTTGAGAATCAAATGCTCAGAAGAGATTTGATTTAATTCATTTTATTTCTATCTAGCTTTATTTTCACTACGCCTCATCAAATTGGTCTAGAACAAAACAGCGTATCAAGGTTTTTGGCTGATCGAGACTTCCTTCACCCTATGGCATAAGGGTCAAAGGAGATAAGGTTTAGAAACTCCCCTGGGCAAGTATAAAAGAGCTGACACATTTGTATCCGCTCCGCCCCTCAACTTGTCCTGAAAGACAGTCCTCCAAGACAGTAATGGAGACTGCTGTCGGTTCCAGAAAGTTCTTCACCTCAAAATTTGGCTACTCTATACTCAATACCGTATGTTTTCTGAAACTGTGGAGTCTCCTGACCACTTTATGCCTGGCATAATTAGGGTAAATAATATGAAAGGTGAATGGACCCTGGAATCCCAATTTTCTAGAATGCCACTAAGTGATACTCTCATTCCTCAGAAACATACTCCTGCCACACGTCTCAAAGAAGTCACACCTGTTTCTGCATTCTTTGTCTTTGAGGTTTCCATCACCCTGTGATTCATTGATACTAATCAACCTCTCTTGACCCATCTTATTTACATTATTTTGACCAGGATCCCTTGATAATTTTCACCAGTCCCAAACCTGTCTGGCTTACAGGTGGTTCTCATCGCAAACCATTGAAGAATATCAACAGTGGGTTAGCAGCAATGGCTCTGTTCACCCAAACAGCTTGTGACAGTCCTCGCACAGATTTTTATCTCTTTACATAAATCTCCATCAGTGTTGCAGGCTCAGCCACAGAATTTTAAAACCATATGTTTCCGATACTTGGGTATTTCCCCCCCTTAGGCTTTGTGAATGGAAGAGAGATATAACATCCTTATTGTTATTTCACTGACAAAAGGTTCATTCACACAACCTAAAGTCACTTGAGAACGAGGCTTCATGATGTCTTATTTTCAAGTATTGTTATCAATTCCGTTTAAGTTTATAAAGATTGCAATACATGTTCACATTAGAGGAACGCTCAGTGAATCACTCTTGTCCAAGAATACTCCATAGTTTATATTTGTCCATTTTTATTTTTTTATTTATTTTTTAATTTTTTTTTAATATTTATTTTTGAGAGAGAGAGAGAGAGATACAGAGCATGAGGAGGGGAGGGGAGAGAGAGAGGGAGACACAGAATCTGAAGCAGGATCCAGGCTCTGAGCTGTAGGCAGAGAGCTCGATGCGGGGCTTAAACTCACAAAGGGTGAAATCTCGACCTGACCCGAAGTCGGACGCTCAACCAACTGAGCCAACCAGGTGCCCCTATTTGTCCATTTTTAATAGCCATTAGAAAGCATTTAGAATGCGCCGCCCCCCCCACACACACAGTGTTTTCACTATTCATAAAAATAAAAATGAAACAGGTTTGGGGTTAACGTTTTTTGTTTGTTTGTTTTTAACTCCATGTGCTAGAGGTAGAGTGTTTCAGTTGCATGAAGCCAATTCTGATTTTCAGGGAAGTCTTACTCTAAATACTCTGTATTATGTTTACCATGATCATACCAGCTTCCATTTCTTAGTTTCTGCATGTAACTAATTAGCTAAACTGTATTGCGTACCTGCTCTGTGCCAGGTCTGCTAAGCAGGTTCCACATAGAATCTCATTTAGTATGAGGTGAATAACTATTATGAAACTCATTTAGCAGGTGAAGAAATGGAGCCTAAAGAGATGTAGTCCATTTTTCAGGGCACCCAGCTAGTAACTGTGGAGCTAGGATTTGAACTCCAGCGTGTTTCACTCCAAAGCCCAAGCTTTTAAGCATGTGAACCACTTATAAAGACATTGACTCAACTGCAACCCACAAAATGGGCGTTCTGCCCCAGTCAGGGTTCAAAGAGCTCTACTAACTGGTTTTTCATTGTGCGCCAACTATGTAATAGTCACACCAACTACACTGGCCATTTAGCAGTGGCTTTATCTGATCTCCTTGCTTCTCAGGCCTTCCAGTGAAATTGGAAAGAATCTGAGGCCAGTGATGATGAATAATCCCTGAGACCAGTGATGTGCTTCTCCATAGACTGTATCGAAAGGGTTTTTTTCCAGAACCTGTTCTCTTTAGCTATTAGTTCAGTCCCTCTACTTCCTTTTTTCGAATTATTTTAGCCAGTATCCTGTGGCTATGCAGTAAAAAACTGCCCAGGTTTTAGTGTCCTTAAAAATAAATTTTCATGTCAATTCTTTACCTTCTCTTTCCCCTACCTCACATATAAAAAAAAAAAAAAAAAGAAAAGAAAAGAAAAGAAAAAGAAAAAAGAAAAAAAACAAAACAAAACTCTCCCAAATTCCTAATTCTCCTGGCTGGAGGAGTAGGGAATTGCATAACAATTTGCAATATATCTTTGAAAGCACCCTTCCAGGGGTCTTCTGACATTATGTGGAGTGACTACGTAAGAGCCAAGTCGAGTTTCTGGAACTGTTCTCTGCTAGAGAGTGACAGGTAATTTAAGATTTTAAAAAACTTTTGCCCTAGATAATACTTGAAAATCCAGCCTCATATAAAGACTCGTTTTCTCCCCTTTAAATCTGTTCTGAGGTCTCAGTTTCTTGTTTCCAGGCCTACATATGCTATCATATATAATGTCCGTGGAAACATATTGATTTAAAGATCAAGTCAGCAATGGAATTGGGCTCTTTGCAAGTTACCTTGGTTTAACTACTGAAAACCTTTGTAATTGCCTCTGAGACTTGAGTCACTGGAACTTTAATTCACTTGTGCTCTCACACGGAGGAACTTAACTGCTCACTCTAGGATTCCACCCCTCCTAAGTACCTTCGGAAGGGAATGACAAACCAAGCAAACTGCCTATTTGTGGGCATAAGGGGAACTCCGGTAAAATCTTAGCCACAGAATAACATTCTGGATATTATCCATCTGTAAGACTGGTTGTTTGCCACAGCTGTCCCGGGAATCATACATCCTAGGACACTCATGAATTTTAAAAAGTACCCATTGACTTCTGATCTGTTGGTTTTGAGAAGGTGAGTAGGCAAACAGTGGAGATGGTGACTCAAAGTGGAACACATTTTAAGGGAAACCTGGAGGAGAGGTCAGAGCAGTGAAACGAGAAAACAGAGCAATGGCTTCTCCAAAAGGAGCTTTCTGTTTCCCAGTGGGGCACACGGGCCCTCTATGCTTTCCTATGAAAACCACGAGATTACATCCTTAATCTGGTGCATATATTCCTTGAATTTAAAGGTCACTTTTCCATAAGAGCATTTTCTTGTTTAGAGATACACTGAGGCACTAGAAAATTATATGTAGAATGCCACTAGGACTAATTTACTGGATTCTCCATTGAGCACTTTCTCAATCAACTGTACTTTATATCACATGACATAAATATGTGCGTAAGATGTTAGCATTGTTCAAGGCCATGTGGTAATGAGCTTTTTAATGTTTTCATCTGTATGTGTGTATGCTTCCTGTCTAGACAGTTAAGTGAGTTATCTTCATCAGTTCATCAGTAAGAAACAATATTGAAAATAATTTCCTTTTCCTATTGTTTGCATTGAGAACTAAAAGTCATTATGTAAAAAGAAAAAAAGAAATATGAACCGCTCCTGAACTTTTCGCACTACTATGGTTTTTTTTCATAATTTTGACCCCATGAATTAATCACAGCTCTCCAGAGAAACAGAACCAACAGGATGTATGTATATAGAAAGAGATTTATTATAAGGAATTGGCTCATGCACTTATAGAAACTGAGAAGCCCCAAGATCTGTAGTTGGAAGCTGAAGAGTGGGAGTGCCAAGGGTTTGTTCCAGCCTGAGTTCAAAGGCCTTAGAACCAAGCAAGTCTGTCGGTGTAAGATCTTGTCTAAAAGCCTGTAGGCTCAAGACTCAAGAAGAGCTGATGTTTCGAGTCCAAAGGCAGAAAAAGTTCAAAATCTCAACTCAAGCAGTCAGGCATGAGGCGTTCTCTCTTACTTAAGAGAGGGTCAGACTTCTTGTTCTATTTAGGCCTTCAACTGGTTTGATGAGGCCCACCCATATTAGGGAGGATAATGTGTTTCACTCAGTCTACTGATTCAAATATTAATATTACCCAAAAACAACCTCACAGACATACCCAGAATAAGTTTTGACCAAAGATCTGGTACCCCTGGTCAAACTGAGACATAAAATTAACCATCATATCCCATACTATAACCTTTCTAGTTCATTATTTGGATAAGATCTAATTTCAATCTTTTAGACATCTTACTGAGGTTCCTAAGATAGTCAAAGATATTCATTAAGTTTCATAGCAATATTTATATAATCTTTAAGAGGTAAAAGTGTTTTGAGTGATAATATACACGAGGTAAGCAAAACATTTTTTCTCAAGCCATCTGTCTATCTTTCCCTATAGCAGGTGTGAATGAAACAAAATAGGAATGATCCTCCTGCTGGAAGTATATTAACTAATGTTAACAAAGGTTTCAATAAAGTATGATATGTCATTCTATATAGTTCGGTCAGGTCAATAGCTCGGAAAGACATACTGAGATTTTCTGTATCAGGAAGGTGAGTCCTTCAAACTTAACCACAAGCCTCATAAGGTTGGCCTCAGAAGCTTAATGCTAGAAAACAAAACTATAAAGCCTCTAAAACTATCACGGACACTCTTAAACAAAATTTCAAAATGGTAGAGCCAATTTTCACAAGTTCCCTAGCTTAACAAGCAGAGTATAAGCAGACAAACAAATTTCCCGAGTTCTTGTTTTCCATAAATACAGAAATCTTGTAATTATCTCAAGAACCATACATTATTTATTAGTTTCAGGCTTTAATGAAGGAAGACTCAATGTTTATCACATTAAAATGGGAGAGTGGGGTGTAAAGGTGGGCGGGGAGGAGAAAAGCATGGTTCTTAATGAATCTGGCCTTATGTTTCTTCAATTTTTTTATCAGCAATTTTATGCTCTGCATGTAGTAAACAAAAATGGTGACAGTCAAACATGCATTTTGCATCATAACAAACCCGTTGGATCTGCAAACAGTTGTTTAAGGTGCTCCTTTTCCATCAAGAAAAACAATAGCATTTATTAGCAGCATTTCACTCTACCCACATGATTTGTGTGTTCTTCACTCTGAAAGTGTCAGCTGTCAAATGAAATGATGGGGACTGACAGTTCAGAATTTTAAAAGTTCAGCTCCTTTCAAAAGCACTAAATGAACAAGAGCTGCCTAATTTAGGCTGAAGAAAAAGCAACAAAAATCCCCTGTAAGTATGCAAGGTTTTATTCTACTTTTGCATGCTTAGTATGCACAGAGAATGTTAAATACTTTTCAGCTGGATACACTGTTAATTCTATGAGTGAGAAAGATTTCATTAGGTGAGCTTCAGGCAAGAGTGGGCGACAAATGGAATTCCCTTTTATTTTCTGAAATTCACAGTATATGACCCATATCCAATGATAAATGGTCTATAAACTCTCTTGCTGTATTTAATTGCATAAACTTCCATTATATTCTACTATTAACACGGGAACACTTTGACACAAGATATCAGAAGGGGAAAAAACTAGTAAAAAATTAAAACCTTCACTCGTAACAAAACCAACAAAATCTCAGTACCCCTCAGAATCGTGTTTCAACATGTAAGTTCCAAGCACGCAATTTTAAATATTTTTTCAACCAATTAGTTACTTTTAATTTTGGTAGCACAAAAATCTATTAATCACTATTTAATTATCTGGAGCCCTTGCCTGCCTAATTAGTGCTTTCCGTATTGCATCTCCAACTAAACTGGGGACCCTATCAACTCATTTATCTGATACGTATTTGGTGCACTGGTGAGTTAATTAATGAAAAAAGAAAAAAAACTCATTTAAATGGTTCATTCAAAAAAAAAGCTTATTAAACACTTTGAACATTAAATAAGCCGACTGATTTTATTGGGTTTTCATTGCCCTAAAAAGCATTATATAAATGCAAAATCCCATGTGACATTTCTGGGTAAATATACGTTGGAGAAGGAATCAGAAGCAGCCGTGATCAGTTGAGTAACAATCCCTCTTAAGTACACTGCCTGAGGCTGCAGGCTTTTGAAATCTTTTACACAAAAATGGGGACAATGATTAGACATAAGATTTTATTTGGAATTTTCTGGTGTTAGTTAGGAACACTAAGCATGACTGTAAATGAAATTGCATTGTTATATTCTAGGTAATGTAGTGTAAAATGGTCTATACTATAACTGTGCTTTTAATACTGAAGAAAACAAAGAGTAATTTCCAGAACGCAGCCCATCCCTCCACCACATCTCCGTTTTGCTCCACGCTCACCAAGGAACTGTGGGCTTGTCTTCCAGCCTTCTAGCTCATACAGCAACATCTGCCCCCCAGAAAGCTTTCCTAAGCACCCCCCCAAACTAGGTCAAGTGCCCCTCTTGGATATTCCAACAACGCTTGGTCATAAACCTTTGCCTTGCACTTACTGTGAAGTAGCAGTGGGGTACAGTGGTAAAGAACACCGCTTTGGTTTCAGGAAGACCTGAGTGTGAGTCTAGATTCAGCAACTAGGTTGTTAGGATTAAATGAAATTATCTAAGTGAAGGATCTAGCGCAGTGCCTGACACATCATAACTGTATTATAACCATTCGTCATTTTTTCAAATTACACCCTACTGTGCTTGTCTGTTCAGATGTTTCTCCTACTAGATCCTGAGCTGCTTGTGGAAATAGACACACGATCTTTTTATTTCCAGAACCTCACACCACGTCTGAAAGAGAGCAAGCATCCATATATTCCTGCAAAATGGATAGACAGAACAAAGAATCTGCAATCAAGGAAGCTAAGGGGTTTAACTGTAAAATAAGTCAACTGAAATTAAATTTCCCTCCTTCTTACAGATGTCAGTAAGAATTCTGAGGCACAATTCCATACATGTTAAAGCCTTATAACATACTTCCAAAAAATCACTATTTCCCTATTATTTACACCCATATTGCTTTTTCTGGATCTCCAGGAGATTGTCAAGCAGACACAGTTGTCTGATTGCTCATCTGAATATTCATTTCGTGAGTCTCACCAGTTAAGAAAGTATCCATAGGGTATCAGAAATTGTCATAGCATGAAAATATTCAGTAGTGAGCTGACCATTTGTACGATTAGTTCCAACTCAAAGTCTCCTCTGCAATTAACATAGCACCTATCTGAATCCAGAGAATCAACATCTTGATGAGTTATAATCCTGTTAAGAATCTAATGTCTGCAACTTCCTATGCAAATAGAATGCAAATTTAAAAGTTAAACTGAAATCTTCCAAATGCAGGATTTCATAGTTTATTAAAGTGATAT
Organism: Panthera pardus; assembly: GCF_024362965.1. Lineage (NCBI taxonomy): Eukaryota > Metazoa > Chordata > Mammalia > Carnivora > Felidae > Panthera > Panthera pardus. The sequence goes on along the minus strand of NW_026526810.1, from coordinate 58,787,335 downwards.
TCAAGGCCTGTTCAAGTCACTGTAGGTCTATCAAAGTCAAGCAACTGGAAAAGGGAAAAGTGAAAAAGATGAGATCCAAAAAAGAACAATTTAAAAACCAAATGATTAGGAAACCTGTCTGAAAATTAATAAAGCCATAGGATATTTTTGCAAAATGGATCCTGTCTATGAGCATGCTCTGAAAGTCAAGTATGAAGACTTTGATATTCTAAAATTGTGTTAGAAAGATTATTCAAAAATCTCAGATTTGGTTAATTCTTCACTGGTTCCAAGAATTGAGTACAGTTTTTGTTGTACCTAAATTTTATTTTTAAAATAGTTTCACTATTTTTCATTATATGTTTCTAGATACAGTCCCAACCAAATACTTCTTCTTCCAGCTACTATCTTTGAAATTTTGGTTTCAAATTGTTTTAAGTGTATTTATTTATTTATTTAGAGAGAGAGAGAGAGCACATGAGCAGGAGAGAGGCAGAGAGAGAGGGAGACAGAGAACCCCAAGCAGGCTCCACGCTGTCAGCACAGAGCCCAACGCATGGCTCAATCCCACAAACCATGAAATCCTGACCTGAGCCCAAAATCCTGAGTCCGACGCTCAACTGACTGAGCCACCCAGGCACCCACCCCTTGTTTCAATTTCAAGTAGATTGACTCTGAGTGTTCTTTTCTGGTTCCAGTTACATGCTGGTTTGGGAAGGAGGAATATCCCTTGATGCTGCCACCATTAGCACTCCTGCCGCCATGTTCCGCCATCTTGTGATGACTTCCAAGGGCACAGGATATTAATGGAGTGCTCTTCAGTCCAAATTCATGCACGAGGCACTTTTTAAACAGAAAAGCAAAGATAGTTCTGCAGAAATTTTAATGAAGCAACTCTCTTCTCAAGACAAGTCCCTTGGCATGGTGGAGTCCCCCTTTTGGGGAACCCCTTTCTTCCCCATAAATAAGGTGAAAAGATCCTAATTCTGCTACACTGGGAAATAGGTAGGGCCTCCATAACCAAATCACATTCAAAGCTGGACACTACAGTGCTCCAAAAAGTCAGTGATAACCGTGGGTTGCTGGATATATTACAGATGGTATTCCCGAATGTTTTTAATTTTCTCCCTTTTTTTCCCGATATAATCATTGGTTAGTTAAGAAAAGCAAGGATTTAGAAAACAATTTTAATCTGATTTTTTTCTCTAATGTTGAAAACACTAAAAGGAGAAATACATAATATGAAACTATTGTACTTTATTATGTAATACTTGTAAAAACATATTAAATTCAATATTTTATAAAATTATTCTATAGCCCGTGAATATCTTTTGCCCAGGGATATTTACTTTATATCATTGGTAATTACATACTATGCATCCGGTGTTGTTCAAATATGACAAGGCAAGTGTTTTTGTTTTCATTATTAGTGGTAATTTTAAAGAAAAAATCAGAAAGATTCATCAGAATACTAAAGGTATTTTTTTTTTCAATCTCTCTGTCAAGTTAGTTCAACTCTAATTCAGGCAAATTCCTGACAGATATCAGAGTTCTATTTACTGATTATCTCTTCTTCCCTCTGGGATCGTAAGATTTTAAGTGAAAAGAATCTAAAAGATTTATTGCTAATGGGATTCTACAAATGTTATCTTTGTTCAGAGTAGAAGTAATATATGATCCTGGCTTTGTGGAGCATCTTTAATGTTCTTTTTTTGAATATGTATAACTCATTTAGAGACCAAGAATAGATAGTAACTCATCATTTTTGCTACCTGTCTTAAAATATCTGCATTTTGTCTGTATGAAAATAATAGAAACTTGTCATTTAATTGATGTCATAACTTCGATTCAACACCACACTCATTGTAAACAAAGAGGCTCTGAAGAACGAACAAAACGTTTATTCACCAGAAGAAAGGTCGTGACATGTGATTATTTACATTTATGTCATGTCTTATTACTAAATCTGCATAAGCCATCTTCCTTCATTATTTTTGAATGGGAGACTGATGATAAGTGCTATTTTCAAGATTTTTTAAATCCTTTTTATTTGTCTAGCTAATCTGTGTGCTGATGCATTACAAGGGTAACTCTGTGTTTTGCTTGTTAAGTTATTAGGGATGTGTAACTCCTAAAAAATCAAGGACAAGTTCCTAAATGTAGCATTTGCGTGGGTCGACAGCTTCAGGGGAGAGAGGTCAGTTGTGTGGTGAAGGAAGGAGAAATCTGTCTGTGTGATCCTAATTCGTTTTGTATAGTTGACACGGGGCTTGGAATTGAGAATGATCTGTTGTTGGGTTAAGCAGCAGGGAAGCTTATGGCTTATTATTTTTACTCCTGATACAACCGAAGCAATGGGTGAGTAATGAAAGGAACACAGATAATCACAATGATACCAGGCAATGAATTGCATGCGGCTGGGTGATAATGCAAGTTTTATCAGAGGTTGATGGCCAGCCAGTAAGCTAACCCAAACCATAAATATGCAGATTGGTCAAATCTTTATTACATCTGCAAATAGCTACTGGCATGTTTTTCCTCTCCCACTTTATGATTTTGATGATTCTGACTCCAAGCCCTACCTTCCATCCAAGGAAATTTAAATTAAAAGGAAATGTATCACATTATGATAGGAAAATGAAAACGCACCCAGTGACACCTAATAATGGCACGATTAAGGCACTAACACTAACCAACACTGCTTCTCTATTCCTGGAACACCTACAAAGTGATTCCTTACCCAGCACAAGTTTCATCCAATTCTTACCCGTCTCCTTCCCTCCCTACCCATTCCAGTGAACTTAGCTCACCCAAGATTTCTCATTTGCTGCGCTCTGTCCCTTGTTTAAACTCGAGAGAATACAGATCAGTCCTCTTTTTTCTCGCTATAAAGTCTCTTCAGAATTTAATTCAAGGAGATTGTATTTGTTACAATGAATACAGATTGTTCAATGGGGCACATTTCAGAAATGCTGAAAAGAGTGCAGGGGTTGGCGGGGCGGGGGGCTAGCTGTGTGGTGGGGGGAGTGACGTTTTATACATCACCTCATGTTTGTTAAGGTCTAAAAGCACTGAAAGGGATTTGTTCCGTTTGTGTAAAGGGCCTCCGTGCTCTGGGTCTCTAAGATGTTATGCCAAGCTTTTTAGCACATGAGCTTTCTCTTGATCTTGGGCCTGACGTGACCAAAACGCAGGGGTTCAGGCTCTCAGGGACTGACCCGTATTGTCACTCCAATCTGGCATCTAGGAGTCCACTACCGAAACAGTTGGTTTGTTGCAACTAACATGTTGTTTATTTTAATATATGAATTTGGGAAATCATTTCTGTGTATTCTATTATTTCAAAGAGCCATTCTGTTTACTAAGTGTTTTCACTTATCAAATTGTTACTAAAAGATCTGAGATCTCCCAGGAGAATGAAGATCTTTAATCACATAATACGAACTAAACAGTCAGTTATTAAGAGTCATTGAAAATATTAATTGCCCTAGAGAGAGAGTTCCAGAACACAGAGCTGCATACTCTAGTTATGAATTGTTAGTCATAGGCTTGGGTTCTGTTCCTTGACTCCATCATTGCCCTACCTTCTATAACTGGAAAGTCCAAACAACTCCATTTCACTGTTGGCTATGATGCATAGACCAAAGGGCTTAAAGATACTTTATCAACCTAGAAAGAAAGCAACACTGTGAGAGTAGGAAGATACATACATGTGTGTACTTGTGTGTGTGTGTGTATTGAACAGGCTAGACTTGATAGGGTACATCAAGAATGAGTTTTCTTTTTCTTTACTCTATTATTTTAAGAAGTTCTCTGTTAGATGTTCTTTCCACTGTCTTGGAAAACATCTCAGAAAGTTCCCTGTGGCTTCTGTGGTCACTTCTGGGTATTAGAACAGTATTATTTTCAGGTGTGAAAATATCCAATCTAATCTAAATCAAACTTGAATCATTTCAAAACTTCTTCCCCTGCCTTAACATATGCCAAACTCACAACTTCAGGATCAGAAATGGGAAAATGGAAATAGGGAGCAGCCTGAGAAAGGGGATAGATAGAAAGGACAAATGATTTTCTTGATCAGTACTTATAGAACATGACTCTTGCTGTTCAGACTCTTTATCTCATGGGCTACTTTGGAGGAGGGGTGGTCTTTGGAGATCCCCAGAGTGGGACCTGAGTGCTGCCTTGTCACAATCCATTCAGGCTATTCTAACAGTGTACCATTGACCAGGTGGCTTATAAACAAAAGAAATTTATTTTTCATGGCTCTGGAGGCTGGGAAGTACAGGTTCAGGATGTCGGCATGGTGGGGTAACTGTCCTCTTATGGGTCCCAGACTTCTCATTGGATCCTCACAGGGTGGAAGGGCTGCTTTCTTGGACCTCTTTTATAAGAGGATTATTTTTATAAGGCTCTGTCCTATGACCTAATCAATCCCAAAGGCCCCACCTCCTATCACATTGGGTATTACAATTTCAACATATGGAATGGGGGTGGGGGGGGACATAAAGAACCAGACCACAGCACCCTGGCAGGCAGCACTCATGTTCGGGTCCTTACTAAATGGCTCCAGCCATCAACAATATGGATATCCAGGTAGCCCCAGGGGGAAACTAAACTCCAGTGCTTCTCAAACTCTAGAAGTAAAGCCATCACACCACAGCTCTCTCTGTCCAGGCTCTGCTCCAATTCGACAGCAGTCCTGGACTGGGGACTTTCTGAAGATCACAAGATCCTAGCTGGGGAATGATTGGACTGTCTCACATGGGGGGGGGGGGGGAGCGGGGTGAAACCAGGAACATTGCAAGCTTTCTTTTACTACAAAATGGCAAATAACCAATTAAAAGATAAACAAGAGATCTGAATAGACAGTTCTCCAAAGAATATATACATGGTTGATAAACACATGTAAAGGTGCCAACATCATTAGCCATCTTGGAAATGCAAATCAAAACCACAATGAGATACCACTTCATACCTACCAGGATGGCTATCATCAATAGATAATAATTAGTGTAGGCAAGGGTATGGAAGAATCGGAACCCTCACTTTCTGTGGGTGGGAGTGAAATATGGTTCAGCCACTTTGGAAAACAGTGTGGCATATTCTCAAGAAACTAAACATACAGTTACCATACTTACCAGGAACTCCATTCTTAGATACATACCCAGAGAAATGAAAACATACATGCACCAAAAAAAAAAAAATGTGTATACAAATGTTTATGACAGCATTAGTCACGGCAGCCAAAAGCAAACCCAACTCAAATGTCCATCAACTAATGAATGGATAATGAAATGTAATGTATCCAAACAATGGAATGTTTTTAGGCAATAAAAAGAAATGAGATACTGATACATGCTACAAAATGGATGAAACTTAAAATGCTACACTAAGTGATATAAATTAGTCACAAAACACCACAAACTGTATGAATCTGTTCATATGAAATGTCCAGGATAGGCAAATCAACAGAGGCATAAAGGAGATTAGTGGGTGCCTAGGATTAGGGGGTTGGGAAGGGCAGGTGCGGATTGCAGGGTGATAGGAGGTGACCAGTTTTGTTTGAAGGTAATGACAGTGTTTTTTAAATTGATTCTTGTGATGTTTTCACAGTTCTGAATATATTAAAAGTCATTGAATTATACATTTTATAATGGTAAATCATATGTTTTATGAATTGTATCACAATCACAGAGCTTTGTTAAAAAGCATATTCTCCCCTGCTTCCTTCAAGACTCTGTAGAAATCTCAGAAAAAAAAAAGAACTCTATAGAGTTCTCTTCTACAGACTAGAAAAGTTAGTCCTGCACAGACGAGTCCAGCATCCTTCCTTAGAAAAGGCAGCACTTATCACTGATTTCCTTAGCTCCTGGGTCCCAACCAAGACTCCAAGCCAGAAAGAAAATCTTATTTAACAATCTAATAAACTAGTAAGAATTTAAAACATTACTCCTAGCCTTTCATGTGTCTTTTCTTCATGCTCCAATTTAAGAATAATGATTAAGCTTCCAAACTTTGTAGAGTGGCACATATATTTTATGGGCCACATTATCCTCCCAAGTGATTCAGTTTCTCATAACCCTGCTGGTTATATATTTCAATTAAAGGATTAAGGGCTAATCTTATAATAAACTCAACAAACATTTGGTGACTGTCCAGCTGACTATTCTAATAAGAATATAGTCTACTATTTAATGAATTCCTACATCCTAATCCTTAAACAACCCTATAAGGTAAGTGTTGTTGAATGACCATTCTACAGATAAGGAAACTGAAGCTCAGAATGGTTAAGAAGTGTATGCAAAATGAGTCAGTTAATGCATGACTGAGCCAAGATTTAAATCAACAGCCTCTGTACTACATGCAAAGCCTCTGCGTTTCTCTTTTTGGCTGTCTTTGACAATAGAAACGTTCATATCATTTTACAATGAAATGCATTGTTGCTGCTTCCCAGGGTGACACCTGAAAGCATACAACAATATGCAATATAAGTTCAAAGAAACTTGGCCATGTGCTGTAAGTAATGTATATGTATGGTTTAGAAAGTGTGTCAGCCTCTGTCCATTTCTGAGTGTGGTGTATACCAGACGCTGATGTCTCTTGAATTCCATTTTGAAAATGCATTTTCTACAAAAGCATGGAGAATGTGACAGAGATTATCATTAGAATACAAACTGAGACTAGACTCCGAGAAGATGAATGGAACAATTTGAGAAATATCAATAGCTAGTTGAGAGACCCATATCCACACTCATCCCAGAGTACTTCGCCATCTCAGGATCACCTTCGATAAAGATTAATCCACATGCAAGGCAAAGTCAATGTGGCTTCAAAGAAATTTAAAATGTGCTTCCTTCCTATATATAATTATTGATGCAAAAGGAAAACCGTAATTGCTGTTTTTGACAAACCACTTAGCCTTCTGCCTATTTCCCCATTTGTAACATGCAGTGTTCTGGCTATAGTTTCAAGTCACGTCTAAAGGAACAAATATTTCCATAGACAGATTCCTAGAATTGGAGTCAGGAACATTTGTTCCTTTAGATGTGTTGCCTTCCCTTTGGATGTTCCGCCCACCCATTCTATTTTCTCCTGTATTTTACTAAAGAAAATATAACCAAGCCATAGCACTAAAGTGTGTTCACACTTCTCCATTTACAACTGCAGAATAAATTCAATTAAATTAATCCCCATCAACTAAGTCAGTCCATCATTCACAAACATGAACTGAGAATCAGGGAGCAGTGACCATGTAGAGAAAGTCAATGACATAAAAGAGAAGCATGAAAGCAAACAGCAAAAAATCTAACCTTTGCAGAAACAGAAAAACACTTTTAAAAAACTCTAATTCAAATTGAAGCATGAAAGTGAACAAACAAAAAACCTGACCTTTGCAGAAACAGAAAAGTACTTTCAAAAAATTTTAATTAATTTCCTCGGAGAAACTAAAGAAGTTAATACATGCATAGAATTACAATAGGCTACAATAAGAAAAGAACAATATAAGACACTAGATTATTGTAGACAGTAAAGAGATATTAGAAATATGAATGGCAAGGGAAAACTTTAGTGTACAAACTAAATAATGGTAAGAAGCGTGCTGTAAACCCAACTGGTGATCAGGACAACGGAGTTGACAGAATTTCCTACAACTAAGGGCAAAAAGAAAAAGAAATGAAACGATGAGTAAAAGGTTACAAGATGTAGATATCTAACAACCATCTAGCAAGAGATAGAGAATTAGACAGGAGTAAAGGGGTAAAGGAAATAATTTTTCACAAAGAGAACAAATTCTATGAACTGAAGGAGAGTAAAAGAAAAAAAAAAAACAAGATTAGTACAAAAGAATGATAATTTGAATTGACGTGGAATGCTGTAAACAAGGAAAAAGTTCCTCTAATGGCCTGAGAAGAAATAATTTTTAACCCCTAATTTTCTACTCAAGTGTAAAACCAGAAGGAAAGAAATTGTCAGTCAAGAACTCAGAAAACCCACCACCTACCCAACTCCCTCCCCACTTCCATAAACACCATTTCTTGAGAAGGATACTCAGGGAAAATGAAAAACAATACAAGTTAGACGATGACCTAAGGCAACTGCGTATGAATATAAGGAAGTGAAAGAAATCTAACAGAGAATCTGACAGTCTTTTGTGTATTATGCTATATTTTCCTTCACAAGGATTTAGTGACTTAGGGCTTATTTCAGTTTTTCTTCTGTGCATTCATTTCCACTATTGGGTTCTACGATGAATAATATTCACATGATCATAATATTTTAAAGGTTGTTTTATTAATGGTAAAATTTTAGTCTCAACTTCTAGAAAAGGCAAGAAGTCTTAGTTAATATAGTTAACTATAGTTATATAATAAATGTCAATGTTACAAAACTGGAAAAGGTAAAAATAATAATACATTCAAAAAGTGTGCAAGACCTTATCTCCTTAGACGCTGCCTGAAGTTTCTAAGTCACGGAACATATTCATAAATAGAATATATAGAAACTAGAAGTCAAGCAATAGAATATACTGATATAAGTTATCATATTTTTACGTTTATAAAGCTAAAAGTTGACAAAATATATTATTTACCTTTATAGTAACTATCAGAATAACTAAAAAATGGAAACTTAAAAATGCTCATCTTGAGGATGAAGAGGTATTTGTCCTTTGTATTCTAAACTTTTCTACATGGGCTGTATTTTTATTAAATAGCCTAGATATTGTTTTAAATTTTGTAAAAAGCTTAGCATGCTTCAATGTGTAAAAAAGTAGAACAGATATACACCACAATATTAATAGTGATTTTTTTGCTGGGCAGGAGAAATTCTGGTTGATCTGCTCCTTCATTTTTCCATATTTTGCTAGTTTCCAAATGCCCTTTGCACAATACTTTCTTCTTCAGAAAACACAAACTGGGGCGCCTGGGTGGCTCAGTCAGTTAAGCATCCAACTTCGGCTCAGGTCATGATCTCATGTTTCTGAGTTTGAGCCCCACATCAGGCTCTGCGCTGACTGACAGCTCAGAGCCTGGAGCCTGCTTCAGATTCTGTCTCCCTCTCTCTCTGCCCCCGCCCCCACTCTCACTCTGTCTCTGTCTCTTAGAAATAAACAAATGTTAAAAAAAAAAAATTTTTTTTAAAGAAAACACAAACTAAATTTTAAGTCTTTGATAAAGCCATCTAACATAGTTTAGAAAATGCAAAGTTAGTCATATTTTATATATCTTTAACCTGCACTTCAGAGGTCATGACAGCATGCAGTCAGAATAAAATGCAAAGTTTGTCCAAGAATGTACCCGTTTACCCACTGCCCAAGTGTGTAGCAAGAGAAAGTATCTCTGTTCACCATAGAGATAATAGTATCAATAGTCCATAACAGCCTTGTCCACTCAGGTATTTCACTAAATGCCTGCTTACAGTGGTCTCCACCAGTCCAAATTTCTGTCTTTCACTTATACATTCAGGAATCTAATTTCCCAGCTCACTCAGGATTAATAGGATTCTGAGTGGCTGATTCTCATTAACCTAGCATTAGATTAGGTGAAACAACAATTTACTAACATATTTTCAGAAACGTAATCGCCAAAATTTCCATCGACAGTTGAGTGCCCTCTCCCTGAATAGGTCTAGAAATGCACTGAGAAAGATAACAGTAAAGGTTAGCATGTGGTGAATGTCCCATGTGTCTAAATTCTATGTATAAGATTCTTCTTTGCCTTTTTTTACTCCATCCTTAATATTCCCTTCCCATCTATTACCTCCCCCCATTTTGTCAGTAATACTCCCTTGACCATGTGTTAAAATGCGATTATCTCATTTATTTAGAGTTGGTGCCTCCCTGCTGGATTTTAGGAAGGTCTAGGGATAGGTGGAGACCACAAACAATTAAGACTTAAGAAGACCATAAGAGACTCTTAAATACAGAGAACAAACTGAGGGTGGATGGTGGGGTGGGGGAGAGGGGAAAATGGGTGATGGGCATTGAGGAGGGCACTTGTTGGGATGAGCACTGGGTTGTTGTATGTAAGCGATGGACTGCGGGAATCTATCCCAAAAACCAAGAACACACTTTACACACTGCTTGTTAGCCAATTTGACAATAAATTATATTAAAAAAAAAAAGACTTAAGAAGGTACTTCAGCACCACTGTAGAGCATGCTATGTTCTCCTCATGCAGGTTACTAACCCAATCACTCCATCTTGATTCTTACTCATTTCCATTACAGAGAAGTAATTTCAGATCTTGGCCTGAGATTCTAGGTATTCCTTCAACGTAGTGATCAGAATGTATGTTTTGAAAATTGTAAGTGCTATCTGTCTGCAAAGGTATTCTTGTTATTGGTTTTGTCTCTTCAAAGAGACTAGGCTGGGGGAATCTGGTTCATTATCCAAAGCAGGAAAGAATTACTTGTGTACCTCTGGATAGACCCGACAGCTAAGAACAATGTGTGGCAGCCATTTCTTCAGGGAGACGGACAGTCACTTCAGAACCTTATACTGCATTATCTGATCGGCTTTTTCTGCCCTTAAATTCTGTGAAAAGATATTAAATATCATTAATTCATTAAAGAAATGCCTTGTGGATTTTATGAATGCTCATGAATATTTCATAAGGTGATTAAAATTGTTAATCCTGCTCCCAATTAATTTTAAGTAATTCTTAGAACACACATGTAAATAACAGGGAATTATAATGTTTTATTATGTGTCATTTATATAACTTAGGCCATTTAAAATTGCAGTTCTGACGGGATACATTTCTTAGGGCCCTATGTCATTTTTTGAGAGCAACAATTCATGTTTTACCTTACTTGAGCCTATATTAATTTTGAGAGGATTTTGAGGGGGGAGGATATTGAGGGACTTTAAGAGAGAAAAAATATATTCACAGAATGCAAAATGCAAAGACTGGCTCACTAGGAAGTATCATAACTAAAGTTGTAGATTTTTTTTCTCCTCCACCAGTCTGCTCAGGAGGTATTCAGCATATCTACTCTAATTGAGAAAGCTATTATCTGTGGAATTAGACACAAAGCTAATTCTACTCCTTTGTTCCTTTCTCTCTTTCTTCATGCCTTAGCTTTTCATTATGCTTGGCTACTACGTGGGAAGAAAAAGGAACTTCAATCTGGAGGCAATTTATAATAATGGAAAGTTCACAGAGTCAAAAAGAACTAGCTAGAAGGGATCATGACTTCCTAGCTAGATAGTCTTGGGCAAATTACTGTACTTCTCTGAATTTCACTTCCTTTACCTGTAATGTTTTGAAGATAATACCTTCCCTTCTTGATTTGTAAGGTTGTTTTTGAGGATGGGTTAAAACACATATTCAAGCCATTTTGTAAAATACGCTGCTAATTAACCCAACTGACTAAGTAAATAGGTCATTTGGAGCCAGTTCCTTCACAATTTTCATTTCTCTGGGCCTCAGTCTCCTAATGTCAAAGGAGGGTCTTGAAACACCCTCATTTCAAACAAATCTATTTTTCTAGTGGCCCATTTACATGTTGCTGACTTTTTCTTTAACTTTCAACTTGTGGATAAGTTCTTTCAAGGTAAGGTGATGAAGGACTTGGAAGGGGATGAGATATGGTCCAAAGGTGGTCCAAATGTCAAGGTGAGTTCTGTCGCCCTTGTGTCTCATAGCATCTGGTAGGGATTTGCATACTTGGACATCCCCCAAACACATTTTGAGCTCTTACTCTGTAGCCACAGGACTTCCATCCTAAGTACCCATCACTTCCAAAGAAATGTTCTTGTCAATGACTTGACTGGCTCTGGGGAGAACTATTTCCATCATAAGTAGCCAACTCAACTTCTGTTTTGCCTTTGCCGGTTGCATTCTGTAAGAACTAATTCCAGTCTTTGACATAGGGAGGCATATTTATGACATTTGACTTCTTTGTTCAGCACATTTTTCCTTTCAGTTCTTTTCTGAGAGTTAGCTTTTAGTATTAGTGCTTTGTCCTACTGGTTTCCTTTTGTTTAAAAGCATTTGTGTCCTTTGCACTTACTTTGGTTCTTATTATGAGGAGTTGGATATGTAGAGGCACAGCTTGAGAGTTGCTTGACTGCTTTTATGTCCTTTTGTAAAAGGTTTCCAAATCAAGAGAATCATGTATTTGTTATTTCTGGGTCCATTAAATGCCCAAGTAATTAACATTAGCCGTCGTGCCACTAACAAAGCATGGAAACCACAATGTTTTTGTGATGGGTAGTTATTTCAAGTCGGCTTACAGTTGCACAAGCCCATCTAATCACCTGAATGACAACACATTGACACAGGCACCAGATTATATGGCCAGGCATCCAAATGCTCTTGCACTGTTTGGAGATGCACAGGCTCTAGCCAGCCAATAATATGCTATTTTAAAGTTTTTGAAGTTGGCAAAGAGAAACTCTTAAAACGCGGATAAAAGTGGTAAGGGTCTGCAGAAGTGTCTAACCTATACCCAGCGTTAATATAAACACAAAAGAAAGTTACATTTTAGACAGATGCATAACATAATCAGAAATCAGGATCTGACATTGCATATTATTCATTTGCAAATGCATTCCTTTCTAAAAAGCTGCAATTAATTACAAACTAGTTTTGATGCCGTTTTTGCTTTCCTTAAATATGGAGTGAATTCACCCCATAAACTAATGAACCAAAGTGGAGCCAAATAGAGACCAGCTGGCTGGATGGTTCAGTAATTTTATCCACATGATTGACTTTATGATCCTTTCACTGAAGTAACTAGTCTTTATTCTTGCAATCAGCACCAATGACAATTTGGGAGGGGTGGGGAATTATTAAAATCTGGAGAGAGAGAAGAGGTGCGGTTTGTTTGATGTGGAGGAACACATTCTACCCCACACTTCTTTGGTATTATAGGTGCTGAATGCCGGCCCTCTCTAGCTTCCAAAGAAATACACTGATTAGTTGCCACAGAGACGTAATAGGCAACCAATGCCCAAATAATCATTGCAGATACTCTATTAACAGCATCTAACTGTGTGGCTTTTAGCCATACAAATTGTTTTTTGACAGCTTGTAACCTTTTCAAATAGTTTCCTTTGGGCATTATACCACTCTCAGATCTAATTTTAACTTTTGCTTAGTCTATAATTTATGAGTTTCTTTGGAGATGCATAATATATCTGAGGTGAAAGGATACATTCAAATAAAAGCCAAAAACAAAATCAATTGCTGTTTTAATCCACGAAAATTTTGCACCCCAGGAGATAACTACAATAAGACAGAACATAAAGAAGGGAGGGAAGGACCTAAATGATCTAGAATTCCCAGAGAACTTGTTTTAAAACAAGCAAGTTTAATCCATTTAAATAGGATCATAGATGTATGGAAATGAAGCATATTGCTGGTAGGTGCCAAAGTTCGTCTTAAGATCCATGAGACTGCACAACATAAAAATTAAAAATTACAAAATGGTTTCATGAGACTGTCAGTGAAAAGCTAAAATATACAACACTCCTTTATCAGAGAAAATTCCCAGGTTTACAATTTCCAGATACTGGAACGTCTCCACTCAAGGAGGAGGAAAAGCATCATTCCAAACTCTGGTCAAAAAGAGAATTCCACTTAAAAATCATAGATCACAAATTGTTGGCGCTAAAGAGAATGTTAGAAACCATCTGGTCAGGCTCAAAAGGAAGCCCAGTGCCTTCATTCTAGACTCTTCCCTTTCCTCATTCCCAACACCCAGACTATCATCAAGTCCAGCCAGCTCTACCACAGGAATCCCGGTCTTCCTGCTGCTGTACCCCTTGCTCCCCGGTACCATCACCTCCCACTTGGACTACTGCCAAACACCCCTAATTTAGGACTCAGTAAACTTCAGCTCACCATTCCACTTCCTGCCTCTTTTTATATGCTCTGTAAGCTAAGAATCATTTTTACATTTTTCTAATGATTGTAAAAAAAAAAAATCAAAGGAATAATATTGCATGATATGTGAAATTACATAAAATTCAAATTCCAGTGACCATCAATAAAGTTTTATTGAAACGCCACCATGCTCATTCTTGCCTATGGATTCTTTTGCTTTACAATAGCAGGATTGTGTAATTAAGACAAAAACCATGTGGCCCATAAAGCCTAAAATAGTTACTATCTGGCCCCTTTTTACTATCTGACCCTTAACAGAAAAAGTTGGCTGACCTCTGTGTCATCAGTTCCCTATACCTATGCTTTCTCTACCACAGTCAGTTCTTCACACAGCAATCAGTGGTCCTTTTAAAGCAAATCAAATCCTGTCACTCCCTCCTTGAAACCCTCCAAGCCTGATCTGTCCAATATGGCAGCCCCTAGCCACATGGGTTTATTGAGCACTTGGGTCTAGTGCAACTGAAGAACTGAATTTTAAATTTTATTTAATTTTGATTATTCTAAATTTAAAAACTGATTCTTGATTTAATTATTGGAAAGCATTTAAGTATGTTTGAAACAAGTTGGGTATGTGCATCTACAGTCTCAAATGTAAATTTTATGAAATCTTAATGTAGATCAATTATTTCCAATGAAAATTTGGCATCCAAACTGAAATGTGCTATAAATGTAAAATATACACTGATTTCAAAGACTTAATTCAAAAAGAGAGTGTAAAACATCTCAATAATTTTAACTGTGACTACATGTTGAAATGATGATGTTTTTATATATTTTGTTAAATACTATTTATCTATTTCTTTTACTTTTTTAATGTGGCTACTAAACATTTAGAATTATCTATGTGGTTTGTGTTATATTTCTACTGGGCAATGCTGCTTTGATGGGTTTACATGATGATGAGAATAAATTCAAACCCCTCATAGTGTCAGTGAGGTCTTGCATGGCCCCTGCCCACCTCTTTAATCACATCTCTTGTCAGTCTCCTCACCCTGGCATTTTGCCAGGCCCTCAAAGACACTCGCCTAATTGTTGCCTTCTAGTCTTTTTTTGTACCAACTGTGCCTTCTCTCTGGGAACTGCTGCCCTATGGCATGACTCATTCTAATCATTCAAGCACAGCCTAAATGCCTGTCTCCTCAAAGAGACCTCCCCTAATCTACTGCTAGTCACTTTCTGCCATTTCACCCAGTTACCTTCTCTTCATAGCTATTATCGGTATCTGGAATTTGCTTCCGTATTAATTTATGGGTTTACTGACTGTCTCCATTCCCTGCATACCCCCACCCCAACACACCAAGAGCAAAATCTTGTCAGTTTTGTTCCCTGATATATCCCCAGCACTTAAAACAATGCCATGTGCTCAAAAAATATTTCAATGAATGACCCTTCATTTTGATGAAAAACTAAGACATGGAACAGTTGAAAGACTTAATGACAGAGCAGAATAGAAAATAGGTCTCCTCCTTCCAGCACAGTGATTTTTTTAATTGAAGTATAATTGACATATGTTATATTAACATCAGGTGTACGATACAGTGATTCAATAATTCTATACGTTACGCTGTGCTCATCATAAGCACAGCGTAATGTATAGTGTAATCACCATCTGTCACCATACAACATTATTACGATATTATTTTTTTAATTTTTTTTTAATGCTTATTTATTTCTGAGAGAGAGAGAGAGAGAGAGAGAGAGAAAAAACAGGGGAGGGGCAGAGAGAGAGAGGAAGACAGAGGATTCGAAGCGGACTCTGTGCTGACAGCAGAGTCCAATGCGGGGCTTGAACTCATGAACCGTGAGATCATGACCTGAGCCAAAGTCAGACGCTTAACCGACTGAGCCGCCCAGGTGCCCCATTATTACAATAATATTGACTTTATGCCCTTCACTGTTCTTTTCATCCCCATGACTTATTTATTTTATAACTGGAAGGCTGTACCTCTAAATCTCCTTTGCCTATTTTACTAATTCCCCCCCAACCCCTTCTCCTCTGGTAACCACCAGTGTGTCCTCTGTATCTATGATTCTGTTTCTGTTTGCTTGGTTTTTTAGATTCCATATATAAATGAAATCATACGGTATTTGTCTCTGTCTGACTTATTTCACTTAGCACAATGCCCTCAAGTTCCATCCGTATTGTCACCAATGGCAAGATCTCATTCTTTTTTTATGGTTGCCAGCTCGGTGTTTTTAAGGGGTGGCACGGCTCAGTGTTTCTCCTGGTCAGAACTTCAAGCCCTTCTGCTTAGCTGTGTGATGCTCTGTCACTATGCCAGTTTCAAAAGCAAAAGGTCAGATAAGCCAACCATTTCGTTTACCCATGGGTACCCAAAACCTTCTCTGTAGCATTATCTGCTCTCTTGAGTGCCTTACCAGATTGTCAGGAGCTTTTAGGATTGCTTCTCGGATGATTGTTACCTCTGGGTGTGGAAATAATCACGAAAATTAAAGAAGGAAATCAATGGCATTTAGCCTCCCTCACACACCAAAGCGACAGTCACAAAGCAGAAGGAACTGGGTCATAAGGACGGAAAAGAGGCCAATTAAGTAGTCTGGAGTAACAGTGCGACCACTATGAGCAGAAAAATAAACACTAGGGGTCAGGATGCCCTTCCTCTTTTATCTTTTTCATTTTCCTCTTTTATTAATTAGCATTCAAACTAGAGCTCATGTTCCCACAAATTAAGTAACAGCCCAAAGGTTGATATTTGAACACAACTTGGGAAAAAAAGACACACCCCACTCCTGCACCAGTCTAAATTGTCACTCTTTGTAACATCAGCTATTTCAGGCTTTAACCCTCACTGAGAACCAGATGTTTTGGGGAGAGATACTGGTACCTTAATTTAAGTGAAAAGTGTTAGGAGAAAAAAAAAAAAAAACTTTGGGAGGTATCTGCCTTGTAGTTTTGTTTCCAAATAGACATACTATGGTGGGCATATTGTATTCTAAATAATAAGTGTTCCAATAATAGTCTTTGATTTAGTCTCATTGACTACCAGCTAAAGAACTCTTGGATTTCTCTCTTCTTCCTCCCTTTATTCTTTCACACACCACTGGGGAAGGAAATCTTTTCTTTGACCTTCACACGCATTTGCCAAGGCCCTCTGAGAATCTTTCATACGAACTGTACCATCAGGTGTGTCCATTGAGAGGAGGCTTAGGGTTGGGGGGTGAACAGGGAGATGGGCTGTCCATGAACAAACCATGTGGCTAATGTGGAGGCTTCATCACATGTCAAAGAAGAGGGTATATAACTGAAGGGATGTGGTGAGCAGACTTTAAATGTCAGGCTGAAGTGCTGGAACTTTATTCTGTCGGTAACACGAAACTACTAGAAATTTTATTACGTGAATAAAATATTGTCATTTATTGCATAAATGACGTATCTAGGAGAATATTCATGACTAGCATTTATTGAGCACTATGGCTAGACAATGTTTCTACGCACTTCACACGCTTACATGTGATTTAGTCCTCACAACGATCTATAAAGTAGGTAGAACCTTTACTGTTCCTACTTTAGAGAAGAGGAAAATGAGATACAGATAGATTAAAGAACTTGCCCACTGTCACACAGCTAGTGTGTGGCAGAGCCAGGATTTCAATCCCATGCAGTCTGCCTCCAGTGTTCTTCAGAACAGCCAAACAATAAGGCAGAGTAGCTAAAAGACTGACACAGGCAGAACTGTAGCTAGTCTATATGGAGCCTTTGTACAAAGGCAGGAAAGACACCACCTGTGGATAGCCTCACTAAAGGTGTTGGTAAGCAGAAGGCATGGTGCCTTTGCAGGAGTTTTAAAAGGTGACCTTGCCTGTGGGCAGACACACCCCATACCCCATCTGTGGCTTAGCTTACGGAGCAAAGAAAGGCTAGATTCAGCCCTCATCTGTTGCCATCACACCGACTTGTGAACATTTTATTTTCAATTGAATTGCTGAAATATATTAAACCTTCATGTCCTACAACTATCAGCAAAGTAAGCTCTACGCTACAAAGCCTTGTTTCAAAGATGAATGTTTACGAATATTTGAGTGTGCATGTGTGTGTGTGTGTGTGTGTGTGCAAAGTAAAGAAAGAGCCAAAGTTCCACATTTGGGTTAATGCCAGAACAAGATCAAAGAACAGCCACAAAATCTTGGAGTTGAGTATCCAAGTCTCTAGTGAAATCTTTCAGGAATTCACAAAAATCTTCTTCAAAGATAAGGGTCATCAAAGGTCATCAGAAATTCTACTAGGATTCAAACTCATCTTTTTCAGTCACATTGCTAATAATTTTAATTAGGAAAAGAGGAGTGATCCAGAAGACTTCCATAGAGTAAGTAACATTAGGTCATGCTAGAATTTGCCTGCTAATCTAGATAATTTAGATACATGTAGACCGCATACAGAAATGCATGTGCTTTTCCAAAAGAACCCAGATTAGCATTGTTTTTCTACCCTTGCCAGATTTGCAGACTTGTTTCTAGTTGTGAGGTCAACCCAGCCTACCTTTTGTCCCAATACCAGAGAAAATGCATGAAAATTACCTAAATCCAAAGATCAAGATTCAAGATCAAGTCAGCCATAATACCTATTGCTTAATCATTCTGCCCCACCCCCCACCCCCATCTCTTGACCAATCATTTTCTAAATCTGTGGCCCAGTACTTTGGTGCCCAGTTTCTCAGGTCCTCCTCCAGTACTTCTGGGACCTCCAGCCAAACTTCCTGAATATGCAACCCTGCTGGCCTTGATGAGTTAGCAGTAAAGACCACTCTTGTTCTTTCCCACCTGCATCAAATTTCATTCACAAATCTGGTTGGGGAAAGCAGAATCTTCTTCCACTTCATAATCTTTGGTTTTATCTGAATTCTTTAGTCTGAGTTCTAGAAGTCACTTTCCATCTGAAACCCTCTGCTTTCTTTAAAACCCTAGACTTTGAGCAGAAATAATTACCTAGATCTACCTGAGGTTGGGTCATAAACTGGCTAAAATTTTAAGTTACCGTGTGCCCAAATAATTCATTCCTTATAATACGGAAGTGCCAGATTCCTGGAATCTCCTGAGAAACCAAAGTTCAAGTTGACTGTATTAGTGTAGTCCAGATAAGAAAGCCACAATGCTTTAAAGAACAAGTTCTTACACTTGCAAGCTCATGAATGGACTTCAGGGGCTATATGAGCTTTCTGGGATATTATATAATATACAAATGTGTATGTGTGCATGTGTATATATATATGTACCCTTTTCTAAGGAGGGGAACCATAGATGTCATCAAAATTTCAAAGGAGTAAGTGTGCCACAAAATATTAAGGTACATTGGCCCATCAACCATATCCTTTTCAGATAGCCAGTGCCCCTAGCTGTATATCTTTGCCTATATAGAGAAGCTAAAATACTTGGCACATTTATTTTCTTTCTTTCTCTTAATTTGTAGTTTGTAATGCTAAAAAATACTTTAAAGTATCAACACATTCCAAATCACCATTGTTGATGGCCTTGACACATATTCCTAAACGCGATTTTGAAAAGCTCAAAAATTATTTCAATTCTGTAAATGCTTTCAAAGTCTGATAGTATTAATCTACTAGTGAAATTACCATGAGAAAAATATTTAGATACATATATGCACACATAATGAACTAATGACTTAAAAATTGAGAATAATTCTAAATGGCTTTTCTACAATATTGCAGTTTCATATCAGATTATATTAGATTCCATTCATAAACTATACAGTGGGACATCATTATCATACAAGACAGCAAGACAGCACCATCACCTGCACCTGGGGCTAATCCCACCAGGTCTTTATGCCCTGAGTTTGATATATTTGAATCCAGATGATCCACTGTTATTATGTCACAGGTCTTTCTTAACATGATTTCAGAAAATCCTTCCATTCCTTCAAAAATAATTCATTCTGGTATAGATAATGTCAATATGTTAAGCACACAGAGAGGCACTATTTATTCTATTAAATTGGAAAGGTTATTGGTCATGCAAACCCAGTCAAATCTCAACTTTATCTGACTTTACCATTCCACTGGGGTTACCTAAATCACATTCAATCACAACAAATACAAGCTTTTTGACAGCAAAACTATTCTTCAACCAGTACTGCATAATTGAGTCTTTTTCCAACAAGACTGACTGGGGTTAGGATATTAATTGTCAAATCTTCTGAGAATCAATCTCTCTCTCTCTCTCTCTTTCTCTCACTCTCTCCCTGTCTCTTGGAAATGGATCATTTTATTTGCCAGTTAGCCAATCATAAGTTGATAAAATGGGACAAAATTGTTCAAAATTAAAACACATTTTTTGAAAACATAATTCAGTTAGTCATACCATTTAGTGTAAGTAAAACCACTAAATATATTTCCAAAATCTATTAAGGAATTGAACATGTAGTTCAATCTTACAAGCGTGTAGCCAAGAATGAGGTTTATAAGTTTCACAAACGTATTCACCAATTCTGAATGCCTTTGTGCTAAGAATGTGATAGTTATTGGAAGGGTGAAAGTGAACACTAGCTCACCTTTGCCTTTAGCTAAATCACAATCCACTCATATCACACTTGAGAGAAATGAATTAGCAAAGCCAGATTTGGGTATGAGACACCTCCTGTATTCATTTTCTACCATTGCTGCAACAAATCACATAATGCATAAAACAACACAAATTGATTACCTTATAGTTCTGTAGGTCAAAAATCTAAAAGGGGTCCCACTGGGTTAAAATCTGTGTTAGCAGAGTTGTGTTCCTTTCCAGATGCTCTAGGAGAGAATTCATTCCCTTTAGGGGAAAATCTGCTTCCTTGTCTTCTCCAGCTTCTGGAGGCCACCTGCATTCCTTGGCTTGTGGCCTTTTCCTCTATCTTCAAAGCCAGCAATAATGGGTCAATTTCTTCTCCCATCACATCGCTCTGACCTCCTTCTGTGTCTCCCTCTTTCACTTTTAAAGATCCTTTTGATTACATGTGAATCTAATGGAGAATCACCTGGAGAATCTAATATAATCTCCCTCTTTTAAAGTCAGCTGATTAATCATCTTAATTCCATTTGCAACTTTAATTCATTTTCACGATGTAAAGTAACATAGTCACAGGTTGTGAGGATTAGGACATGGCCATCTTTGGGAGTCATCATTCTGCCTGCTATACCTCCTAAAGGTAGTCATGTATTCTGATGTTTCTATCTGTTCCTCAAAAGGAGACATAATTGTTTTTGCTTAAACCACACCCCCTAAAAGAACTACATGCTTCATCACCTCAGAACCAATACCCTGGATAAGGTGACCATAATTATTTAATTTTCAACCTGATTTTTTATTTCAGAATGTGTTGGAATCAAAAATAACTTTGGAGGAAGAAGAGAAACTGATCATTTAGAAGCAGAGGAAGGTATATTTTCATAAAGCATAAAACAGACGACCATTTCCAAATGTACAAACCCCAAAAGAACAAGTTAATTTGTTGTAACTTATGCTTCAAACAAATCAATTGGGGCACCTAGGTGGCTCGGTTGGTTAAGAGCCTGACTTCAGCTCAGGTCATGATCTCACAGCTGGTGAATTCAAGCCCCATATTGGTCTCTGTGCTGACAGCTCAGAGCCTGGAGCCTGCTTCAAATTCCATGTCTCTGTCTCTGCCCCTCCCTCTCTCTCCCTCTCTTTCTCCCTCTCCCTCAAAACTAAACGTTAAAAAATTAGAAAATAAATAAATAAGTCAATGGGTGTTATGAGTAAAAGGCAAGTTATCATGATTTGGGATTGTATCATATGGTTATGATGTAAATACATAGCAAGCATGTGCAGAGCCAGGCCGGAAGATTTATTTAGCACCTACTTTATTTTAACTGCATTAGGTGATCTTTTCAGGTAGGGTCACTATTTATAGTTTTTTTCTTACCAATTAGAGACAGTCACTCAAGAAGTGCATTTTGCTCAAATGAGCAGGCCATATAAAGTGTGATTGATTTCCTACAAGAACTCCTACCAGAGCAGAGGCTATACAAGAAGAAGGACTGTTCAGGAAAGACCTACTGAGGGAAACACTTTTCCTGTGAACTATTTTCCCATCATATAATAATCACAGATGCATTCTGTTAGGGAAAAAAAAATGGCTCCTCAATGCGAGAAGATTGTACCTAAGCATGCAGCAAGTCTTTTAAAATTATATATTTGAAGGGAAACATATATAACTTTCATTAAACATTAATACCAACACTCAAGCCTTAACCACAACTATTTGTTACACTAAAAATAAGAAAACCAAAGTGCTGAAAGTGGAAAATATAGCCCTGAACCTTTGGCCACATTATCCACCTGATTCATTTTTATTTCCATTAAAAAGACAGGATTCCCTAA
Source organism: Panthera pardus (assembly GCF_024362965.1). Classification (NCBI taxonomy): domain Eukaryota; kingdom Metazoa; phylum Chordata; class Mammalia; order Carnivora; family Felidae; genus Panthera; species Panthera pardus. Next base: position 58,765,106 of record NW_026526810.1, on the reverse strand, counting down.
TGTTTATCAATTTCTAAATTTTTCACAAAACCTAAGACCATCTCAATGTTCTGTGGTGATTATGTTTTTTAAACTTTTTCTAGTCACTAAGTCTACGAACCATTTTCCAGATTCATTCACTTCCTGATAACTCTACAGTTAGTACATGAGGACTCCTTTCTTAAAACATTTACACACACACACACACACACACACACTAGCTCCATTCACGTCTTGCCTTGCAGAAAAAAAAAAAAAAAAAAAGAACACAAGGCTTGGAATGAACCAACACTGGAGTCATTAAATAAACAGAGAATCTCCAACATTAAAAATGCTCTATGATCTGAGTTACTGCCTAAACTCCCTCATAGAACATTCTAAGGGAGAGACAACATCAAGGTTGTTTTCCAATAAATACTTAATTCTCTATGGAGAGTTATGTAAACTTCTACCTCTATATGTGTCTAGTATGCAATGGCTTGAACTTACACATTGTGATATTTTTAGCAAAAGTGAAATTTTCATGATTTTGTTGGGACCATCAATCCCCAGAAAACTTAAAGAACCACTACCATAACTGCAGACTAGAAGATTCTCATGTGCATAAGGACTCTATAATAGGCATCCAACACAAAGCCTGATGCACTGTGCCCTTGTTGATCTTGCCATTCCCACAAATTTATTGGCTTGTTTATTTCACTGAGCTATTAGCTTAATGATCGATCACATCCTCATCAGGGACTTTGAACATATCCAAAGGATGTGAGTTGAGTTAGGAAGTGCTAATCGCTGATTGTGACTGAAGCTTGTGTGTAGATTAGAAGGTGCCTGGTCATCCAGACCATAACACAAAGGAGAAATTCTCCTCAAGGAGTTCAAGTAACTCCAAATTCTATTCATTCAGTGTTCTCCCATATGGTAAATAATTCGTCATAAGATTGACCAGAATTCATTAAGCAATAACATTTTTTCTTCCATGTTGTCCTCCTAATATGAAAATATTACTTGTAATCATAGAGCATAAATTAATAAGTGGCTTTACTGGTAGCTGGGATAAATTTTTCTTAGACTAGCAGGCTCCCTAATATAATTCTCTTTACAGACTGGTGGTTAAGTATTTAAAAAAAAAAAAAAAAAAGGCCAGCTATGGTCAGATGGGGATGTGACCCTGGAACAAAGTGAGGCCAATTGGCTTGCATGAGAACTCGTATCAAAAAGTATTTTGAGGGGCACCTGGGTGGCTCAGTCTGTTAAGCGTCCAACTTCGGCTCAGGTCATGATCTCATGGTTCATGAGTTCGAGCTCTGCATGGGGCTCTGTGCTGACAGCTCAGAGCTTGCAGCCTGCTTCAGATTCTTGTGTCTCCCTCTCTCTCTGCTCCTCCCCTGCTCACACTCTATCTCTGTCTCTGTCTCTCTGTCTCAAAAATAAATAAACCTTTAAAAAAAAAAAACAAGTATTTTGATTAAGCTCAGGGAAAGGAAATTCTTTAAAGGGACATAATTCACCCGAGTTAAAGGTGAACATTATCTTTGGGTCACTTTGCTCAGGAATATACAGCAGAGAATCACTCTAAGCAGAATAAAAGCTCCTTTCCTGACTCAGAGCCCTGCAGCAATGCCATCTGTGAATGGCTGCCAAGCCAGGAGCGTGCTAGAGAGGCATTTCTCAAACACACACACAGCGAAACACCCAAGGTATGCTGTGATCACCACACAAACCAGTTGTGAGCAGATATGGGCCTTGGAAACAAAGTGCAATTTCTCCAAAGAAATGCTCTGATCCAAACGGCCTCCTGGAAAGTATAAAATACAGTTAAATCTTAAATCGGTGTTACATTATTCACAATTTATAGTCAATCTCTACCCTGCCCCCTTTCCCAAGAACTTCATTCTAAATGACAATTTCAGTTTGGATTTTAATATTCCTTCCAGTGGACTTTTCCCTGCTGGAATTTAAATGATTAAAAGCAAACAGACCCACAGTCATTAGCCCTCATCCTTCTGGCGGCATTTTGTGCTGTCGGTATGTTTATTTTTCTGAAATCAATGGAATAGACCCTGTAACATTCTGATTTTCTCTCTGCCTTGAAAAAGAAAACTAATGTATGTTCCTCACACATAAATTAGATACTGATCTTGGAATATGCAGCTGTTAGACAACTACACATCAACTAAACCAACTTGTTCACAAGAAAAGTGGTGAAAGAAAACTGTTTCTTAGATTTGCCGTTAGTGCTTCCTTAACCCACCAATTTAACTGATAGGAAACAACGCTAACTGTAACTAGCTGGGGGGTGGGGGGAGTTTTATACCCCAGCTTCAAAAATTTACAGAACTTACAATCTTTGATTTAAGGTTTTTCCCCGCAACTGGTTTTATCCTGAACATCTGCAATATTAGTTTCTCCTTTCATTGTGTAAAAATCTACTCATTCTTTTATAATCCACAGAGAATTCCTATTCCTTCTTTGCACACACTGGCCCAAATATAATTCTTTCCCTTCTCATCATCTCAAAAACAAAATAAAACAAAAACCTCATGGCAAACCTATTTAATTGCAGCTCAGAGGAGAATATGGAAAAAAATTAAAATCTAAATCATATACATAGTGGAAAAAGACATTATAAATCTAAAGCAAATTAATAATGTCAAAATGTTTGTTCTTTAGAACTGATGCACTTTGTAAAATTGAGAGAGTATCAGAATATATGGTTTGACTCTAAAGGAAGTAAAATATTCTGATATATGGTGCACACATTTCTAAAACATATTTCTCAAGAGAATTCATGAAAACTGATGTTTCATTTTCCTTACAGTACATTCTGAACCAAGTTTCCTCATAAAAGGAGTGCACCATACTTTCAGAATGAAAAGCAAGACGTTTTCTTTGTTTCATTTCCCTCTCCAACCACAGAAAATATAAAGCATTGACTAAATTGTTACTGCCTATTCCCTCAAAAGGGAAAAAAAATGGAAGAATTATGCTTTTAAGCAAGGCAAAAAAAAAAGTTAATTTCAGAGATTTTTCTGTGACTCGGGCCTCAGTGTTCAAAAGTAGCATTTCAGTGAGTTGCCTGGTCACTTTTCCCTTTATGCCTTCCTTAAAACACCAAAGTCCTCCTAGAAATAAAGCTGAGAGCAGCATCTCTAGTCCTTTTCAGAGATTTCCTGAAACAGACTGCTTGAGGCCAGATTCCAAACCTAGCTCGGTGCTTCCCAAACCTGGTTGCGTACCAGTGTCATCTGGGGAGCTTTTAAAAAATGCAGATGCCCTGGGCACACCCCCTAGTGATTCTTATTCAATATAACTGATGGAGGCCCAGGAATATGAATTTTTCAACACGTCCCAAATGATTCTGATTTGGCTTGGAAAAACCATCAACGATACTAGATAAATGCTACTCCACTTATTGACGGAGTGGCCATGTTGATACTAACGCATTACGTCAACACCTACAGCCCCCCTCTTTGATAGCAATCAGTTGATAAGGTTCCAATAAGCCATACTCATTTACATTCATGCCTTTATAAAAACTGTTGTGGGAAAAAAAACATGAGAGAGACATCAGATTTTTGTGATATTCTCTGGATTTCAAGATAGTATACAATCTTTTCCAAAGAGAACTTTTGAACTCTTACGTTATCTGACTTTTTTTTAACATTTATTTTCAAATTTTTTTAACATTTATTTATTTATTAGAGACAGAGAGAGACAGAGAATGAGCAGGGGAGGGGCAGAGAGAGAGGGAGACACAGAATCCGAAGCAGGCTCCAGGTTCTGAGGCATCAGCACAGAGCCTGATGCGGGGCTTGAACTCACGAACCCCGAGATCATGACCTGAGCCGAAGTCAGACACTTAACTGACTGAGCCACCCAGGTGTCCCACATTATCTGACTTTTAAAAGGCTACTACTCCATAAAAATGAATAGCATGGATCTGATCTTAATGACTTCATTCTTCCCCAGCCATCCGTCAATCCTCCACATTATCCAAGGTTTTGTTTGGCGTCTAGAGCTCAACCTAAACTTGTTCTATGGCCTTATCCAAAGATTATGAGAATAAATAACGTTTTCCACGATATAACCTAACATTGGGCTTACTGAATTTAAATGTGCCAATCTAAAATGAAATCCAAAACTTTAAAGTAAACAAAATGCTACCTGTTATCCAACAACATTGAATACGTCCAAACTTGCAACTGGCGTAGTAGAAAGATTTTGGCTGCTAAGGAATGAATCCTGGCCTTCCTGCTCCACATCTTTCATGTCACTTTTGGTAGGCTTCTGAATTTTTAAGCCACAGCTGCTTTATCTGCATAATAGGAACAATGAAGCCAGCCTTCCAATGTTATTCTGAAGATTAAAAGGGACAATGTGTGGAAACTGCTGTGTTCATAATAAATGCTCAACAATTATGAAGAGTCAGGCTTTGGTACTGGAGAGGCTTGAGCTTTTATTTCAGTTCTACCTCTTGTGCATTAGGGAATCCCTTAAATATTCTAAGTCTCAATTGTATCCCTTATAAATGGTCGTAATAATAGTACCTGCTCCCTATGATGACAGCAAAGGACAATACACGTAGAGCATCTCATGTATTCCTCCAGGTTGCTGGCCCTTCGGAGGCATCATTAAATGGCAGTGATTTATTTTTACTTTCTTCCTCGACTTGCCCTCTGAAGATTTAGGAAGAAGTTTGCAGAAATGAAGACGATCTCAACTCTTTCACAGGTGAGGGCACTGAGGTCAAAGAGGCTAGGTGATTTCCTTCAGGTCATACGGCTGGTTAGTGCCAGAGCTGGGTCTCTAACTCCGAGTCCAGTATTGTCCTTACTATGGCAATACTTCTCTTACCTCCCTCAATGGAGAGGAATGCTATTTGTGACAAACCCAAATCACTGAGAAAACCATTACTTAATTACTCTCACGGCTAGAGAGTTCAGTTTTACTTGTCGGTTAAAATAAAAGCAACCAGATCACTGTTTGTTATAAAATACTACTATTAGGGGCACCTGGGTGGCTCAGTCAGTTACGTGTCCGACTTCAGCTCAGGTCATAATCTCACAGCTCGTGAGTTCGAGTCCCGAGTTGGGCTCTGTGCTGACAGCTTGGAGCCCGGAACCTGCTTCGGATTCTGTGTCTCCCTCTCTCTCTGGCCCTCCCCCACTCTCTCTCTCTCTCTCTCTCTCTCCCTCAAAAATAAATAAACAATAAAAAATTAAAACAATTTTAAAAGATTAAATAAAATACTATCCAAATGTAATAACGTAACTCCAACGCCAAAGAATGACCAAATCTGGTTAAGAATCAGAAAGAAGTATTGTATTTTTTTTTCCCAAATGCATATGAACGTGGACTCTGAGATGCCCTGCTCATTCTTGGGTTATTGGTTGTATCTAAACAGAAAACACATTCTCCTCATCTACCAACCACTGGAACACAAATCCCAGGAAGCACAGTCAGTACTCTCAGGGTGATCGATGACAGATGTACAGTCAGGAGGCACTCACTATGCTCTGAGCAGAGGAAAGGTCCACAGAGATATGGGCCAAGAAAAGCTGCACATAAAACTTGAAAAGAGGGCCATGCATCTTCGGGAGTCCCTTTGGACGTCTTCTTTCACTAACGGAGGACTGCAACCTAAGTGGTTTTTGGCCACAGCAGAAAGCAACAAAAGGCCGCATGGCTGATTTTTCTTAAATGAAAAAAGAGGGGGTTATGCTATTTAAATTGCACGGTCCAGATGGTGTTTTCCATCCTTCATGCTCTTTTGGTTATGGCCATGTCTTGCCTATGGCTTTTGTGGCAGGACGCACTCACCAGTCAGCAATTTCACCACTGCTTGGGTCCAAATGAGCTATGGAGAAAGAAATTAGGGTGACTGGAGAGGCCACAGCTGGGAGACATCAGCCACACTCAACAGGCCTCTCCTGCATACGTAAACAGAGCAGACCGAGGGAACGAGGGTGGAGAAACAAAATACTGAGGTTTACAGGGTAGTACTTGGGGCCTGCAGAATACAACTAGCCACATGACATGTGCCTACAGGTTCTCACCCAATTGCTGAAAATCCCTGAGTGTCTCTGAAAAGGTGGCTATTCAATTCCTCAGCCGAAACGTTCAAACGCTTTTCGATACCACAAAATATTTTTTCATGCACTTAAACTGTTCCTTAAATACCTAACTGAAAAGAGAGAATCATTTAGTAAGTTTACTCTCGTGCAGGAAAGTGTCTCCTTTAATAATGGACTGTGTTAGCTGGATATGGAGTTCCTGCTGTGGTTTTAAATCTCTATCTTCACTGCAGTTCCCAGTTGAAAAATTCGGGGAATCAAAATTCACGTGGACCACTATCCTACCCTGTTTATTAGAAGAAACATTAAGGAATGTAACGTGTCTTTCATAGCATATTGCATTTGCACCTGAACTGTAAAAGGAAACTAATGCCTTTAGCGATGGATTATGGCTTTTTAAGTACCACTTTCCTTGCATAATACCGCAATAAAAAAAGAAAACATCCAAATGAGGTATCAGCATTTTTTTTTCCTACAGAGTGAAGGAAAAAAAAAATTTTAACTCCATAGTTGTTGTGGTTCGTGTTCAGCCACCTGCTAGTATAACACGAAACTGTTTCTTTTTCACTTTGGCCAAAAGCAAAGGGTCACACTTCCCTTTCTCATTTGCTTTCCTCTAATGTCACAAAGAATGAGTACTAACTCAGCCTCCTCCGAAAATGAACAATAATGTGTGAATAAGAAACTCTTCACCACAATTCTGCTAGCCCACGATGCTTTTATGATGTGTTACCTAATCGGGTCCTCCCCAGGAAAGAACATGAAATTTAAATCGTGGCTTACATCAACAGCAAACGCTAATAAGCTCTGTGCAGTGTTCGCCGTGACTTTTTTTTAGAATCTACCGTTCCTGCAAATACTGGGCAGAGCTTCTAAAACTCAGTTAATTATGGGGTTCGCTTTTTAATCATTTTCTTCAATGCTATTGAAATTATTTAAAAAAAAAAAAAGAAATCCAATCTCATTTGCTTCTAGTTGGAATATGCTGGTTTTCTCGAAGACCAAATGTACTGAGACATAAAATTGCTCATACCCTTGGAAGCAGAACTTCTATGTCTGGAAATGTATTCTAAATCAGAGATTCAAACAAAGATCTCTGCAACTTTTTAATGTAACAGTGACACATAAGAAACAGGGTCACTGTCCGCAAGTAGAAAAAGGATCAAATCAATTATGGGATAGGATGGTTGGAAGGACATCGATTAATATTGGAAAATACAGCGAGACAATGTTAGGTTTTTCAAATGATACATGCTATTTATAAACTTGATCCCCATGTTTTAAGTACATGTTTATTTGCGTTTATATGTACATGATGATTTACATCTATATATACAAAGAGGATGAAAGAATGGAAAGAAAAAACATTAGTTTTATTTTCTACTTCAACATTGTCTGTGATTCCCAATTTTTTTTACAATGAACACAGATTGATGTTAAAATGAGAAAAAAAAATAAATGTAAAAAAGTATATTATAAATTTCAAAATTGGATATCCTGAAGAATTTTAAAATCATACATCTTGGAACTAAAAGAAATCCCATCTGGCCTAGTCTTTTATTAAAAAAAACTCAGATGAGGCCCAGAGATCTTAACTGATTTGTCTAAGGAAATAGTTGAAAGATTCTACCTGTTTTTAATTGAAAAACAGTGCCATTAACTTATAAGAAAGACGGACTGTGCAGGGCACCTGGGTGGCTCAGTGGGTTAAAAGCGTCTGACTTCAGCTCAGATCAAGATATCATGGTTTGTGGGTTCGAGCCCCATGTCAGGCTCTGTGCTGACAGCTCAGAGCCTGGAGCCTGCTTCCAACTCTCTGTCTCCCTCTCTCTCTGCCCCTCCCCTGTTTGTTCTCTCTCTCTCTCTCTCTCTCTCTCTCGAAAATAAACATTAAAAAAAATTTTTTTAGAAAGACTGAATGTGCTACTTCAAAGACCTGTATCCACCCACCATCAACTTGCAGGTTTCTTCTAGTATCAAGGACAAGTGCTAAGACTTAAGATGAGTGTTAAAATCCACAACATCTGAACTGGGTGGACCCCAGAGATCACCTAGCGCAGCATTTCCACACGACGTTCAATGGAATGACTGGTTCAGCGATGGTTTCAAGGAGCCTCCTCAGGGGAACAAGGACACTGAGCACGTACAGCTACTTCCACTAGCACAATGCCATGGTCAGTTGTTTTATATGATGCGTCTTAATTTAGAGTCCTCTAAAAAACAAAATGTAGGTGCAGGTATTTTGTTTGGGAGATCAGCCCAGGAAATATTGTGAGGGAAATGAAGATGAAAATGAGTAAGACGATGGAAATTAATAGAGGTGTGTTGGTGTGGGGGTTACCACTGTGGAAAAATGAGGATCCTTTTGGCCGGGGACCCTCAGAGGTTGAGGAACATGCCTTAAAATTGGGTCACTGTAGATGGTAAAGCTAAATTATTTTTTTAAGTTTATTTTTTTGAGAGACAGAGAAAGTGAGCAGGGGAGGGGCAGAGAGAGGGAGGGAGAGAAAATCCCAAGCAGCTCCGCACTGTCAGCCCAGAGCCCAATGTAGGGCCTGAATTTACAAGCCATGGGATCATGACCTGACCCAAAGACAGATGCTTAACTGACCTAGCCACCCAGGCATCCCTAAAGCTAGACTATTTGTCGACTAACTCTTGTTCCACACTGATTGCTGATCCATCCTGGAAGGTTAACTCACCGGGTCTTGCCTCCACACCTGGCTGAGCACTCCTCTGGAAACTGTCCTGGGTTGAGGGATGCAGGAAGACCATGAAAGATTTCACTTAAACTCATGAGGTCATGGGGAGGACATAGGCTTAGAGGCAGGTTAGACCTGAGGGTGAATCATGGCCACCTACACAACTTGGGGCAGGATATTAAATCTACCTGAGGGGCACCTGGGTGGCTCAGTCGGTTAGGCGTCCGACTTTTGGCTCAGGTCATGATCTCGCGGTCCGTGAGTTCAAGCCCCGCGTCGGGCTCTGTGCTGACAGCTCAGAGCCTGGAGCCTGTTTCAGATTCTGTGTCTCCCTCTCTCTGACCCTCCCCTGTTCCTGCTCTGTCTCTCCCTGTCTCAAAAAAAATAAATAAACAAAACGTTAAAAAAAAATAAATTTAAATCTACCTGAAAATCATGTTTTTTGTTGAAAAAGAAACAGCATTGTAAATGAACATTTTCATTAGGTTTTCATTCCCTTCCAACCTCCTTAGAATATCAAGCAATTTTCTATTGTGCTAGGTCACTAAGCAGGGCTGCTAAGAGCAGCAGTCTACTGTTCCTACCATTTGAATCGGGCACAAAATGTGAATTTGAAACTATGCTCTATCACTTGCCATGTATGGTATTCCAACCATGAGCACTCATTTATCTTTTATGATAATTACCACTTATGCTAATTGGATGGGTGCCTGTTCCATTCGGGAATATTTTAGATCAATAATATCTGTGTTATAGGGGTGCCTGGGTGGCTCAGTTGGTTAAGCGTCCAACTTCGGCTCAGGTCATAATCTCACAGTCCATGAGTTTGAGCCCCGCGTCAGGCTCTGTGCTGACAGCTCAGAGCCTGGAGCCTGCTTCAGATTCTGTGTCTTCCTCTCTCTCTCTGCCCCTCCCCTGCTCATGCTCTCTCTCTGTCTAAAAAATAAAAACATTTTAAAAATTAAAAAAAATAATATCTGTGTTATAATAAAACTGTGAGTCAATATTAGAACTTTGAAATTTCATAATCACAATTAACACCACACTGGCTAGTGCTTAATATGTACTAAGCAACCTTTACAGTGGACTTAACATAGTTTATCTCAAGAAAGATCAATAATAATATTTGCAAGGTGCTATTGATAAGTTTATTTTACTGACGAGAGAAGTTTGAACTGAAAGAAGGTCAGTATCTTGGCCATGATTGTGTAATGCAGATGCAACATAACCAGAGCCCCAACCTAGATCGAATGAATCTAGAAATAGTGCAATAACTACGCTCCATTCCTTTCCACTTTATTGGTACTTGGACAGACTGCATGCATGCAAGTGAACTCAATCTACAAGCCCGCAAGTGAACTCAATCTACATGCCCCCTAATCACCAATGGGCTAAGGCAGTGTTCTAAAAATCAATAGTGGCTTAATAGAAATGACCAACATTCTGCTTTAACAGGGCACCACTAGGGGCACCTGGGTGGCTCAGTCGGTTAAGTTCTGACCCTCGATTTTGACTCAGGTCATCATCTCCGGGTTTGTGAGGTCAAGGGTTCATGAGATTGAGCCCTGTGGCGGGCTCTGCACTGACAGATTGTCTCTCCTTCTCTCTCTGTCTTCCTCCCTCTCAGCCCCTCCACTGCTCGTGCTCCTTCTCTCTCAAAATAAATAAATAAACATCAAAAAATAAAATAAAATGAAAAACAGAGCACCACCATATGCCATTCAAGTTTGTTATTCCCAGTCTTTATTTTGGTTCCTTGGAGCCAGACAGATCTGGGTTCAAATTCCAGTCCAGCCCTTCATATCTGTGTAATGTCACACAAATGGCTCTGCTCCCACGTGGCTTAGTTCCCCAAAATGCTCAATTTACAGAGCTGGCAGAATACAAAAATTAATAAATACGCACTTGAAGTGTCTCAGAAATAGCACGTGCCCATAAAAGCATAGAGAGAAATTACTACTTCCCAAAATCACTCCGTGCCTGTTGACTTATCAGAATGCTCTGGACTCCAAGACTAGTATCATAAATGTCCCATTACTCAAAGTACATGAAAATGTCACTACTGTACTAATTAGGCATCTCTGATGGTATGACCAGTTTTCACAGCTAAAATGTTGTGCTTAGTTTTCACACTAAGTAAAACCGGTCCAAAATCCCTGAATAAGCATCAATTTTTAGGTTTATGTGGAATATCTATTTATCTATAGACAGAGAACAAGTAGTTGTACATACATATGCAAAATATATATATATGCATGTATTTAATATGTATAAATAAAATAATTTACTCCTGCCTTACATAGGCTGCTAAAGAAAACATGCAATTTTACCACTCCCAAAACACAATGAATTTATGAACTCATCTTGGTGAATGGATGATGTGGTAGTAGCAAAGAGTTAAGAGTCAAAAGAGGGTGGAGGAAATAAAATTAAGAAATGAAAAGCTATTCTGAAAATGCTGTGATTGCCCATCAGTGAAGTCATTTTGGAAAAATAGCCTATGGGTAAAATTGTAAACACCATATGTTTTTGAATATTGAAGCGTTGTCTAAGAAAATTACTGAAAATAGAAAAACCTGAATCCCAAGATTACTTTGCATTGGCAGATATATCCATAATATTAATACCCGTTTCCTTTAACACCTTGCTGTTTCTGCAAATGGTTATCTATACTAACTAAAATGAAGGCCACAAAGAATTTATGTCTTTATTGAACTTTATAAATTCCATACTTATTGGAAAAGAATGAACTTCCAGCAAAAAAAAAAAAAAAAAAGCTTGTATTTAATCCACAGCTGTGTTTTTGGTGTTTCTGTCATTAACACACTGTGACCTTTCTGTGTCTGAGATTTCTCACAGAAACCCAAGCAAAATGGTGCTGTTTGTCCTCTAAATTTATTCCAAAAGAAGTTATAAGTGGGATTAGATATTGTAAAATGAAAACCACTGTGCATCTATAAGTAGATCATATTTTACATTTTTAGTGTCCTCAGTGACTCTTTGTTTTTCAGACTCTTGAAAAGAAATATAGACAACATCACAGATGGATGCAAGCTTCAGTATCATTTTGCATAGCTAGTATTTTGTCATAGTAGCAAACCTAATGGACTAGGTCTAAAGGCGGTAGAAAGGAGATGGCTGGCATGATCTACACTAGTGTTTGATTAGACAGATATAATGCTCGTAGTAAAGCATGTCCTAAACCTACTTTCTGGGGAAACCCCAAAAGAAACAATATGGACTCCAAAAGGCATTTTCTCACACTGTTAGTGTATACATCAGTCAACCATCACATGGTTTGGGAATGGTATAAATTTTCGCGCGTCGATTTCAGCAAGTGTATCAGTCTTAATGCTTTCAGCTGTTGAGCAACACGTTTATCAAACTCATTCACATGCAATTTAATGAGTTTATAAAAGTGCTTAACAAAAGGTGGTTTAACACTAGTTAATACAGACTCGCATGAACAATCATTTCCTTTGAGTGCCTATTAATTGGACAAACAGAGCTCAACAAATAAAAGTGCTGTGTGATGTGGGCAAATCCTTCAACCACTCTGGTGTGCAGCACCTTCAGGCTGAGTATGTGGACTGCTCGATTTGTGGTGCCCTCCTAACCCTAACGCATTATGAACTGTCATTTTATGTATCTCTTTTCATAGATTAAGCTCAATTTGAGGGTAGAATTGTACTGAACGAGAAAGTTAAAACATGGTGTAATGTTTTTTGGAAAGTTTTGGAAATGTTTTCTTTCTGGATTATTTCCATTCTTCCTCTCATACTTGCTCACTTACATATTTACCTAACCAGGCAAAAAATAAGTCCATTTTCCTTTAACAATTAATTTATGTATGACATATTTTTACATTTTTTAATTATATTTCTATTTATATCTCTCCACTCCATTAAAAAGGAATCTCTCTGAGGGGCGCCTGGGTGGCCCAGTTGGTTAAGTGCTGACTTTGGCTCAGGTCGTGATCTCACAGCTCGTGAGTTCGAGCCCCATGTGAGGCTCCGTGCTGACAGCTCAGAGCCTGGAACCTACCTCAGATCCTGTGTCTCCTCTCTCTCTGCCCCTCCCCTGCTCTCTCTCTCTCTCAAAAATAAAATAAACATTAAATTTTTTTTAAAAAGCGACCTCTTTGAGAACAAGATCCATGCCTATTTCTTTTTTTATGTTCTTATTGTACTTAGCAAAGTGATTTATTCATAAGATGCGTCCATTAAACATTTTTAAAGAAATAAACGTTGTCTGAGAATATCAGTTTAGTGAGAGCTCCGACGTCTGCCTCTCCCAGCCGCTGTCACGCTCACTGAGGCTGTGTATAAGAAATAATCTGAAATCCAGACTGGAGACTTTCTCCACTGTTGCCTTTTTTCCATTGCTCTAAGCTATTTCAGAAATCATCTGCTCTTGCTCTCTACCCTCTTGGCTTTGAGAATTGGTTTACACTCCTTGTTTTGTTCCATTTGGCTTTGGCACCTCTTCCCACACTGTTTACCTTGCGTACTGACCTTGGAAACCCCTAAGATTTGCCTCTGCTAATCGTCTCCGCCTCCTTTGGCTCCAAATTCCAAATCGTTGCCCAGACCAGGCCTCTGAGACACCACCTGCCCCATCTTGTGGAAAGGAGTTCATATTTGATTTCTTTGGATAAAATCCATCTTATCAGGTTCATCCAAATATCATAGTTGTTTGTAATGGGCCTTTGAAACCCAGACAGCAATGATAGGAGGTTTCTAGCTGTGAGGGTGAAGAGACCATTCATTCACTTGGTCCCAGTAACAAGTGCCTATATTGAAATAAAGCAGTTGAGGAAAGGATGCGCTTCTTAATAGGGTGTATAAAGAACATGGAAAAATAGTTAAGAATTAAGAAAGCTAAAATATAACTAAATTATAGAGCCTAGGAGATCAAAGGACTCCAGAGCTTTAAATAAATAAAAGATCTAATGAAAACCTTCACTCAACATAAATCTGCCTTATAAAATATTTCTGATACATGATCATTCAGACTCTATTTTAATATTCCCAGAAATAAAGAGCTAAATAAGGCAATAGCTTACAATTCTGCATTGAATGGAAATCTGCATTCAGTAATCTGCCCCCGTGTTTGTCCCTATGCAGCCCTTTGAAACCACCCACCCACCCCCTGACACACACACAAATTTCTTTCTTTTCCAAGTGATAACTCTTCAAATTTTGTAAGATGGTCATGACAGCCTCCACTACCACTATCTTTGTGCGTGTGATTGTGTACTATATCCATGCGGAGAGCTCATTATAAGAGCTTTCTTACCCTGCCTCAGCAGGCAAGTACTTTACACATCTTATCTCTTATCGTAACTTATGAAGTGATTGTTATTTTCACTCTAGGTTCATGTTTCACTTTGCAGAGCATGATTTCTACCATACACTAATAATGCGGCCTTTAAGCGTGAATTTTAAAATGAGGAAGATGACACCTACTTCATACATTTGTTGCAAGGCGGACATGAATCAAAGTTTATTGTAAGAATGAAGTGAGGTCAAGGTTGGAAAGCACAGGATTCTCCACAAACTGAGACTGTCCTTAGGCATCAGCAGTAACCACTTTCAAGCCAGGCATCTTCGGTCTGATATTTGTGCAACTGGCTTCAAATGCTTCTATAATTATAAAAAATTAGACACCGCCAGCGTAAAAACTGAAACAGAAAGAAGTAGAACTAAGAGACGCCACACAGTAGAACAAAGAGCATTTGCTGCGTATCTGCTGAATCTTTTATTTGCATAGAATTTTAATTGTTTATATGAAGATCATCCAGTGGTGTTCTGGGTTTTTAACATTAATATACAGGCGTCTTACCATGTCATTGGAAACTATCTCTTCTTAAGTTCCATGTTGATGGATGCATGATCAAGTGAATGTGTCATGACTCTAGTAACTGAGTTCCTCATTCGGAAATTTACTTATTTTAAAGACTTCACTATTATAAACAACTATGTAACAAACCTGTTTATCCATAAATGTTACTGTTTTTAATGTTTACTGGAATAGAGCTCAGATATTTTTTTAAAAGAGACAATCCTGATAAATATATTTCAGTTGATACTGTTGGCCAAAATGCAAGGTTTCAAACACGCATGTCTTATATTTTATCCCCTATATTTATCCCATATATATAATATCTATATATTATCCCATAACAACTCAATGGGTCCAGTGTTATAATGTCTTTTTCACAGTCCTGCAACTTCTACAAATATGATGTGTCTGCCTAAGTCTTCATTCAAATTAGTCATGTGAACTCTGAGGAAGAAGTATCTAGGATAGACACTTTTGACAGGTCACTGGAGACACCACTCCAGTTTGACATTGGTTCATTAATCAAAACTGGGAACATTTTCAAATAGCTAAAAGTTTACTAACTGTACTATCAAGTAGTCCACGTGTCTCTGTATCATCAACAAGATGGTAAAATTGCTTCCAAAATATGCTATCACAAAGTAGATGCATCTTATATGTATTCAAATAAATACATGGAATTTGAAACCACATGTCAAGTTTTAGAGGTAAACCATTTTAAAATAGCTATCAGTAGCTATTATGAATTAACAATCAGGTCTATCTCATTTCAACTGCCTAGACATTTATTCATACAATATTTAGAGTACTTGTTACAGACCTTGCCCTATGACCCATGTATGTTTTCAATAGAAAAAAAAAAAAAACAATAACGCTGCTTGGAAAATCAGGTTTACTGTTGTAAAAATAAAAGCATAGGGGCACCTGGGTGGCTCAGTTGGTGAAGCGTCCAACTTCAGCCTAGGTCATGATGTCGCCGTCTGTGGGTTTGTGTCCCGCATGCGGCTCTGTGCTGACAGCTCAGAGCCTGGAGCCTGCTTTGGATTCTCTATCTCCCTCTCTCTCTGCCCCTCCCCTGCTCACGCTCTCTCTCTGTCTGTCAAAAATGAATCAACATTAAAAAAAATTTAAAAAGCAAAGACAATTATTATTAGATAATTTGTTTCTTAAATATAAAGGCATGGGTGGTTGCATGGATGGCTGGATGGATGGACGGACGGATGGATGGATGGGATATAATATCTAAAATGTTTGCAACATCTTAAAGCTTTTAAGGTCAATAGTACATTGTCCTGCATCCACTGAACTTTACTTGTGGGTTGACAGGCAGGTCTTATCGAAGTACATGTTTGCTAAAATAATCAGTTCTCCTCTGTTAGGCCTAAATACTATATAATGGTAGCATTGTTTTGTTCCAGTGCTTAATAACTGAAATGTTTCAATGGATACATTGTATTCTGCAAATATGATTCTTCACACAATGAAAATAATTTCAAGATATTAGATTTTAGATATTAGTTTATCACTAAAATATTATTTATTCAAAGCACTGCCTTACAAATGAGCTTTAAAAGAATTACTCATTTTTTTCTTGTGATGGATAAAATAAGGGTGACAACATTAAACAAGCCTCTCCGCACTACCCAGAAGACTCCATCCAATGTCATTCTGGGTTTTTGTCATCACTTAAAGGGAAACTTTTATAATATCTAGAGCGCATGATGGCCTGCAAATAATGAAGGAGGATGTTCCAAATTCCTTACAGCAGAAAACCATTTAGACGACACCAAACTTGTTTCCAAATGGAACAGTCATCTACAGAAAGAAAAGTTATGGCATTACCTTATTAATCTGAAGAGACTTGGGAGAAGCTTCTGCCGGCAGCTCATGCCATTGTCGCTACTGAAAACCCAGCTGGTGTCAGTATCATATCCTCCAGGAACACGGGCCACGGAGCTGGGCTGACGTTTGCTGCTGCTGCTGGAGCCACTCCTGTTGTTGGCTGCTTTGCTCCCCGGAAGCTTCGTGCACCGTATCTGCGCAGCCCTCCTGGAGTTGCGTCTTCTGGTGCTTACCGATCCCAGGGCCGACCACCGGCCTCTCACGGAGATGTCTTACGTTAACCTGCCCACCATCATTCTGGGTAGCACAGACTCTCCTCTGTGCTCTGTGGGCATTGCCATCCCGTGCCACAATAAGGGAGCTCACTCAGCGGGTCTGAGATGGTAAATACAGGCCTAGGGAAGTTCTGAGCATGCGTGGCGCCGCCACCCTGTGAACTCCTGCAGGAGGCCATACCTCATCTCTCCTTCCGTGGAGATCCTGCTTCCAGAAGATTGGAAAGGAAGAGGGGCCGCTGCTGAAAAGGCTGTAACAAGGAGGAATTTGAAGATGGGTGGACTGCTTTAGCTGCTGAGCTCACTGCTACTCAACGTGAGGGAGGAGCCTGGTCCTGAGTTGTGCAAGTGTCCTCTGTCCCTATTCAGTAGTTCCCTACTGTGGACTGGAGCACTTAGCCAACCACTGAGGTCTGGTTTGCAGCTCCCTCTGCTCAGGCCGCTGAATGGATAGGAACAACCAATCACTGAGTGGTCTTAAGCTGTTCTTCCACAGGCTCTTAAACAGAAAATGGAAATCAGGTTGACAAAAATGAAACCGTTTCAAAAAAAGTATTAAAGGGGATCTTCCTTATCCTTCCAACATTTGAAAACACAGCCTCTTTATCCAGCATGTTACAGGAGCTACGCAATTTTTCTGGTCTCTATTTCGAACTTATGTCTTTATTTTAATTCTTCTTTAGTTCATTATCTCAAAGTTAAGGTTTCTTATAATTTGTCTCCAACACAGGATACCATGAAAAGTATATTGAAGGGGAGAGAGGTAATTTGGTTTGAATAATCACTGTTAAAGGTACTACCTAATTTTTTTTAAGTATATTAAAATGAGAAAATAGTTGAAACCCGCTGGATAACCATTGAGGCGTTACCTACAGGTTCTATTTGTATGACCAGGAGACTGTAAGTTTATGCAGAACAAAGGCAGAATCTTTACCTGTCATTTTCTTCCACTGGAACAATGTCTTTGTTGTCCATGACAGGGTAAATGAGCATTATACCCAGTAAAGAAACCGTATATGAGGAAAAGAAGTAGTTAAGGTAGGAAACCAACACGTATTGAGCTCCTTCTATGTGCCAACTGGCATTGCTTTAACTCTCACAAAAACTACAACGCGGTATATTAGATGCTCAGAGGAGCCGAGTCATTTTTCCTGGGCCTCATAGGTAGTAAGTGACACAGCCCCGTTCTGGCTTCAGATTTCAAGCTCTCTCTCATTAACCATGCTGCCTCTCAGCCACCAGATGGTCTTTCATGAAGAAAGTAAAAACCTGTTGAGAAGATATTATGAAACATCTTAAGACATTTAAAAATATTTAGTATTTTTATTTATTTATATATTTTATATTTATTTATCTTTTTTAACATATATAGAAGACATAATTATTCCCATATCACTGTGATTAAAATAAACAATATTAATCTCCACATTTTTATGCTTTCAAGCTTTAAGTTGCCTCTCTTGGAACCCCTGATGGCATGTAGACACATGACATTGAGTTTCTTTTCATAACCGAACAGTTTCCTTTTATAGTCATAATACACTATATATTAGCGTAGCATCACAGGATTATCAAGCTTGCTAAGCAGCCCTTCTCCATGGTCTGAGAAACTCTAGATCTTTATTTCTGTAGCACAGGATTAGGAGGAAAATATCAACTCCAAATGTCAAGGTAATTGAATCATAGCAATATCCAGAATCCTAAGCAAACCAACCCCTCTTAAATCAGAGCTATGACAGCATCAAGAATGAAAAATGCAGATTATTTTTGACACTCCTTTTCTTCATTGTAATCATTCTCCTTGCTTTGCTTTGCCTCTTCTTGTTTATTTATCAAATATTTATTGTGCATTTATTATGTCCCTGGCATTTTGCTGGGACCTTTGCCAACTTCTGGTGAGAGAGAGTAGTGAAAATTAAATATTAGAAAAGAATGTGTTATCTAATGCTTTGATGAAATTCCCCAGTCATGCTGAAAAAAAAAAAATCTCATTGGGAACAAATAGAAAAAGAAGTTCCAGAACAAAATTAAAAAATAATAACGATAGACAGATAGATAGATATTGACCTTATACCTAAAAGGGAAACTAAGTTTAGGACTTGTCAATTAAACATGGGATGAGCAACATCAAAATATCTGCTATTCTCATCAAGCATCATTCTTGAAATTTTGACCGATTTCAAGAAGATATAAATCAGAAATAAGAGATGTTACTATTAGAAAATACAAGGCAAAATGATGATAATTTGCAATGACTAGAACCCCACACATAAGAGAATCAACACAAAAATGTTAGAATTAATAAGATAAATAAAATAACCAAATATAAGATCCTTTTTTCAGCTATTTTGGAAATTTTACACGTACAAAAAAGTTGAAATAGTAATATAATGACCATCTGCATTTTTTAAACCAAGATTAATCAATTGTTAAAAGTTTTTGCCACATTTGCTTTTTATCTCATTTTATCCATACATCTATGTTTGTATATTTTCCCTCTCCCTCTCTCTCTCTCTCTCTCTCGTTAATTTTTTTTTTTTTTTTTTTGCTAAGGCCCTTAAGAGAAAGTTAACAAATATTTCAATACTTCATTCCTAAAACTTCAGCACGTATACAAGCATTTTTTAAAAGTCTATTTATCTTCACACATATAAGCAATAACTAGTTAGAACTGTAGTGAAAGAGATATCATTTGCAATAACAACAAAAAATTAATGACCTTATTGAGAAATATGTTGGATCCAAATATCCAAATGAGGAAAAGTATTTTAAAAATTTGCTGAGCTATATAAAAGACAAACTACAGTTCTGGATATAAGACAACATACAATAAAATTCCCATTTTTCCCAAATTAATTCATATGTGCATATCACACAAAATCCAAACAGAATTGTATTGCCATATTTTTAAAACCTTAACAAAATCTTTCTAAAATTGATCTGAAAAACATCAGGCAAAAACCAAAAATATAGTTTTGAAAATAAATAAGGAAAGAAGACTAATCCTATACTTAGGCTTCCTAGTGAACCAGGGACCATACCTACTGGCATTAGAGCAAAAGTCAAGCCCCATTTTATCACTGCAACTTCTTTGACCTTGAAGAGGTGATTAGCTTCTTGGATTTTTGAGTTCCTCATCTATAAAGTAGACACAAAAACATTTATCATGCAGGGTTACATGAGGATTCCAAACAGCCCTCTTGAAGAAAGCAGTACAATGTCCAGGCAATGACCAAAATAAGTCAGTAAAGTCAGTATATGTTTTAGAGGTATTTTTCAGCTCTTCTGGGATTACACACTATGACTAATTTGGATCTCAAATAAATTTCAGTTCTATGTAAAGTTGGGATGTTATAAAATATACATATATGCTACAAAATTTAAATATTGAAAAATAAGGAAAGAGAAGCCAACCATAAAAAAAGAAAATGTAAAGTAACATTTAACAAACCTCCAGGGCAGAAGCTTTTTACCTTTAGGATGATACAATAAATTATAAAATTTATTGCTCTGAAGGCAAGAGTGAATGTTACAAGAAATGTGGTTTGTTTTGTTTTGTTTTGTTGTGTGGTGTTTTTTTGTTTTTGTTTTTGTTTTAAGGCTTCAAAGGTAAAGAAGCACCAAACTTCCGAGGTGACCAAAGAGTCAGAAAAGGCTTCACAAGAGAAAGTATGTCTAAGCTAATTCAAAAAAATGAATAAGAAATGGACAGAAGGAAGGGGCTACCACACCTCATGGAAGGGTAAAGACAGAAGATGGACTAGAGGATGATAGCTACATTGGCTATGGCAAGGGGTTTTTACTTCCCTCTATAGGCAGAAAGAAGCAATATATTCATCCCTGGGTACTAGGGTGGATGAGTGGATGGATCGATAGATGGATGAGTAATTTGATTGAAATTAAGGATTTTAAGCTGGTGAGAAATAGGGGAAGAATGCAGATAGCTGTAGGAAGTATGCCATGGTAAGGCTTAGGAAGAGATCATTAGGAGACTATTTTGCAGGTAATAAATGGTGAAGCCTGCTTTGTGAAAGAGAATCCAGCTAGGAAGTTAAGTCAGCTCATCTGCACATCATCTGCTTTCTCTGTTCAGTATTTAGGCGATGTGTGGCATAAGGAGAGAAAGAATGAGAAAGTGGATGTACAGAGAGGCAGCCAGAAAGGAAAGAAGACAGACAAGACAGGAAAGACAAAGTGGCAGAGAAAAGAGAGAAGAGAGACAATGAAAGAGAAGAAAAGATGGGCAAGAAAGAAATGGGTGGGGAAAATACAGAGGGCAAAAATACATGGAAATATTTTTCTGGGTAATGAGAAAAGAGGAAGAATTTTTCAGGTATCATAACTAAAACAGCACATACTCCCATAAAGCAGCAGCAATTGTTCATTTATGGTTATTTCTATTATTTGTGCTTAATTCCCATTAAGATGGGACTCCTGATGCTTCCATTTCTTTTGCTTCTATGGAGTGGACCAGCCAGTACATCGATTTCCCAAATATGATCAATGAACCCTTGCTATTAGTGGACTCATTTAGGCTCATGGCCATCCGCAGCCCACAGCTACACTGTTCAAAGCTTTCAAGTTGTCCTCAGTAGAGCAGCAACCCATTCCCCACTCAAGCCAAAATTGTTACTCTGCTATTTGAATTCTTACTTAAAATAACACAAATTAATAAATGTATTGAACCACCTGGTCCGTACCAAGGAGCTAACATTGCTATTATTTGCTAAAGGCAATATAATTTGATCTAGTACACTCCCGTTTGCTTAACTATAGATCCTCGTTCACAGTGCCAAGGGGACAGTTTTTGAAAAGATGATATTTTTATCTATCTGAATCGCCAGGAAAGGGACTATAGATCATCTCCTCAAACTAAAAAAAAAAAAAAAAAAAAAAAAAAAGGTTTATTTTCATGAGTGAGGTTGACCACGTCGTTTACTAATGTTGGCAAAGGTGCAGAGCCTACTGAGTAAAGACAAAACCGGTGTTGCCCCTCAAGAGGTTATTTTTTTTATGTACAGCACATTGGAGGAGTGTTGTTTATTACAGCTAGGTAAATATTTTTAAAGACTTGTTTTGATGGAAGCTGTGTTTCTTCTAAGAAGAGAGGTTTATGGGGATATTGTAGCAGCCTAGAAGATGCAAATCAGTAGCATTTATGAGCTGGGGAAAAAGATAGGTAGGCATGAAGTTGTACATGATGTACAATGAAAATGTACAACTTTTGTTATTAAAATTGCACATGGATATCTAAGGGAAGTGCCTATTTCTCTTACAGCATGCCTTTCTCGTGCACTGGAAATATAGCTCCATATAGTTCGTGTGCATGTGAGCTCTCATTCAAGAAGACATTATGTGGAGAACCCTAAATTTACGGAAGATATAAATTAGAGGATAATTATGCACAATCCAGAAGGACTTTTCAACATAAGCGTTTTTTTTTTAACATTTATTTATTTTCAAGAGAGAGAGAGACACAGAGTGTGAGCGGGGTGAGGTGGGAGCAGCAAAGAGAGAGAAGAAGACATAGAAACTGAAGAAGGCTCCAGGCTCTGAGCTGTCAGCACAGAGCACAATGTGGGGCTCGAACCCATGACCTGCAAGATCCTGACCTGAGCCAAAGTCGGACAGTCAACTGACTGAGCCACCCAGGCACCCCCACATAAGTTTTTTTAAAGAAGTAACTCACTTACTGTGTTTAAAAACATGTTTGATATATAGAACTGTGACCTCCATGCAATCCATCAAAACTACATGTATTAGGTAAAGTGAGATATATCTATCTGTAAGTGGAATTTAAAGACATAATCAGAAGGTGTTCCACAAAAGCATGAAAATAAATAAAAATACTTTAAAACGTATTCATTTTTTAAAAAATTTCAGTAGATGCCCTTGTACAGCATACAAGAAAGGCAAGTATTCATTTTAAACTTAAACATAGAATTCAAGGGAAGTACTGATCTCTTTTTCCTGCATAATTGAAAGATTATTGGATTGTTAGATTACTGACCTTGGGCACACTGGATGTCAGCTTCCAAAACCATCCTGAAAGATTCTTTATCCTATGAGACTAATGTAAGGTTTTAGGCATGGTGCACTTCAAGAAAAAAAAAATGTTTTTAAATATACCAATAGTTCTCCAAGCGTACTTCCCAGACCAGCAGCATCTGGGAACTCAAAAATGCAAATCACCAGACTCGATCTGGACTTAATGTATCAGAATCTATGGGGTGAGGTCCCGCAATCTGTGGTTTAACAAGCTGTCCAGATGGTTCTGGTACACCCTGAAGTTTGAGAACCACTGAAGTGAACTAATAGAGAGAGTGAGCCCTAATATATGCCTGCATCTGGTTACTGCTCTATGTGGTTATTTTCCATTTCTCTTCTCTGGAATGCTGGGCATTTGTCCCGGGGCTCTGGTGGGGAGTTGTGAGGAGAGAAGGAATGTGAGGAAAAAATTTGTTTGGGAAATAGAGTTGAGGGTGTCTGCACTACTCACAGGTGGAAATGTGTGATAGGTAGATGCGGTTAAAAAGTCCTGGATGCAGCAGAGAGAGCAGGACTAACAGGAGGGACAGTGGAGAGAAGAAAAAAGGAGACGAGGGATAAAGAAAAGAGATAGGGAGATTATTTAGTCTCATATAAAAATCTCTGCAAAATGTTATATGATGATCAAAATGAATGCGTGCACTCTATAGCTGTTCACAATACAAATAATCTCAATTTTATATTAAATGAAAAAAGTCACAGGTGACTATGTAAAGAATCATTCTTTTTGAAAGTTAAAATGGCTAAAATAGGGGCCTCTGGGTGGCTCAGTCGGTTGAGCATCCGACTTCAGCTCAGGTCATTATCTCCTGGCTCATGGGGTTGAGCCCTGCGTGTCAGGCTTTGTGCTGACAGCTCAGATCCTCTGTCTCTCTTTCTCTGCCCCTCCCCCACTCGCACTCTGTCTCTCTCTCTCTCTCTCTCTCTCAAAAATAAACATAAAAAAATTTTTAAATGACTAAAATAAAATATAGGCATATACTTTTTAGAAATATAGTTAGATGTGATAAAATGATATTAAAAAAAAAAAACAAAGGAAAAATGAACACAGGATTTGCAATAGTGATTATGTCAGGTACAAAAAGATGGGGTGAAGGGGCAGAATGGGACCACAGACCAGACAGGAGTTACTGCCAAGGTCTCAACTTCTGTGTTAACTGTCTGACTCATTTGAATACATGTGGGAGGGAGGGAGGAAGGAAGAGCGCAAGGGAGGAAGGGAAGAAGGGAGGAAGTCATTTGTGGACTAATGATGACCAAGGATTATGGATGATCCAATTTACGCACCTGATATCTATTAAAAAGTTACTTGGGTACTGGGGTGGCTCAGTCAGTTAAGCATCCAACTATTGTATTTGTCTCAGGTCATGATCCTAGGGTCTTGGGGTAAAGCCTTGCATCAGGCTCCATACTGAGTGCAGAGCCTGCTTAAGATTCTGTCTCTCTCTCTTCCTCTCCATCAATCCCGCTCTCTCTCAAATAAATGATAGATAGATAGATAGATAGATAGATAGGTAGATAGACAAATTTACAAAGATTCTAGCATTGAAATCATAAAATATGCACTTGAAAACTATCGGAATTAATCCAAAAAATAAGAGCTCTTTATTTTAAGTAGGTTATTAAAACAATTGGGCCTTTCTTTACACAGATTATGTTACAAAGCTTTGCCTATGAATTGTTTATATTTAATAAAACAGGAAAAATGTAACACGTTTCAGCTTTAGGCAAGAGTGATAAAATAAAATGTGTCTTTAAGACTTGCCCTGCCATTCTTTTCGCAGCACCTTGCTCTCTTTTATTACCCTGTTCCTATATTTCCAGGGCCCTCGTCTATGGAGCACAGGGGTAGAGGAGTAACTACTCTCAGTAGCACTAAATACGATTTGTTGGTTCTAACCACCGCCATCAAACCTGATTTAATCTGTGTCAAATTGCCTAAGTCCCTTCTTCCGCTGCATGGCAATGAGTAGCAAAATATTCGTATAGACTAATTAATCCTTGCTAACGACCTAGTTACTGGTCACCTCCTTTGAGAGTGATGGCGAAACCTAGTTGCAATGTACAGCCTCTTGAAAGATCTTTAAGGCTACGTGAATATTTGGAATTTAGAACTCTGTGGCATGGCAGGGAGGAAGATATTTCTGATCAGAGAGACTTTCGTCAAGGCATACCACCTGACTAGCACTCAACCTTACTTACTCGGAAGATTAGATATGCGTGTAATGGTCGCTTATAAAGGTAATATTTAAAATATGTATGTATATAGGTCCTTGGTGGTGATCAAGACTGAAATGATTGATTCTAGGAGGTTGGACCATGTTACTGCTAAATTATATTCTGTAGAATAGTCACATGTCCGTGGGACCGAGAACATTTTCCCATATTTACCTCTTTTTCCCATTGAGATTTAATTGGAGGATTTACAACGATCAAGGGACATGGAAATGGTGAGGTTGTACCAAATAAATGTGTCTTTTTTTTTTAAATAATTTATTGTCAAATTGGCTAACATACAGGGTGTAAAGTGTGCTCTTGGTTTGGGGGGTAGATTCTGTGGTTCATAGCTTACATAAAACACCAAGGGCTCATCCTAACAAGTGCCCCCCTCAATGCCCATCACCCATTTTCCCCTCTTCCCCACCTCCCCATCCACCCTCAGTTTGTTCTCTGTATTTAAGAGTCTCTTATGGTTTGCCTCCCTCCCTCTCAGTTTGTAACTATTTTTTCCCCTTCCCTTCCCTTCCCCCATGGTCTTCTGTTAAGTTTCTCAAGTTCCAAATATGAGTGAAAACATATGATATCTGTCTTTCTCTGACTGACTTATTTCGCTCAGCAGAATACCTTCCAGTTCCATCCACGTTGCTGCAAATGGCATGATCTCATTCTTTCTCATTGCCAAGTAGTATTCCATTGAATATATGATCCACATCTTCTTTATCCATTCGTCAGTTGTTGGACATTTAGGCTCTTTCCACAATTTGGCTATTGTTGAAAGTTCTGCTATAAACATTGGGGTACAAGTGCCCAGTGCATCAACACTCCTGTATCCCTTGGGTAAATTCCTAGCAGTGCTATTGCTGGGTCATAGGGTGGTTCTATTTTTAATTTTTTGAGGAACCTCCACACTGTTTTCCAGAGCAGCTGCACCAGTTTGCATTCCCACCAACAGTGAAAGAGGGTTCCCATCTCTCCACATCCTTGTCAGCATCTATAGTCTCCTGAGTTGTTCATTTTAGCCACTCTGACCAGTGTGAGGCGGTATCTCAGTGTGGTTTTGGTTTGTACCAAATAAATGTGTCTTACCCAAGTAGCCAAATTTAGGTGAAATGTTATTTTAAACTATATATTGATTGGACCTACATTTTCTTTTACCAAGTGTAATGAAAGTGGATACTATAATATATATATATATATATATATATATATGTATATACACATATATATACACATATATATGTATATATACATATATATATCAGAATCTACCATAAATTTTACAGTATTTATATAGAGAGACATCAGATACATATACCATACATACATATTACCTGATAATACATAAAAAACATTTAATTATGTTTACTTTCAAAGCAATGCCATCTATAAAACAACACAATATTATACACTTAGCTATCTCGACTCACATATGTTTAGGCACTTAAACCATGTGTATGCCTTTCCCCATTACCCATGAGTGAGAATTTCTTCAGGGTAGGTAATAATTTTTTTCCCTACTCATGCAAAGCAAAAACACTAAATGGATTTGGTCCAAGACTTTGCAAAAGGGACTTTACCTATGCACTAAGGTCACATAGACTCTTGAGAAAATTATATTCCACCTAAGAATATATTTATAATAGAAATCGTTTAGTAAATGGAATCAAGATTTGAAGTGGTATGGTCATGCATTGCCTCTATTGGAGAAAAAAGAAAGTGTGATCATTTATTCACAGGCACAGATTCAAGCCAGATACCTATAAAAAGTTAATGGGAAGATTCAGAACCTCATAAAAAGCTGTAGAAGAGCATCCTGCCCCACATCAAATCACCATACGCATCCGTTGTGCGTGGTGTACATTACGTCTGAGAAAGATG
Organism: Panthera pardus; assembly: GCF_024362965.1. NCBI lineage: Eukaryota > Metazoa > Chordata > Mammalia > Carnivora > Felidae > Panthera > Panthera pardus. Next base: position 58,738,244 of record NW_026526810.1, on the reverse strand, counting down.
GAAGTTATGCATATAAAAGGCTACCGATATGTTAAATCATAGATACTCACCAGGCTGCGTGTGCACAATACTCAAGACACTCTAATCTGAGCATTTTTTCTGAGAACACAATCAAATGTACTTTGTTACATTTGATAGACCTTAGTGTTAGTGCTTTCCTGTTAGCTGTAATTTGTAGGAGATGCGGATGAAATTCGCTCGAGTGTTCAAGGAAACGTAGACTTTCTGTACTGCGCTCCTCGAAATTGTTTCTGCCTCCACCCATTATCTGGTCACAATAGCACCCCGCTTCTAGATACCAAAATCTGTATTAGTAACCTAGGGCTGTATAACAGTTTATCCCATAACTTAAAATTTAGTTGGTTAAAAATAGCAAACATTTATTATCTCCCTGGTGCTGTGGTTAGAAATCCAGGTTTGGCTTAGCTGGGTCCTGTGCTTCAAGATTTCCACATTGTTACAATTAAGGTGTCAGCTGGGGCTACCTCTCCCGGCTGAACTGGGGGGAAACCTTTCAAGGTCACTCACGTGGCCAGTGAGTAGGGCCTCAGGTCTTTGCTAGCTGTTGGCCAGAAACATCAGTTCCTTGCTGTGCTGCCCCGTCCACAGAGCTACTCGCAACATGAGTCTGCTTCCCACAGGGCAAGTAAGGGCTCAGAGAAAGAGAGAGAGAACATGAGAGAGCCAGCAAGAGGGAAATCAGTTTTTTGTAACCTAATTTCAAAAGTGACACATCATCCCTTGTTCTGTTTTCTGTTCTTTAGAAGTGAGTCACGATATCCAGCCCACACTCAAGGTGAATGGGGGTGTGTTACACAGGGCGTGAATTCCACAAGGTGGGGATCACAGGCAGCCATCATACCGGCTGCCTGCCACAGTGATCTTCTGTTTGGAAGGAATTCGCCACACATTTCTAATTACCCAGGAATTGTACAAACTTTCTGGGAGAATGGCCTTTGATTCTCATGGTTTATCTACATCTAGATTATTAATTAAATCTGAGACATTCTATCTGTAGAGTGTAATAAGATCATACAAAAGTTTAAGTCTAGAAGGTAAGGGAAGATGTCCCTGAAGAAATTTAAATTTTAATTTTTTTTTAACATTTATTTATTTTTGAGACAGAGAGAGACAGAGCATGAACGGGGGAGGGTCAGAGAGAGGGAGACACAGAATCTGAAACAGTCTCCAGGCTCTGAACTGTCAGCACAGAGCCCGACGCGGGGCTCGAACCCATGGACCGCGAGATCATGACCCGAGCCGAAGTCGGCCGCCTAACCGACTGAGCCACCCAAGCGCCCCAAAAATTTTAACTTTTAAACAAAGACAAAGGGTAGTACAGTGAACTATGCGTGTGTGAATGTCCAGTGCGGGAAGAACGGCTCACTGAAGAAAATAGAAAAGAAAGAAGAATATTCAGAACCCCATCCGTTTCTCAGCTGCCACTTTTTCTTCCTCATGTTTATCTTTTGAACCTTGATCTGTTAACTGGTCCCACTAATTCTAGAATATATATTCACTTTGATATACTTTAAAGAACTCAAAATGTAATGAGTTTGTAGCCCCAGTGATTTGAAGAAACATGATAGGACGAAGGAGGAGATGAGTTGGAGAAAGAAGGGGGAAGAGGAGGAAGACCAGATAAAGGAGGAGGGGCAACAGGGAGAAACAAGGTAAGAAAAGGATGCTTCGGGGGCGCCTGGGTGGCGCAGTCGGTTAAGCGTCCGACTTCAGCCAGGTCACCATCTCGCGGTCCCTGAGTTCGAGCCCCGCGTCAGGCTCTGGGCTGATGGCTCGGAGCCTGGAGCCTGTTTCCGATTCTGTGTCTCCCTCTCTCTCTCTGCCCCTCCCCCGTTCATGCTCTGTCTCTCTCTGTCCCAAAAATAAATTAAAAAACGTTGAAAAAAAAATTTTTTAAAAAAAAGAAAAGGATGCTTCGGTGGGCTCTGCCATCTTTGCTCCTTAGAGATACGATACAGGTGCATAAGGGAGTTTTCTCATGGAAAGGCACTAGAGTGAAAGTCACCATGAGTTTAATCAAGTTCGAGCTCAATTCATGGTCAATACTATGAAACCAAACTATTAAATAAGGGAGGTATTAAAAATCAGAATCGGAACCCCCGACTGAAATTCAAAACAAAATGAACATGAAGACTGGCCAGCATCCAGAATGGGGAAATAAAGAAAGGATAGGTGACAGAGGTACTGGAAAACTGTGATAGAGCACAGAAGGACCAGTGATTCCAGCTCAGTGAAGATGAGGAGAATGTCTGAGGGCCTTATACACATTTGTCTGCACCAATTTGTTATATTTTATATTTTTTACTTTTTATATTTTAAGTGTTGTTGATATCTCTGTCTCCATATGAATGTGGTTCACAGGTAAAAATCCTTCCTTCTCAAGCCACCTGCTCACTCACAGAGTTCTGAGATACAAAAAGATTTCAGTAGGGGGACGCCTGGGTGGCTCAGTCAGTTAAGCGCCCGACTCGTGATCTCAGTTCAGGTCTTGATCTTGGCGTCATGAATTCAAGCCCCACGTTGAGCTCTGCACTGGCTGTGAAGCCTACTTAAAAAAAATTATTTTTTAATAAAAATGAAAGATTTCTGTATAGACAGACTAGCTAGTTAAAAAGGGGATGGGGAATGTATACTCTTGAAAGTCTTTTCATCTCCACTTACCTATAGGTCATCTTGAAGCATGAAGAATATGGATCTACTTGCTTTATTAGTGTTTTCCATTTTTAAATATGGAACTGACCAATATATATGTATACACAGAAAAGACCAACAGGTGAAAAAAATGGTCTTTGTCACATTGTGAACTGATGAAAGTTGCTTTTTGGTTATATTAATTTACAGTCACTGTTTAGAGAATCTTATATTGCTTCTATCTCAGAAACAAGGTCAATTGTCCAAAAAAAGCTATACAATTTTTGACATATCACATCAAACTCTCTGACCTAATTTCATGTGTACCTAGTTATCACAATTTCGTCATATAGTTTAAAACATAGTGTCTGGATATTCTTAATACACTTATTTTATCTTTCCCGCTTGTAATTATATTACTTCAGTTGACTTCATAAATTGCATATTCATTCATCCACACGAACATTTATGGAGCTCTTGCCTATTGTGCTCTTGAGAACGTTAGATGCTGAGACTACAGAGATGAGTTGGGCCCAGACCGTGTCCTGAAGTCCAGACCATTTCCTCAAAGTGGAAATAACCAATAATTTATTGTTTGGGATCCATTCTTCATCTACGAACCTCGATGATGTTGTGCCCTTGAGATGAAAATCTCCAGTCACCCTGGCACATATTCTTCAGAAACATTGTTCCTCCACTATATAGAGGTTCATGGATGGCCATTCAGATTATTTTCTTTGCTATTCCTTGATCTATCGAGATTAAAGTTTTCTGTTGGCACATTTTGCAAAAGGCCTTCATGCCCCTTACTCTCTCCTTAATATAATTCTGTAAACCAGCTGACCAAAGCCAGTCTTATTATTTATTCGTTGGAAACAGCAACAGAAGCACCATCAATTTTCAGATTTCTAATGATGCCATCGAAAGGTGTTGGAGAACTTCTCAAAGTCATCAAACTTGCTCCCCAGCTTCCACAGCCCCGGTCTACTCAAAATGTAAAATGCCGAGGGTGATTGTAGGCCATGAGTGTGCTTTCCCTCAGTGTTTGTGCAGTGAGTGTCTTTGAGCTAAGCCCTAAAGGTTGCCTCCATCCCACCTTTTTAGCCTTCTGTAGATACCACATCAAAAAGGACCTCTAGCGCTCTCTTGCAGTTTGATTCAAAACAAAGGCCTACGCCTGTTTCTCACCCTTAATTCTATGTTCTCTTCAAAACTTCCTGTTGTTTCCACATTATTGACTCTCCTCACCAGAACCTGCAGACCTGACAATCAGCACTGATGCACCAGCTATAGCCCTGTGTTCTCTCTGCATCAAGCTGGTGTGATTGGACACATTTCCTAAAAATTCCCATCTCCCACTGGGTTGCTCTTCAGCCAGCTGGTGGAGCTAGAAAATATCTATTGAAATGTGTAGATCATGAACCACCATAATTACCGTGCTCCATGGAACCAGAGTGTGTTCCATGGAGCTGAAAATCTGAGTGATGTTAATATTTTACTGTGGATAAAGTTGAAACATTATATTTACCCTGGGAGCATTGAATATGTCGTTGCATATTATGAATCTTGAAGAAGGAAATATAGATGCATTATTTTTCAAAGGTATTGAACACGAGGATACCATCCTTTTTTGGTGGACTGGTGTTGAAAATATTCTTCTTTTGGAAACGTTAAATAGGCATGACTTTATACTCCATGTGCACATTATGAGTTTGGTAATGCCTGATTGACAATATAGATCCATAATGATACAGAAAGTTACTAGGATATTTTGACCAGCAGTGGGACAAATAGAAGTGCTGTGATAATTACTTAACCAGCTTTGTTTGACGTGAAAAAGGAAGCCTCTCGATCTTGAGAAGTTTTTTTTCACAATTATGCTGAAGAGGAGCTTTTGTGGTCACTTGAGGAACATCTTCTATTCCTTTCTTGGATCTTAGAAATCCAGATACCAGAGTTTCTGATCTCTACAACACATTCATATAAAATATATGACCATAAACATATACATATTTATGACATCTTGAATAATAATTTCAATGGATCTCATACACAGTCCCACATATCATTTACATAAAAAGGAATAATGACTGGTCTTTTACATATTACATCTGATCATTTGATAAACTTTTTTTGGTCTAGAGTGTTTGGATAAAGCTCTTTCTTCCCACATGACATCATGGCAAATAGACAAAGCAGACTAGCCATTTAATTCCAGAACATAAATAAATGCTATAGATGGGTATGTCCCTAATTTTAGTCAGAGCAGGGGTTTTGTTACTACAAGGACGATAATCATAAAGTAAGACATTTCAGATCCGTAAAATGTCATAGACCAGAGGAAAAGCAAAATTTTTTAAGGATCTTCTCCTTTAGTGCACTTAACGTTATTAAAAATCATTCGGTGTTTATTCTATTGAGTATACTGCTTTCTGGAAAACAACCAATTCAGAAGTAGTTCAAAGGTTAGTTACAAGATAAACTAATAGCTATGCTAAGCTATTACTTTGTAGAGCCAATAAAAAAAAAGAAATAAACTATATTATTTCCACAATCTATATGGTCAGCCCCAGCAACAACCAAATCAATAATAAAACATTTTTATTTAAACTTCCCCCTGATTTCCCCTCTCTGCTTCTGAAATTTTATCCCAACAGGGAAATCTCCTTGGTATATACCATAAATATAAAAAAGCAGGAGTGGACAATGTAATAAATGTTTTATTTTCATTTGTTAATAGATGGCGAAGTTCAGCTCACTTGTGGTTTGACCTTATTCTAGTACATGGACAATTTTTCTTAAATACAGCTTTCATAGAACACTAGCCATCTCAAACTTCTGCACTCGCCCCAGGGAAATAGATCTATACACACATACATATGTACGCACACAGAGTAATTGCAATATAATATCATTTAACAGATTTTTATACATCACAATTCAAACCATACGTCCCCAAACATTACATGCATAACTACCTGATAAAATGCATGATACCACGTATGTACTTTGTGGACTATCAGATAAATTTTTTTAAGTTTCACCACATATATTAACATTAATAACAATTAATAATAAATGATAAAAATGGAATCTTTTTTGCAGTGATTTTCATCTAGGCTATACATTTTGATCATACTCAGATATTCAAATCTGATAGGTTTGGAGTATGGCCCAGGTCCCTGTGTTTGTTTTTTTTTAATTTCCAAATGTTACTGATACAAATTTAAGGTTGAAAACCACTGACTTATAATCACTCTCTGTGTGCTGAGTGATTTACATTCATTATCTCACTTAATCATAACTACATTGGGGAAGTTTTATTATGTCCATTTACAGATGAAGATACTGACCCAAAGAGAAGTTAAATAACTCGTACAAGGTCTCCCAGAGCTGGGATTTAAACCTAGGTTGCAGATATGTGTATGAATGCAAATACCCATGCTACATTTTTATCATATAACTTCCCAAATAAACCAAAATAAGGCTAAGACAAAGCTAAAATGGGTCAGTGAAAATTCAAATTAAAATAGCATATGATCTCCCCAAACAGTCCCCTTCTACTGGGTCTTCCATAAACCACTCTGACCCTCTCCTGATCTGTTCTCTACCCTACAGCACCGTGATCATTCCAAAGAGCAAGCAGAGCTGAGCTCCACCAGAGCCCTGAGCTCCAGATTCCCTGGGATACTCTCTGGGGTTGCTCCCCAGTTTATATCGCTATCCCTAGTGCATGATGAGGGCTCAACAGATATCTATTAAATAAGTAAATGGCACTGCTTTCTCACAAGTTAAATCTTCCTGTCTCCTAATTCCTTTAAAGTACTTCTTGGATCCTAACCCTAGCTCCTCCCTCAATTCCAACTGTCAGAACCTCCCCCCTGAAGCTCTTGGGCTCCTGATGAGCACCTGTATCAGGCCTGCTTTTCCAACAGGTTGCACCAACCACTCTGATTTCTCCCTGGGAGCTCCAGATTCCTCTCTGAGTGGACCCCCCAAGTCACCACATGGCACAGAAAGTGGGCAAAAGAAGGAAACTGAGGCCCAGTGGCCTTCTGGATTACAGTATAAAACTACACTCGAGTGCTTCTGTCCCCATGCATACTGTGCTGGTACAATACTTATATGAGGCTATTCTGTCTCTCCTCGCTGAGTCAGTTCCAGAAATGGGATGACAGGAAGTAAAAGTCATTTATTCACATGGCTCTGAGTGAGAACTAGACTGGAGAAAATGATGTGATTTAAGAGATCGGTTTCCCAGCCTGATTTAAATACAACCACTCACCTAAAATGGTTTCGTAGAGATAATACATGTGAGCCTGAGTTCATGGGGCACGGTAAGAATTAATCCTCTGTGACTTGCCTACCTTTCAAGAGAAATAATAGCTTATCCTCGGAACTTGGAGAGAGAGACACCTTAACAGAATTCTCGCAATTAATACACTAGTGCCTAACGTTTTAGGCCAAAACAAACATTTAATTGGAGCAAGGTATTTAAAAGTTTGGAGTGACTCTAGCGAAGAGGGGTTTTGATAACAATGGACGATATTAGTGTGGTCCCTCAACAAAGACTTTTGCTTCTTGCATACTATTATGATTGCATGGTAATCTTACCCAGCTAGTGTTTTCTTAATGTCCTGGGGAGCCTGATCATTGTAAATTACCTGTGACATCTCATTAATCCTCTTTTTCCTCACAAACGCATAATTAATGGTAACATTGACAATAATACACAAATTAGCTAAGTGACGCTTTATGGTGTTGGTTTTGATTAACGTCAGGAACCCAAAAATGACATTAATGTAATGCAGATCCCAAAAGGCAGTCTGCACTTTGACCCCAGACATACATTTTGTTTGCACCATCACCAAGATTAATCCTCCTCTGGATGAAGACGAGACAAAACTCTGGCCACTGGCAGTGTGTGCCGGGCTGTCGGAAAACAAACCACCTCAATTGCATTTGTTTAAGAAGGAAATCTTAATGCATAGAAAACAACAGCCTAGTGTCGTTTCCTATTGTCTAGTTAGGACAAAGATAAATGAGCACCTGTCATGATTTAGATCAAGTGCTTGTCTGCTAACTTCTATTATTTGCTTATTTATGGAGCAGTGTTTAATTAAAAGTATACCTCGATGATATGAACCACATGATAAAATGATTGAAGCTCCTTCTGCTTTCGCTGCAAATGGTTTTTGGAAATCAAAACTGATTTTTATATGCATTTCAACCTGCAGGACCTCTAACTGATAAATTCTTATTAACCACAAAAGGGTTAAAAAAAAAAAATCAATGCCTGAGAAAATATTCTTTGTCTCTGACTTGAGTAACAAAGTGAAAGCACCAGAAGGAATTTGGATAAAGTAAACTTCTTTGCCTCAGAAGTCAGGCTCCTTTGCTGTGAGGAAGCTGATTCAGAAATACTTTTCACGAATTATAAAAGAAAGAGATAGACACCGTGTTAGTCACAGGAGTGTCTATTGCTGCATCACCAACTTCTAAATTCAGGGTTAATCATGTGACTTTATTAGGATCAGGAACAGTTCCTTAATCACGATTTTCACGAGTCCGTGGTGAGTACTGGATCTTTCGCACACTCTAAAGAGCCATACTTTGCTAATTTTGAAAACACACAACCTTCTAGTTTCTTCATGACAATTATATATAGCTGAAAAATCCTAATGGTATGTATCTTTTTTCAAAATAATGATAATAGTCCTTTCTTGATTAATTTGACATCTATTTATTATGGGCTATTTTTCAAAATGTTGCCACCACACCACAGCCCGGCTAATGATCATACTCCATTTCAATAATGGAATAGGGAAAAAAGCCATATTTTCATGCTTTTTTTCTATTATTCACATAAATAACTACCACTTGGACAATGCTTCATGGACCAAAGTACATAATACGTAAAGTGCTGTTGTAAAATGCTGTAAAACTAAAATTGGAAAATAAAGATCACCAAAATTGTTTCTTTTAATTGTGTGTATGTTTGATAAAGAGAAGAGGAATTTGAAGATTTAAAAGAAGATTTTCATTGCTGGGGGTTTGCATTTTCAATTATAATACCCCAGATTTCCAACACCACCCCCCCACCACCACCAAAAAATAAGAAAGCAGACTGCTTTACACCTGCTGGTGATAGCAGTTTAATTTTGAAAAATGCCTCATCTGTCTCTGCTTGTAATAGATTAATCATATGACTTGGTTTATCTGTTTTTTGGGGGGGTTTTTTGGTTATTTAAAGTTGTAAAGAGAAAAATCTATTTGAAGAGACTAGGTGTTTCTTCTTCTTTTGTTTAAACGTTATTTTAAAATCAAAAGCAGCTTATTTTTAAATTGACATATTCACTGCTCGTTGTGCCAAATTTCACCAGCACACAAACCCATTGTAAAGCAAACTGGAATTTAAGGGGCTACGGGGATTCCTACAGAGGTCATATTTTCACTCTGCCTAACTAAACCATAAATCGAGATTACAACAATAAATTATTTTTTATTATTTTGGCAGGAATAAGTACGGCCCTGAATTTTGAAAGATATTTGGGCTTAATTCATATGTTAAATAGGCCAGGATAAACCAGTGCTAGAAGAAATTGAAACTGGTCTTACATAGAGACCCGAATTAGGCACTCACCACCAGACTAATTAGTAATTGATAAATTTATTGTAAAAATGCAATTCCTTTACACTGCAAAGCCTAAGGAGTAGGATGATTTAAGGCTTCAGTTGCTTACAAACCTCATCTGGGGCAATCTTTTAAACTGAGGCATTGTTTTCAACGTGTTTTTAAGGTAACTGTAGTACTGTCTCTAACTAGTTAAAAACCTTCATCTCGCCACGAACCTACTTTCTTAGAAGACTCCTCTGTAGCAAACTGTTTGAAACCTCCCAAAGCGCCTCAATTTGTATTTCTTCAGCAGTTGCAATGAATATTACTATTAGCCCAAATGTATCACTTTCTCTTTTCAATTTTACTCAAGTTCATAGACAGCAATCTATCAAGCCATAATTTTATAGAAATCTCTCTTTCAGGTTTAAACGTGGTACACTGAATTTTAATAAGGGCCACTAGTTGTTCCAAGTTACTTTTTTTTGTTGTTATTCTAAGGAATTATTTCATGCAAAAAAAAAAAAGTCTGCTGTGTGAGAAAGCATGTTTTCTTAAGTATTTAATCGGATATTTCCATACCACAACACTTTGTAGACATGTTTTTTTGCTTTGAAAACGTATCTTATCAGGGGTGGTTGGTGTAAAATTCTTGTCTGTTTTCTTACCTTTGAATTTGAGCTCTATTTATAAGGCTCAGCTAAATGATGTCTACAGCTAAGGAATTTCCTTAACTAGGGAGTTTTACATGAACACGATTAATAAAAAGTACCGCAAGGCATCGAGCAGGCTGTCAATGCAGGTTTCCTGTACATTCTAACCTTATCAAAGTGTTCCCCTTTGCAAAGAAGAAAAAGATGTGACAAAGTGGTTACGTACGAATCTGGTTTTCTCTTTCTACTATTTTCTTCTTGATATAATATATTTTTAGAATAAACAAAAGAAGGTGAACTCTTCATTCCTTATTTGTATATGCAAGTGAAATGGGGTCTCGTTGACTATGGAAGGCACTGGCCTTTCTCACATGGAACAAGCCACTAGAAGAAACTTAGTTTAGACGAAATGCAAATATTTAATCCTCGCATCTCTATTTTGAAATATAACATGGTATTTTCCATAAATCTATGTGCGATGACATATTTCATAACATTACATAAGGTTTTTCCAAGCATTTTTATTCACGGATGAACGGTTTGCAGAAAATCACAACATTGTACTATACTTCTCCAGCAAGTTAATTTTCGCTTTAATGTGAATATACAATTTATGGAAAAATAATAGTTATTTAGGTATGGCAGCACTTACCTGTTGCTGTGTGAAAATTCCTACCCTCAAAAATGTGATTTTACTTTAATTATTAGTAGGCTACACCAATGCCTAAAGATTTTTTATGAACAGAACCTTCAATCTGCATTTTGGCTCAGGGCTTTCCTTTATAGACAACAGAAAATGGAACAGCGTGACATAAAGTCAAGTCCAAAAGAACATTTTTATACATGCCTCGACTTTGTTTTTTTGGTAACTGCCCTATGGAGACTGTCCTTTATTAAGATTCTTAATGAGGGTTCTGCCTGTATTTTTCTACCAAGAATGTCAAATAAGGTTCGAAAGCAAATGTAAACTGTAACACAAGTGACACACACTAAAAATAGCCCTATAAATCTGTTCATTTTGTTTAGATAGTCTCCAGAGTTGTAAAAAGTGGGACTGCTCAGCTTTATTATTTGTTTTGGAAAAACTAATTCTGCAGAGAATAGGCCACTGATAATGCTATATTAGATTAGAGAAGATTTATTAAGACTGTCCCTGGATTTAAATTTAAAAAAAAAAAAAAGGAAATTTTCTTCTGTTCTTATTTTCCAAATAATCTACGAGATCATTAACCGAGTAGACTCTACAACGGCAAAGAACTCTGCCCGTTTAGTCATTAGCACTAAGATTGTGAAAGAGTCATCATATTTATCTAAAATGAAATGGATTAAAATTTCAAATGTAGTTCTCATTCCTATTAACCTGTCAAATATGTTGTTTCCAATGTTTCCAGTGACAGAGCAACAATATTTATTATCCACCATACCATGAGTTTTTAAAAATAACTCCAGGAGAACATTTTTAGAACATTTACAAGCTGAATAGACAACTAAAAAAAAAAAAATCAGACATTTCTGTGTGAAAAATAGCTATTGTAATTCGCAGTGTTTGATGGAGGGTGTATTTTTAGAAAACCACGTAATTTGAATTTGAGAAATTGAGTGGCGGAGCAACATTGAGGGGGCATGAGTCCTCTCGTGTGTTAAGGAGGTTTGAAAAAGTGGTTCATTTTTTTCTCTTGAGAAAAAGTTTAGGGGGTTTAAACTCTTCCTTTTCCCTCTCCGCATGACAGTCAATAGGATTTCTTGGATTGGCCGGATGGCTTTGCACATAAGCCAAGACTGATTGTAATCTAAGGCTTTCTTTTTGGATATCTTATCCCAACAGAGGCATGTATAAACAGACAAAATGGACTAAAATGGGCTGGAATCTGACCTTTCCAAAGAGAGGCAGTTCAAAAACTATACCAACTTTTCTTTTGAAGGAACAAGAAAATTGTCACTTAACAGAGCCTTACAGCTTAGTTCTTTTTTTTTTTTCTTCCACATGGCCAGACTGTACACTCGAATTACTAAAAATATGGGAGTTTCCAGGGCTTTGGGCCTCCTTTTTTCCCCAGAGCCCTTCCCGCTGCACCCCCCCCTCCAAGTTCAGAAAGAAAAAAGTGTTGCTATTCATGTGATAATTGTCAAAACCATGATAAGTGCCAAACAAGACAGTGCCAAGAAATCATTAGTTCACTATACATCTCAGATTTCTGTAATGTTCAGTTAATGGGCCAGATTTCATCAGACCTTTTTTTCTTGTAAATTTTCCTTGGTGGTTTTTTTTTTTTTTTCAAGCCACCTTTTAAAAGAATTGTGTAAGCCAGACTTACAGTAATTCCGCATGACTTAAAATTCAATATTAAAAAAAAAAACCTGAAATATTGTTTTTGATACATTCTTACATTCCATTCTCATTACATACATTTAAAAATGCCTACTTCAGAAAAACAAAACACTGTATGAAAAATTTACTGGCCCCAAATTACAGCTGAACATTGTATCTCAAGGATACAAACCATAAAAGGAAGATAAAATAACCAATCCATCTTAAAATTTAAAAAATGCTTCTGATGCATATGGAAAAATAATATCCAGAAAAATTAAGAACTTTTTTTTTCAAATCATCATAGTATATGTCAGTGCAAAATCTTTTACATAAATGAATTACATCTGATGCTTCAGATACATACAGTTTCATTGTATCTTTTTAAACATTTCATTGAAAAATGTCACCATGTAAAGAGCAAATATTACAATGATAGTAACCAACCAGGATTTTGAAAAGCAAAGGAAAAGGAATAGTACAATTTTTTGTTTGTAAACCCATTGACATAAATAGTCTGACCTGTCACAAAATACCTTTTAAGCTACCGTATGTTATGTATAGGCCAGTCAAAACTGATAACATTTTGCTTTCATCAGTTTTGTGTTATAATTCTGAAAACCTGAAATGTTTATTGTAGTGAGATAATACAATGTATGTAGATAGCAGGCATTCCCTAGACATGTTTACTCGAGTAGGAATTCATGAGTGGAAAACTGTTTGGGCTCAAGAACAGGGTTATTGCTTCTAAAAGGCAGCTCATGGGTTGTTTAATAGTATTTTAAATGTCTGCTAATGAGAGTCACAAAAAAGCACAGAAGAGTAGAGAATTGGTTCCAGAGGCGATCACACAGTAGTCAAGAAGATTAACATGCCACTAGGGGACAGCAGAAAGTCACAGAATAGGTAGTGCCAGAGAGACCAGAACAAAAGGCTTTTCTTTGTGAGAGAGAGAGAGAGAGAGAGAGAGAGAAACCAAGATGTATTTCCAAACCAAAATCCTTTACAAGTGAAGTGTTTGTAACTATATTTTTTAAAAGCAGGAAAAAATATTTGTAGGGATCTATTTTTAGATTTGCTAAGCTCTGTGTACCAGAATGTTATAAAATATACATAACCATCATCTTGGCAAAATAAATTCAAATACGGACTATCCTATTTTCTGCGTTTGAGAGTGAAGGAAACTTTCAAACATCAGGAAAAAAAAATAGCCCATTACAAAGCACATTAGACCAAACCTATCAATGACAAAGCACAACTGTGAAATATTGACATTTGCTCAACAAAGCTAAACATAAGCAGAATCCATTCCATTTTCAAAGAGGTAGAGGGATCATTTCAAGAAATAAAAGTAACTAGAAAATTGATCAAACTAACCAAGGAATCTAGAAATCCAGCTAATTACCCATACCCGTGATATAATATATGTGTAATCTTTAAACACAATTTCGATTATTGGTTTAGGTTGTAACGTAGTTCAAGAGGGACTGGAAATTTCAACCTCTGCAATGATTTTAAAACCTAATGCACATTCTTTAACAACAACTTGCTAAAATGGTCCTTTATACACCTAAGTGTCATTTTAAGTGCAACAGATTCTGCAGTCCCAGGTGATATACCTGTAATGCAACATTCTTATCAAATGACAACCAATCTTAGACTCTAAATTTTTTGAATTCGTGGATCACATTTCTTTGTTTGCTCTGCATAAGACCTAGATCACTGTCTACTCAGTTAATTCTCCTGTGATAAGGAAGGTTGATGAGTTTTGCAATCATTTTTTTCTGGATTATAAGACTGCTTTTTACATTCTATGTGTTTTGGATCTTGTTTGGTGTGTTATAGATGGTACCACCATTCACTTAGCACACAATCACGGTTTTCCCATGTCATGAGACCAAAAGGCTGGCTAAGACTTGAGAAGTTACTTAGCCCGTTTCCCCATTATTTTTTTGTTTTTTTATAAAATTGGGCATAAAATATGGCAAATCTGTTTGTGAGTCGCGTTTTTAATATTCAAGGGCATCAATATAACAGAATTTTTAAAAAATTGCTAGTGGCTGGTATATATTGTACACATGTATACTTAGAATTCTTCTCCCCCCAACCAAAACAAATTTTTTATTAGAATTGTACATTTATCCCAAATACATGCCATACCCTCAAATCTCCATGGTTTTGTCTTTACCTGTTTTATCTCCTTTTTTTCCTGTAACATATTTTCCCTTATCATCAAGTGTTCTAACTCTTATAACACTTCTAGAATTCGGTATTTGTTGCATCCCAGATGGCCTTTATCCCTAGATCACAACTCTTCATTCTTTGTCTCTTTTCCTCTATAGGTTCCCGTTTTATAGATTTCTGGTCTCTCTTTTTATTCTGCAATTTGGATTAACTCCAAAACATGATAATAATAACTCCCTCAACACATTCTAAATCCTGAGAACCCTCTCCCTGCACTTCCCCTGATCTTCCCAATATCTTGCCTAAATCCCATCTACTGCATTGAAAAACTGCTGTCTTGTGCTCTCCTCAAAGGAAACAGAGACCAGCTGTTCACCTCTACCTGCAACGGACTGTGTTCCTTCATGAACTTGAAGCCTGCTATTAATTCCCTCCAAGTCTGTTCTTCTCCAGACTAAACAAGGCCAGTTCTTTTACCCTCGTTTCATTGGGACTGTTTCCCAACCATGTAGTTATTTTGCTGCTTCCTTGGGATCGACTCCAAATTTTGCACGTTCACTTAAATTGTAGGATCCTTAAAAACACAGTATGATGACACGGAACTGATTAACAATGCATACAATGTGGATGGTTATTTATGTTCCCTAAATTCTTTGCTGACTGTCTATCAGTATTTTGTCTTTGAACAATGGGTTTCTGTTTTCAACCCCTAAAATTAGCTTGTGATCCACTGTGGCCTCCTGTATCTTTTTTCTTACTGTGATTGAACAAACCTTTCCTTTTTTTAGACTTGAAGTTTATTTTATTCTCTATGCCAGTTCATTGCTTTTACTTTTTACCGAGAACACTCGCTCTGTTTTTTCTACTTGCTTATCTAACTATTCTTCCTTCCCTTTGGGTGTTCGCCGTTGCTTAAATTCAGATCACAGTATCTTGGAGAGGTATCAAAATCCCAACAATAATTCTGTGTATATTTGGTTTCCTGAAGCACGCTCTTAATAAATAAGATTAGTGAGTTTTGAAGAAGGAACAATATCTGGAAAAGATTAATATTACATTGAAAGCTAGATAATTTTTCCTTTCAGACAGGAAAACTTGGTTCGTGTGGCATGTGGGAAAGAAAGAGGGAGAGTTGTGGCGGGTGCTTGTGTGTAAGTGTGTAAGTAAGCATAAGTTAACTTGTACAACACTGGAGCATTTAGCCTTCACCCTGTTCTTACCTCAGAAAAGACCTGAGACTGTGATTTTCCTCACAACCGCACACTCTGTCATGTCTAATACTTTATCTGTCTACATAGAGAGATAGAGAAGATAGATATGAATAAAATTATATCTAATCTCCCCCATCCCTAACACTGGTGAATTACAGTTATCTTTCAGCACGTTCACCTTGTAGAGGAGGTTATTACACTTAGAAATTATATTAAGTTTTCCGTCCGAAGAGAAAAAGCTATGGAATGATTCTGCAAATTCTGAGTGCGTCCCACTGTGGGTCATTGATGACTAAAATGATCAGTGATAACAATGAGAAGAGAAGAGAGAAAAGTAAAAATTACTGTGTACTCCTGTCATTGCCCAAATATTGTACTGTGAAAGGGAAGAAAGCAATTGCAAAATCATGTAGATTCAATAGAAAATTACGATTTACTATGCTGATTTTCAATAGCAGTCATCCAACATAAAAGAATAGCCCTATGTTGCACAAAATGATCATTATTTCTTTGTGTTATATCACAAACTTAAAAGAGAGAGAGAGATCATAAGAAATAGGAAACTCCTTACACCAAATTATCCATTCATCTCCAAACTAGCCTTTACCCACCCCCCAAAATGGAGGGCAAGAAATAAATGAAAAAATATAAACCCTCAACATTTTATTCTCACTCTGGCATTAGCCTATAACCAGGAGACACTCCAGCATAGACAGTCCGGGACACTTTTGTTTCCAGCGCCTTCATGCAAGCTGCTGAAATTACAAAGAAGAGTTCACTCTACTTAACATCTGTCTAGTGCATATGAGCGCTTTTATTGTTTCTGAAACTTTTCAGTTACCTTCATGAAGAAAATATTACCTTCAAGTAAGAGGACAAAAGTCAAGGTCTACTTCTGCTTATATCGTTTCAATTTACAAAAAATCAAAAGCCAAATAAATAAAACCTTGGGGAGAGTACTATAGCTGTCATTTGGCACATGGGGAATCTAGCCGGACTGTTTACTTACATAGGAGTCTTATCTGGAGGTCAGAAATGTAATCAAAAACTAATGAAATACAAAAGGAAACCAGTGAAAGATAAAATAATCCAGTCTCAACATGTCCTACGTAACCCATTAATGGTTTTTGCTTGAGGTCTCCTAAAATGATTATTCCTCTGGAAATAATTGGGTCTTTAGAAATAACACTCTATGTAAAAGATCCCTAATGAACTTTCTGAAATATTTAAAAGTGGAAAGAAATGTACAAGCACACTGGAGATTGACTGCAACGGACAGGACACACCTTCCTAACAGGTTCATTTCCATGTGGCGTGTGCAGAAGACAGGTGAGTTGGAGCCTCCGATTCATCGTCCCTTGCATGAACAGACACCTTGGCTGGGAAACAGGGACTTGACTAGTTTTGTTTCCCTTTCACTATCTAGGACTTTCCCTTCTGATCAACTTCCTGAATATTATCCCATTTTTCTCTGAAACTCTACCTTTTCTTCTCCTCTTTTTCTCTCTCTCCTTGTTCAGTAAATCTCACTTCCCTATAACAATTATATTTATTATGTTAAATTATTTTTATATTTTGCCTTCGTGATGCCCCTTCCTTATTTTCCCATCCCTAAATCATTTCTACCTTTCTTTCTATGTCTTTTCTCCTTCAGGCCCTCTCTGTCCCCTCCAGCTTTTTCTCTTATTCTGTCACCTCAGGGTGCGGCTGAATGTACTACTCTTTTGCCTGTCACTCCGTGCACTCCTCAGAAGCAGATCTCTTTTTCACATCTCCTCCCATGTGGTCCGTGTGCACATTTGGGAAGGCTGACTAATGCACTGGGCCAGCGTTGGGGAAAGGGGTCATTAAACCCCCCCCCCAAATGCAGAACGTCTCAGGAAGAGTAGATTTTTCAAAATATGTTATGTTAATGGAGAACACCAGAAGATGCAAAAATTAAAAAAGTAATATCCATAAAATACGATCCCTCTATGTTTCAAACACACTGCCTTTATGTTCTACAGGTGTTCAAGACCAAGTTGAAGCACATTCATTTAAAAGATCTCTTGCTATTTTATTTTTACTTTTCATTTCCCAGAAGGTTTTAAGTGAATTCTTTAGCACAATTCACTAAAAGGAAGATAGATGCATTTGTCTACTAAATCTGAATCCTTTGGTTTGGCTCCAACAAAATACATTTTAATAAGTCTGTTCTTAGTGGAGACACAGTCTAAGTAAACTATTGTGCATTTCATTTGTAAATAATTTATTATGGAATACAAATGACCACACTTTCTAACATGTCGAAAGCAACAGGAGGCAGAACTTGCCATAAAGGTTCACCATTAGCCCAACTAAATTTTTGTCAAGACTGTATGAAAGACATAGTTAATATTTAATTTTGCTTCTATCACTGAAAGGTTCTGGCATCTACCTTACTGCAATGATATACAAAACTGAATTGAGTCTTCCCATTTTGGTGGTAGGAAAATGTTTTATTTCGCCACCAATGAAGCAATCTGAGAAACTGAGTAACTGTTAGTATACTAAACTCTAAAAGGAATAATGAGCATTTATGTGTGTATTCAGCAATGACTATGATGCCACCCCCCAAAAAATCTCTGATGGGTTTTCAATCTTGGGATCTCCCCATCACAGTCTAGGAGACTAGAGAACAATAGATGGGTTTCATATAGCACCTGATTGATATTTCCAGGGTGTGAAAGCCTCCACTGGCAGATTAGGCTGATATTGCATATTCAAACACATACAATGATATATTTGTCATTGCTATTGACCTTTATCTCTCCAGTTTCCTGACAACCTTCTACAGTTATTGACATTACAAATACCAGCAACAACGTGCAGGGCAAAGTATAACCTTTCATTTACCTTCATGTCCCTCAAATGACTCGTGTAGGTAGTTTCAACAAAAGCGGCAAACAATGATACTGTTGATTTTTTTTTCCTTAACTTGCTAAAATGTTTTCCATTTTCCTCTTGTTCTCAGAAAATCATGCCAATAACTCTCTACAAAGGGAACGATTTCAAATGAATACAGGTAATTAGAAGTGTCAAGAAATCAGCAAAGTAGGGTGTCTGCCATCATTTCTGTGGAAAGAGTGCCAGATTCCCTTTCAAAAAGGTCTTTGTCATTTTTTAATAGAAGGTAATTAACGTAGACTACAGTAGAATGTACAGGATCCCAGTTGCTTGTCTTTCTTGCCATAGAAATGGGACCATAAAGATGTTTTGATATCTAGAAACAATCTTTTGAGGTTATTTTTAAATGACTTTTAATTACAAAAGTAGTCCTTTTTAGTCTTTCCATTTTCAAAGAAAAAAGATTTAGAAAGGGCATATTTATTAGGAGACAAAGGAAAGAAAGTTTTACAAGGAAAAATTATCTGGAAAACGAAACAACAGAATTTTACAAAGCTGACAAGAGTTGAGGATGCAATAAATTAGCCTCTATTTCAAATGTTTCCAACAGTAAGAGAAATAATGTGTAACGTCCTACAGAAGGTAATTACACACTTTCAATACTGTAATACCTTGTACTGAATGAGATCTTTGTTTTCTCTCTCAGGCAACACTAAACTGACTATTTGGCTCTATTAAAGCCACCCCTCCATGAGATCAGCGATAAATGTCTCATGGGTATTTACTAAACAGGAGAATTTTTAGGACCATTCCCATTCTTTTGGGGATAAGGATGAAATTTATCTCAATTTTGAGATTATCTGAAGTTCATAATTTCCTATTACATGCCATACAAATGGAATAATCCTTCCAAGTTTATGTTTGACATGTATTTGCATATGAAAGTATGCTCATTTCATCGCTTGGTTCTCAAGAAACGGAGATGTTCCCTCATTTAAGGTTTTGTTATTTGAGGAAAGCAAAGCAAAGTCTCGGTTACAAAAAAAAAGGTATCTCAAAACTTTGAAGTGTGAAGTGAAAACAATGAGGCTATTTCTATATTGATGATTTTAACACTGAAACATTCATTAATTTGGGATTATGATAGAACTATGCATAAGCATTCATAAATATAACCATTATTATCTATTACTAAGAATAAGATGGACTGGAGACAAGATACAGCCAGACTCCCATAATAAATCTTTTTCAGTGCAACAAGTGGAAGAAGATCCTGTTTGTTTCTTAAACCTCTATCCTGAGATTATCCTTCTTCATGGAATCCACACCACTCATCAAACAACCAAAGGAAAAGCACTAAACTACAACCTATGTGCTAATCACATGTTATTCTTTGTACCAATATATGGTTCTAGGGACCATGATTTAGTATATTTTTGTTTTTAAATCAGTCAAATCAAGTCTTCAGAGCCCATGAATCTGGTTATCTGGGCAGGACTGGCATTTAACTAAAGTCTGGCATTAAACCAATGTTTAAAGGGCAGTGCGAACTATCACAGTATCATTTTTGATAGATATTCCCCCAAAGGTAGAAGTGGCAAAGTAGTCATTAAGACAGAGTCTAGGAAAAGTGGCCTGGTTGATAATGTTCCAATCGATCAAGCCCCAGGCAATGTTCATAAGTGATGAACCTGAGTTTTAACTCTCACTTGGTAAAAATAATCGGAGATTATTTTAATTATTAAAGATAAAGCATATTTCAGACACTGAGGTGAATTCACAATATGATATGGAAAACATAGTTAAGAACACAGAACACAGGCAGAAAGATGGACAGAGAAGGTGGAAAAAGAGTGTGGGGTCTGAGAAACACTTCAGCACCAAGGAAGAGAAAGCTGGGCTTCAAGGACCTGAACTCAACCAATAGTTCTTTCTTGTTTATTTGACTCTTCTTTTAGCCCCAAGATAGTGAGTGGTCAGGAAAATAAGCTTTCTATGGCAGGATTATTTCAAGCTGTGCTGTGTCATCCTCTAAAATCATATAATCTCAACTAAGAGCCCTAACTCAATGCTTTGTCAGAGCCTATACCGTAAAACCCTTCCCAGAATCAAAGGCAGTGGGATGAGTCATTTGAAAGACCATATTCTAAGTATAATGGTGCACAACTGGTCTATATCTTACCCCTTCCCCTCCTTTCTTACTTATAAATAAAAAATTCCATTAGGATGTGTCACATTATTGCCCTCTGCCAATGACAACGAAGACCAGTCATTTCTTCCAATACTTATGGCTTAAAAAGCAGATGAACCTATTGGTTAATCATCAGTGAAAAATAATAACAAAATATTAGCCATGCTCCAACCAAAGATTAGTGGCTTGGGGGGTGCCTGGGTGGCTCATTCGGTTAAGCGTCTGACTCTTGATTTCGGCTCAGGTCACGATCTTCCAGTTTGTGAGGTTTAGCCCCGCATCGGCCTGCACTGACAGCGAGAAGCCTGGTTGAGATTCTCTCTCTGCCCTTCCCCCGCTGTGTCTCTTAAAATACATAAATAAACTTTAAAAAAAAATCAGTTTCAAAAAAAAATTCCTGGCTTCATTTCTTGCTTTTCAAATGAAACTTACATTTCAGGAAGGGCTGGTATTCAGCCAGGAGATAACAGAACAGGCCATGTTGACTGTTAAAATAGTGAAATACTGCTATTCACATCGCACGACCTGCTCTTCCTCCTCGAGGACCATGATTTTACCACCCTGGCTACTCATCCCCAGAATACCTACCACCAAGCTCATTCACGTTATGCCTGCCAACAGCTTCAGCAACATGACTGACGTCTCTTCTTACTGGTTTGTGCCTTTACTACACCAGTTGTTAGAAATTTCTATAATTACCCCTGATTCTAGCTCCTCCTCCCATGCAATGGGTTAATTTATTAAACCTCTTGGGTATATATTGTGCAGCCAGGTAAACTTACTCTATACAAGTCACATTTATATTTTCATGGCTAATTCAGTTGATTGATAAAATCTATACTTCAATTTTCCAGTCAAATTATACCTTCCGCACTACTTATGCTTGTCCATGGATTTGAGCAGAATCAAAGATATATTAGAGATTAGCTTTGGCCCAGCCCGGATACACTTCTGCCGCCCTTCTCTGCACAGAGGTAGGATGACACTCTATTTGAAAGGGAAGGTTTATCAGGCTCATTAATTTTCATAATGGAATACCAGCTTTACCACCCGCGAGTCAGATATCTAAAATATACAGCTCTCACTTCAACAATCAGCAATTCAAATATTATTGTGGGTCTATTATAGACTAGGCAATTGGCAACATATAATGTTCATGCTTACAGCACATGGAATTCAATTTTTAAGTGAGTTCCAGCCACCTTCTGCCAAAGCATGGTCAAGACAATCAGTATTTGAGAAAGTCTAAAAAATATATTGACTCTCCATTTCTCTCAGATTATCTAAATTCTATTCCAGAACCTACCTTAAGCAACAGAAAAGAGTAGAGCTGGACTATATGAATTTGACACTCTGTAAAATCGCTCTCATTAAATTAGCTAGGGTTATTGGAATTCAATACAAGAGATAGTACAATGAAAAACTTTTTTGCATTTGCATCTTCCCTACGTTAATTATCCAACACGTTAATCTGACTCCCAAATGTATATGTCTAATCCAGACCAGTCGGAACCCACTTTTCTAACGACCTCTTCGATATGTATCTCCACACTGCCTCGGTGACACCTGAAATTCAACATATCTAAGACCCAGCTGGTTAGTTCCCTTACAGATCTAGTAGTCGTTCAGAGATTCCTTATCTCAATATCTTTATGTATCCAGAAGGGGCAAGTTTGAAATTTGGGAGTAATCCTTGACCTCTCACTCACCTTCGCCCTCATATTAAAACTATTACGAAGCCCGTTAATTTCATCCACTGCATATCTCTCAAATCTGTCTACTTCTCACCATCTCCACACTATCATCTTTCACCCAGACACCATAATAGCCACCTCAACGGCCCTCTGCTTCCACTCCAAATACCGTCTGGTCTATACTGCGGGGTAATGTTTTCCAAATACAGATCTGATGATCTTCTTCCTCTGCTCAGAAATCTTCAAAGATCTCGGGTCTTTCAGGCCTACAAAGTTCTGCTTTGAGCAGTCCCAGCACACACAAATCTCCACTACCTCCTCATGCCAATCCCCTCTCCTTTTGCTACCTAGACCGCAGCCACATTGCCTATATTTTAATTCCTCAATCCTCCTCTCTACCACTGAGCCTTTGAACACGCTGTTCCCTTTGTTTCATCTCACCCCCTTCCCCCAGATCATGGCCTCTCAAACTTTACTGTTCAAAGGAATTACCTATGGATCTTGTTAAAACAGAAGTAGGTTCTGCGTCATAGGTCCTGGCTGGAGCATGAGATTCTGCATCTCTAAGAAGCTCCCAGCTGGTGCCCATGCTGCTTGTCTATGGGAAGCACCTCGAAAGGAAGCATCTAAATAGCTTCCGCGGATCCTTGAGATTTCGGCTCTAACATCACTTCTTCAGGGAAACCTCTCCTAAACCCCAAGTCTAGCTCATATTCTCTTGTTATATGCTTTCATAGCACTGTGCTTCTTTTCACATG
The DNA here is from genome assembly GCF_024362965.1 of Panthera pardus. Classification (NCBI taxonomy): domain Eukaryota; kingdom Metazoa; phylum Chordata; class Mammalia; order Carnivora; family Felidae; genus Panthera; species Panthera pardus. Next base: position 58,715,112 of record NW_026526810.1, on the reverse strand, counting down.
GCAATGATCTCGCTTTGTAATTACAAACTAATGTAAGGACCCATGGCCATTTTCTCCACTATTGCACTCTCCATAAGGACAGAAAACTATTTTGCTCGCCACTGAGTCCCTAGTGACAGGCATAATACTGAAGCCACGAAAGGCATTCAACAAATCGTTGTTGGATGAACAAATAAAGGAGAGAGTAAAGGATTCATGTTATAAATTGTTGGAATTTAGTATCAAAGTTTGCCCCTACTGAGGAATACATAAATATTTTCTTGTATTAAATGAAAGCCATATAACCCATCACATTTTCCTTTTTTACCTTGTCTATAAAGAGCACTCCTGAATCATTATTGTAGTAATCAGTTTAGTGAAGGTTTTAGTTTTCAATTATCATAATTTCACTCCATTTTTCTATGTTTGCGATCCCTTGTTTTATCCTAATTTTTAACTGTCTTGCGTGTTGATGTTTTATGGAAAGCTGCACCAACTCCTTTTTGGAAACAGTTAAGTAAAAACTACTTTAAAAGTTATAGGTGAATAGATACACTTGGTACATTTGTAGTTATAGACAATAGATAAAGAACTCAAAGTCTGGAGGCCAGCAGTTGGCATCTGAATCATGGCTTCATGAATTAATAGTAGTGGGTCTTGAATAAGTTACTTACAATTACATATTTAATAGTTATTTCTGTCACTATTAAGAGGCACAGTCAACAGATGGAAAAATATTCCCATGTTGAGTTGCCACTAATTTCATATCATAAAATTTAGACTACTGCATAGACCAAAACTTTGAAAACGTACAGTAGGCATAAAATTGGGGCAGCCATCAGTGAGAATCTATAAAGGTGAGTATGATCCAAAGGAAAGACTCGAGGTCTCTGTAAAGATAGAATAACATTGCCTCGCGTTCAAATAACATTAGACACAGTGTGATTAATTGATTTGAACACAGTCATAAAGGCAGCCAGTGGTGAAAGTACACATCTGTCAACACAGAACCCAGAACTAATTCCTATTCCATAACTTTTGATTCTTCAATGATAGCATGATATCCAGCATTAAATACCTAGATATCAAGAAGAGCATTTTAACTGTTGAAAGTAAACTTTATGGCATAATAAATAAAGTTGGACAAATCATATTGAATATACTTGTCCCCAAACTGAAGATGCCATAAAAGACTCATATGATATACTGCAATTGAATAGAAATGTTGCCCTCAGGGAAGCTTCTGTTAAAAAAAAAAAAAAAAAGCGTGTGCTGTATTCCCTATGTGTAAAAAGTACTTAAGCTTAACTGCAACTTAAAAGTTAATTGATAATCAATATAAAATGTAACATCAAGGACAAAACTCAGCTTCTAAATGAATATAAAGGGAGGTCTCATTATCTTCAAATCGGGGCCAGGTGAGAGCCGCTGAGAATAAAAGTGAGGTTGGGTATAAGGACGGCAGTTTATAAAGGCCCCGCATGAGGTTGTAAGTGGATCTACTTTAAGTAGCCCATAGGCGATCCAGGAGAAGTTTAAAAGAGAGGAAGAGAAGGGAAGTGAGACAGTATCTCTTCCCAGACTATGAACGAACGTTACTTCGGCAGCAGGGTGGCCAGGCTGCCGTGTACATTTCATTCCAGCGACACCAGACGAAAAAGAAGCAAGTTCTTCACAGCAAAATCTCAAAGTCGGCAAAAATTCTCCCAGGGTATTAGGGAGTTTGTCTCGCCTTTTATTTTTCAGCTTTACATCTGTAATTCATGAGTCTCCAAATGGTATGCAAAAGAGACTTCTTAGAAGAGAGAAAAATGTTGATTTTAGTCTGAGAATGTATCAAACCCCAAACCTGAAATTAAAATTCAGAATAATTTATGCTGAGAAGTAGAGGTAATAAAGCCCCTTACGGGATGAAATCAACCAAGTTTCACTTACCTTCAATAAATGCAGGACAGCTCGAGAGGTATTTAGCAGAGTTCAAATGTTTTCTGTCATTATCATTCAGTCCCCCGTTGAACCTCTTCAGCAAACATTTGGTGGGATAATCAGGACTTTTCCTTTCATGCAGTGTTTTAAGGTTTCTAAGTTGTGTATGTATAGACCTGTTCTTTTAAAGTTCAATTCCATTCAAATCAGCAGAAGAAACAAGTTCTCTCTTGTGTGATGGAACTTTTAAAAACATGCATATTTCTTTTACAAACACACACAGTACTGCAAACCAGAAGAATTCCATACAAAAGAAAATTTTCCTGTGGAAAGAGAGGGGAAAAATAGAGCTAATTTCTGGTTTAAAAAAAAATGACATACCACCTTCAAAAAAAGGGCATAGCTTTGGAAAAATAAAATGCAGCATTCTAAGGGCTGAAGTGTAAGAAAACCCTCTGTCATGAAAACATCCAAATATCTTTTGAACTATTTACACCATATGTGTCCCAATAAGGCTCTTTTCTGATTAAATAATGACAAGTAAGTGGAACCAAAGATGGCTTCAAAGACCCTTGAATCTTTACACAGCTTTTTGTAATTTTGCAAGTGTGAAATTTAGCTATCATTAAACAAATGTTCTAAAGCATAATTTTCTTGGTCTGTGAAAAATGTCTAGGGAGACGATGCCGTACCCGTAGTAGGCACTCAAAAATTACAAACACATAAATTAATAACAAATGAATGCTTAGGAAAGCAATTCTTATACAAGGCACACACCATTTCTAAAATTCTGAGCACAGATTTTATTATGTGAAAACAGTGAACCTTACGTGGACAACTACCTCTTAAAATTAGTTGGGAATTAACAGGGTACAACATCGGGGTAATGGCCAAACACATGTGGAACACACAAGAAGGGGGCAACTGTACAGTCGTTCAAATTCTGAAAAGCTGTGGGGAGACGAGAAAATATTTAATAAAATGTCAAGTGTAAAAAAAAATCAGGAAAAAATTACATCTACTGTAAAATGTGAATGCTTTCATACTTAAAGAAAATAAAGAAGGGTTAAAACGTGCGACAATTTTTGATAGCGGGTATCTCTAAGTAAAAGGCTTATAAATGTTAACTTTTAACTTTAGATGAAAGTGCCCTTCAATGAGCGTGTAAGACTTGTAAGATTCTGAACAAAAAGATGTTTTTTGGAAGGGTAAGAGAAAGTGCTATAATGTTATACCTTTTAAGATCTAAAACTCCTTTTAAGAAAATGTGGCTGTGTAAGCAGTGTTCTACGAAACCTAGGGGCAGCTCACGGATTCAGCGGCACGGCCCTGACCCTCTCAGAGAACTCCAGAGTACTAGCAGCATCTAGATGAGATCGTGATGCCTCAGACTGCCCAGGCAAAGGAGAGGAAGTGCACTGAAACGAAAGGACACCATATGTTGAAATAACAGTAGGGGAAATAAATCTAAAACTCCAGGGACACTTTAGATACCCAAAACTTTAGATTTCTACTCCATAAACATCTTCGAAAGCCAGTCACCAAGATACGTCGCCTTAATATACAAGAATGTAACAGTCCAGCCTTTGGTATCATAGATTTTCAGGAACTGATGGGGCTTAAAAGGGCCGTCTGCATGGCAGTTGATCTGATGCTTGCCGTCCTGGGGTCAGCATCACTGTCAAACAAATGCCTGGCTCTAGACATTCTTCTAGGAGACTTGCTACCTCCTATGGCCAATTTGACAGCTAGAATGTATTTTCTCTCTCGGTGTCTTTAGGGTAGCAACCACTTTAGCTTGATGAAAAGGAAATAGATTAACCAGGACACTTTTGGTTGCAATGGGGAAAAAAAATCAAACTGGCTTAACCCAATGAACAAAACAGAGACATATATTGAGAGTTCCAGAGGTAAAGCTGGCTCATGTTCAACTGGATCCAGGACCTCAAATGTTAAAATCAGGGTTCAAGTTCACACTATCACTTGGTTCTGCTTCTTTCAGCTTCAGCTTCATCATCAGGCAATGCAACTCTTCAGTTTTGGTGATGAGGTGGCTTCAGCAGCTCCCAGGCCCCGAATCTCTCCTCTCAGCAAGCCTCTTAACACACACACGTGTATACACATGCACACATTTTTTTTCCCAATGGTTTTTAAAATATAAAAATTCTGAACCTAAACATTACGGTCCTGTATTGAGCTTTGTAACCTGCTTGAAGCGATCTCTGTGGTCAAGGGTATGAAATCCATTATCGGATTCCTTTGCAAAATGAACCCAAAGAACTGAGCATAAGGTCAGTTCCAGGGAAACTGTATGAAGTAAGAAACAAGAGGATGGAGTTACTCTAAATGAATGTCAGGGAAGAAGAAGGAAGAAGAGATACTAGACAATAGATGATGGATGGATGGATGGATGGTTGAGTGGATGAATAGATATTCATATATTATAAGGTGATTTCTTTGCAGATATGCTCTCCAAGCCCTTGACAGGGAAGAAAAAAGACAGAGTAGGGACTGTACCAATGAAAATGCAGGAAACAATTATTGCCCTGTATCACCATCACAGGGCTTTACAGGTTTTTAAAGAAGGAAACAGAAAAAATGAGCATAATGGTGAGCCATTTCACAATATTATGGTGATATTAGCAAACAATGAAACAGAATCAAAGATAAATTTTATGATGACCCGTGCCATCTGCTGCCTGGCATGGTCTAATACAAAACTGAAAATTCTGTCACCAAGCACCACATGCCTTCAGCCTTTCGAGAAAAGCAGCATCCAGTTTATTCAAGGTGTTGGGCACAAAATGACTAGTCAGAAATTTACTTGCTTGAGTGACTATCTTTGATAATCCCACACAGCTTGTTGTAGGAGTAAATGTGTTAGATGTAGTTAAATGAATCTAAGAGGTGTGCCCTGGGTGAAAGATGAGTGTGATCATGGCTTGTGAAGACTGACTCAGACAGAACTTCTGTTGGAAGATGTTTCCAAAAACTGTGAAATAATAACTGATGGGAAAACCTTGGTGAGATAAATACAATTTAAGGGATGATGCTGAACGAAGACACTAAGTTACATGCACATCAACGCACCAACTGAGAAAGTCCTGAGATTTTCTTTTGAAATCACTACTTCTTTTTTTTTAATATAATTTATTGTCAAATTGGCTAACATACAGTGTGTAAAGTGTGCTCTTGGTTTCGGGGGTAGATTCCCGTGACTCATCACTTACATACAACACCCAGTTCTCATCCAACAAGTGCCCTCCTCAATGCCCATCACCCATTTTCCCCTCTCCCCCTGCCCTATCCACCCTCAGTTCTCTGTATTTAACTATGGTTTGCCTCCCTCTCAGTTTGTAACTATTTTTCCCCCTTCCCTTCCCCCATGGTCTTCTGTTAAGTTTCTCAAGTTCCACATATGAGTGAAAACATATGATATCTTTCTCTGACTGACTTCTTTCACTTAATATAATACCCTCCCGTTCCATCCACGGCGTTGCAAATGGCATGATTTCATTCTTTCTCATTGCCAAGTAGTGTCCCATTGTATATATAAACCACAATTTCTTTATCCATTCATCAGTGGATGGACATTTGGGCTCTTTCCATAATTTGGCTATTGTTGAAAGTGCTGCTATAAACATTGGGGTGCATGTGCCCCTATGCATCAGCACTCCTGTGTCCTTTGGATAAATTCCTAGTGGTGCTATTGCTGGGTTGTAGGGTAATTCTATTTTTAATACTTTGAGGAATCCCCACACTATTTTCCAAAGCGGCTGCACCAGTTTGCATTCCCACCAACAGTGCAAGAGGGCTCCTGTTTCTCCACATCCTTGTCAGCATCTATAGTCTCCTGAGTTGTTAATTTTAGCCACTCTGACTGGTGTAGGTGGTATCTCAGTGTGGTCTTGTAAAATCCCTACTTCTCAGTCAGGGGGGGAAAAAATCTTTATTTTTTTTTAAATAAATAGTTTTTTTAATGTTTTATTTATTTAAAAAAAATTTTTAACGTTTATTCATTTTTGAGAGACACAGAGAGACAGAGCATGAGTGGCGGTGGGGCAGAGAGAGAGGGAGGCACAGAATCCGAAGCAGGCTCCAGGCTCCAAGCTGTCAGCACAGAGCCCCACATGGGGCTCAAACCTACAAACCGTGAGATCATGACCTGAGCCAAAGTCAGAGGCTTAACCGACTGAGCCACCCAGGTGCCCAGCTTCTTAAGTATAGGAAAGATGTTGTGTGTAACAAGAAAGGAACCACAAGCTACAAGAATAGGCTAGATGTAGGGTGTGTTACCAGATCACACAGAGCCTTATAAACCATGCTAGAGATGTTAGTCTTTGTCCCAAGAGTAGTGAAAAACCACCAAATGGTTTTGAGCAGAGTGGAGTCAAGAGGATGTGCGATTCAAAAAGTCTACTCGGGCTGTAAGTGGGAAAATAATTATATAAGATTTGGGGACAGGAGTGCAGGCTGGCAGAGTACATATCAGAACTATGGTGGAGGGGGGTGCAGGGGTAGATGACCTAACAATAGAGAGGGAAAGAAGTGAGGGATCTTAAGAGGTCATTGACAGAACTCAGACATGAATTGGATAAGAAGAGGGAGAGAAATTGAGGTGTATAGGACAACCTCCATTTTTATGCCCACTGGTTATAGGTTCACTGAAATGAGAAACACAGGAAGGAGAAGAAACAGTCCCAGGAAGAGGGCTGGATTCTGAATTGTCTCGAATGCCTTGACTTTGAGGTGCTTTTGATATGTCTGCTTAGGAAAGTAGAGTAGACAGTTTGCTATATGGATATTGAACCCAGAAAGGAAGTCTGAGCTAGAGACAAAAATATGGGAGACGTTTGATTATAACAAAGCACTTGGTGCCATATAGGGGTAGGGGGTATGAACAAGATCAGAAAGGAAGACGAAAAATAAGGTAACATTCCAGTCAGTTTGGGGAAATTTCAAAATCTAATGGCCCAATATTGGGGGGGTGTATGCTTGAAAAAAAAAAAAATCCAACCTAGAATGTCGTGCATGGTAACAGGAAAATCAGGCGTGTATGTTGTAGAAGTCCAGAAAAGAGAAAGTTGGAAGAAAGAACTGTGGGCTTTGAAGTAGACTTCCATTACTGACAAGCTTCTGCAAATTTGGAAGAACCAACTCAAAGGAATCAACAAACAGCAAAAATTATTTCTTCAAGCCACTAAACTATTTTATTAAAATAACAGTAGTGGTCTAGTCTGATACTAAAAGCAGGCCTGTGTTCTGTAAAAGTTTAGTTAGCCCTACGAATAGAAACCTCCTACTTCAGATCATCCCCTAGTAAGCAATGGCTGCCACACAAGTATTGAGGGCTATTTTCCTGCCTCTCCCATACAGATGGACGGAAGTGGGAGAGAAATCCCCCACTTAATGCCAGGAAAATCAAGGTGGGGGCAAATGCCCGCCCACAACCTGAGCCACAAAGGGAACTGTTTATTTTCTAGAGGCTGGTGGGAGGGGAGGTGGATTCCTCTGTCACTGCTGCCCCACATTGGTGGCAAAGAACTTAGCACAGAAATATTATAGGACAGACGCATTAAACTGAACTATAGCTCAAGTAAGCTTTCTTGCATCCGCTGGGACTGAAATCAGACTAAGATCCTTTTCTCCCTGGGAAAATATTTTCTAAATTTGCCTTCATTTAAGGCAACTTCTCCTCTGATCCTGTCTCCAGTTAGCAACTTTGGGCCTGTGGCAGCCCACTTGTTCCAGAAGGCACAAGGCAAAGAAAAGAGAAGGCAATGCTTGCCAACATTTATGTTGCTGGGGCCCCTGTTCACGATCCAGAAAGATACTGAGACAAAGAAAACACAGCAGTTGTTTCTCACAGAGCTCACTGGGGGGGGGGGGGGGGGGGGGGGGGGCAAATGCCATCTAAGCTTCAGTCCACGGAGATGATATGGCCTTGATTTCAGACAGGTCGTTAGCATCCCTTATTCCACAAAAATGCAGTCTTCTTTCTCTTCTATCAGTAACTTCCTTAACTGACCTGGGCACTTACACCACCTAACCGATCTGTGTGAGGGTGGACCTTAGGGGAGGAGACCAGGGATAAATGCAAAGTGCTTGTTTCCTGTCTTCCAAGGATCAGGAAGACCACAGGAGCTCTCCCTGGTGCTACTGCCTTGGTTGCTTGATCCTTTATTTGCTGTCACTTCTCTGTGCAAATCTCCTGCCAGAAATTCCACCTGAAAGGACTCTTATTCGTTGTTTCTGCCTCTGGCCAGCACCATTGGGCCACACCCCTGTCCACCCCCACCCCCATCTCCACCCAATTTTTCTTCACTCTGCCACACATAATACTGTCCTTAGATGCAACTTTGATGATGTTCCTGCCTAGTACCCGCTCCAAACTCTCAAATCTTACAGTAAATTCTTAAGGATCTTCACCAAAAAAAATTCCAGAACTGGAAGGGTGCTTCAAGACTATTTAATGACTACTGATTGGTATTGTCCAGAGCGCACTGCTTAATCGCGTTTTAGAAATCTTATGTTTCTAAGAGACCGATACTGCAAATAATATGCTAAATGCTTATATTTTTGCAGTCGCTAAATGGTTAATGAGGTTAACATGTGTGCTTAACACTTACCGGTGTGTGGTTTCAAATGATGCTAATGTACATTAACACTCCTAATTACAAGACCCCTGAGCACATTTCCCACGCACTTTGCACCAAAAGGTCCACAGGGTGACTAAATCTAGACAGTTTATGCCTGACACCAAAATCCACCCAGACTCAGACAACTGGCGCCATGGCTTTGCCATGACTGTAGCCATGTAGGTCGAAATGGAAATAGTTAAGACCAGTTAAGACCTGTAATATGGAGACCACCACAAGGACTTCTGGCTTCTAGATCTGAACTCCTCACAAAGGTTTTCTCTAAGAGAGTGCATTTTTCTTCCTGAAATACAGTCTTGATCTGAGCCTTCACAGTTCATTAAATGTGTTCTTAACAATCTTAAAGCTTAGGTGGGGATTGAGAATAAAAGATCCAAGATCCCTTTTTTTTTTTTTTCCCCAAAAAGACTGCTTCACCTCTATATAAATTTATAAATGCAGGTATGTAGACTTCAGGAAAAGGGCTATTGCTTGGTGCAAAGACCACTGCTATCCATTCAAATCCATTTTATTTTTCTGCAAACACATAGACAACGTTTCATAGCCTCCCTTGAAGTTAGAGTTTGGTCCCATGATGAAGATGATGAAGTTCTCACCGGTAGAATTTGAGCAGAAGCGATGTATGTCACTTTGAGGCTCGGCCTGTAACAACTCCCCTGCGGTGTGATCCTTCATGCTATTTCCCTTTCTGCCAGTCAGTTTCAAATGGTAAATGAGGACCTTGGGGATGACAGAGACACACAGTAAAAGGAACCTGGGTCCCTGAATGACTCTGTGGGGAAGAGCTACCCTGAACATTTACCCAAGGCTGATAAACTTCTGTAGATTCAACTATTACTTGCTTATCTCTGCTTGTCACTACAGAGAGCCTACCCTTGCTAACGGGGTACCCAGTTCAAGCTCTGAATGCAACAAGTGCGTTGGGAGGGAAGTAATATGCCTCCGGCATATACAGCATCTAAGTTTTAGGCTCTGAGTCGAACTAAGGAGCTGTGTACAAAACCTGGTTTAGGGGCGCCTGGGTGGCTCAGTCGGTTAAGCATCCGACTTCAGCTCAGGTCACGATCTCACGGTCCGTGAGTTCGAGCCCCGCGTCAGGCTCTGGGCTGATGGCTCAGAGCCTGGAGCCTGCTTCAGATCTGTGTCTCCCTCTCTCTCTGCCCCTACCCCGTTCATGCTCTGTCTCTCTCTGTCTCAAAAATAAATAAACGTTAAAAAATTTAAAAAAAAAAACAAACCTGGTTTAGAGTCAATCATATCATTCCTTTGTGAGGGATAGGAACACACAGATGGAGTGCCTAAGATCACACATCTTGTATGCAGCAAAACTAATATTTGAACCAGAGTCCTAGACTCAGCAAGCAGGGTACTTTAAGGGTTTCCATTGGAGGATCATTAACTAACAATACTACTTTTCCATCGAACCCTAGCCTCTACAAATGTATGTCCTTTCTCATATGCATATTTCTAAATTCTTTTGAAGTAACTTTTTATCCATTTTGTACATAGGAATCTATGGGACCGGAAGTTTGAGTTATAGAGAACACCAGTAATAAAAAGTAGATTTCAAAAAAAAATTTTTAAGTAGATTTCATAGCAATTAGTTTTTGGCGTTTCTTTTAAAATTGTGATCTCTCGGGGCCCCTGGGTGGCTCAGTCGGTTGAGCGTCCGACTTCAGCTCAGGTCATGATCTCACGGCTTGTGGTTTCAAGCCCCGTGTCAGGCTCTGTGCTGACAGCTCAGAGCCTGGAACCTACTTCGGATTCTATGTCTCCCTCTCTCTCTGTCCCTCCCCTGCTCGTGCGTTCTGTCTCTCTCTCAAAAATAAATAGCCATTTAAAAAAATTTTTTTAAATGTGATCTCTCTTCTCAACCAAACCTATGTGTTTATAATGCACGAACCCTTATGGGTTTATCTCTTTTTCTCAGTATCTTAACAGGAATTTTAAAGTACAGATACTTCAATAGCTTTAATTGTGTCAAATTTCTGTCTCTATAACAAGTCTTAATGTAGATGCAACTCAGATTTTTTAAAATAACTTTTTCCCTCTGTCTATATTCTATGTGTAAGCCTTTGGGTTTAATTTTAGAAGCATCTCATAGATGCAAAGATGTAACAATCTGTGAATAATACTTAAGTCAATAATAGATACAATGCTGTATAAATTGTAAAGTTAAATGCTGTACTATGTACAAAAAGATACCGCATGCTCCAAGGGAAGTCAGATTCTACCAACTTACAGCATCAATCATGATTTCATTGAAGACTTGACATAGTAATTAATGGTGTATCTGGCAAATATAGGTGCCTCTAATCATGTCTTGGACTGCATACCAAAATAATACCAGGCAAAGACTTTCAGTAAATTACTTTCATTTACTCTGCACAACTGAATAGAAATTCTTCTCTCTGAGTACTCTGGACAAATTACTTCTGCCACACGTGTAGTTTTGACTTGGACAAGAGAGTATATAGAAATAGTGGTGATCATTCAGGAACATGTTGACTGAATCAGATGATGATCAGTTATGATGCCCAGCTCAGGAGCTACCAGTTTACATTCTTTCTGGAAAGATATTTCTGCCTGGGTTTCAAAGACTGCCTTTGGATCTATTAAATCAAATTGGTCCTCAAGCAACTGTAACAGTTGTGGAAAAAAGAGTTAACTACATAGAAAACATTTTCCTCCCCCTCATCCTAATGTCCAACCGGTCGGGAAAAATACACACGACAACACTAAGCTGTTTTTGTGTTTCCTCTTATTCCAGGTGATGTGCGTAATATTAAAACCTTACAATGTCCTGTATCATTTTAACTATTAGCTATGCTGGCATGCTAGTCTTTGCATTAACACAATCATTTCTAGGCACTGTATTAAACATGACTCATTTTAATACTATATCAATAGGCCTGACCTCATAATAGATATTATTGTCCTAGGGTTTTTAAATGTTGAACAGGGGTGTGCAGGTCAATGGCATATTAATAGGAGTCATCTATGCTCATGAATTGTTAATTATTTTTGTTGTTCAAATGTTTCTGAATTAAGAACATAAAATGAGATACTTTTACACACACACACACAGACACACTCCTCAGGGCCTGTATAGATTTAAGAGAAAGAGAGAGGAGAGATACTAAGTTTCTGTGCTTCAGGAAGTTTTAGTCAAATCTATGTATTTACTAAGGCAAAAGAAATCTTTATTTGCTGAGGGTAAAACTCACTAAAGTGTGTTTTTTTTAATTGAACTCAGAAGGATGCACTATAAAATTTTTGAAAAATTAGAAGAAATTTGGCATCAAAATAAAACAGTTGTGTGCAGAAAAGACTATGCAAAGTTCACCCTAAAATGTATTGTGAAATGTAGTTCTTTGATTAATGAATATCCTCTTCTTACTTTTGAGTTCATATATTTCTTTGTACATAGTCCTTCCTTGCAAATATTTACAAATAGCTTCTGTGTAATCACGGCATTACGAAGATAATATAGGTTTATGTCCTGCCCTCAAAACTAATTGGTACCTTATAGGTAACTTTGACAGCAACTTCACCTCAATCAGAAGAGAAAGAACACCAAAGTCTATGCCAAGTGTTCATCAACATCAGATACACTTGTGCAAGCTAAGATTAGCATGTCTGTTAGGTCCCTGGGGCATGGTCATTTCAGTTCAAAACTCCCTAAATTCACTTACCTTTTATTTGTCATCTGTTATGGCATTTGCAGCTCAATTTGTGTGCTTTTCTTCGAATGTCTTATCTAATTGTTTCTGTAATTCAGAGTCTCAGTCTACGTCTTAGGATGAAAAAGGAAAGCATTTGCATCTGTATCCATGTTCCCAAGTGCTTATTTCCAAATGATATTTTCATAAGTGGAGTTTGAAGGTTTTCTGTAACACAATTCAAAAGTGCCTCTCCCCAAATGGATAGGTTCCTAAAGCAATGAATCAATGTATATTAGACATGAAAGGAGAAAAAAAGAAGCCAAACGTCTTCCACTGGTATCATCCTAAGACAAACGTCTACCTAACTAACCCAGCCACAATATATTTGCAATTTTTTTCCATCTTGATAGGGATTCACAGATGTCTTTTTAACAACCGTAAAACAGAAATACTCAATATGAAAACAAAAGAACATATATATTGCCAGTAATAATCCGGGTAATCTACAACTCCTTCCATTAACACTGTTGTTTTTATCCATTTCCACATGCAAACTTCTTTCTGCTTATAAATCAGGAGACTAAAGGGGAATAAATACATACATATCATAGTGATCTAACACCCATCCCAAGCAAGCCTCATCCTGTGTCACTGCCTAAGTCATGCAAATTACACCAGAGCTGCCAGTTGACTAAGATTAATGACACTGCGCCAGCTTCTTTGTTTCTCTCTGCGGCCGTTTAGTGTGAAATACTATCCAAAAACATTATCTATCCTCGATTAATCCCACAAATTTGTTCACACGATGCACATTGTTTAGGGCAATTTACAACAGGAACATACTGAGCACAATTGCATTTAATTACTTGGGTTCTAATTACATTCATTAAAGGCTAATAAAATAAATGAAACAGCTTTAAAAGCTTCTGCAAAACACATGGGTCTTGTCTCCCTAGTGAAACATACAGTAGATGTTTGATGTGAAACACAGATTTGACCATATATGTGTGTTTACAGATGTATATATATACATATCCCATATGTTATAGAAGGTAGATTTTTAAATCATAAGCAATAAAATATCAAGTGTTCTACAAATGCATTTACTTAATGAGTGGTTGAGAGATTTTCGGAACCTAGAACTACTTTTTATGTGGCAAGTAAAGAGAAAAGCAAATCAGTTTTCAAAATCCATTTTGAATCTTAATTGTTTCCACCTGCATGACCCAGATGCCCAACCCTCTTTCCCATGTCCGTGTTATAAAGGCCACTGACCAACAGAATGGGGAGGCATTCCACTCAAGCTGGGTTCTGGAGAATATTTCCATCAGCTTAATCCCCAAACTCAGTCAGGACTTTGGGCTTACTTCCGTCCAAAGTCCAGCACCAGAGGCAGTTTGTTTAAAGACCCTATAATCTATTGTATGGAAATTCATGCTTTAGGGCGCACTGCGCACTCTGAATAATTTACTCTGTGAGGATTAAAAGAATTCATTTTGTAAACATCTGATTTTCCTGATATTTGCATACCTATTTAATGCACTGTGTTTGGACCATTTGAGAAAGAGAAAATGGAAAATATCATTATTGACAACTATGCCAGAGAGAAACAAATATTGGACAATCAAATAAGCTTTTCTGTCACTTGACTAGAACTCAGAATAATCTAGGTTACCAAAGACAAATGTCTACCTAACTGTTTTATATAGCTTTGAAATCCAGGCTCTACCTTATCAAATCCATGGTGATTTTATCCGGTAAAAGTATATCATGCCTTGTAAAGCCCTCTTCAGCGCTCAACACAGGTAAACATAAAAACCTAAATACATGTGACTGGCATATCTCATCATAAACAGTATTTCGCTTCTAGAGTGGACTTTGAGCATTTTCTGAAATAAACCAAGAACGTTGGAGATGATTTTGATAGCCACCTGGATTTAGGATTCCAAATGGATTTCGATCTTTGCCAAAGAATAAAGATTTTTTGAGATCTTGCTGAAATGCATTGGAAATATCCTATTATTGTCTTTTTTTTTAAATATGAGTACTCTTTGACCCAGTAAGTCCACCTCTAGGTATCTACCTTGAGTAAATACTCTCACACATGCACAAAAACAGAGTTAGGAAGATGGTTATTACAGCATTATTGATAATGGTGAGAAAAACAAAAACAACTTAAATGCTCATCAATAAAGGAATGGTTACTAACTATAGGCATCCATATTCTATAGTCCTATGTAGCAATTAAAAATAACAAAGTAAATCCGTATGTACTACATGGAATGTTCTCAAAAAGCAAGCTGTGGGATGACATATACTATGTGAATGTACAAGATGAAACAGTTTCTAGATGTGGGTGTGCATGTGCATATGCCTGTGTGTGTAAACACATAGAAAAGATCTGGAAGAATCCAAAAACCAATAGCAATGGTGACCTCTGAGGAGCAGATAAGGGGGTAGGAAAAGTCTTAAGGCAGAAAAGAGGACCTCTACTTGTTACTCGATACACTATGGAGATGAATTTTTATAAGAATGTATTTGTGTATTAAGTGTAACATTTTGAAAGTAACATACATACAAGGTAAATATTTAGAGTCATAATGTGTTATTAAACACTCCCTCCCACATGCGCGCGCACACACACACACACACACACACACAACTTCCCAAACAGCTTCATCTCATAGCTCTTCAGGAACATGATCTGGAAGAGGTTTTCTCAGAAAGTTATAAAACTGAGTGGGATTTTACAATCTAGAAGTTTTCTGTCTTTGACACCTGCTCTCTGCTTCTACCTAACTATTTTTATTTTCTCCTGTTACGTGTCAGTGCCAGCGACCTGAGGGAATTCTATTCTCGTAATACAGCTGCAGGAGGCACTTAGTGTCCTTACAGAATCCCACTAACAGGAAGGCTGACGTGTTTGCATCCCTCACCGTATGGAATCCTATGAGTTTTCAGAGTCACGTCCAACGTGGTTGAAGATTACCTGTCTGTAATGCCATGATGCAGGCTGTGGTGCAAAGCAAGCCTAAGTGTTTGCTTTGGGAAAAGTATTCAAAGAACGATGCTCTGCTCTCGTTCACTCATTGGCATAAACGCTTTAACAGGATTTGAACATTATTTTATAAAACTCAGAATCATAATAGCATGGAAAAGGACCTGACATGGGGAAAATATGGGTAAACTGAAAAGCAAAGCAGGTATGAAGACTCAGATTGAATTTTCTGATGCAAAAAAAAAAAAAAAAAAAAGAGCTTTTCTCTTTGCCACATCTCAAACACCACATGTTCTACAGAGCTTGTGAGATGTAAGAAGTCTTAGAGCAGAGACTCACCATTTCATCACATTATCTCTGATAATGCCTAGAGAGTGCAATCCAACTCTTTGGGCTTGCATTCAAGGCTCATCATCTATGGAGATTTGTGCCTTGCTACTTGGTTTCCTATACCATATGTACTGCTCAGACTTGGTGATCTTTTTGATAGTCTCTCACCCTGGAATCTCTTTGCTGTTCTCTGCTAATCTCCACCTGGTAGGATCCCTCAGGTTCTATCTAAAGTGCCATCTCTTCTGGTGGTTTTCCCTGGTATCCTGCAAGGTACCTTTCCTGGCGGAAGTTATTGTTGCTATCGTTTTACCTCCATCACAGTTTACTTGTGCCTCCATGGCATTTGCTACACGTGCTTTTGTACTACGGATCTCCATGTGTCAGTCTCATAAACTCCTAATAAAATATAAGCTCCTTAAAGTTTGGGACTGATATCAACGTGCCCATGAGACCAAGTAGAATGCTTATCACATAGCAAGAAGGGATTGATAAACCAGATTAAAAGAGTGCCTCAATTGTTTGAATAATTATTCACCGATGTGTACCAATATGTAGCCATCAGTAGACAGAGCACCGCCAACGTCTAATAGAGTACCTGGCATAAAGTAGGTGCTCAATAAATATTTGTTGAATGCATATGAACAAGTAAATGAAGAAACACCATAGGAACAAACGAGTGAGGTTTTTGTTTTGTTTTGTTTTGTTTCTGTCTTTCTCCCATTTGTCTACCCCAGGAGAGAAAATGTATATTATAGTATCTCTTGAATAATGTCAAATATCCCTTCATGGCATTTCATCAAAAATAGCGGTCATCAGTGCTATAGTCTAAAACTATAATAACAGCTTTATATGGTCTGGAATTCAGCATCTAGTTTCCATTAAGAGTTTCAGAACTGACTCTGACATGCTTATATTTTAAATCTGGCCTATTTTATAATAAAAGCTGTAGAATAATTACAAATATGTCAAATGAGTCCTGGATTGGTAATTTGATATCTTTAGAATTCTTTTTAATTTTTTTTTTAATGTTTATTTATTTTTGAGAGAAAGAGATAGAGTGTGAGTGGGGGAGGGATAGAGAGAGGGGGAGATACAGAACCTGAAGCAGGCTCTAGGCTCTGAGCTGTCAGCACAGAGCCAGATGTGGGGTTCCAGGTCATGAACCGTGAGATCATGACCAGAGCCAAAGTCAGATGCTTAACCGACTGAGCCACCCAGGCACCCCTGTCTTTTTTTTAAAGATTTTTTTAAGGGACACCTGTGTGGCTCAGTTGGTTAAACATCCCACTTTGGCTCAGATGTTGGCTCAGGTCATGATCTTGGGATCACGAGTTCAAGCCCCCCATCAGGCTCTTCTGCTGACAGCATGGAGCCTAGAGCCTGCTTCAGATTCTGTATCTGCCTCTGTCTTTGTCCCTCCCCTACTCATGCTCTGTCTCTCTCTTAAAAAAATTTTTTTAAGATTTTTTAAGTTTATTTTTGAGAGAGAGAGAGAGAGAGAGAGAGATGGGGACGGAGGGGGAAGAGAGAGAGGGAGAGAGAGGATCCAAGCAGGTTCCCTGCTATCAACGCAGAGCCTGATGGGGGCAGGGCTCCCACCCACCAACTCTGAGACCATGACCTGAGCTGAAATCACGGGCTGAATGCTTCAACGACTGAGCCACTCAGGTACCCCAAGAATTCTGTCTCTATCCATATTTGCACAGATTTAAAGGTAGGGTGTTTTTAATGACATGAACATCCCAAGAGGTAACAGAAAAAATGCCTTTAAGGAAAACAGGAGGTTGGTTCGGTGACTCTTTTGTCAGTAGGAAACTTCCCTTGTGCTTTGACCCTTTTGGGCAAGACCACGGCTTCTTCTGGATGGCCCAGTGGCACCACTCCTCAGGGATACTCAGATGGGAGGCATTCTTTTGAATGACCTACAAGAGCTTCTCCTTCCCTTCACTAAAAAAGATGCACAATGCAGCAGGAAATGACCCACACAAACAATATCAATAGACTGTAATGGGATTCGGTGACTTCTTTCCTCTTCTCCTTTCTTTTTTTACCCACCTCTAGGAAACTGAGAGGAGCTGCTCTACGTAAGCACGGAGAAATATATAACTACAAACTGAAAGCTCATGACCTCAATCCTCAGCCACCCCTTGCCCCTCATTACTGCAGCAGTTGGTGTAGGGAAGGATTAAAGAGGGCTAGAAATCATTGGGTGAGCATACAAGGGCTCAGAAATTTGACCTTCGTTACTTAAAGCACACAGTCTCCACTAAAAGCTGGTATATGAGGAGAATTAAAAACAGAACCAAGAAAGGTCAGGTGGAGTGCAGATGCACTAACAAAGATGAGGTTGAAATGGCAAAAAAAAAAAAAAAAAAAAAAAAGTCCTCCAAAATATTCATCTTTTCTTCTACCAGGCATAAGCTGACATCACAAGGAGACATTTTGGCTTTTGCCACTAACCGAAAAAAAAAATGCAAAAGAGCTTCTGTGCCAAAAAGCAAGAGTTTAAAACTTATAATTGCCAGAACAAGGGAGGACTGTAGCATGCAGCTTCCAATGCACAAGGTTTTCTTAGGGCACTTTCTAATGAAGTGGAATCAGATCGTGCCTCCCCTATATCTGATAGCTTTTATTATCTGTATCTACGAATTACCCATGTTTAACGGGAAATACAAGAAGAGATTACAAAGGCACTGACTAGTGAAATATTTTTACAATTGTGAAATTTGCAGCAAGGTTCTTTCTTTCCTGGGAAGGCAGAGTAAGGGCCAAGGGGCTAACATCGTAAAGCACATGACCATGGCAACAGCCGCAATGGGGGCGTGAACTCAAAAGCATTTCAAAAACACATACCCTAAGAAGTGAATGATTCCCATCTGTCAGCAACAATGGGGCCACATTATTCATTGTTCTGGCAGTCCTGTACCCCACGGGTGTTGGGAATAGGCCTTCCCTTTCGGAGATCTCTGGTTGTGGATGAGGAAACAGAGGCATTTAATTGAACTAAGCCTAAGTGACTTGCCCGAAAGAAGTAAGCAGCCTGAGCTCAGTGTTTGCTGAGTGTGGAAAAGAAAATCCAACAGCCAGCTATTTTCTTTTTTAAGAACAATAATGACTATAAAGATATTTTATATTTCCATAATGGTTTGCACTTTTCAAAACAATTTCATAAATCTTCAATGAAGCAAATAAATGAGTTAAATAAATATTATCATAGAAAGATGGCAAGATGGGGGGGTGGATCCTACTCTACTTTTTACTATTTAAACAAACAGTGAATACTCTGGGATAGTGCTATCCAATAGAAATAAAATCTAATGCACTCACATCATTTAAAATTTTCCAAAGCCATAGTAAAAAAGTAAGCTTAAATAACAGGTGAAATTGGGGCAGCTGGGTGGCTCAAGTCAGTTAAGCGTCCGACTTCAGCTCAGATCATGATCTCATAGTTTGTGGGTTTGAGCCCTGCGTCGGGCTCTGTGCTGACAGCTCAGAGCCTGGAGCCTGCTTCAGATTCTGTGTGTCCCTCTCTTCCTGCCCCTCCCCCACTCATGCTTTGTCTTTCTCTCTCTCAAAAATGAATGAACATTTTTTTTTAAAAGGTGAAATGTATTTTAGTAATATATTCGATTTGGGGCACCTGGGTGGCTTAAGTGTCTGACTTTGGCTCACATCATGATCTCACAGTTAGTGAGTTTGAGCCCCATAACAGGCTCTTCACTGACAGTGCAGACCCTGCTTGGGATTCTCTCTGTGTCTCTCTCTCTCTTTCTCTCTCTCTCAAAATAAATAAATAAACTTTAAAAAATCATATATTTGATTTAACCCAATATATCAAAGATATTTAAAAATACAACTAATATAAAAAAAATTATCTTTGTATTTCACATTTCACATTTTTTATATTGTCTTTGACATATAGTGTGTAATCTATACTTTTAGCCCATCTCAGTTAGAACTAATCACCTTTCATGTGCTCAATATCCATTTGTGGCTAGCAGAAACTGTTTTTAATAGCATAGCTCTGAAGTTTCTTCTTCCCCCTAACTTAGACGCTATGAAGCCCCAGTGTCTCCATTAGCTACTACAGACTTCAGGAATAGAAAAAGTTGGTTGACCTGGTTTAGTGTCATAATTCCCAAGGGCATCTAATAATCCACTTGGGAGATATTCACATATTCCCTCAAGTCCTAAGAATGAATATGTGTGTGTGTTTATGATTATACTATTGTATATACGCGTGACACGTATCATTATTAACAAGCTTTACTAGTGTGCCTTTTCCATGTAAAGCATGGCACCAAGTGCCAGATCAGGATTAAATTGTCCTCTTGGACAAAATAGTTATTAAGCCCCTACAATGCATAAGGCAGCCCTCTTTCCTTCATCATCAAAGCTTAGGTTTATTCGCAACTTTTCAACAGCCCTAAGTGTGGTGGATAAAGCATTCAACAATGACAATGGAACCCAGACTTTAAATCTGGTCTCTTTATAGCCCCTGTGATTTTTTGCAAGTCATTTCCCCACCCTGATCTTCAGTTTACTCATTGGTGAAGTGAGGACTGGGTGACCTTTATGCTCCTTTCCAGTTCTGACAAGCAATGGCTTGGTAATAAGAGTTTATTTCCTTTTTTGCCTCAAGGACCACATTCCTTAAACTTTAGCAGTTGTCTGTATGTTGTGATTTATAGAGTACCAGCAGTAAGATTGCCAGATTTAGGGGAAAAAACACAAAACATCCAGGTAAAGTTCAGTTCAATTAGAATTTCAAGTAAACAATGAATAATAAAGTACAAGCACATCCCATGCAATATTTAGTATGTACTTGTACTATTAATTATTCATTGTTGACCCCAAATTCCAGTTTAAATGGCATCCTGCACTTTATCTGGCAACCTTATACACTAAGAAAGTCTCATGGCCCTTAACCCTCCATAGGGGCCTGAGGTTCTCATGCTGTAGCCCAGTAGAATAAGATACACACAAGATTTTGTCACATCCCATGAGCCAGAATCCGGGCTCAGCACATTTTCACTGTGTGTGTCCAGAGGCAAGTTTCTGAGCCTCAGTTTCCTTATCTGTAATCTTAAAATGGATCTATATCGTAAGTATTTACCCCCATTCTATAAACGAGGAAACAGATGGTCAGAGAGATCGGACGCGTCACTCTACATTCATATTGAATCATTGATGTTTCTCTACGGAGGTGTGCCAGTTCCAGATTCAGCCCTCAGCAAATGCCATGTATTTTGTGCTATTAAGACTAGGAGAGTTGCAGATAGGGTGGTGGAAAGGGGAGATTTTGACATGGAGGGACTCCTTTGGGAAGGCAGACATGAGCGAGAGACACTGTATCAGCCTTGAGCAGCTGAGGAAGGAGTGATGAACAGAAAAGTAGGACACAAGGCACAGAGTCAAGATGGGAGGGTATATAACCTCCACTTCTCTAAGCGCTGCACATGACACTCCAGTTCCAGAGTTTCTGTTCTGCACGATTTCCAAAGCAAGGTTTCATAATGCTCAGAGTACTAAGTAAAGCAATCTGAATCGAGGTTTTCCTTCATGAGGGAGAGCACAGATACCATACCCAACACAAGTTCCTTCTCCCGTTTCTCCAACATGTCTACACACCACGTACAAAATGCAATGACAATGTGCAAGGATCGCCTCGTTGGGAAAAGTAAGCCTCTCTTGAGTGAGAAGCCTGGGGGGGGGGGGGGGCGGGGTGTGAGTGGAGGTGGGAAAGGGCCAATCTCTGCCTTTACAGAATGAGCTAAATCAAAAGCATCACTTCTGGGGTTCCTTTTATTTTTTTTTTTAACATTTATTTATTTTTGAGACAGAGAGAGACAGAGCATGAACGGGGGAGGGTCAGAGAGAGGGAGACACAGAATCTGAAACAGGCTCCAGGCTCTGAGCTGTCAGCACAGAGCCCGACGCGGGGCTTGAACTCACAGACTGCGAGATCATGACCTGAGCCGAAGTCGGCCGCTTTTACCGACTGAGCCACCCAGGCGCCCCTGGGGTTCCTTTTAGTGCCATTAGCAGAGTCACCTGTTTCTCCCACCCATGGCTGCCGCTAATATGGCACGTTACTCCCGAAACTTGGAGACCAGAAAGCCCTTCCCAATTTTCCGATTGCCTTGGGAAAGCTCCTCCCCTTCCAACTGAGACTGATTAAAAAGTAAGAAATCTTTTCCTCGTGATTTCCTTCCTAAATTCTCAATTCCAATGATGCTGGCCTGCCTTCAGGCTTTCGCTCATGGTGTTTCTCCAACTTTTGCTGTTCTTTTCCTTTTCTCCTACACACCAGTCTCTGCTGCTTTCTTTGATACTCTGTGTTCTATCTCCTGCATAATGCCTTCCCCAGCCAGCCCACACCAGAGTCATCTCTCTCTTAGCTGACTCTTGTGGTTAGTGTGATTCACTTGGCATTTACATTGCCTTGTGTAGTGTATGTGTGTGTGTGTGTGTGTGTGTGCGCACACACAAATATGAGTGTCTATCCAATGAGAATGTAAACATTTTCAAGACAAAGTCTTGTGGTTCTCTGTCTCCTCGTACTTACTGAGATAGTACTTTTTAGAGGTTCAACAAACCTCTGAATTTTTGAGGGAATAATAATAAAACTCCTCAGACCTTCTTTTAATAACTCATGATTTTGTCTCATAAAGACAAAACCTAACCTGTCGAAAACAGTGAAAGTTGACAAATTTGTATGGCTTGGTCTATGGAGCATATTAAGACGTCAGCGGGTGGTAGGCAAAAAGGAAGAAGCAGGAGAAAGTTGATACTGAAGATGAGAAGCTGGCCCAGCAGTGGAGCTGGCCACTGAGGGAAGTACCCAGCAGTGCAAATTAGCATCTGTATCCATAGGGTTCATCTGGCCGGTGAGGACAGCGGCTAGAGTGTCCAGACTTTTGTGATTCTCAAACTCAGCACGCGCCAATGTCATGTTTTGGGGTTTCCGTCTATTTAAAGATCAGGACTGGGGCGCCTGGGTGGCTCAGTTGGCTAGGCGACCGACTTAGGCTTAGGTCATGATCTCACAGTTTGTGAGTCTGAGCCTCGCGTCAGGCTCTGTGCTGACCGCTCAGAGCCTGGAGCTTGCTTCAGATTCTGTGTCTCCCCCTCTCTCTACCCCTCCCCTGCTCACTCTCTGTGTCTCTCTGTCTCTCAATAATAAATAAGCGTTAAAAAAAATTTTTTTTTAAAAAGAAAAGATCAGGACCAGTCCAGGTGTTAGAGGTAGCAGAGAAAGGTCTAGTCCCTGGGAAAGGTGGCTGGCAGAGGCAAACAAGGTATCTCTGTCAGTGGTCTGGGACCTAAGGCAGAAAGCCAATGCCTACCAGATCTTAAAATGCTTATCTGAAAACCCAAGAAGATATCTGTTTGTACTTACTGAATAGACACCGAAAGATGAAGGGAAGCTTTGATTTTAGGGGATATTTGAGTACCAGAACTAATCTTACAGCAGCAGGTCTCAGAGATCTTACAGAAGCAGGACTAATTCTAGATCAGGCTCCCTGATGAGGCATAATCTGTTCATGTTTTTTGCAGTTCTTAAGATTTGAGCCCAAGGATTGAGGAGGATGGAGCTTAAAGTTGAAAATCCTCAGTTCTTACATATATCTATATGCCTAACAGGATTGACTAAGGTAAAGGCTAATAATTTCTCTATTGAGTAGTGGTTAGGTAGCTTCATGTCATATATGCCCTGAGGCTCCTCAATAATGGCTAAATACCTTTTTTGGAAAAAAAAAGAATCCAAGCTGATGAGTATTTAATATTAATCAAGAAACATACACACATTAAAAAGAAAACACACTTTGAAAAGCGGGCCTAATAAGAGTTCAAAATGGATGTTCTTCATGAGTTCATAGAGAGAAAATATTATTTCTTCTCCAAGATACAATACAATAGTATAGTCTGCTTTAAAAATATGGTGAGGGTCTTAAGTAGAGCTCTCAAAAGTAGAAATGAAAGCCTAAGAAAGAGGGAGCTCCAAAAAGTCTGCCATAGTCAGTGGTGGCTAATGTGGAGGGGCCTAGATGTTTCCTACTTGTCTCTAACACCTATTTTCTAAGCAGATTCACACAACATTCTAACTTTGGCTTATTCACTAGTTTTAGCAAAGCCTGGAAAAAGATTAAGCACAGTTTGAGCTGGAAATCTGCAGGAGAGCAGAGCAAGGCCTTTTCTTCTGTGTGCATTGTGGAGCATGAGACTTACAGAGCAATCGGGGGAAATTAAAGAGTTGCTACCTTCCAGATTCAAAGGTGAGCAAACGTTTGTTTCAACATGACGTGAAGTACAGAAGTCAAACAAGGACAATGGAAATAAAAGTAAGAAACAAGACATTCCTGGATGTGGTTTGAAGGCATTTAAAAAAGATTCTGTTTAAGATTCTTAGGAGTTGCACATAAATCTGGTGTTGGCAAATAATTGCCTGTTCCACTTGCCAAAGTTCTACTTTGGGGTTCTTAAGAATTCTCCAAACATATGGTGACATAGCCTTTGGAGTTTAGAATTTAATTCATTTTTCACCTGTATGTTAGAAAAATGTGTTGGTTTCAAGTAATACATTATTTTTCTAAACATTCATTTTAAATATGAAGACTCATAATATTATGAGTCTCACGAAAGCATTACAAACCTTAACGTTCTTTCATTGTTGTTTCAATAGATTGTTGTGACAATATCTTAAACTTGTAACACACTGAAAATTTGTGGGAGGTGCAAAATATAAAAAACATATGACATATATCACAAGAAGCAAATAGTTTATTTTTTGTTTACGCACTGTATCATCATCTGTCTATGCATGCTGTATGCTAGCATAGAACTTTTCCAATGTTTTGAATTCCATTAATCTAAAATATAAAGCCCTATACCTGTGATATATTACTAATGCTAATAGATAAGATCACCCAATTATAAACTTCAGTTTACTCTTATTAATGTAGCAAATGAAGTCATGGAAGTGAGTGAGATCTCATTTTGGATAAGGTTCCATTTCTTGTTAAATGTTGTTATTTCAGAGTTGGGCATATATCATCATTGATATAACAATAACAGATGTCTTATTTGTGGATTCCTCTCCTGTCTGCCTCACAGCAATGATTTTACTACTTGTGAAGGATTACGAAAAATTACTGGAAGATTTACAAGAGGTCTCTGCAGTATTTATCTAGAAGCCAAGTATAATATTGTTTTTCCAAACCCATCAACCAACACAACTTAATCCTGACTCAAAAGAGCTGCATTATTCTTTCCTTAGCCTGTGTGATTACAGCTTCTGTACCTTTTTTGTCAATAAAAGTTGGATTAGTCGCAATAGCACACGTTAGGTGGGGGCATGAAATTCCCATCCTCCTATTCTCCTGAAAACATCAACAGTTATGTTTTTTGGGAGATACTAACCTCTGTGTGTATTTACTAAGTATGTGTATTTACTAAGCCAGTTCCTTCCCTCCCCCACCCCCATTGGGGTGGTACTTTTTATTTCGACAGTCCTCAAGGATTTGGAACTTGCTTGTTTCCAGGTTTAATTGAAGTTTTTGTTGTTTCTTGCGAACTGTTTGGGAATGAAGGCCAGAGACATTTTGGAATTTTCAGGACATTCAAATCCTTTTCCCTGTCAATTGTCTGCTGAAACGAAAACTGGGGAAATGAGCCTTCGGTGTCATAATCTTGGGCACAGTCACCAGGACTGTGTCCTCAATTACCATCAGTAGTATAGTTCCACAGCCTCTGCTGTAGAGGATAGGAACGTCTCAGTACAAAAGTGTAGTCAGGGTTAGGGCGCCTGGGTGGCTCAGTCGGTTAAGTGTCCGACTTTGGCTCAGGTCACGATCTCGCGGTATGTGAGTTTGAGCCCCGCGTTGGGCTCTGTGCTGACTGCTCAGAGCCTGGAGCCTGTCTCAGATTCTGTGTCTCCCTCTCTCTCTGACCCTCCCCCATTCATGCTCTGTCTCTCTCTGTCTCAAAAATAAATAAACGTTAAAAATTTTTTTTTTTTAAAAAGTGTAGTCAGGGTGCCTTCTTGATATTTGGCAAATTTTTCACAAGACCTCATTTAACATTCCCAGTGACACATTAGGGCTATTGTCTTCGTACGGGGGGATAAAGTCAAGGTGATTTTTATTCTACCTAACAAGTTGGGCGAGGGGCACCGATAGCCCATCTCATTTTATTCTACATTATTTTTAATAGCATATAGAATCAGGCAGAAAAACACACTTTAGATCATTCACAGGAGGGTAATTAAATACAAGAAAATGGTAACATGCTGATGGAAGAGCTGAGGCTCCAGACAGGGAACAACGAAGCAACCCAGAAATTAGTAACAGCAGGAAGCCTCTGCCATCTCTAAGGATCAGGAAGAGGAAGTATTGTTCCTAGAGCTCAAAAGCTAAGGCTGACTAGTGGGAGCTAGAGTCCCAGCTGAGAATTGTCTTGTGGGAACACAGACCATGAAGGGAGAAACAATCCTACAGGAGCAAGGGCCACCGAAGGAAGGTAGCCATTGCCAGAAATGGAAGTCCAAGGCAAAGAACTAGGAGGAGAACTCTCTGGCTTCTCTCCCACTGCCTGCCAGCCTTCCACCTGTGCCTACCGTTGACAAAAAACTGTGCAGAAGCCATTTGGGAAGACAAGTTGAGAAGTGTAGAGAGGGACAGAGCAGAGAATGGATTTGAGAGTCAACAAACGAATGGCTGGAAAAAATAGCATCTGCTACTCAAAGAAATTGATGTCAAAAGCTGAAAAGACTTCAGATTCTTTCAATATTACATACAGTCTCTATCTTGAAAGAATTAGCTGTAGCATTTCATTGGAAAGACAAGATAATGGCCATTAGATAATTAAACAATGCAAATATATGAATACTGTCGGCTTTGCTGGAATGCCCATAGTTACAATGTGATTTAGCTCATATGTAATTGATAAACAGGAGAATGTAATAGATAAGTGGGGGGGTGGTGTTGGTGCAATGTGGAAGTCACTTTGTTTCAATAGGCAAATATTGGTAGACAAAGGGAACCCAAATATAGCAAGAGAAGAATTATAACTTTCTGCAGGAAAGAAAAAGTTCCCCAGCATGGCTATTGAAACAGTCACAGCAACCCTTTTTTTTTTTTTAATTTTTTTAACCTTTATTTATTTTTGAGACAGAGAGAGACAGAGCATGAACGGGGTAGGGGCAGAGAGAGAGGGAGACACAGAATCGGAAGCAGGCTCCAGGCTCTGAGCCATCAGCCCAGAGCCCGACGCGGAGCTCGAACTCACAGACCGCGAGATCGTGACCTGAGCTGAAGTCGGACGCTTAACCGACTGAGCCACCCAGGCGCCCCAACAGCAACCCTTTTTAAGGCTGCAGTATACACTTTTGGAAAATTAAAACTGAGTGTTTGCACTTTCTGCTCCCTCCCCAAAGAGGTGCTTCCCCAGCCTGGCTTGTGGCAGGTTGCAATGTCCCAGTGCCCACCTTAGTAACCACCCCATTGGCCTCGGACTCCATTTCCATCTACCTTATCTTACCAACTCCTCCCGAATTAACCCAAGTGTTATCAGCATCTCCGTTCTGTTATTCCTGTTTGTTATTGATATCTGCTATGACCATATCCAGTCACACTGAGGAAGACTGCATGCCAGGGAGATCCAATTTAGCTCAGATACCAAATATGGTTCTTATTATGCTCTGATTACAAATTGCATGAGGTTCTCAGTGGTCTGCCCAGTGAGCCCTTTTTATTGTTTGCATTTGTTTTGTTTTTACAGAAGATCGAATTTTTAGGAAAGCATATATCATGTTATAGTAGAAGCACTTATAGTAAAAATATCATTTGGTTTGGGGAAAAGATCAATATGGATCCTTCATTCATTCATGCAGCATTTATTAAACATCCTTGTACTTGGCAAATTCAAATAGGAATCAGGTATAGGAAGAATCTTCTCCCCAAAGAGTTTACGACAAGACCTGTTAACAGATCATTAAAATACAAAGCAGTAAATGTTGTAATAGGAGTATTATTGGCATGATGAGAAATTCTAGAGCACGGTAAGAATGGTTTTGCCAGTGTCAGGAAAGACTTCAAGAGGAGACGATATTTGCAGGGTCTTAAATAGTACGAGTTTGGCAAGCAGTGAAGGAAAAAAGAAACATCGTCGGCTGTTGGAAAACATGTGCAAAGGCATAAATTAATATAATTAATTAATGTCAGAGTGTTTAGGAATGGAATGAGAGATGAAAATCCATGCAGCAAATGCCAAGAACTCTAACTGAAGAAGCCGATGCTTAATTGCCAAAAGCCTTATAGGTCCAGTTTGGGAGTTTAGTGTTCATCCTGGGAACAAGTGGACTCCAGCTGAGGTCTTTAAAAAGAGGAGTAACTTGATGAGAATTGTTTTCAGGAAGATCATTTTGGTGTCCAGGTGAAGAATGAACTCGAGGGGAGGAAGATAGATGCCAGGGAGATCAGATAGGAGGCTGTATGAATACTCCAAACAAAAATGATGAGGGTCTAAGCCAGTGGCCATGAGGATGATAAAAAGGGACTTTAGCCAGAGGACATTTCTGAGGGGGAACTGACAGGTCTGATGATCAATTGGACATGGGAAATAAGGGACATAAGTCAAGGATGACTTTAAGAGTCCTAACTGAGGCAACAGGGTATATTGAAATGCCATTAGCTGAGGGACAGAATTCCATAAGGAAATGCAGGTTTGAGGAAGTAATGGGTTTAGCACTTCTATTTTCAAGCTGTCTAGAGTATTCAGAAGTGGACATGGGGCCTTTATTCCTGTGAAGTAACTATAGCCATTGGAGGAAAATCCATTGTTAAAAGATAGCTAGCCATTTGGTTTGCGTAGGATAGCCAAATCATAGGTGACCTAATTTCCTTATCTGGTAAATGGGTTTTACGTACCAGTGTTTATAAAAAGATCACATTAATATCTATATTCTCAACATTTAAAAATATTATTAAAAACAGGAACATCTCCAATCCAAAAAGCATCTGTACGACTTGGCAGGCATACAACATGTCGACTGGGAAAGAAAAAGTGGATTTCAGGGCGGGAGCTCTGCATGGTATAACCGAGGACAGATGCAATTTCATGGAAATGTTTGCCGTGTGCATGAAGAAGGCATTGCACAGCCTTGAATTAATAGGAATATATATTCTAATTAATTGACAGCAAGAGCTGTTGATGGAATGAAAATCTAGATCTCCAGCTCCCTAAGCAAGCACCCTGACACAGCCAAATAAATTGCTAAGACTCTGACTTTATATAATATGTGATACAGTCTAGCAATAATCATCTTATGTTTTCCCATCCTCCATCCATTATTTTGGATTTGGGGTTCTTTTTTACACCTAAATCTAGCATGAACAAAAGAGAAAATCTAGAGATGGAAATTACAACAAAGAGAAACAGAAAAAAAATTAGAAAGAACACTTGAATTCAGACAACATGGCCACCACACGGCACATTTAAGAAGTCTTGTGATTTTTGTAAAAATGACAATTATTCCAGTGACAGTCCTTCCTGTGGTGCTTCTGGCAGCAGAAGTGAAAGTTATACTGGGCCACCAGCACTTTCTTGTCATATCCTTGTGACCAAAAGCACATTGTCACGTAGGTGATTAGTATCAGAAATACATTTTCTTTATACTAAGTTAAAACACCACTGTTCCTTTTAGTAATATCTTCTAAACTAAGAAAAACTATATGAACCTCTTTGGACATGCTGTGAAGACATATCATCTTCATACATGTCAAATCCCTAGAATGTGTTTAAAGTCAAAAAGGCAGAGAGAACAGGCTTTATAGGAGCTCTGGTCCAATGCTTTCATTTAGAGCATCGCCATGAAGTAAAGCCTTCCTTCAGGCTTTTTGCTTAAAATGCTGCTAAAAATGATGTTGGTGTGTTTATACTGTACCGATCTTTGCAACCCAGAAATATTTTAAACAAGGCTAGTCATACAAATCCTTTATTTTAATGTGCGATTGATTAGCTAGCATTGCATCTAAAGAGAGAATAATTGTAAATTGCCAACTAGTCTAGAAATATTCCCCTTAGGCGTGCCAAAATCGCAAGCCATAATACCACAGTAGTGATGGAAACTTGAATAAACTTCTGTAAATTAAAATTTATTTCCTATACCTTGGGAGAAAAAAAAATTATTTCCAAAATGATGTCTCTACCAAACCAATATTATCCTCACCATTTATTGAGCAATTACTTGGTTCCAGGCTTGGAGTTGAGGAGGGGGAGAGACAGAAAGATAAAAAGACTCAAACTCTACTCTCTGAAATTAGTGAAGGGGGCACCAGGACGGCTCAGTCAGTTAAGTGTCCGACATCAGCTCAGGTCATGATCTCACGGTCTGTAGGTTCAAGTCCCACATTGGGCTCTGTGCTGACGGCTCAGAGACTGAAGCCTGCTTTGGATTCTGTGTCTCCCTCTCTCTCTGCCCCTCCCCTGTTCATGGTCTCTCTCTCTCTATCTCTCAAAAATAAATAAACATTTAAAAATCCAATTGAAACCAGTGGAGGAAAATTAAAAATATTAATAATAGCCATATATAACAAAAGGTATCAATGGTATTATAGAGCCAGGCTACAGATATGCATGACTCTGTGTGTGTGTGTGTGTGTGTGTAAGTACAATGAGAAAACAGAGAACACAATTTAAGGGGAGAAAAGTGTCAAATAAGGAACATGGCACTGTAGTGAATAATAAATTCTGGCTCCAGAAATACTGCGCTTTGTAAAACTCCTGGCTCTGTCTCTCACTACCTATGACAATCTTACCAAGTTACTTTGTCTCACTTGGCCTGGATGTCTTCATGAGGACATTAAATAAGAGCAACATGAAAAGCACCCAGTATAGTGCCTGGCCCAGAGGTGTTCAATAAATAGTGACGTTCGCTATTGGGAAAGGCCTCATATAAATAGGAGTTCAATAGATGAATGATGTCGGGCACTGGGTATTGTGCAATTAGCAGTTTCCTCCATGAATCAGAAAGGAGTAGTAACCACAGAGCATCACCTCTGGCTGAGGTTTACAAGGAGAAGGAAGGGGCAGACCATGCTGGTAAGAAATAAGTGTACAAATGAAATGATGCAGAGTCAGAGAAACCAAGAAATCCCCAAATGTAAGGAAGGAAATTGGGTCAGGAGCCAAGGAAATCTTAAGGAAGGTAAGCAGGTAACATAACTCCCCAGCAGGATGAAGGGAGTGCCATTGGGAATAGCTGGGTTATTTTGGCTCCGCAGCCAGCGTGGATGCCCTTCTCAAGAGACAGAGGAATGGGCCTTACAGTTGCTCAAAGGCACTGCAGAGGGGCTCATAGAAGGAGGGCTAGGCCACCAGGACGCTTGTACCCCGGATGGAGTGGTATTCTCAGAGCTCAGTATTGCCTTTCTCCCAACTTACTTATGGCAAATGCTTTAACCAAAGATCAGAATCATTCACAAACCCCTCAAATTCATAAGCATCTCAGCCCCGTTTGGGGAATAGGGAACTCGGCCATCTTTGCAGTCCAGAAGCTAACCACGTCTTAAGAATCTGCTTCCAATTTTTAGCTCACCTCACAAAAGAGACCAGATTCCTCAGGATCCAAGACAGGGATTCCCTGCTGGAATGCAACTATTCATCCATTAACTATATGCTGTCGTAGGTTTCTTCAAACTGCATAAAGGATCATTGTTTGGTAGAGAACACTGCACAAAACAGAAAAGCTTTGGGAGCCTGGGCCTGAGGAAGAAACACCCAGGGAGTATGCTACATGTTCCTCTAACGCTTGGCAAAATTTTCGTATTGTGGTGCACACAGAAATGAATTCTGAATGTGAGTCAAACAGTAGGAGGGCACCGTTGACGGCTGGATCTGTCGGAAAGCTGCTCACTTACAAAAAATGCTACAAGGAAAATGGTGAATTTCCTGCTTGGCATTCAGGGCAATTCAGCAATACGTTCTTTTAAAAATGAAAAACAGCGAGGATATGGTAAACAGAGTGCATTTTTATTCGTTTATGACTTGAGAGTTTCTGACTTGTGAAAAGGCTAAAAGGCCCAAAGGCAAAGGAATCTTTGTCTCAAAGGGAAAATGCTGTGGACGAAAATAAAGGTTGGGTTAGGTATTCAACAAGATTCAGAGTCACTCTCGGGGGAGAGGTCCTTCATTTGGGGAGACTCTTAAACTCATTCAGGCCACCAGGGTACCAGTTAGCACAGGCAGCTGTAATTCACTAAATGGAACCCCGGTGGCCTGAATCAATGCTACCAAAGAGGCGCACTTACCTACAGGGAGCAAATTAGGTGCTAGCAGAATGTCTGATTATTTTGCCGTTTATATTTATAGAGTCAGTGAGTCAACAAGTATTTATTGACCCCCTAGAGGTTGAAGTGCTCACTAATAAATGTGTGGGTACCTATTAGGGGTTAGACGCATTCTCCTGCCCTCAAGGAGATTTACAATCCAATAGAGGTGATAACTATCCTTTAAAATGGATACATATCAATAAAAACAACAAAAGGGAAATTAGGAAGTTTGGGGCTGGGAATTTTTCTGACCCATTGGAAAAATAGGATACTAATAAGTCAGGACAAACCTGGAAGGTGGACTTTGAGTGGGGTTTTTTTTGTTTGTTGGCTTGGACCGGTTTATTTGGGGGGTTTTGTCTTTGTTTTCATTTTTGTTTTGTTTTGTTCTTAAAGGCAGAAGTATGACATGCAACAGGAGGAAGGAATTTATTTGAAACCTTCAGGAAAGCCTGTTAAGAATTGTTGAGATTGAACAGGGAGAAAAATAACACTAGAACCAAATGAATGCTGTCTTGGTTGGCCAGCTGAAAGATACAACTTGACTTGAGTTCCATAAGAGATATAATGCACGTTATGACTAAAACTGGCTAATAAGGAAGGTTGTTGTTGTTTTTAAGTTAACATCTACCAAAGAAATCACTGGAAGTCATTCTTAGCAGAAATACGAGATCCAAAGGATGAAAAATACTAAAGAATGAATAATATGTTTTAGCCAAGTGCAGCAGGATTGTGAGTAAGGGGAGTTTGAGGACCAAGAAGTCAACAATAAAGAGCCAATGGTCTTGTATCCTGGTCTGTGGAGAGGCTGTCTAGTGGGGCTGGAGAAAAACAGACGGTGAGAAACAAAGTTACCTTCTGGGAGCTCTTTTGAAGGGCATTTAAGGGAGCAGGTGTAGCTAATGAGCCCAATTTGAGTCACATTGAGTTTGATAAAGACAAAAGGAAATCTAGTGAGAATTACACGGAGGGCCAAGAGAAATCTGGAGCCAAAAAGGGAAATTTGTTTAAGAGGAACGTAAATGTGGGAGTTGAATCCCTGGAAGGAAGTGTAAGATTGGAGGAAATCTTCAAGAGGACTTCCCACATTAGGGAAATGGTAGTGAGGGGGAATGAATTGCATTTGCACTGAGATGCTCGTCCACAGACGTTCTGTGAAAGAAATAACGTCATTACTCTGGTTTCATATTTACTGAGCTTAAGAAGTTTCGTCCAGGGTCAGGAATGAGAAGTTCGAACCAGCAATAACAGAAGACCTAGCGATAGTTACCAAATGGTATTAAACCCTCCCTGAAACACTTCTTGCCACAGGGTGGCCTTCCACGCTAAGATAGGCCCCTTACTATCTAAATACCTATCTCGTCCAGAATGCAGTCCTCTCTGGACCCCGTGGCTCTGCAAAGTGGTATTAGGGAAATCAGGCAACCTGAGTTCTAGTTCTGATACCTAGGATTGTGGGTTAGGCTGAAACCTCTTTGACATCCATTTTCTTGACCATAAAAGAGAGTCAAATAATAGATCTTCTCTCTCAGGGATTATGAATGTTAAGCAAGATAATCCATATCAGGTGTCTGGTATCTGGTATGTAGTCACCAAATGTTAGCTATTACTCTCATACACATTTTTAATTAAATTGTAAGTATACATACAAATGTATACTGAACATGCCATCAACTTGTAACTGTTCATTTGGTTTTTTTTTAAGTGTATTTATTTTATTTTGAGAGAGGGAGCACAAGCAGGGAAGGAGCAAAGAGAGAGGGAACAGAGAGAATCCCAAGCAGACTCCCGACTGCCAACACAAAGCCAGACTTGGGGCTCAAACCCACAAACTGCGAAATCGTGACCTGAGCTGAAACCGAGAGTCAGGATGCTCAACCAACTGAGCCACCCAGGTGCCCCTGTACCTGTTCATTTCTTTCTACTTCCTACAAATACCTTTTTTCCAAATCCTTGTCCCTCTTTAGAATTTATAGTAAGTTCCCTATTTTCAAGAATACACACCCCACTCTGATAACTCCTTAATAACTATATCCAAAATTATTACTGCACCTTTTGAAATGATGTTAATTTTCAGTCATTTCAATTCAATACAACTCAGTGTTAAAGGACATGAGATTTTAAATCAGAAGATGTAGGTCACAAGCTTTAGCCAAACAGCATAGACAAGTTTCTGAACCTCAATGAATCTAAATTTTCTGGGTTTTTTTTCTAAATTTATTTTTATTTTTCTAAATTTTCTATAAATTTCTGCATAATAGAAATAATAGCAACCGATGTATACACATCATCCGTCTTGCAGAATTGTTACCAAAACAATTCAGATAACATACGTAAAGCTCCAAAGAGCTGCAGCAACCTGAAAATTATTGTTAGAAACCACTCTTGGTGGTTTTATGCTTCTCACTGACGAGAGGATGAACTTTGACATAGACACCATGGCATCTGGTACAGAACATTCCTATCACTAGCACTGAAGAAATATTTTCTGTGTGTTTGCCCAGAGATGGTTTGACACACAAAGAAAGAAGACAGAGCCTGACCGACAGAGCTGAAGTGGATCCCATGGAATGATTCTTTAGAGTAAGGAGCTGGAAAGACTAACTTGCATGTGGTACTGACTCCTTCCCACATGTTGTGTTATTTTTGATGACACAATGCAGTCCGAAGTTCTTGACCAAAAGAATTAGGCGATCTCCTGGTTTAAACTTATGACCTCATCCCTAGTTCCACAACGGTATTTGCTAGTTCATGCATGGCTTTTCACAATCCTTAATTCAGGCATCCTTACACAGAGGCTCCTGAGCGATATGGTTCGTGTATAATCTTCAGAGCATGGAATTTCTAAATTAGCACATCATGTTTTCCAGAACTCTAGAAGGCTTAAACAAGCCTCTTGGTTATTAGTGGCAGAATCGGAGCTCAAAAATCAAGTACATAGAAACATAAACTGAAACCCAAGATGCAACATTTAAGCAGCATCTGAGATCCCAGGAGGGACAAACTGTTCCCCAGAATTGCCCCTTTATCTCAAAATCCTCCAGTTCTGGTCCAGTGTTTGTGTGCTCTAAAACTGTCTACTCCACATTCACCTTCCAATCCCATCTCACCCAACTCCAGCTTGGAATCTCTTCCTCTTTGTCACACAGGTTATCAATCAATAGAATGGTTATTATTGGTAGGTAAGAAAGAAAGGGCTTTAAAAAGCAAGGGATGACAGCTTCAAGGATAATAATAGGAACCAGCATAAAGCCAACCCGGTTTGTTCTTAGCTTGAAAGAACAATTTAAATAAATATCTAATTATCTCAAAGCACGCCATTCATCATACATTATAACATATTTTGAAATCAGATTTATTTATTTCTGTCTGTATAAACCATACCTCAACTCTTTCTCCTCCCTCTCTCTACATATCACAATATTCTGTCCCAAACCCAGCTCACATTCCTGTGTTGGCTCTTGTCCTTTTTCTCCACTTTTCCTCCTCCAGTCTATTCTTTTCTCCACCTAATGATGCTCTCTCTCCCTTCCTACGAGAATTAATGTTTTCTTTCTGTCTTCTCCAGCCCGCCACTTAGCCCGTCAATACCACAATAATTACAGACAAATATGGGAAGGGGTAAGAGAGAGGAAAAAGCTGTGAACACTCAGATTTAATAGGTTTGCCTGTCACAAAAATGAACATTTCAAACCTGAAAATTGCCTGAGTTTTAAACACTGTCTGAACTTGATAACACATAAGTAATGAGCAAAAACTTCTGAAACCCTCCTAAATATTTTGTACACCTGGATATGCCCCCCAGGAAATTCCTAGCAGTTAAATTAAACTGCTGCTTTAATTTTCCCCAAGTATGGCAGACAATAGTGAAGAATTCCTATCCGCCCTCTCCCAAGAATTCAGTTTCAAAGCTGTTAGCACAACACTAGTATTTCAACATTCTTTCGGCTTTACCATCTTTATGTTCATTTTAAATTAAGAAGTCTGAGGCAGATCTTATCAAATCCATGATATCGTTAAGAGCACTTCAAGGTCCTTTTAAAAACAAGAATTACTTACATCAACTTACTTTATTGCTTCATTTTCTGACTCTAAAGGACACAAAGTATACTAAAGCAATTTAACATGGCCGTAACCTACAATTTTAACTTACCCTGAGGGGCCATTTCACCTCTTGTTTTACTTTTCCAGACCAAATCAATAGAGGGAAGAATCAAGTCAAGACACATGTCATAACTGTATTAAAGGTCAATGAGGTTTAAACAAATTGGGTTCTGCTCATAAATAATTGACTCACAATTTGTACCAAGGTACAGGGCGAAATGCTATTCACCTGAAACATCTTTAAACTTTATTCTACCTATTGTTGGCACCTGAGGGAAATATAACTAAGCATATGCTTGGATCTACAAGTCAGCTGTCAACAAATTCTCTCTCTCAAGAATGTAAGGGGTAATAATTCGTAGAAAACATATACCATCCACCTTGCTCATCACAAAAGAGGTTAAAGTAGACCCTTGGTATTCAGTAACACTTGAGGGCTTGACTAATTTGTGCGCAATCCTGAAGGTCTGCACCATGTTGCAATTTGTGACTTTAAGCTTCAGTTGCTATCAAGTTGGTGTGCGAAATTGGGCACGGCTTCTTGGAAGGGATCCTCAGCAGCTGGGCGGTGTGCATTATGCACTACGCATGTCTATCCTTAGCTTTCTGGTCATCTACTTACACACAACTCTCAGGCTGGAAATGGGTCTTTAAATTCTTCAGTCACAAGTCCCTGCATTTGGGGAAATTGGGGGCTATGGTATTGTTTCTACACGGGAAGACCTACTAAGCGGCCCAGTACTGGGATGGAATGCAAAAGAAGGTAATCAGG
This sequence comes from Panthera pardus, assembly GCF_024362965.1. Lineage (NCBI taxonomy): Eukaryota > Metazoa > Chordata > Mammalia > Carnivora > Felidae > Panthera > Panthera pardus. Next base: position 58,678,345 of record NW_026526810.1, on the reverse strand, counting down.
GAGCTCCTGGAAGGGTTTTCTTGTCTCCTGAGGGAAAGGCATGTGTAGACAGCTCAGTTGTGCTGCCCTTCCCCACTCCTCTTACCCTGAACAATAACCAAATGCCTGGATCTGTGAAAGCCATCTTGCAACTGTGAAGTGACAGGTGAAAATCTAAAAGTCTAAATATGGTGGAGAGAACATAGAAAAAGCTTGGGCCCTTTATGAAATTGTTAAATTGCTACACTCTGGTACCATTTACATCTGGGCTTCTTGTTTTGTGAGATAATTAAATTTCCATGTTGTAGAAGGCTAAAATAAAAACAAAAACAAAAAACAAACAAATAAAAAAAGACCTGACTGATACAATGGTATGTAATAGTGTATCTCCTCTTAAGGAATTTATTATTAAAGCAGGAAAGTAATACAAGAACTCAAATAGCTTTAATAACTAATAGAAAAGTAGATGATCCATGTGAAAGGTGAAAACAAAATGCTATAATCAGGACGGACCTCACCCAGCTGGGGTTGATGCAATGGGAAATCAAAGACCAGGTAAGAGAACGTGGAGAACCAGATGGGGTAGGAAGGGGAGATATCAGGCAGATATGTGTTTGTCTTCTGGTTCTGGCACTTACATACTGTATAATCTTGAACATGGGGCTTGAACCCCTCAAGCCTCCAATTTCTTTGAAAGGTTTCAAAGGTGATTATCTAATCCTTGTGTGAATAACTTAGAGTAAAGTAAGCAACCATGAATTAGTAGCTATTATTTTTAGAGAAATAGCATGGCAGCCCATAGCCTATCTTAACCACAGAAATTAGACCATTGATCCTAATCTGCCCTTATCTACCAATATGATCCAATTGAAATGAGATTCATAATGCCAGTCAGTGAAAACAGGCAATGCCTACTTGGTGATTGTAATTAGTAAAGTAAAAAGGGGCATCCATCGCTTCTCCAGCCTTCATTCTTGGTCCCAGGTACAGATAAACCATGGCATTGAAATCATCCCCATGCTCCTGGATGGAATGGATGTTACTGCTCCTCAAGGTAAGAAGTTAGGATTTGTGTCTTTTTCAGGCACTGTGTTCAGAAGCTTTCCTTTATTTAATTCTCACCTGAAGGCCTAGAAGTATTTGCTATTATCCACATTGTACAGATGAGAAAGCTAAAGTTCCTATAAATTAAATAATGACTTAAATCACACCTTACTTTTTTTCTTTTCAAATTTTTATTTAAATTCTAGTTAACATACAGTGCAGTATTGGTTTCAGGAGTAGAATTTAGTGATTCATCACTTAACATACAACACCCAGTGCTCATCATAAAAAATGCTCTTCTTATTGCCCATCACCCATCTAGCCCATCCCCTGCCCACCTCCCTCCATCAACCCTCAGTTTGTTCTCCATCATTAAAAGTCTCTTACTGTTTGTTTCCCTCTTTTATTCCCCCTCACATATGTTCATCTGTTTTGTTTCTTAAATTCCACATATGAGTTGTTTTGTGAGATAGGGGATTTGTCTTTCTCTGACTGACTTATTTCACTTAGCAAAACACACTCTAGCTCCATCCACGTCATTGCAAAAGGCCAGATTTCATTCTTTTTGATGACCGAGTAATATGCCACCTTATTTACCCGTTCATCAGTCTTAAATCACACTTTGCATTGACTAGGAAGGTGAAATTCAAACTTCTCTAATTTAAAAACCTTCCCTCATACCATTACATCACAACACTTCCCATTGAACCAAGGTCATTCCCTTCATATTCTGAACTGTTTCGAGCAGTTAGGCACATGGCAAGAATATATTCTCTCTCTCTCCTCCTTTCAAACATTACCACCACCAGAGTTAGCTGTCCATAATTGCATTTGTGGAAGTGGTGTTGGCCAAGAGATCGGAACCAACACAACTGGGCACCTAGCATATATTATCAACCATCCTAGACACATTAGAATATGTTCTTGCATTTGTTCCTCACATTAGGGAAAGAAGTAGGTACTAATGTCCCCATTAAATCCAGAGGAAACCGAGAGTCTAAGAGGTTGAATACATAATTTCTTGCATGAATTGATAGGTAATAAGTGGTGGTGCCAGAACTCAAACCCATCTCTGTCTATATCCAAAGTTCATATCTTTCCTTCATTCCTGGGTTTGCCCCCAGCTCATTGGTAGCCTTAGAAATCATAGTCCAAATTCCCAGCACTTTAGGGAAGAACAGCCCTGATTTTGAATTTGTGAGACATATTCTATTTCAAAGTTATTATATCATAGCAGGAAACTTTTAGAAGAGTAAAGCTTGTGGTTATAAAGCCAGTTATAATCAAACTTGAGTGTAGATAGATAGAAAGGAGAGAACTTTTCTTTCAGATAGTGGAATGTGAGGGAGAGGGTATTACAGCTCCTCCTTCATAATGTGCAATGGATCCAAAGTGAGATTATTCGTAAGAAGCAACAGGATTTATGAGATGGTGAATTTCCTTTAAAGGTAAGTACATTAGAGATCCAGAGAAATCAGAACAAGGATTTGTCCCCGCTGCTTTCCATGAGCAAGCTAATTGCTGTTTACATTTTCTAAATATAGTGTCTTCCTAACTTGAAAATTTCCACCTGGAGGAAGTGTTTAGGACCATCTTGTAAATCTCCACTTTGAACCATTAATTCAGGGACATTAAATCAATAGATATTCTTCACTCACGGGGTGGGGGGGGGGGGGGAAGAAAGATCAGGTTTGTAACTGGTCTTTCAAAAGTTCAGAGAGTTGTGTGCGTCCTAAAGTGAAAGCTGAGAAATATTTCACCAAACATCTGAATCCTAAATTAAATAAAGCTGAAAAAATTCACTAACATTCCTCAGAAAGATAAAAATATAACAGTTCTAAGAAAAGCAGGGACTATTCTCCAGTAGTTTCTACAAAGAATGGCATTAGTTTATAACAAGCCTAATCATTTACTGTGCAATATTTTTGGCCAGTGAGGAAAATAGTCGTGTGAGGAAAAGACAATGTAGTTTTGTGACTCAGTATGCAGGTTGAGAGTCAAACTACCTGGTTCTAATCTCACTTGACCGACTGTTTGATATTGGACAACTCAATTATGTTCTCTGAGCCTCAGCTTCTGTTAAATATTCCTGTGACAACATACATAATAAAGTACTTAGCATAGCACCTCGCAGACAAAATACCTTCTAAATGTTACCTATACTACTAACTGAGTATACTACTGAGCCATAGAAGAATCTAGTGATATTTTGGTAGGCCATTTTGTAGCAATTCATTTTAAAGAAATAGTAAGAGTTAATGGATTTAATACTAATCTCAGCATGTAATCATGTTCCAATTACGCGTTGAAATATTTTCCATATTCTTTTTTTTAGTGTTTATTTATTTTTGACAGAGACACAGCACAAGCAGGGGAGGGGCAGAGAGAGAGAGAGAGAGACAGACAGACAGACAGACAGACAGACAGAAGATCTGAAGCAGACTCTGCACTGACAGCAGAGAGCCCGATGAGGGGCTCGGACTCAAAAACCATGAGATCATGTCCTGAGACGACATTGGACACTTAACCGACTGAGCCACCCAGGTGCCCTAGTATTTTCCATATTCTAACTTTTAATCCTCATGATAATCTATGAGGTAGAGAGTGTCTCAGTTTGCATTTGGAGGCAGACACTGTAGTATAGGGAACTTAAGTGATGTACCCAAGCACATACAGCTGTTTAATGGTAGAGCCAGAATCTAAATGGATGCGTGATCGAAACTGGATCCAGTGTGTATGCTCTTCGCCACTCTATCACATCACCTCTCCTCTGATTCAGTTTAAATGCCCTCAAATTTCTGCCCATACCAAAAGAGAGACAGAGAGACAGAGACAGAGAGAGAGAGAAGTAAAACAAAATAGAATAGTCACCTCAAATCCTTTTTTGGGATCTGCTAAGAAATAAATTGTGCTTATATTCTAAATATATATTATATATTATACATTATATATTATATATATATATTATATTCAGAATATATATATATACACATACATATATTCAGAGAGAGAGAGAGAGAGGTCATGTCAAAATTCCATACTCCCCTCAGGCAATATAGAAAATAATTTTATAAGATTCCACTACTAAGGACTGACTGAATTGGCCACATACGAAAATCGATCTCATTGTCATACAGTGTACGTGCTACATAGAGACCTAAAATCAAAGGGTGTCCCCTGGGCAGCAAGTGGAGATGAGAGCTTTGAGAGGTCCACCAGCTACTGAGGAAAGGTTTCAGAGCAGCAGGACCTTCCTTCTGAGTGTGTCCCTGGCCCAGTGACTTGCTGTGGAGTTTAGAATGTGACCGTAACAATTTACCCAAATTACTAAGGTGCAGAGAGTCTTATTCACCTTAATTAAATCAAAAGTTCATAGTCAAGGGGCGCCTGGGTGGCTCAGTCAGTTAAGCATCCAACCGGCTCAGGTCACAATCTCAAGATTCATGGATATGAGCCCTACATCAGGCTCTGTGCTGACCGCTCAGAGCCTGGAGCCTGCTTCAGATTCTATGTCTCCCTCTCTCTCTCTGCCCCTTCTCAGCTCTCTCTCTCTCTCTCTCTCTCTCTCTCTCTCAAAAATAAATAAACACTAAAAAAAAGTCCACAGTCAAAAAAATAAACATGACCAGAATTCTCATATCAGCTCATTAATTCATTTTCTTCTTTGTAGGCGAGACACGGGAAGTCAAATTAACACCCACATTTTACTTGCTGAGTAAAAATCGGAATATTCCCAACAATAGCAGTTTTAAACTGTTGCCTTTTCCCTCAAGCTTTTCATTTCTATGTTCCTCAATTTCAGCCAGACTAAAACTCCTGTTTCACAGAAAAAATAAAACCATCTGTTAGGACATCCATTGACTACCTTTAACCTTAAGATGTTGTCCAATCTTCAATTTTTCAAAAAAAAATCATTGCCTCCTATACACAAGATACTGAGGATATAGAGAAGAATAAGGTATATACCCCATCTTGGAGCATCAGTTTATAGAGGAAGACAAAAAAATGTAAACAGATAATTGTCAAGTAACCAAGGCAGTCGTGCACTGGTGACGCACAGAGGGTGTTATGGGGAAAGATAGAGGGCTCCTATAACTTTTACATCCTTCATGGATATTTGAGGGAAAGACGGCCCCTTCTGTGCGGAGGTCACCCTCTCATCTTTCCTCCTGCATGAACTTGCCCATCCCAGCCTTCCTCGGTCTTCACTCTTACTTCTGTCTGTAGACTTTAGGCAAGCACTTGTCCTCCTCATCTTTAAACCCTTTTCTACACTATTTCTCCATCACAGCACTACCCTCCCTTACTCTGCTCCTTTTTCCCCAAACTTCTGGATAAATAGTCCATACTTACACCTCCTTTTTCTCAACTCCCATCCCTACCTCCATACATGGCCGTCATGCCTCTAGCCCCACCATTATACCAAAACCACTCTTCATAAAAGTCACCTATAGCGTTCTATGTGCCAATGCCAAGAGTCTACTTCAATTCTCATCCTGGTAGATTTCCTTGCTGCCTGTGAAACTACTGACTCCTTCTTGAAACCCTTTCCTTCCTTGGCTCCGTTCTGCTTGCTGCCTCTAGAACTAATTTCTCTGCAAATGTGGTGAGCAAGGAATTTAAATTCATTTTTGATTTCCTGCATTATACTCTTCTAACTCTATCTTCTCTCCATGGGTGATTTTGTCTCCTAGGACTTCAGGTACCATCTGTACATGTCAATTAGGGACCCAGCAGGAAACATGTCACTCTCAAATGGAATAATTTAGGACATTTTAATAAGACTATTTACCATGGTGTGGGCAGGCCCAAGGGAATCCTTCAAGGAGTGGTTAATACCCCAGGCTTATTCCCCATGGGCCTGAAAGGATAGGGGAGTTGAGGGGAGTCCTAACTGAAATCGATACAGTGGCTGCCTTGAGAAGGTCACTGGAGAGAGCTGTGTCCTTTGGAAGAGGGATGCCATTAGCCTGTGGTGACCTGAAAGGGAGGGATTCATGCAATACATATCTAAAACTCATTATCTTCCTGCCCTTTTATTTTTTACCTGGCACCTCTAATTGTCCAAACCCAATTAGAAGCCAAAGTGCAGTCATGGAATCAAAATAGGTAAGGACTCTAATGTTTATTTTTGAGAGAGAGAGAGAGAGAGAGAGAGAGAGAGAAAGAGAGAGATATTGGGAACACAAGTGGGGAAGGGGCAGAGAGAGAGGGAGACACAGAATCTGAAACAGGCTCCAGACTCTGTGCTGACAGAGTTCAACCTGGGCCTCAAACCCACGAACCACAAGATCATGACCTGAGCCAAAGTTGGATCTTAACCAACTGAGCCACCCAGGTGCCCCCAAATAGGTAAGGATTCTAGAACACAGAGAAGGTTGGCAAGTGTATCTAGAGGAGTAAATGAAAAATACCTAGCACAACTGCTGCATCTCTCGTCCCTGACTGATCTTCTGAGATCTTGGCCAATATTTCCATCTCTCCTCCAATCTATTCATAGTATACTTATGTGCCTTAAGATTAATTTGCCAATTACTCTGTTTTCCTATAGAATTTTCCTTCATTAATGGCATAACTCTTTATTTTCTCTCAACAAAGACCATGGAGTATCCTCAATTCTTCCTTCTCCTTTATCTTCATCGCGGTCTGGAGAGTATTTCTCAGAAATGATTTTTGAACTCTGGGCTCTCCTCCCCAACTTTATTCCTTTAACCAACATCCTTATATCCTCTTTTGGACTTCTGCAATGATTTCCCAACTCAATTCCCGATAACTGTTCTTTTCACTACTGTTTTATAGCCTTTACGCTGCTGTCAGTTATCTTTCTAAAACACAGATAATCATGGCATTCCTTTGTGTAAACCCTCTAACAGATCTTTGTTGCCTTGGCATAAAATCTTAACTTCACACATGACTTACAAGGCACTAACCTATGCCTTTAGCACATGAGCTTGTTTGTTCAGTAAATATGTCTTGAACACTAACTATATGCCTGTCAAGAGATTAGATGCTCAGCAAAGAATACAAACAAGAGATTGTGGACATGTTCTAGCCTCTAGACTTCACTGGGAATGATAAATGAATAAAAAGTTCAAAGTGACAATTACTAGGTGATAATAGAGAAAAGTTTACTGGTGAGAGTTTGGGTATAAGAAAGGCTTTGGAAAGAGGATAGTGTTAAAACTGAAATGTAGAAAAGAGTATATGTTATCAGAAGGAGTATGGGCATCTCAACATAGGAAAATGCCTATTCCCTGGGTGCCTGGTGGCTCAGTCAGTTGAGCGTCCAACTTCGGCTCAGGTCATGATCTCATGGTCCATGAGTTTGAGCCCTGTGTCAGGCTCTGTGCTGACAGCTCAGAGCCTGGAGCCTGCTTCAGATTCTGGTCTCCCTCTCTCTCTGCCCCTCCCCTGCTCATGCTCTGTTTCTTTCTCTGTGTCTCTGTCTCTGTCTCTCTCTCAAAAATAAAGATTAAAAAAATTTAAAAAAAAAAGAAAATGTCTATTCCCTTGTATATTAGCATAGAAGAACTAGGCAGGTGTGGTACAAGGCAGGTAAAGGGTGAAAACAATTGGCCTTCAAAATTTTGCATTTAAAATATGTGTTTCCACTATATGAAAATTATAGGTCATTTTTTAAATGAAAGGGTAATTTAGGGGTGATGAAAGATATCTACATTTCGATTGCTGTGTATATATTTGTCAAAACTCGAAATGTACACTTAAAATCTGCACTTTTCTGGTATATATATTATATATCAGTTTTAAAAAATGTTTACTTAAATTCCAGTTAGTTACAATACTGCGTAATATTAGCTTCAGGTGTGCAATATAGTGATTCAACACTTCCATACAACATGCGGTGCTCATCACAAGTTCATTCCTTAATCCCCATCACCTATTTAACCCATGCCCCCACCCACCTCCCTTCTGGCAACCATCAACTTGTTCTCTACACTTAAGAGTCCATTTCTTGGTTTGCCTGCCTCTCTCTCTCTCTCATCCCATTGTTAATTAAAAAAAAAAAATCTATTAACTTAAATGTATGTAGAGTTTGTCAGGAGATAGAAGAAAGAAATGAAACCTGTGTAGTAAACAAGAACATCTCAAAGAAACTTATGTTTGTCTTTTTTCAGTGTGATACGTTTGTCTTTAAAAAAAAATCACCTCACCTTGGTTTCAGTGCAGAAAACTGGAATAAAGACACATTTTGGCAGGAATTTCATTAGGAGACTAGCAGAATAAAGAAAGAAAGGAGTCAATGACCAAATGGCTTCACTGGTGAATTCTACCAAACATTTAAAGAATATTTAATACATATCCTTCTCAAATTCGTCCAAAAAAATTGAAGAGGAGGGAACATATCCAAACCAAAACCCCCTAAGGACACCACAGAAAGGAAAATTACAGGTCAATATCATTAATGAACATTAATGCAAAAATTCTCAACAAAATATGAGCAAGCCAAATTCAATAGTACATTAAAAGGATCATACATATGATCTAATGGTATATATTTCAGGGATGCAAGGATGATTCAACAAATCAATTGATTCTGCAAATCAATCAGTGTGATATAGCACATTTACAAAATGAAAGATAGAGATCATATGATCATCTCAATAGATGCAGAAAAAGCATTTGACAAAAATCAACATCCATTTATGAAAAACACTCAACAAAGTGGGTACAGAAGGGATGTACCTAAACATAATAAAGGCCATATATGACAAACCCACAGCTAACATCATATTCAATAGTAAAAAGCTAAAAGTTTTAACTCTGAGATCAGGTACAAGACCCCACTCTTGCCACTTTTATCCCGCATGCTACTGGAAGTCCTAGCCAGATAATTAGGCAAGAAAAAGAAATATGAGGCTTCAAAATTGGTAAGAAAAAAATGAAAACTGTCACTATTTGCAGATGACATGATACTATATATAGAAAACCCAAAAGATTCTATCACAAAACTGTTAGAACTAAAAAATGAATTTAGTAAAGTAGCAGGATATAAAATCAACACAGAGAAAGGTATAGTATTTCTGTATACATTAATGTTGAGTTATCAGAAAGAAAAACTAAGAAAATAATCCCACTTACAACTGTATCAAAAAGAATAAAATAGGAATAAATTTAACCACTGAAAACTATAAGGCACTGATCAAAGAAATCGAAGAATACACATATAAATGGAAAGATATCCTGTACTCATAAAATAAAATAATTCATAATGTTAAAATGTCCATACTATCCAAATCGACCTACAGATGCAACAAAATTGCTATCAAAATTCTGATGGCATTTTTCAGAGAACTAGAAGGTATAATCTAAAATTATGTTCAGCAAAGTCGCAGGATATAAAATCAATGCACAGAAATCGGTTGCATTCCTATACATCAATAATGAAACAACAGAAAGAGAAATCATAGAATTGATCCCATTTACAATTGCACTAAAAAGCATAAAATACATAGGAATAAACTTAACCACAGAGGTGGAAAATCTATAGACTGAAAACTATATAAAGCTTATGAAAGAAATTGAAGAAACACACACACCCAAAAGGAAAAATATTCCATGCTCCTGGATTGGAAGAACAAATATTGTTAAAATGTCGATGCTACCCAAAGCAATCTACATATTCAATGGAATCCCTATCAAAATAACATCAGCATTATTCACAGAGATAGAACAAACAATCCTAAAATTTGTATGGAATCAGAAAAGACCCCAAATAGCCAAAGCAATCCTGAAAAAGAAAACCAAAGCTCGAGGCATCACAATCTCGGACTTCAACATGTGTTACAAAGCTGTAATCATCAGACAATATGGTACTGGCACAAAAACAGACACTCAGATCAATGGAACAGTAGAGAACCCAGAAATGGACCCACAAATGTATGGCCAACTAATCTTTGACAAAGCAGGAAAGAATATCCAGTGGAAGATTGGAATGAAGAGAGTCTCTTCAGCAAATTGTGCTGGGAAAACTGAACAGTGACATGCAGAAAAATGAACCTGGAGCACTTTCTTATACCATACACAAAAATTAAACTCAAAATGGATGAAAGACCTAAATGTAAGACAGGAAGCCATCAAAATCCTAGAGGAGAAAACAGGCAAAAGCCTCTTTGACCTAGGCTGCAGCAACTTCTCACTCAACATGTCTCTGGAGGCAAGGGAAACAAAAGCAAAAGTGAACTATCGGGAACTCATCAAAATAAAAACTTCTGCACAGTGAAGGAAACAATCAGCAAAACTCAAAGGCAACTGATGAAATGGGAGAAGATATTTGCAAACGACATATCAAATAAAGGGTTAGTATCCGAAATCTATAAAGAACTTATCAAACTCAACACCCAAAAAACAAATAATCCTGTGAAGAAATGGGCAATAGACATGAACAGACACTTCTCCAGAGAAGACATCCAGAGATGGCTAACAGACACATGAAAAAATGCTCAACATCACTCATCATCAGGGAAATACAAATCAAAAACTACAATGAGATACCACCTCACACCTGCCAGAATGGCTAACATTAACAATTCAGGCAACAACAGATATTGGTGAGGATGCAGAGAAAGAGGATCTCTTTTGCACTGCTGGTGGGAATGCAAACTGGTGCACTCACTCTGGAAAGCAGTATGAAGGTTCTTCAAAAAATTAAAAATAGAACTACCCTACCCCAGCAATTGCACTACTAGGCATTTATCCAAGGGATACAGGTATGCTATTTCAAAGGGGCACGTGCACCCCAATGTTTATAGCAGCATTATTCACAATAGCCAAAGTATGGAAAGAGCCCAAATGTCCATCGATGGATGAATGGATAAAGAAGATGTGGTATATATATACATGGAGTATGGCTTGGCAATCAAAACGAATGAAATCTTACCATTTGCAACAACGTGGATGGAACTAGAGGGGATTATGTGAAACGAAATTAGTCAGAGAAAGACAAATATCATATGACTTCACTCATATGAGGAATTTAAGATACAAAACAGATGAACAAAAGGGAAGGGAAGCAAAAATAAGATAAATACAGGGAGGGGGACAAAACATAAGACACTCTTAAATATAGAGAACAAACTGAGGGTTGCTGGAGGGGTTGTGAGAGAGGGAATGGGATAAATGGGTAAGGGGCATTAAGGAAGACACTTATTGGGATGAGCATTGGGTTTTATACATAGAGGAAGAATCACTGGAATCTACTCCTGAAATCATTGTTGCACTATATGCTAACTAACTTGGACATAAATAAATAAATAAATAAATAAATAAATACTATTAATTAATTAATTAATTAAATTTGTAAGGAACCACAGAAGATTCCAAATAGCCAAATCAGAAATCTTGGGAAGGAAGAACAAAGCTGGAGATAGTATATGCCCTGATTTCAAACTATATTACAAAGCTATAGCAATCAAAACAGTATGGTTTTGGCAACAGATACACAGATCAATGGAATAGAATTGAGAGCCCAGATTTAAACCTGCACATATATTGATGGTTAATGACAAATGAGCCAACATACAATGGAGAAAGACTGTCTCTTCAATGTTGGGAAAACAGTGCTGGGAAAACTGTACAGCCACATGTGAAAGAATGAAATTGACCACTATCTTACACCACACACAAAAATTAACTCAAAATAGGATTAAAGACTTACTGTTAGACCTGAGACCAAAAAATTCCTGGAGGAAAACAGAGACAGCAATCTCCCTGACATTGATCTTAGAGATATTTTTGTGGATCTGACTCCAAACGCAAGGGAAACAAAAGCAAAAATAAACAAATGGGATTAGATCAGAGTAAAAACCTTATGCACAGTAAAAGAAACCATTATCAAAACAAAAAGGCAACCTACTGAATGGGAGAAGACTGTTATAGACCATATATCTGACAAGGGATTAATATCCAAAATATATGAGAACTCATACATGTCAACAAAAATAACAAAAAACAGTCTAATTTAAAATCGGGCAGAGTATCTGAATAGACATTTTTCCAAAGAAGACATGCATATGGGCAACAGGCATAAGAAAAAATGTTCAATATCAATAATGGGTAAGAAAATGCAAATCAAAAGCCACAATGAAATATCACCTCACACCAATTAGAATGTTTTTACTAACAACAGCAGCAGCAGCAGCAACAGCAGCAACAACAACAACAACAAAAACAACAACATCAAAACACCAAGAAATAACAAGTATGTGGAGAGAGGAAACCCTTGTACACTATTGGTGGGAATGTAAATTAGTGCAGGCACTAAGGAAAGCAGTATGGGTATTCTCCAAAAAATTAAGACTATAACTACCATATGATCCAGCAATTCCATTCTTTTTGTCTGAAGAATGAAAAAAACACTCATTCAAAAAATGTATGCACCCTTGGGGCACCTGGGTAGTTTAGTCGGTTAAGCATCCGACTTTGGCTAGGTCATGATCTCCTGGTTCGTGGGTTTGAGTCCTGCGTTGGGTTCTGTGCTGATAGCTCAGAGCCAGGAGGCTACTTCAGATTCTGTTTCCCTCTCTCTCTGCCCCTTCCCTGATCACACTCTGTCTCTCTCTGTCTCGAAAATAAATAAACATCAAAAAATATATGCACCCCTATGTTCATTGCAGCATTATTTATATAGACAAGAAATGGAAATAACTAAACGTCATTGACAGATGAATGGATAAAGATGCGGTGTGTGTGTGTGTGTGTGTGTGTGTGTGTGTGTGGGTGTGGGTGTAATAGAATATTACTCAGTTATAAAAAAGAATGAAATCTTGCCATTTGTGACAGACCTAGAGAATATTATACTATGTGAAATACGTGGGATATAGAAAGACAAATACCATATGATTTCCTCATATGTGGAATCTTTAAAAAATGAATAAACAAAACAAAACAACTCATAGAGAACAGACTGATGGTTACTAAAGGGAAAGGAGGGTGGGGGTGGCCAAAATGGGTGAAAGGGGTCAGTTGTATGGTGATGGATAGTAACTGCATTTTAGTGGTGATCACTTTGTAGAGCAGGAAGATGTTGAATTATAATGTTGTACACCAGAACTTAGGTTATAACAATTTTATCTCAAAATATAATGAAATAAAGGACTTATATAGTGGAAGCAGCATTTTCTTAGAGTGACAGGTAGGACTTGGTGATTGGCTGTGATGGAAAGGATGTGTGGTGGCTATAGTGCCATTCAAAGAAAGAAAGCATCCCTAAAGGGACATAAAAATGAGCTTCATTTTTAAAAAGCTGTGTTTGAGATGGATTTGGACTTCCAAGATATGTGTGCACAAGTGGCTACATGGCTATGGACCCCCAAATTCAGATAAGAGAAGTTATTTTACATTGGACAAGACTGAAATAAGCATTAGTCTCCAAGAGAAAACAAAAGGGGGATTAGTCATTTGTGTAAATGAAGGAATCCAAGATGGTACTGGTGATTGTAAGCCTGGAGAATTACAGAAATAGCTAAAAGCCAATTCAGGTCATCTGAATATAAATTTAGGTCTCCTTGGGAAGCAAATAGGGATTTTGATTGCAATCGAGGAAATTTACATTTAGTTACTTTGCTGTCTATCTTTAGAAATGATGAAAATCTGTGGTACCTATAAAAGAGAAATCCATTAAAAAAAAGTCTGTCTATTATTGTCTAATATGTATATCACTGGGGTAGAAATCTGATTCCATTAAATATTAAGACCATCCAACTAATTCTTCCACCTGAGTCCTTTTGACTTCAAAGTCTAGTCTCATAAATATTAGATTAGACTGCCTTCTTGGGGGATCATTCCTAATGTATTGCTGATGAAGGCTTGGGAAACACCCAAACACAATAAGGTGACTAGGATGTAACCTCTAGTTCTATATGGATACTTCTAAAGATAAGGGAGCCATGTTAGTGTAGGTCCCCTGAGAAACAGATGCAAGACAGGATTTGACATGCGGGAGTTTTATTGGGATAAACATCAGTGAGGGAAGTAGAGGAAAGTTGGAAAAGTTGGGACAGCTGACTCCTGAAAAGGAGAAAGGAAAGGCAGGAAAACAGAGATGTCTCTAAAGGGACTGTTCGGTGGCATTTCCTTTTTCTATCATATAGCTGAGATCTTCAGAATGTTTATTAGCCCAGAGAGTGTGAATTACAGTTATACAGTGAGTGGGATAATTATACATTTAAGATAGATTTCATATGGATAAAAGGAAATCATTGGTTTCTTGGATGAGATAGAAAGTATCTACAGTCCGTGTTGTGGGGTGGCAGATGGAGAGATTTTGAAAGTTATGCCTCAGTTATCCTGTGGGTCTGATTAGGTAATACAATTCTATCTTTGAAGTCCCAAGAAATCAGCCTGTCAATCAAATGTCTGTAAATCATGTGTGACTGACAGGAGCTTGACACATGATTTAAGGACTTTGTGTTCTCACTCATTTTACAAAGTGAAATAGGTTTTAAAACCATTTTATTTGAAAATAATTTCAAATTTATCAAAATATTACAAAATAAAAGTAGTATAAAATGAAGAGTGCAAAAAATGCCCATATACCCTTTATCTAGATTTGTCTACTAGTGATTTTTATTCCATTTTGATTTGTCATTTACTCTCACTGTCCTTGACTTATTTTTTCTGGATCATTTAGGAGATATATATATATATATATATATATATATATATATATTGCATATATATACTTATATATACATTTATATATATTTATATATAATATCTAAAATATAAGTGTTTTACATAAATACTATATAACCTATCATTTGTATTCCAATGTTACGAGTTCATCCAGTAATGCCCTTCATTGTACTTCTTCCCCTCCAGTATGAGATCTGGTCTTGCCAAGTATTGCATTGAGTAGCCATATCTCTTTAACCTTTTTAAAACTGGAACATGAAATACTTTTTTGAAAAATTAAATCTTATTGAAGAATTGAAGAATTAAACTCTGAGAGTGGGGACTTGGTCAGTCCTATATGTTGCTTATACATATAGCCCAGAACAGTGCTTGGTACATGGTAGCACTCAGTAAATATCTGATGAACGAACGAATGAATGAATGAATGAATAACATTTTGTGTATGTCCATATTTTCCTAAGAAGGGTTGGCATAAATGAGTTCCATTGGTCTTTGCCTTTTAAAAGCATTTATATCATGTTTTTAAAAGTTTTATACAAATAGTTCCAGTGTTTGTTTTGTAAAAGTAGATCATGCGTACGTTCGTGTGTGTGCGTGTGTGTGTGTGTGTGTGTGTGTGTCTGGATGCATGTGTGGGTAGAGCTTAACTGTACCTTAAGACCCCACCCCTGATACTCCCTGCCCACACCATCACCTTAAATCCCTTCTCATCTCTGTAACAACTTAAACCTTTTAGTGCTGTTTGAAAGTGAAATGAAAACCCAAGCTCTTCTGGCATGAAGATTGGCATCCAGTGTGACTGTCCTCTGGGCAATGCAAAACATTTGCTCCCTGCATCAAGGGCTGTGATGAATCTGAACGTTCAGATACAACTAGTAGCCGTCTTAAAAAAAAATGTTGGCTCCTGTGTCAACATGTTGACTGACAGAATGTCCACATGGTAGGAGGCTTACTGACATGATTTCAATCATAGCTCTGTGAATGGAAGGCTGCCCATCAGTCAAGTCACAGAAATCTCTGCCTCGTTCCAGAGGGTCCATTGCATCATTCCCACATTGTCAGAATTGCAGCTCATTGCTGGAACTGAAGGATGGCCCCACCTTGTGCTGGTTATGCCAGGGACCTCCTTCAAGGACTCGCCTTGTGAGAGTTCACCTCCTAACTTCAGAAACCTGCTGCTCTACTCTTAATATGAAACTAGGGTCAAAACTGCCGTGTGTTGATAAGAATATCTTTGGCTCATGATTGTAATATAAAGTGAACAGAGCGGGACTCGAATTGTAATATACAGTTTGATTTTATCTATGAAAAGAAAAAAAAAAACTTTGTAGAAAAATGACTGGAAGAAATAATGCCAACATGGTTATAGTCGTGGCTTCCAAGTGATGGGACTAAGGGTAATTTATAGTATCTGATCTTGTGTTGTTGGCTACAAGGAGCATATGTTTCTTTGATGATCATGAAAAGAGAAATTAAGTATAAAAAGAAAGACGGATTTTTATAGCCTCACATTTAAAAGTGAAATCTAAAGAAACTGGTTGAAGTTCTAAGCCATATTGTATCTCAGTTTCCCCATATGCCAAGTAGGTACGAGAATGCCAGTTATAGATTCTGTGATGGCAATACATGAGATAAGCATGTAATATGCTTTCATTTGCTCAAAATAAAGGAGCCTATTATTATTATAATAATCTTTATACTTATCTCTGAAGGAACTCCTTCCCCCAACTCTCCTTCTATCAATCATGAAGAAGGAAAGGCTTATAAATCCTGACTGGCACCTTGCCTGCTCTTTTGAAAGTCTAACCCAGTGGGATGGCAAAAGAGAGTAATTTTTTAAATGAAGAGACTTTAGAGCTAATCTCCATCTGACATGTGCTTCCAACTCCAGCTTATGTTGAAAGAAGTGCTTATTAAGGACACACTTGATTCCTTGCCTCTCATTCTTCTTTCTACGGGAGAAACCGTCTACTTCACCAGCAGAGTCCCTTTCAATTCCTGAATTTATACATGTGGAGAAAACCTTCAGAACATGATATATTCTTGCAGAATGGTCCGTGGGACAAGAAGAGTGATTGACAACTGCAGAAATTACATCTGAGGTTTAGTCCTGCAGGAAAAGGGGATACAAATTGCCTGCAAATTATCCACAAGTCCCTGATGAGCCTGAGGAGAAAATTTAAGAGGCTTCAGTCTTTCTTCAACAAACATGTTCACGTGTCTCCCTTTACTATAACACGCAAACACCCAAGAGAAATTGTCCCTGTAAAAACACTACTTTGTTTTTTATCCTTGTCAAATGTGTTACTGGTAAGTGTGCAAATGCCAATTAATAATCTTCATCATGTGCCAGTAGCGGTCCATGTATGACTCAGAACAGAAGAGGTATATAAACTCCGACTGATGGGTTTATAATTTAAAGAAGAAATTAGGTTTTATGCTATAAAAACACACGGTGTTAACCTCATAGGATGCATAATGAAATAGCCTGTAAGGATTTGCACTGTTGATCTTAATAAATATACATACAGTAGAATAAAGGCAATAATAATGATGATGATGGATACTTACAAGTCTAAAAGGAACAGGTTAAACTTCTAAGAGTACACGAAAGTGTGATGTCCTAGACTTTGCACATACCTGGCTTGCAATAATGGCTTTCTAAAGTACTAACACAGTACTACTCACAAATGTGATCAGCAAACGAGTGCTGGTCCTCAAAGTTTGTCTTACACATTTTGATGTGAAAAGTACAGAAATTGAGAATAAGCATTTAGAAACTTTTATATCAATTTGGTTGAGTAATTCTATTGACTCTCATAATAACAAATTGGGGGCTTGCATTTTATGTCTTTGCCTTTTTAAATTTCATTTTTTGAGTAATTCATTTTTATCGTATTTTACAGAGATACTTGCCCATGAAAAATTGGGGGAAACCTGAGCCCTCAATGCAGAGACTTTGAGAAATACTATTCTAAAATGTGGTAGGGGTGCCTGGGTGGCTCAGTCGGTTGAGCATCTGACTTTAGCTCAGGTCACGATCTCGTGGTTTGTGAGTTCGAGCCCGACATTCGGCCCACTTCTGTCAGCGTGGAGCCGGCTTCAGATTCTCTGTCCCACTCTCTCTGCCCCTCCCCTGCTTGCACTCTCTCTCTCTCTCTCTCAAAAATAAAAATAAACATTAAAGAATAAAATGTTGTAAAACAATGGATGGGATAAATAGAAACCACCTCTCTAAGCCTTAGGTTTCTCATCTGGAAAATGGATTTAGTAATAGCACTTACCTCTTGAAGCTAGATCTGAGAATTAAGGGAAGATCAATGCATGTAAAGTGCTTAGCATGGTGCCTGCTCTTGGTAAGTGCCCCCGCCCCAAATAATATTGAATAACATAGACTTGCAGAGATGCCATTCTGAATTATGTGTGCTCAGGACACCAGTCCTGTTTGTAACACAGGTCTTCAGTGAATTCCCCCACCAACACATAAACTCCTTCTGGAATCAGCCACCTGGTTTGACACACCAGGAGTTCATACACCACTGTCGTGGATGAAGCAACCAAACATTTGGATTTTTGGTCTTCTCTGACTATTCAGAGTAACTGCTTTATCATCATGGTTTGGAATGTCCTTCTGTATTTTTCCTTTTGTTTTCCTCAAGTCATTTAGTTGAGAAATTGCTGCAAGCCTAGACAACGGAATTATTTTGATCTTTATTGTTTACGAAGTGCTTGTGTTATGTTGGGACCAGGATAAAAGGACTTGTCACTCGTGGATGGCAAGTATGGAAATGTAAACTCTGCTTCCAAAAGATGCATCACTTTAGGTGGTACTTCATAGGGAAAAGAGACCAATATGAGATCTCTTCTATTCAAAGATGCCAAATGAGTTTTTTAAAGTGTGTTTTGGCTAACTGTCAAAATTGAAGGTCCTCACTTCTTCAGCAGGCACTGCTGCTGGCCAAAGAAGGTAGCCAGCTAGTTCGAAGCATACATGCTACTTAAGGAAAATTCAAACAAAGAGTTTTTTCTTTTTGAATTATAGAACACGGTGATGGAGAACATGGGGCTTTACAGTCAGATTAGCTTGGATCCAAATCACGGTCTTGTGACTGAATTGGACCCAGTAGACAACTTCTTTACTCTCCTTGAGCCTCAGTTTCCTAAACTATAATGGGATAATGGCTAATGGGATAAGGTTTCAGCATAATAGGAGCTTAAATATTAAGTCCCTTCTTTATTCTGTTAGTAAACTTCAATTATTCTTTAAAATAATCAATGAGATGACTTTACCAAGTTTCCGTGAATTGAATCAGACTTTAAAATATAATAAAAATAATATGCCAGTATGTATTTTTAAAACCATGCATTAGATTTGGCAGAGTCAGTGAACAACAGACTGTTTAAAAATGCGACTGACTCTTTCCAAGGTCAAGCATGTTCAACTCCTTTTCACTCTGTCTAGAACTCTTTGCTCCAGCCAGAATAACTTTCCCATGCGCGTGACTTGGCTCATTCTTATTTTTAGTCCTTTGTGTTTAGCACTCTTCTTGAAATGACCTTCTGATGCCTCCCTGCCAAACCCCACACTCCTTTACAATTGTCCGTCATTCACAGTGTCCAGGAATTGGCAGAAAGAGATCTGGTCAAGCCAGTCTCCCCAGCCCATCTTTCAGGGCTACTGGCTCTTCGAGGTAGCTGGACTACTCTCCACTTTGACACATTCTCTTGCTATGATTTCGTACACATTTTTCATATTTGTAGATTCTTTCTCCCCATCAGAACTAAAATGTTCCATTTCTTGGGGGTTACACCGTGACATTCAGGATCAGAGAGACTGTCACTTGCTCAAGGCCACACAATTTATGACTGATTTTAAACAGGGAGCTAGTTCTTTGAGTTTTATTTTGGTATTATTTTCATTTCACGATCTATTTCACTTAAGTGGGGAAATGGTATTACTGACTGAGAAACATTAGGGGAACTTCAGAGATGGAAAGGCAGCTCTAGAAGGAATAAAGCAGATGAGGGGCATGGAGTGTGATGTGAGAGATGGGGAAGAGTGAAGGGGAGGGTAAGGGGGAGAGAAAAGAGCCTCAAAGGAGTAATTATCTTACCCTGAGCATTTCACGTTAAAAAATAAATAAAACAACACTTAAACACCACTACCACTACATTTCTGCTTTGCTTCTATTTTGGACATCATAAACGTCCCTACTGTCACTGCCAATGAAGAAACAACATAACTGTGCTTTTCCCCTGGCGCTAACTCTAAACAATCTACTGGATTTGGGTCAAAACTGTAAACTCCCAGCATGTTAAAAGTAAAGAAACAGAAAAACCTGTTTTTTGTTGTGTTTTTTTTTTTTTTTCCTGAACAGTTGTGAGGGTGCACACAGGACAAGAGCCAGAGAGGAGTCACCATAAAAAAGAACTAGAGCAAACATCCTTGAACTGATGTTTCCTATAAAAATCCGTTGGCTGTGAATTGGAAAGAGTGAAGTGGGGAAGGAGAAAGGAATGGGGGGGGGGGGGGGGGCAAGTAGTGCCTGCTTATCGTCAGCTAGCTTTCATGTAAAAGTCATGGCAGGGTCAGCAACAAACTAGCCAGGTGGTAACTCCAGGCCATGCTGCCATAAATAAATAGTTATGTACTAATGTCACACAACCAGGGCTAGATGCAAAGCATATGGGCAAAACAAAACAAAACAAAACATTCTGATGTAAATATTAAAAAAAAACAAAAAAAACTATGGTTGCTGAGTTCAGGATTCCCTGTTAATACTGGATTTTGAGACACCTGGGAAAATAAAGTGGTGCAGCTTTTTAAAAACCTGCTCTAAAAGGTTCTTTGAAATGTAGATTGTTCCCTTCAAAAAAAAAAAAAAAATCCTTAACCTTTGGCCTAAGAGAGTTGTTACTTTTGGTGTGTAGTAATTAAGCATTAAGAGTTCTGTTTGCAGCAGGTCTTCAGTGAATCGTGGCAAGACCACAGACCCTGGAACCAAATTTTGAAAGTTTAAACTCTGGGGTTGCTTACTTGTTCTCTTGACCTCTGGGAAAGTTACTGAAACTTTCCATGCCTCAGTTTATTCGCCCCCCACAAAAGGGAGGAGGAGGATTATCATGTCGATGGTACCTGTTTCATAAGAAGCTATGAAGATTAGGAGACTAAATATGTGGAAAACAAACAATACCTGGTCAACAGCCATGTCCATGTGACCTATCATTATCAAGTAGTCTTACAAAGGCTTTTTGTCTTACACAGACTATCTGCCCCTATGCTAAGGAATCTGTTCCTTGCACTAATTTATTTAAATGCTAACAATAACTCCAAGAATTAAAAATCAATTTTACAGACAGAGGAACTAAGGCTTAGATGGATTCAGAAATTTCTCCAAGAAAGCGTATCTAAGCTAAATTTCCAATCTAGGCCCTACTCCAGGTTTAAAAAAAAAAAATTACTACTTACACATTCTTTAAAATCGAAACACTTTTTCTTTCATTTGCTTAAAATGTTACAATTTGAAAAGAAACACAACACATGGCCTCCTAAAAACCAGAGATTTTTAAAAAGGGATTAAAGGAGGGGCAGATGTCCTAATAAATTGCCTCAGGAGGGCTGAGATCCTATCACAACACCTAAAGAACAGTAATCCATTCAATGACTCATTTCTGGAGCGCCTACTATTTTCTGAGAGCTCAGAATACAAAAAGAAGAAAGAACTGATTGCAGTACCTAACTCTGGGGAGTAAGAGGGATACTCTT
The DNA here is from genome assembly GCF_024362965.1 of Panthera pardus. NCBI lineage: Eukaryota > Metazoa > Chordata > Mammalia > Carnivora > Felidae > Panthera > Panthera pardus. Next base: position 58,656,903 of record NW_026526810.1, on the reverse strand, counting down.
TCCTGCGGGCTATTTGATGACGTCGGATTTGTTTTCTACTGTTTTCCAACCTGAATCAAAAGCCCCTTCCACGCGAGTTGCAGAAGTGGCCGGACTTTCCTCGACACAGGCCAAGCTGCAGGTCTACAGCCACCCTAGTGGGTTTCACTGCCAGGCTCTGGGTCGCAGAGTGCAGAGAGACTTTGGTAGAGTGAAGCCAGCTTTCTTTGTAGGTGTCTTGGATTGGAGCTGCGCTAAACGGGCGCATTTGAGAGCGTATTCAAATCGCGCGCCCTAGCAGTCGCTTTCCGGGGCTCAAGCTTAAAGACTGTGGGTACGGCACCCGTGTGCTCGGCCGCCTGGTCTGTGCGCTACGTGTCCCTGGCTTCTGGCAGCTAGGAGAGTGTGAAGTGCGCAAAAAACCCAGGATGATCTCAGGTGGAAGCCGCCGGGACGCCAGCCCGCGGCGATTTAAGCGCCACCTCTGCTGACGACAGCTACTTCCTGGTTGTTTTGCCCTTAACTAACATGGCGGCCGGTTGCCTTCGGCTGGGCCCATTGCGGCTGCTCAGAAAGCCAAGGTAGGGCAATCGGGGCTACAGCCCGCCCCCCGACGCCGAGCTGCTGTGTGAAGCCTCGTCTGTGCAGCTGGTGGTAAAGGGGATATAGGAGCAAGCCAAAAAAAACCAGGACCCAGCGCCGTGCCGCTGTGTGCCCACCCCTCGTCTCCCGGCACCAAGGCTGCTGGAGCCCGGGGTGTTTTTTCCTTGTCCTCGCCACTTCCCAGTCCCTGGCCCAACATGATACTGACCAAAGCCCAGTACGACGAGATAGCCCAGTGCCTAGTGTCTGTGCCGCCTACCAGGCAGAGCCTGAGGAAGCTGAAGCAGAGGTTCCCCAGGTAAGTGTCTGTCTCCACTCGCACAGCCCTTTAGCCCTTTGCCTGCAGCAGCTGTGTTTGGGCATCCCAGCCAGCGCTCAGGAAACACGTGTCACACATGAGCGGGGAGGAACAAGAAGAGTGGTCTTAGGAGATCAGGGATGTGAAGAGGTTGCTTCTTTCACCTGTCTACCACAAGAGACTCTTAAATGGATGAATCTCTGGCGGCTTTCCAAGGCCTTGAGATTATATTTAAGTCCATTAATGTTTATTGAAAACTTGATGTGTTCTAGGTGATGGGTGCACATAGTAGGTGCTTCATAAATGCCTAGTGTTTAATTGACAGATACTAGGAATGAATGATAGGTGGCAGGGCCTTCTCAAAGTGGAAATACAAATTCTAGATTCAGAAGGAGGAAATGGAGGACCCTTTTCAATTGGATCCTGGAAAGAAACAAGGTACCACGGGCGGAAAGGGACCTCCTACTGTTCAACTTTGACTCTAAAGCAGTTAAGTGATCTCAGTCCAGTCAGAGAGATTGGTGCTCTAGGGACTCCACTCTTGGGTCAACATTGGCCATTTCAACAACCATATATATACACATTCCAGGTGTATTTCATACTTCCCACCTCCCCAGAACTCATCTGTTTTCGGTGACTTTAAGATTATCCAACTTTTTTTTTTAATGTTCATTTTATTATTTTTGAGACAGAGAGAGACAGAGCATGAACGGGGGAGGGGCAGAGAGAGAGGGAGACACAGAATCGGAAGCAGGCTCCAGGCTCTGAGCCATCAGCCCAGAGCCCGACGCGGGGCTCGAACTCAGGGACCTCGAGATCGTGACCTGAGCCGAAGTCGGACGCTTAACCGACTGAGCCACCCAGGCGCCCCAAGATTATCCAACTTTCTAAGAAGGGACTTTAGGAACTCTATATTATAGACTTACTCATTTTAAAGATGTGTGCACTGAGGCCCAGACATGACACAAAGAAGCAGTCTAGGAAACCAAGTCATTGTATTTTGGCCAAGTTAAAGTATAGAATGTTTGTTTACTTTTCTTCTGATTCAAAACCATGTCCAAATTTGTGCCATTTGTTTTGTGGCACTGAGCATGATTAACCCGTAATGGAGAGCCTCTTTGTCCTTGAGGTGTAACCCTTTAACGGATACCATCAAAGAAGTGTTTTCTTGAAGAAAAAGAGATTACTGGATAATTGGTATTAATAAAGTACAAATTGAAGAGGAAGTTAAAGGTCTTTTATGACCCCAATTTTTTTTTGAAAGACTCAGTTTTCCTCATCTGTAAAATGAAGGAATCTGTTTTTAATATTTTCCAGATATAATTAAAGGCAATATTTCTCCTTTTATAGTTTTTAAGATTCTTTATCAGACTTTCTAACAAGGAACAAAACTGACAAATTGGAATTTAATTATCTTTCATTAACTCTTGTCAACTCTGCCAATGAGCAATGAAATGGGTAAAGGCTAGTTAGCTGAGGGAATAGGTAGATTTTTCTGGGCAGTTTTAAGATAGAGCATGCATTTAGATCTTCTGTTCTCCTTGTGTTCTTATATTACTACTGTATTTTTCTCTTTCTTTTCCTCTCCTCTTTTTCCTCACCTCTTTCTCTTTTTCTTTTTTTTTTCCCCCTGTCTTCTCCATAAGAGGTAAACTCCCCATAGGCTTATGAAGGACTTACAAAGTACACTGATGAAGGATGCCCTTGGTTTAGGGCACCATGCCTGTTCTCTTATGCTCTTTTTTTTTTTTTTTTTTTAATTTTTTTTAATGTTTATTTCTTTTTGAGACACAGAGAGACAGAGCATGAGCGGGGGAAGGGCAGAGAGTGAGAGAGAGAGGGAGGCACGGAATCCAAAGCAGGCTCCAGGCTCCGAGCTGTCAGCACAGAGCCTGACACAGGGCTTGAACTCAAGGCCTGTGAGATCATGACCTGAGCTGAAGTCAGATGCTTAACTGAGCCACTCCGACGCCGTCTTTCTTTTTTCTTTTCTTTTCTTTTCTTTTCTTTTCTTTTCTTTTCTTTTCTTTTCTTTTCCTTTCTTTCCTTTCCTTTCCTTTCCTTTCCTTTCCTTTCCTTTTCTTTTCTTTTCTTTCCTTTCCTTTCATTTCTTTCTTTCTCTTATATTCATTATATGGCCAAATAATTTTCATTTTTGCCAACTACTGGCAGAGTTGAGACTGAGCTTCCCATGGGCTCTGCACTAACAGCACTGAGCTGGGTTGAGACTCTCTCTCTCCCTCTGCCCCTCCCCTGCTCGCACTCTTTGTGTCTCTCAAAATCAATAAATAAAAAAATACAAAACAAAACAAAATCAACCATCATTTCAAAAAAGTAGTGAGAAAATGGTATTTTTTTTACACTTTTGCACATCTTTTTAATGGCTGTCTGAATAGAAGTAAGACATCTGCTTCTACCTTCAACCTGTTGTAGTATGTTATTTTGATTAAGGAATATGAAGAAACCCTGGCCCCAGACAAATGTAGTTGTAAAAGATAAGAATAATTTAATAGAATTTTTAGATAATGGTGGATATTTTTGTTGCTACCTACAACCTAACAAGTAGTGTTTTCTTAAAGGTTAATTGCAGTGTAGAAGGTGAAACCATATCATGGAGCATTTCACTCTCAATGGATATCCAATATCAGTGTATATTGCAGTCCATAGGCCTGACTTGAACTTTGAGTGGATCTTTCACCCATGCGTTATTTTTGTCATCCGTGCGTTGTGTGCAAAATGTTGATTGTGAGTTATGTAAATCTTTCAATGTTGTCACCTTTCATTATACCATATCAAAAAATCATATTTGTTAATATCCCACTGATCTCATCAGAAAAGTCTGTAAGATTTGAAGCTGTCAAGCTTATGGTGATGGGTTCAGAGTTTTCCAATATTTGAATTTTCCCTTGAAAGCTCAAATTTTATCATTGGCAATAAATACTACCGGTTGTTTTCCTTAAGTGACAGGTTCATGTTGTTTATTTTTGAGAAAATGTTTTCTAGATACCCAAATCTGAATAATTATACTTTGTTCATTGCTCATTCAAGTAAAAATGGTGTCCCATGGAAAAAGCAGCTAGTTCAGCTCTCAAACAATCATGTAAGTGTTTTCCCGTGAGTCAGTCGTCATACTTCGATATGCAGTAGATGTACTTTGTATGTATTTTTTTTAAGTTTATTTATTTTGAGAGAGAGACACAGAGAGAGAGACAACCAGTGGGGTAGGGGTGGGGGGTGTGGAGCAGAGGATGCAAAGGAGTCTCAGTGCTGACAGCAGAAGACTGACATGGGGCTTGAACTCAAGGAACCATGAGATCATGATCTGAGCCGAAGTCGGATGCTTAACCAACGGAGCCACCCAGGTGCCCCATGTATTTACTGGTTGTTTTTTTTTTTTTTAAATGTTTATTTATTTATTTAGTATGATTTTTTTTAATATGAAGTTTATTGTCAAATTGGTTTCCATACAACAGGTGCTCATCCCAGTGTTCATCCCAACAGGTGCCCTCCTCAATGCCTATCACCCACTAATGTTTATTTATTTTTGAGAGACAGAGAGACAGAGCACGAGCAGGGGAGGGGCAGAGAGAGAGGGAGACACAGAATCCGAAGCAGGCTCCAGGCTCTGAGCTGTCAGCACAGAGCCCGACGCCGGGCTTCACCCCACAAACTGTGAGATCATGACCTGAGTTGAGCTGAAGTCAGACGCTTAACCATCTGAGCCACCCAGGTGCCCCCCCATGTATTTACTTCTTATTTTGTCATATAGAATGTTAAGAGGATGTGCATTCAAGTGTTGAGATTTAATAAAATTAATAATAAGTGAATCTTAAGATATTCTTATATGAAACTGGCATTTTTTTTTTCCCCTGTAAGTATGTGGCAGGGAAATTTATAGTGACTCCTAGAACACAGTTTGCCTGGCCTTGATTTGTGCATACCTACCATTGGTTTTGCACCATCCATGCAAATTTCACACAGGGGAAAAGGCAAATCATGTCTTATTATTTCCATAAAAGTAGTTTTGACTTTATAGACCCCTGAGAGGGTCTCAGGGACTTTAGGAGTCCATTGACTACACTTTGACAACCAGGAGCTATTTCAAATCAAAGAATATGTATGTCTTGAAGGATTTTGGTATGTATTGACAAATTACTATCGAAATGATTGTAGTAATCCTATTCCTGGCAGTGCCTGGGACTATCTGGCTCTGCAACTTTGGCCAGTATTGAAGAGAGACATCATTTAATGTTTAATAGGAAGGTTCAAGAGTGACATTTTGTAATTTGCATTTTTTAATAGAATGGACTGTGTATTTCCCCAATTGTTTACCGGCCATTTAATTTTCTTCTTGAATTACCTGCCTGGTATCCTTTGCCTAATTTTATATTGGAGTGTTTGCTATTACTATTTATTGATTTGCTACTGTTTAGTGATCTGCATATGTTACGGATGTTGAGCCTTTATATGTCATATCTGTTGCAGATATTTTTCCAGTTGTTTTCTTTTAAATATTGTTGTTTTTTATATGCTTAACTTTAAATTGATGCTTTTTTTTCCCCCCCTGAGGAAGTCCAGGAAGTCCTGTCCTGTCCTAAGATATGAAAAGTAAATCTTCACCTAAATTTTCTTCTAGGTTCTTTATGGCCTTCTTTCTTGTTCTTTTGTTTGTTTGTTTATTTATTTTGAGAGAGAGGGAGTGCAAGCAAGTTGGGAGAGGGACACACACACACACACACAGAGGGGGCGGGGGAGAATCCCAAGCAGGCTCTGCACTGTCAGTGCAGAGCCAGATGCAGGGCTCAAACTCAAAAACCATGAGATCATGATCTGAGCCGAAGTCAGATGCTTAACTGACTGAGCCACCCAGGTGCCCCTATTATTCTTAATTATTTAATCTGTCTAGTTGAAATATATTTTAGTATATGCTCAAAGGTAAAGATGTAGTTTAATTTCTTCTCCCTCCCCCACACTGTGGCTTCTATTTGCTAGCCTCACTTATCCATGACTTATTTGTTTTCACTGAAATTACAGATTTATGCCTTTGCAAGTCACCATGTTGAGCCTGGGCAGATCCTTAACCACTTTGGTCTTGTAATCTTCCAATTTAAAATGAAGGTATAGGACTTTATGGTGTCTAATATTGTCCAACTCCAAAATTCACCCTCCAGATGTATCACATTACCCTTTTCTGTTGATATTAGCATCCATCAATGGTTCTTGCTTGAAACAGTTATTACTAGTATTTGCCTAATGGTGACTTTCTACTTCTCTCATTGGAATACTCTTTTAACTAATATCCTCTACTACCACCATTTCATGTGAAATAGTCCATCCCACAGTCAGCTCATGATTTTCACTGGTACTCGTAGTTCATTCACCCCTTACGGCATTTAGTCTGTAATAATTCACTGTGTGCTCACTATGTCTGTGGCACTATCTGAATATTTTGTAGAAAACAGGACAATGTAGTCATTATTTTTGAAGAACTTGCAGTCTGAGGAAAGAGTTTAACACACATCCAATAGCTATAAATTATTAGACTCACAGAATGTTAGGAACCAGAGGATTTGTGGAACATCATTTAGTTCATGTATGTTTAATCAAGTGGGTTTCTTAAAGGAGATATACCCTTGTTGGAAATTCTTTTGCTGGTAAACTAAGCCCTTTGGCCCAAGTTTAATTTTTCGCTGAGTTCCCTTATCTTGCATTAGTTATTTGGTTGCTATTTATGCCTATACCAGCAAGTTGTAAGTGAAACTCTTCATACCATAGATCTCTAAGCAAATAAGTGTCTTTATCTTACTGCTCTTTCTTTTCCCTTAGGGACACCAGCTCAGGTGTTTCTAAGAGTGCCTTCCTCATTCTTAAGTATGATCTTCTGTCTTGGCCCCGCAACATCTGCTGTTTTCCCACTGTTGGATCACAGTATAGGCAACCATTCATTCATGTGAGGCTCTTGCTAAAGAAATCTTGAAAGGAGTAGTGAAACACTTGTTTGGCTGGGCTCCCTGTATTTAAACCAATAGAGTTAGTTCATTTTCTTGGGATCTTTACTTTCATCTGAGAACTGGAGTTAAGGCTGGTCCTATTGTGTATTTGGCAGGGTGGGTCTTGATGGTGGACCTGGGGTCCAGTGTGGTCAGGAGGGGAGTAGCTGAGGGACTTGCTTGGGACGAGCACAATTTTACTGAAGTTTTACCTTTGTTTAGGATGGCTTAGTTTAATTTGGTGCTGCCATTGACTACAGCTATCCTTTCTTGAATAATGTTACCCACCCCCAGTGGTGCCTTTTAAGTCACCCTCTTTTCCCATAGGAGCCTTGCATTCCATGGTTTTTGCTTTCTGTAACAGTTTGTTCTTGGGGAATGACTTGGCTTTGCCTCTTTTTACCTGATTCACAGTTGCCTCTTCTGTAAAACAAGGGATGGAGCTCCACTGCTGAGAAGTAGAAGATGCAGGATTTAAACCCAGGCAGAGTCCGGCTCCAGATTCTTCCTCTTACTCTGTGTATTACTTCTCGCCATTCAGTCCCTTAAGGCTGTGGTGAGGATTAAGTAAAATAAGGCATGTAAAACACTTAGCATAGTGTAGACATTCTGGTAGGCATTTAATGGATGGTAAATATGATTCTTGTTATTATTAGAATTTAATAGATAGCCTACAGAAGAAGAGATGTCTAAGTAGTAACCTTTTAAAACATGTAAAACAAAATTTTGCTTTGATATGGATCAGTTGATTGTATAGCTCTGAACGCATGGATTTAATCATTAGTTGAATATGGCCCAGATATCAGAAACTTGTCTTAAGTCTTTTATAGTAGTATATAATGCCATTAAAAACAAAGAAGAAAGAAAGAAAACTCTGAATCCAGATGTACTGATTTTTAAGAATTATAGTAGCACCTTGCAGTCTATAATTAATACTGGTTTACTTAAATTGGAATATTATTCCTATTTGCCTTGTTCTCTCATTTGAATTGATAGTTGGTTCTCAATTTGTGGTCAATTTTCTATTCTTCTGATAATGTTGTGGTGCACCCAAGTTCCAGAATAATGAGTGAGAATAGCTTGTAAAGGGAGAAAAAGTCAGCCTTTTATTGAGCTGGAAACTCTTTTCGTGGTTTTGCTAAGGAAATAGGACTAATTTACATGAACTTCAGAATTAGTACTCATATACTTAGGAAACCTTTCCAGGAGTATTTCTGTATTGATCACTAGTGCAAATTGGAAAAGAAATTGGTCTAAAAAAGTGGGCCTAAGAAAAGAATATGATTATTTCATGTATTTCCTTTGGTCATCTTTTAATTTTTATTTATTTATTTTGAGAGAGAGGGAGAGTGAGAGAGCAAGCACAGGAGGGGTAGAGAGAGATATTCCCAAGCAGGCGCTGCTCTGCCAACGTGGAACCCAACACAGGGCTCGAACCCATGAACTGGGAGATCATGGCCAGGGCTGAAATCAAGAGTTGGACGCTTAACTGAGCCACCCGGGTGCCGCTTAGTCATCTTTTCAAATACATTTTTTTAGTCCATAAGATTTTAGGTTTTTATTTTGTTGTTGCATTGTAGCCTACCTTTAAAGATTCACCTGGAAGGTTATTTTGTTAACCATGTGGCACCTTGTGCTTTGATGAGATATTTGTGACTCTTGGATTTGCATAGTTGCAAAAATGAGATGAACTTGAATTCCTACAAAGGAGTATTTGGAGAAAACCTCAGATAATGTTGTTTTGAGGAGAACCCACATGCTGACTCTATTTCTTATTAGTTTGAGGGGGGAAATTTTCATGTTATTAGATTATCGACTTCATTTTAAAGTCTATATTCAGGCATCAGACTTTAGTCTACTAAGTAATAGCTCACATCAGAATGTTTACTGATACAATAAAGAGGAATTATATATCTCCCTAGGAGAAAAGTGTTCAATAGATGTATGGAGTAATAATATTTTATTATTTGACTTTCAGCAAATGTTGACTGAAAAAAGTATGTTTTTATTACACATTTTGTGCAGTTTTGCCATGTTGGTTGAATTTTCCTTAAAAACAAAACCACCGATGTACAAGTACTTTTCCAGAGTAATTATGAAAAGTGACCTTAAAATATAAAAGTCATACCCTGGTGTGAAAATCATTTGGGAGATGGGTAAAGAATAAATTTTCCCCCCAAAAAAAAAAAAAGAATAAATTTTCCTTTATTTTCGATTGTCTTTTACTTGAAAGGAAATGTTTTAAATGTTTAATTCAAGGTATCTTTCTCTTTCTCTCTTTCTGCGGTCAGATTGCTTATACCATGAGCTGGTACACAGTGGATACAGCAAAGGTGCTGACGTGCAGCTTGTAACTGAATGATGAGCCTCCATTTCTTAGGGGAACAGAACAGAGAGCTGGATCCAGGATGGTTTGCTCTGTGGGCTTTGAGATCAGCATGGAGCAGCCTGTGCCTCATGTATTAAAGACAATACATGGCTGGTCAAGAGTCCAACCCTCTCCTGTCCACTTTGGGGAACTAATCCCTGCCTCTACTTTTCTTTCCTCTTTCTATCCCTACCTTTCAGGAGGCATCTTGATAACATTTAAGAGTTATTAGTTCTCCTTCATAACTCAAAGCTTCCTTCTTGCCAGAGTGACAAGACTGACAATGTTAGCTTTTTCAAGGGCTTTCCTCTTGACTGAGGGGTGATCTTTTCTGTTTCTTCTGGCTTCAGGGCAGTGAATAAAATTTCTGGGGTTTTTTTTGTTTTTTAACCTAGCTTGGTATTCAAATTGTGACCTGATAGATGCATCATTGAGATAATGGGGAGCTCTGCAATTTTCTTTCCAAAGTAAAATATTAAAATATCTTAGGACTTACATCCTTCATGTGTTTTAAATATTGAGATTCAGCTGCTAAAAATGTTTGAAGACTTTTGAACTTAGAGAAATACCAGCAAGACCACAGGAATAAATATTCTGAATCCGAGAAAGCAGTACAAGCAGAGGAAAAAATAAGTGGATTCAGGCCTCTTGATACTGTTATTCAGTAAAATAAGTATGTGCTGGGCCTTTCCTTGATTAGGTGCTGGTTCTGCTAATTGGAGTGATTTGTATGAAGCTTGGGCTTTTCCTGAGGTTGTTCTGGGAGCTGTAGTCATATACAAGACTAAGTCTTAAAATACATGGTAAATTGTCCCCCCACCTCCAACATAACTCATGTATTTCTCATATATTTATTTTTATTATTGCTGAGATTTGTCCTTTGCTCTAGGCTCAAGAAAGGATGAGATGTGAAATCTGCTCTTTTATTTATCGTGCTCTAGGAAGTAGGAAGCATGGAAGACCCTTGATACTTACAAGGGTTGTTACTTAATGACTGTTGGAAATCCCCAAATTCGCAGCTAGCACCAGAGAGGATGGCAGACAAAAGTGTAAAGCTTTGTAATGCAGGTGTTTGGTTAAGCTCACTTATTAGCTAGTTGACTTGCTCTTCCTCACATCAGCCTAGTGGTATGAAGGATTCAGATTTATACTCAGCAGATTTATGAATTATGTCTGTCATGAATATTTGTGATCACTTTCAGAGAGCCCGAGCGTGGTATGTCTAATCTTGGAATGCTCTACGTCCCCAGCTCTAGTGCCGGGGTGAACAGAAACACAGAGTGAAATCTCTTTGTGGTCCATTACTCATGCCAGTGCCACACCTTAGCCTCCTGAGATTCTAGAACTTACAAGGTGGTGTTTATGACTAGTAGGGCAATAAGGCTCTTTGTAGGGGTAGCCTTCTTGGTAGATGGGATGTGGGAGACTGAAGTGTCATTTAAAAGCATCTTCTTACAATCACATGTGAAATTAGGTGGGTGATTTATTTTTTTCAATTTTTTGTTTCTGTCTCTAACTCTTCCAAGTGGGTATCATCTTTCACTCAAGGTATATTACACTGCTATTTGTTTTTGCTGATAATATTGGTAGGGGAAGCTAATAAAATTTGAAATTAGCTTGCACTTCAAGCCCCATTTAGCTAAGATGGTAAATGGACTGGGTATGTGAGAGAGACTCTTCGTTGTATAGCATTAAAAACCCCCACAGACTCTTACAGTCCACATATAACAAATAGCTCACAAACATCATTTTTAACTGGTGAAGTTAACATTATCTAGATTCTTATTTCCTGAGGCCAACTAAAATACATATATAAAAATAAGATACATTTAACCTCCAACCTAGAACATTTTGAATTTTTAGTTGTACTTCGATGTGCCTGAGACTCTTCCTGTGCCAATCAAAAAAGTTTCTTCAGCAGGACCTGCATACCTCTCTTATTATTTCCAACTCAGTGACTTACAGCGTGTTGGATTGAGACAGCGATTAGAGATCATCTAGTGAAATCAGTTAATGCTGGAGATGCAGAAACCAAGGAGGGGGGGCACCCGGTTATTTGAACAAAGTTCCACCTCTGGAGGTAAAACTCTCCCTTTGTGCTCTCTGACTTAGCTCGCAGATTCCCATCTGTTGAGGGGCCAGGCAGGTATCAGCAAGGAGTGAATGAATGAAGCTGGCCCGGTTGAGATTGCGGCAAAGGGAAGGGACAGTTGTGTGCACTAACATGGCAGCCGCAACCTTATGCCAGCCATCTGTTGCTGCGCAGGAACGTGGGCCCAGTGCCGCCAAGTCTTTTATTCTCTAGAAAGCAGCTCTATATCTCACTTTTTAGAAAAAAATATTCTGAGTTTTAAATGTTGTCAATTTGTTGGAATTTTTTAAAACACTGTGGGCCAATGGTTTCCTGGCCAAACAGAACAAGTCTGTGGGCTGAATTTGGCCTCTAGCCAGTGGGTGCTGGAGCTGGCTCTTTCCAGCTTGTGAGAGCTGATTATAAGTATCTTTTCCCCACTCTACAAACTGTGACCTCACATCAGTAGCTTAAAATCAGCCACAGTGGGAGTGTTTACACCACAGAAATTGGCTAACGTGTGACAAACCTGGGCTCCACCCACTGCCACCAAAGGCATTTCTTAAGCTCCCCATACGACTGCCTACCATCACCAATTTGAGACTTTTGCATTGTGCATTATGATCCTGGTGCATGTCTTTTCCAGAATTTTTTTTTAACCTAGCTTATTCTGTGCGTTTGTTTTTTTTTTTTTTTTTCCCTTATAGCTTTTTTCCTAATAAGGGCTTAAAATACATACATGTATGTTTCGTTGGTCTCTCCCCCCTCCTTTTTTTTTAAAAAGTTTTTTTTAACTTTTGTTTATTTTTGAGAGAGACAGAGACAGTATGCGAGTGGGTCAGTTGGGGGGAGAGAGAGAGCGAGACACAGAATCTGAAGCAGGCTCCAGGCTCTGACCTGTGAGCACAGAGCCTGACGCGGGGCTCTAAGGCACGAACTGTGAGATCATGACTTGAGCTGAAGTCAGCTGCTCAACCGACCGAGCCGCCCAGGTTCCCCTCCTTTTTTTGTTCAAAGAAAGGATACATGTATTTTTTCCCCACCATAGTTAGTGTGGGAACTAGAATTCCAAGTCTTAACTATACCTACTATATTGTTTGTATTATGATACATAGTATAATGCACATACCATTGAACTCACCTAAAGAAAATGCTGCATGGTTAAAAAAGAAAAAAAAAAAGTCATATATGTATGTCTCAGTTAAGGAAAATTTATCCCTTTCAAAATAGGTTAATTAGCTAAATGTAGGGATATTAGAGTGATTCTTTGTCCTCTGTAAGAATTTGGAAATGCTCCAGTGGTATGCCTGAGGGTTTATCATGTCAGAAGTTATTTTTTTGAGAAACTTCAAGCTTAGTTGTTACATTTTCAATTGGCAGTTACTCCAGTATAAAAAAAATAAAGCATCTCTATAATTATAATGGAAAACAATGGAAAGATACCCAGTTGATTATAATTGGATTTTGCATCACTTTACAAAATCTCAATTATCACATTTTCACATGTGTTTGTTTCCTACTTTGAAGGTATCAGTAGTAAAATAATAGGACCGTGTACAGCTAAAACAAATGGATAATAGAATTAATAACATCAGGCAAGAACATGTGCATTTTAGAATGACAGGGGAAATTCTGTGTGGGGATAGGCCCTTATGAGTGGGCTGGCCAAATGGTATTGAGTTTGGCAGAGTGGTCATAGCCTGTGCTTGACCTTGGGTGGTTTATTAGCTTTCTCTGATTATGGTTAATTATTTTATAAATCGATAGGAGGCGAACCCATTATTGGGAACTCCAGGAGGTGGTTCAGTTTCTTGTTGTAAAGGCAGTTTTATAAATTGGCTTAAAGAACTTGGTTCTGAAAATAGACATATGAATTCTGGCTTCGTGACTTACTTTCTGGGTGACCTTGGGGAACTTTCTTCACCTTTTTGTGCCTTATTTGTAAAACAGGATTGTTACAAACATGAGATAGTAAATATAAAATGAGTAACATAGTTCCTAATACTGCACTGAATAAATTTTTGCTGCTGCTGTTATTGTTACCATTATTGAGCTAAGGATGCTCATTCCAATGGAATTTATGCTTATAATAATTAGACTCAGGACATCAGAACTGAAAAAAATTTTGCCTGAAGCCAGCCCTTTTATTTTCTAGGTTTCCAAAGTGTTTTTCATTTACCCTCAGGATAACAGGAAACCTGCTTTTAGTAAGTTACACTAAAGTCCTTAAATGATACTGGTAACCAAGATGTGATATTTTTCGGGATGATAAATGAGGATATGTAAGTTGAGGTTGATTCATTCCCCTTCCTCCCAGAATAAGTGAGAATGTTAAAATCTGAGAATTTTTAAGTGTTTTCTTGTCTGATAACGTCTCAGTATAACCTCCCCAATTCTGGAATCTCTTACATTTCTGCCTCACCTTGATAGCAAGGTGTTTATGAATTTATGAAGGATATTAGGATGAATACCAGTTTGGGAGGCAGGGTTCTGTCACCAGGAAGTAACTTGAGTCCAGGAATGATGGAGTTCAGGTGTAAGCCTTCCAGGGCATGGAGGTTTTGTGGGATGCCCCAGGTCACAGCATGAATGTGAACACCAATTTTAGCATTTAAGGTAGACGTTAATAAATTTGAAGAATGAGTGTTTTCTAAACAGTCTTAAAATCTGTTCATGCTGCTAATACGGATTATAAAAAGAGTGTGGTAAACACAAAGAAACTGCATGAACTTTTTAAAGAAAATAGATTTATTGTCCCTTTAAGGCCTTGGTTATTATTAATTAGAATGTATTCTGGAATGCTGCCTACAAAGAATTTGCTTAATTTATCTTATTTGTGCAGTTCTGCTGATCATATCGTTGCAATAATAATGAGTCGGGCAAGATAGTAATTCTTCCTCTTCTTTTCCTATTCTGTTTATTATAGAGCATATCTTTTAGGTTCTAAGTTATAAGAGAGGCTTTAGGTTTAGACCTACTTCAAAATTCACTTAAGCTACTCAGGTCAGATTGGAATAAAGATATTAAAACTGTTTAGAGATCACTGTGTTTTAAAAAAATAATAATACTTAAAAATTTGAATGACATTCTGAAAAATAGTGCCTGTAGCTGAAGATAATCAAAAAGTCATAATTATACTATGGATTATATTTTGAGGCTAATGCCTTATAACTCTTGTGGAGTGTGAAAACAAGACTTGGTTAGTTTTATTTTGTCTGTTAAGAGTATGTGAGGAGTCTAGATCTGGTACATTGGCACAAAAAATATTTTATTCATGTTATAGCTTTTTGGACAATTGTATTCTGCACTGTAGTACAACGGTACAATAAATTGCTGAATATACTGTCTGCTGAATATGACTTTACCATGAAAAATTTGATGCATGGAGAAGGAAAGGTTGGAATATATCAACCTTTTCTGACAAGGGACTTTGAATTTTGACCTAATACAGGTGACCTTTGTGCGCAATAAAAGTGAGCTTAATCTTGAGGTCAAGGTCGAGGTCAACAGCAGAGCTTATGCTGATTGTAGGTACTTCACAGCCTACCTAGCTATTGGCTAAATGGGAGTATGGCATTTTTTTTTTTTAATTTTTAATTTTTAGTATTTTCAGGAGCTTATTAATAGCAAATTGTTTAGCTGTTGAACACTACCCAACTCCTCAAGGCTCAGCTGTCTGTTTAGTTGTGGTAAGTTTGTCTGTTTATTTATAAAGTTTACTGTTTCTGAGTGAAAGGTATGAGTGTGCTGTTGTTTTCTGTTCCATAGATAAGCTGTAGCTAAAAATAAAAATGTTCTTATGGCTTAAAGGAAAGACAACTGACATATAAAACCCTGGAAATGAAAATATATCTTCTTTTAAGAGGTTTCTTTCTTTGACAAGTTGAACTCTTGTTATCTTAACTTTGGAACTGTCGGAAGAATTTTTAAGTAGTTTGTACCTTTATCTAGATTATAATTAAGAGAACTCTCATGAATTATTGTCTCAAAAGGTTTAGATGATTTAGAGACTGGTTATTCCCTTTCAAGTTCCTTTGAAATGCATCCATTAATGCATTTACATTAGAATATTATATGATATAAAATACTTTTCAGGTTTTTTTGTGCTGTACATAAAAGGAAAATTGTTTTAGGACACTAATTTCACTATTAAATACCTCAACCGTTTTGTCATAGGTAAGTCACACCTTAGCAAATATCAGAAAAAAAAACCTGTCAGTGTTATACTGTCTGAATACTTAGTGAATATTCTGCCCAAATAATCGGTAGAAGCAGCAAACAGTTGGGGGAGAGTGTCAGAGACTCTAATGTAAAGAACTTCTTCTACTCTTTTAATCGAGCCTGCAAAATATATTCCCCGGGACTGATCAGCTCTGAAGCACTGAGGTTTGATGATTGGAATGGCAGGAAACCATGCTTTCAGGACATAATGAATTGACGAGGCCATCCATCATTTGTTAGCATACGCTCAAACGTGGGCTATGTGTGCAGAGGCCTGTGATTTAGTAAATACTTGGGAGATGAATAGAGCTTACACACAAGGGAAGATATTGCTGTCCTTCAGCAGCCTGAGACCCAGGCGCCTGCTGAGAAGGCCGTCTGACGGCACATCATCAGTAACCGGCCTGTCACAGTCAGCGGTGCCCACCGACCATCGCCAGTATATTAAATGCATTTTTAATATCTGCTTCAGTAGATTTAATGAAGAAAATTTAGTTTCCATACTCCAAGCACCGCTTCTTCAAGTGTTCTAAAGCATGGACTCTTGCCTACATAAGAAAGGGGGAAGACCATGCCGGCAGTTGGCAGGGTTGATTGAAAAGGACATTCAGACAAAATAATGTGCAAACAAAAAAAATGCTTTTAGCGGAGTTGGCGTCTTGTTGATGTAAAAAGCTGTGTTTTTTTTTTATTATTTATTTATTTATTTATTTATTTATTTATTCATTTATTCATTTATTTATTTATTTATTTTTAGAGTGGCTTTTGATTTGTTCCTTAAGCCCTAATTCCCTCCTCTCACAAGCCCTTTCCCTAGGAGGGTTGAACCTGCTGGTAAGAGATGTGAGCCTTCTGATCACAAAGGAAATGTTAGAAGGGGAATATTACAGTTTGGCATCATTTGGATAGAGAGACTCAATTTTAGATTAGCTTGTATTTTGAGATACTGTTTCTAAGGATTTTTGCATGAAGATACAAAGTAGGATTTTTCTTACCTAGTTGCTTCCACATTTTTTAACGTTGAACTTTACTCATTAGTCAGGTTGGTATATTTTAGTCTGGTGTCAGGCAGAACAGCTCACAATGATGGAAAAAATAGTTGCCAACTTGATTAAAGAGTGCTCTTACACTTCTTACGCTATAATGTTTCTTTAAAAATTGTAATTTTGAAATGTTCTATTTTTATATTCTGGCGAAGTGTGTAGATTCATTCTTTTTTAATGAGTTTCAGTGTTGACATTATTTACTACAAAACAGCAAGACAACCAATTAGATATTGTTGCAAGCATGCACTTTAAGGGTTTCCCCTCTTGTTTAAAAAAAAAATCTAGAATATGCTCTCATGTTCACAGAAGAAGAAGCTACGGAATGGGACCTATAAATCTGATTCCTGCATGTGTCAAAACAGTAATGTATTAAATGCATATTATTATAAAAATTTAAGACATGTCTTAAACACACTTACATTTTTATAACACATGGCAATATTAAATAATACATTTCCTTGTTAGCATCTGTTTGCCGTCATTGTTGGCAAGACCTATGATTTATTGCTTAAATTAATGACTAAGACCATTTTGGACCTGATATATGCCCTTAAGCTTATTACATCACTAAATAAAATAAAATGTATGCACTTGTGACAGAGTTATTTTTATAATTGTTTATCCCTTTAAGTGCCCTATTCAGTGATTCACTGAAAGGTTCATAATGGTTGGCTTGTAACCAGAAAATAATCTCAGAAAGGTAAAATATATTCCTTGTCTAGAAATAAAATGCCAGAGTGATGGTGATGATAGGGGTCCCAGCAAGAATTTGCAACACTCAAACCCGTCGTTCTTTTCTTCAATGCGCTCAATTAACTCTTGTTGAATTTTTTTGATGCATGACTCCCCCACCCCCATTCTAAAGGCTGTCTATTAATACTGCAGCTCATCTTTGTATAAACCCTTCAATATGGGTAAAGTGGATTCTCTCTGACATAAAGCTGCAAGGGTTAAATTGTTCTTTACCGATGATTTCTCAGGTGCCATTATCATCATGCATTAAACTGAGCAAGATTATTTTCCTATTATTAGTTCTTTTCTTTCGGGAGATTGGAACTTTACTGTTTTTATACTGAACTCTATTTGACTTCATAGTCTTTATCTTTCCTTTCTGAGGGTGCAGCATGATAGACCCTTCAGTATTTTTACAGTAACCTGTTATTCATCTAAAGTCACTCTGCTGCCTGACTCGTAATACAGTGTAATATGGCTTCGTCGTTTTCTGCTCCACATGAAGTATCTCATTGACTGTCAGGTCTCCTGTCACATGACGGTAAGGCAAAGTTTTTGAGAAGCTTAAGCCTTGCTTCTGGACCACAGTGTCTACACCTTGAAACAGATGGCGGTTCTGTGGGTACCTGAGAGCAATCCTTGTGGGAAGATTATTATTTTGTAGATTTCTTGGGACGATTCTCACTCACAAATGGAAAACAAAACTTAGTTCCTGAGAGAGATCTTTTTCTTGTCTTCATCTCATTTTTACTGCATTTTAAGCCAAATAGTTTATTGGAAATGGAAACAGGTTTTTTTCCCCCCCTTAGTGTTCTTTCCCAAGGCAGTGGATCTGATAAAGTTTTTAATGGTTCTTTCAAAAATGATCAGGCCAACAAACATTCGTGTTTTTCTTGAAGAGCTATATTGGCCTTTTCTACTTCAAGCTTTCATCTCCCATTTCTGATCTTTATATGTTCTTTTTCATCTCATCTTCCTTGTCCGGGACACCTGTCTCCAGATGAAACATTTTAAAGGAAAATTGATGAATAAGAGGCTTAAGTGCCAATGTCTAAATCTCCCCCTCTCTCTTCTGTTCCTTCTTCCACCTTTTTTTTTTTTTTTTTTTTTTTTTTTTTGTCCTTTGAATATTGGTTTGGATGCACTAAGAATTTTTTTTTTCTTTGACCACTGTAGTTAGTTTTACCTGTTCAATTGGAATATATACATTCCTGTCTTTTGCTTTCTGTTTGACGGATTGTGACTTCCTTGAGGTTAGGAGCCATGTTTTATCTTCCACCTCCTTCCTTGAGGGCCTACTACGTGGTTCTTTGTGCAGCCAGTGAATTCCTACCGACTTTCTAATATAGGCCAGTGCTGATTCGTATGATCTCTTTTGAGGAAGAGATAACCTCAAAGTGTGTTTTCTTCATTTTGGCCGGCACCATTCGGCCAAGTACCATACAGAGGGCTTGCTGTTCTTTCCTAAGATTGTTTCCCACTCTCTGGGTCAGGATGTTTAAGTCCTATTTAAAAATATTAAAATATTCAGTAGGCAGCTAAGTGCTTAGCCTAGTGTACTACTTAACACTAAATGAAAGTAAAATATAACACAGCCATGGAGCCATTTGTTATATTTTAGTAGATGAAGCAACGGCAGTGTAAACCTTAACCTTGTAATTTTGTGAGTTCCACTTTATCATGTAGCTGTAAGGGTAATCAAAATAAATCACGGGAGATGAATAAATATTTTCTAGTGCTTTCTCTGTGCTTTCAGAAGTGATGTTTGATCCATGAAATTTTAGTAAGTGTATTAAATAAAACAATATGATGTGCACTGTGTCAGATCTGATAAATTATTCGGTATAGGACATTTATACAACATATGTTGAGCTGCTACGTGAACAGCTTAATGACTATAAATTATGTTAATCTGTCTTGCCATTTTTACATTTTGTTAAAAATTGTGCGATTTGTGTTGTAGATATTTATATGTATGTTTGCCGGGGTGGGCAGGGATAAGAAGAAGGCATACGAAAGGCACAGGTCATCTCCGCGATGTTCTGACAGTGATCCGGGCTCCTCAGCTGCGCAGTGTACATAACACAGATGTTGGGGAGTCATCTGTCAGCCATGCCTCTCCTATGGAGTTAAAGTTCTAGAGGGAAAAGAATTTGACACAGTGCTGTCACTGTTACATTTTCACAATAGAAGAGCATGCAAATATTGAACCTCCTGCTTAGCAGTAGTGCCCTGTCTAATGTCTGTGCTGGTTGGAATAAAAAATCATGGGTGCATCTTGGGCTCAGAGATCTGACAAAGGTCATGCTATGTTGGGCATTTGAATTGGAAATTGTCTGGACTTAGATTTTATAAAGCTCCCACTGTTGTGTGTGGGGAGAATTTCAGCAGGGTTTTGTCCCTGGAGAGGCCTCTTAGGCCCTTTTCTGTCCTATGAATGAATTTAGATGTGAGGGTTACTCCTGCCTTAAAACTGTTAAGTTCATTTTGCATACATCCCTAGAGAGAAAAACTGGCAGATGCTTTTGTCTTGGAAGTGTTTAAAAGAAAACTGCAGAGCAGGAACAAGAGAGAAAAGGGGCCCTGTGTGGAGTCCCAGAACATTTTGGAAATGGCCAATATGCAGTTTTCATCAGTACGAAGGCGGGGTGCAATATGGTGCCTGTAGCTCACAAGGGAATATGAATGTTGATTAAGCATACTCCCAGGCTTTGAAATTCTGAAAGCAGTGTCAGAATAATGGATGTTGAGCAAATGTCAAGCATTTGTTAATTTCTCTGTTATTTGGAGTTTATCTACCATGATCAATCAAATAAACTAGTGCTTCTCTCTTGTGGCATGTGTCATTGATATGGTGATTAGGTGGCTAGAGAGACCTTCTGCTTTTTTTTCCAGGTAACAGATTATAGAAGGGTAGACAGAGCTTTTCAGTAGAAGGTTTGTTTGTGGCTTGGTTTAGTAGAAATTTGGATATTAACTGAGTACTTTGGTGGTGGTATGGAAATCTGCAGCCACGTGCAAAAGATGCTAACTGTGGTGCCATTTACGCCGAAAGAGCTGGTAGTTGTGCTATGGTTTCCGTCTACATACAGTTTTCATAGTTTATAAAACTTTGGTGTAAAACTGGGTGAAAGAAATTTGATCCCAGAAGAATTCTGGCCTATTGACATTGGTAGATACAGTTTTGGATCCATTTTTATTTTTGTCTCCCCCCACCCCTACACCCTGCACAACCCCCGCCCCCCCCCCCCCCCCATTTCAATTAATTCTAACTCAGCTGTTGACTTTTATTCTTGAGAGATGGTCATTTGCTATGTGTGGTTCAACAGTAATTTCTTTCTGTTATTTTTAGGAAGCAATGCTACAATGTTTTGATGTCCCAGATATAAATGATCAAAAGGTTCTTTTCAGCAGTTACTCAGCTGTGAATTATGGTGAAGTACTAACACTCCATGGTGTGAGGAGTACTTTCCCTTTTAGAGTAGGAATGGCCTTACCAAGTGGGATTTCATTAGGGTCGATGCTAGGTACCATGTTGAAGTGTTGTACTCCCAGCATAGCGTAACTTGGACTGAAAGGGGGTCTTTGTGTGAAACTGCCATGGCTGGAATCAAGGCTGACTTAGAATCAGAGATTTGGCGGGTTTTTTTCCCCCCTGTTCCCCATTTTCTTCTCATAATCTGAGCCATGTAGGTCACATAATTCAGATGGAGACTAAGACTATTCTTATAAACCTAGATCATGTGAAATAGGTGCCTTTGTGATTTCGGGCATGAACTTTCTGCAAAATTGGACCCACTGAAGTCATCTGCCCCTTATTTTTAAGCCCCAGTGAACTTTCACTTTAGCGGATTTACAATTGGGCAGCCACAGGGTATTCACCCCATGAACTGCCTATGTTGTTTCTGGAGGGCTCTCTTTTGATTTACTCAACCTGCCATTATGTCTGAAAGAGTATGGCCATTTCCAAAGTAGAAAGTCTTCAACTTCCTCTTCACGTTAAGATGCTTCATCTTAACAGTCTCCATTGGGCCTTCGGTTTGGGGCCTTCCCTGGGACTAGAAGTCATAACCCTTTGAGTAAAATCTTCATGTCCTGCCTGGTACACAGTGCCAATGAGCTCAGCCATTGCAGAGAACTCCAACATCACAAAAATAGCACTGCAGACTGGCTTTTCTAGACTTCCCTCTGAAAACTCATCATTACCATGCCCTGAACACAGCATCACTGAATCATTTGCTTACATCATACACCAAAACACTCAGCCTGTTATTGATACACAGCTCTCACATTTATTTTCTATTTGTGGTGATAAAGCTGTTGTTCCTAGTTTAGATTCGAAGAACATGAAAGATCTTGTTATATTGTTGAAGTTTACTGTGTAATAATAAGAGAAAAAGGCATGTGAAATCAGAGTGTGAATTTCTTTCTTAACCATATGTACTCATGAATGCTTCTGAGTGTTCAGAGTTTCAGCAGGTAGTGTCCACCAGCACCTGCCAGGCTATTAGCCACTCTGTCTCTTGGCTTCCACCTCGCTCCTTTAATGACCACATATCACTGAACTTCCCTCTTCCCTCTCATGTATTACAACTACCAAGTAATGACTCATTAAAAAAAAAAAAAAGTTCTGGGATGAATTTTGTTTCCCACTGGACACACGTCCTCTAATGATAGCGAGAGTACTTTTGGGGTTCCATGTTCGCAGGTATTTTTAAAGCATGTAGCACAGTCTTTTAAATATCTTTAGTAGTGACAGACTTGGGGAATGGATCTGGTATTTGGAGATAGGCACACATCAGTAAGTTTGGTAAATAAGGGAGCAGGTGTTACAAGGTGACCACAAGGTCTGGAAACATAATTATTTTTCATGAATAAACTATTTATTATAGCATCTCTTAGAGAGTTATGTCTGTTTTTAGACTCGGTGGCCACTCTTTGTTTGGGTAAGATAGGAGCTGTGACTATGAAGCTGGCTTGCTTTTGTGACTTGTAAAGTGGTTCTAAAGTGATACCTACAGATACGTTCTATTTTGAGTAAGGACAGCATCATTGATGATGCATGTACAAGCCTCACTCCTTCTCCAGGATGATTATTTTGGCCAAAAATAATTGGAATGAATTAGTTCTTGTCTGCTCGCTGAAAAAGTCCATCTTGTTACTTTATTCCCATACTGAACAAGTGTATAGACTCCATTTCCTTAAACCATTAGCCGTTATTTTATATCCTCCTGTTCTCTGTGCTCTTCAAATGTAGATTAACTGCTAAGAAGCTAAAGACACTTAGGTTTCCTCCCAGTCCTTTCCATTACCCACTTCCCTGGTGGTTGTTAGTAAGTGATAGAATTGCCAAAAGGCAGAGACTTTTTAGGATAGGAGGAAAAGTGAAGGGTTTCAATGACTGTTAACTAGCCAGCCAGTCCTTGAATTCCAGAAAAGTAGCTCATATGGGATCTTCAGTTAATTAAAAAAATTTTCTTTTTCTTTAGGAAAAGGGGACTGTAGTAATTCAGATTTTCATCCTACAGCTTAAGACACATTTTAACAAAACCGTCGTTTCTCCAGTGGTAGTGATGGCGGGGGATGGAATTGATTGTTTAGGCCTCTGGTTGAGTTTGAGTTTGAAATATGATGAAATTTTTCTTTTACTTTTATTTTCTCTTTGTGTTTGGTATGGGCTTTTTATTTGTCAAGGATTACATTTAATTCAGAGTAACAGTAAGAGGTCCTTTTCTCCTGTTACATCTTTGAAACCCCTGCTTTACTTCTGAATAAGGAGGTCAAAGTCCTCATCCTCTTTGGAAGGGAATTACACCTACTGTACACTTTTATAAAAGGCTAAAAACAGGGAGTCGGAGCCCTGAAAAGAGAGTTATTGTCTGTTCCTTTTGCACGGTTTCACAGTGGGAGGAAACATACCAAGCCTCATTTTAAAAGCTGCATTTGTGAGACATTAGTAAATCCTTTACTTGTTTTGGTGAGGATTGATTGAACATTTTTTGGTCATGTTTAAATCATAGAGACAGGACTTTGACTTTAGTTAAGTGTCATTAAACATTATTTGATGCTTAATAATTATGTGTCTGGTTTTAAGGCTGTTTCAGCAAAACATTATTACAGGTTCCTGTAGCAAACATTGTCAAAACCTTGAGAATTTGGGGGGATTTATACAACTAGTTAGGGGGTGAGCTAAACTTAGGCAGCCCACCTTGTGCTTCAGTGATCAGTTCCATCCTGAAGTGGGTAGTTACACAGCGCTCTGTGCACTTGACACATGCAAATGCTAAATACAGTAGCAGCATGAGGTCTCTGTCATTAACAGTAATTTATGTAATGAAAGCCACCTGGCTGTTTTTTATAATTAATTGCTTGTAAATAATAAATTTAAATATAATTTATAGTTTTCTAAACTTGATTACGATATAGGCCCAACAACAAAACTAAAACAATTGGCAATTCCATAATTTAGTGCAATGACTTTTAAAAGATATATATAAAAGTATATATGTGTAAGTGTGTATATATATATATATATACTATACATATATATATATATAGTATATATATATAAGTGTACAGATATAGATACACATATGTAGTTCCCTTTGGGAAATATTTTCACTAAGAAATATATTTATTGTAAAGTAAATATCAGGCAAAAATATTTTTTGGAGGAGAACGGTAGGAATGTATTCAAATCCTGCTAGCTTTATTTGAGTGGGAATGTTAATTCTGAAATAGTTTCACTGCTTTAATTTTTATATTATTATTTCAGTCAGCCTTTGCAAGTATTTGTACACATAATTTAAGGCACAGAAGAAAGTCTACCTGCTTAACAATAATGTAGTAAAACTGTTTTGAAAAAAAAAAGTTTTTTCCCCATTTTGTAAACTTCCAATTATGCTTTGAAAATAAATTATACTTGGGAGAAAAGTACTTGAGTATATATGATGATATGTTATATGGTCTGGTGATAATAAGCAGCTTTGCCTAATGTATTTATGAAACACAACGTATCCCTAATTTAAGAAGGCTTTATATTTGTTTACATGGTCACATGTATTGGCTAGCAAAGAATCATTTTTTTCTGATTTAGTGGAGAATATCAGTGATTTATGTGGCTTAGAAAATAAGGGGGCTTTAGAGCACTGTCCTCTGTACTTCTCTTTCATTAAGAAAGAAAGGAAAGAAGCAAGGAAGGAGGGAGGAAGGAAGAAGGTAATTTATGGCTTTATGTTTAATACTTCCCTCAAGGACTGTTTACTAACAGTTATATTGTATTTTGTCACAACTTTATGAATGTGTTTTTTAAATTAATGTCTCTTTTCAAAATATATTTCCATTAAAAGCTGTATCCTTCAAATATCTGTACTGTTATTTTGTATTATAGCAGTGAAATTACTATCAATGACAATTTATGAAATGCGTAGAACATTTTTGTAAAGGATTAATCAATTAAAGGAGAATTTGCAGCTTTGAGCCACAAACTTTATTAAATAGATTCTCCTCCTTATGTGACCTGCAGCATTTTTCTTTCACCATGATTTAATAAAGTTGAGATAGATCAGTGATGCTCTATTAGTTAGTTGGACTTTAAAAAAAAAAATTGGGAGGGTTCTCTGTTATGTTCTGTGTAGAAACTCAACTACATCATGAACAACATAGTTCTGTTAAATAGCAGATTGCACGTTAACTGCTTACGAGATTGGGAGGGTCAAGTCAATGTGGGGCCTGTGCTAGCTGGGATTGTCTATAAAGAATAAAGATCATGGCTTCTGCGTGTGGTCAGGGTGTGACCACCATTCATCACCTCAACAACAGACACCAGATTCGTTCACTGCTTGGTTTCCAAGGTCTAATAATCCCTCAAGAATGTAGAATGTTGTTGACTGTCCCCATTTACATCACTGAAGAAAGAAGCTTTGCAACAGGTGCAGCTGCATACTAATTGTAGGGTGTGCTTAATCTGTCCAGAAGGGAGAGTGACTCCAAATTTGGTATCTTAAAGAGTAGAGTGACCTTTTAAAGTCCCAGGATGAGAATTGCCAACAATTGCAACAGGCTAATTATACCCACAAGGAGTTGTGAAGTGCTTTTAAGTTTTCCTATACACCTAGAAGTTCAGTGAACGGCTTGAAGTCATTAACATATGACAGATGCACTCCCTTTTCAAGGGCTCCTGTGATAAGTTTTGATTGTAGAAGTGGGAATTTGACCCTAGCTTATCACTTGCTTCATTAGCTTGCTTGAGGACAAGGACTTTTTTTTTTTTTTTTTTGACATGAGTGTTATCTTACCCATGTTCCAGAATTCCATCCGCCTCCTCTCTGCTGATAGGAAGTCACAGTGATAACCTTGATGCTGGTTTTTCCGAGGCATATTGCACATTGTGCAGTGTTACATATATTTTACATATAAATATATAGAATACTAATGTTTTACCTATCATGTATTCTCTATAATGTAATTGCATCTTATTTGAGCATGGGTATTTCAAAGGCTTTGATTACATTATTTTAGAGATACTGGTGTTATGTCATTTCTGGGTTTTTTTATGGAAAATATACCAATGCACTTTTTGGCTTCTAAAGAAGACAGAAAGTCTGACTGCTACATTTCTGTGAAGTTGACTTTTTTGAGGTTGGTGAGAATAGGGAAGAGAAGTTTGGATTTTATCCAGGGGACTCGGTACGCCTATGGAGGAAAGCATAGCGTGCTTCCCAAAGAATGAACAGATGATAAAGGTACCCACTCCCCCATGAGGAGGTGTGGAAATAGGGCATGGGCTCATGCAGTAAACCCTGTGACTGCAGCACTTAGATGAAATTGCTTTTTATTATCTGGTTGGAAAATCGTCTAAAAATAAGCCATACAGGATTAAGGTTAAAAAACTTCTAAGTGAAACCAGTCTTGGTTAATCTAATTCCCTCTCATAGTATCTCTGTATTTACCTGCTTAGAATGCCTGTTTTAATTCCTTAGTAGATTATATACCTACACTTTATTTTAAAACATTTTCTGTTAAGATCTCTGTTTATAGAAGTCACTATTTCCTTAGCCTCTGAGGGTTATTTGTAGATTTTATATTCCCAACAGGCATAATCATATTTAGCTATGTTCCTGTCAATTACCTGCAAGCTCTTTTTGTATAATTAGGGGATGGTTAATTTACTCTAAGTAAGGTTGCCACCTGTCTAAGGATTAACCCAAATAGGTTGGAAGTCACAGAGAGACTTGGAGTTTGAGTTTAAAGCAATAGGAGTGATTTCTTAATTCTCTCCTGCCATTTTGGTAGCATTTTCTGGGTTAATCAGTGGTAATTGTGACAACAGGTGTTTTCTTGGTCCCTGTATTCAATAGGTTGATAAACTACGTTGTTAAAATTATAGGCATCTGCAAATCTGTGAACAGGAGGTGTAATAGTGGTTGGTACCCATTGAAAAAGCACTGGAAGGATCTTTGACACATTTCCATTGCTTCTGTTACCTGATCAGATTGTCATTGGGTGGGAAGTGGCATCTCCAAATGAGGATAGTTTGAGGACAAGGATTGTGTTCAATGGAAATATTATCGTCTTATTTGGTGTTTCAGGGAAATGAAACATGAAGAACATTAATCATGTAGTTCATAGAAGAATTTGAGGACATAGTCTTACAGTATTTAAAATAAGCTGTGGAAAAAAATCAATAGTTTTTAAAGAACATGCTTTGCTTACAAGATTTCTGTAGGATATGTAAAATCAGACACTTTCCTTCATGTGACCTAATATGTATCTGACTACATTCCATCCAGGGCCTGCCTAGTCCTTCTAGGAGATGGGAGCCCATGATTATGACCAACTTCTTTGAGATGGATCTAGATTTCTTTTCTCTTTTTTCTTCCTTTCTTTCTAATTTGAAATTAAATCATTACATATTGTATAAATATTAATTTCTTAATTGGGATTTTTCTCATTGAGATATAATTCACCTTCCATAGCACCCTTTTAAAGTGTATGAATCAGTCTTTAAAAATTACTAATGTTAGCATATTCATGAGGTTTATCTTAATTCCTAAACATTTCATCAACCCCAAAAGAAACCAAATACCCATTAGCAGTCTCTCTCCATTCACATTCCTGCTCCCACCAGCCCTATGCAAACCACTAATCTGTAATCTCTCTAAAAGGATTTTCCTATCTGAAGATTTTATTTAAGTTGTGTCATACAATATGACTGACTTCTTTGACTTAACATGATTTTTTTAAGGTTCATTTGTGTTGTGGAATTTTTTTATTGTTGAATAACACATTGTATGACTGTACCACATTTTATTTATCTGTTCCTCATGAGCTTGTAGATATTTGATAGTTTCCACTTTTTGGCTCTTATGAACGCTTCTATGAACATTTGTGTGAAAGTTTTGTGTCAACATATGCTTTTATTTCTACTTGGTAGATACCTAGGCACAGAATATCTGAGTAAGATGGCCTAACATTTTGAGAATCTGTCAAAGTGTTTTACAAGATGCTGCATCTATATTCCTATTAGCAATGTGTGAGCTTCCAATTTCTTAGCGTCCTTGCCAACACTTGTGTATCTTCTTTGGAGACATATCTCACATTCTTTACTCATTTATGTTGTCTTTTTATTATTATTGAGTCGTAAGTGTACTTTACATATTTTGGATACACATCCCTTACCAGAGATATGATTTGCAAGTATTTTGTCCTGGTCTGTTGGTTTTCTTTTTACTTTCTTGATGATGTCCTTGAGTTATTCTTTTAAAAGGATCTTACTTCAAGCAGTAAGAAAGTAGAAAGTCAACATAGAAATATCTGTAACTTTCCTATAAGGACGATTCATGCTTTGTCATGAAGTTCTTTTCGTTTGATACTCATACTGTTTTGGTGAAGTTGTTTTCCTTCAGATAATATATTAAATAGAAAAAAATTGTCAATCTCTGGTCAGACATTTTAATATTTTGTTTTTAAAATTATGAATATATATATGGGATCACATCATCTAAATTAGGTGAGAATCATATCAGCTATATAAATAAAATGCTAAAAATAAAAAAATTGTGCAAATCAATGCAACTATGAACTTTTCAATAACTACATAGTTGTAAAGAATCAGGGCCCTATCTACTTGAAATGAAAAAAAAAAACAACTTGAAGTGAGTTCCATTGTTTTTACAATGTAATTAATCAGGTATGATTTATGAAATGTGTTCTTTTAGGAGAGCATTGGGAAAAGTCCGTTGCCTCTCCTGGTCCACAAGAGCCAGGACTCCACATCCATACCTGACAGGAGGTCTGGCTTCCAAAACCACGTTTGCAGCCGTCTTGACGGCATAGCCCTGGGCAAGTCACTTACTCTGCTGGAGCTCCACTTTGTCCGCATGGGTAGCAAGCATCCCTGCCTTTTTTCACACAGGGATCCTGTGAAGATAAATGTGGGCTGTGTAAAAGCTTTTAAAAGAAGTGTAGTGCCAAGGTGATGTCCTGCCAATCTGGAGGCTGGTGTGTTTGTAAAGCTGTGAAAGGAAACTTTTGACAGCCTCCAGGAAAGAAATTGCACGAGAGGTTACCCCTTGTACAGCTCTGTCTGTGACCGCACCAGCTCGCTGGCCGTTCAGAGTTGGGTGTGCGCTCAAGAGCCCCTCTGGCTGACTAGCCTCTCGGGGCTCTGAAAGAGTGAACGTGTTGCTAAAGGCATTTATAAGCAACATTTACGCAACAGTTCACAAACCATAATATGGGAAATTTTCAGCCAGTAAGAAGGTATTTGCATTAAAAACAAAACAGATGACAACGGCATCAAAGCGCAGGGATAATTGCGTGTTGAAGTGATATTTGACTAAAGCAAGGGGGCATGTAGAAAGCCACGTGGAATTGCGGTGTTGTGGAGAAGCAGCTAATTGCTTGCCCCTCTTGTCACTTTGCTTCTTTTAAGTGACTTAAGCAAGGTAGACTCTTAAATTGTGCCTTTATAAATCTTTTCATTTGTGTAATGCGAAAATTATAAATGTGTGATTACCAGTCTCTGTATCCAGCCTCAGTTGTATGGTATATTGTCTCCTTTGGACAGTTAATGAGATGCTGGCTTTTGTGCCATTTATCCTGGGAAATAAATGAATAACTTTCTTTGATGTCTCCTTTTGCCACACTTTCTTTGATTTGGCTTGGCGCATATGTAACGGTGTGTGAGGGTATGGGGGAGTGGGGACATATTTATTTTGACTGTGTGTGTGGATAATAAGAACATACGAAGTCTGGTTTTCAGCTGATTCTGCTTTGCATATACGGGGGTACCTGCTGTCTTCCAAGGCCACCCCCTCAAGAAAATTATGTCTCTAGAATTGGTGACCTGTTTTTAAGAGAACTTATAAAATGTTTCTAAATGAAAAATCATTCCAGCAGGGTCTAATATTGGCAATTTTCCTCTGTCTGCTTTTAGAACTTATTGGCCAACCAGGTCAGACATTATTAAAGTTCAAGGGATCCGGTGGGAAAAGTAATGGTTTTGTGCTACTATGAATTTTAAATGTTGCCATTTTCCTGTGTTACAGCATCATCTGTTCTCACATGGCACTAAAAATGTATAGAAGTTTTAAACCAAATTCAGGGTCAAGGTTAGGAGAGTGATGATGCCTCTGACTCATTCTCCTAGAATTACGTTACCCAAATTATCTGCATACCATTTTGTACTAGGTTTTTTTTTTTTTTCCCAAGTCATTTGAAAGAATTTACTGTAAGAAGATTTTTTTTTTTTTTTTGTCTCATCACTTCTTGGAAATTTATACAGATATGGTTGGAGAATTTGTACTCACTATACTGATAGGTATTCACTGTACTGAAATACTGGGGAGTGCTTCATTTCTGAGAATAACTGTGTTTTGTCCCTCACAAAAGCAATGCCTTTTAAATATGAAACTCTTGGGGAGTGGCACTCCTGGGTGACTCAGTCGATGAAGTGTCCGACTTCGGCTCAGGTCATGATTTCGCATTTCGAGCCTCACATCAGGCTCAGTGCTGACAGCTTGGAGCTTGGAGCCTGCTTCAATTCTCTGCCTCCCTCTCACTCTGTGCCCCTCTCCAGCTTGCACATGCACATGGGACATGGAGCCTGCTTACAAAATAATAATAAAGTTCAAAAAAAAAAAAAAACCCTGATTAAAAAAAAAATCCTTTATTCCCAAATATAGTATTATACTATTGTATGATAAAAGGATTGAACTGTAAACAGAGAAGCCTTTGCCTTTTGTCAAATGAATAGGAAGTCATTTAATTGGTGGTATTTCCAACCCTAAATTCTGTTGCTCACCAGTGGTGTTTGAGAAAGGAAATTCATTATAATAATGATTGGAGAGTGCTCTCAAAGGAATATCATATATCAAGAGTTTAAAATGGCTTGGATTTATTAAACCAGAGTTAGGAGAATCAAGGCACCTTTCAAGCAAGGAGTTAATTTTTAGCCACGTGCATTGTTGATTATTGCAACAGCTTCGTTTATGACATTAATCATAATGTCTTATAGAATTGTAGAGTTGTGGACTTGTAGAATGCTGTGCCCGTGGCAGAAATTGTTTGCTCCCAGTATCTGTTCTTCACTTCTTTCATGGTGACAGGGTCCTTGATTTTAACCAGGCATACACTCCCAGAACAGAGGCTCCCTCACAGCCCATATGACCAAGGGACCGATATCTGGCTATTGTGAAGTAAGTGCCAATTTCAGGAACCTTCTTTAAAAGACAGCCCTATGTCTCTTCTTCAAGCTGTTTCTCCATCTTCCTGTCTGGATGCCACCATCTTAACCACAGGGGTAAGGGCTGCACCTTAGAGGTGGTAGAGTGTTGAGTCGGAAGCTAGCCTGGATCCCAAGGATTTCCTGGAGCAAAATTGCAATGCTGGAAGGGACAAATTTCTGCCTGGTTTAATCCATAGTTGTGGGTTTCCTATCCCTTGCAGCTGAACCTTACCCCATCTGATGTAAAGGTGGAGATGCTGTGTTTTATCAGATCGGAATCCTACGGTATAGGTGGGGTATAGGTGGGTCAGGCCAAGTGGCTCACCATGTTCAGAGCGCTCAAAGAACAGGACTTGCTGGCTGCAGGTGAGTCAGGTAGCTGTTCGGCAAGGTGAGCACCTTATAATGCCAAGCATCTCTACTTGCCTGGTTCTGGATTTGGTCTCCTTGAGTCAAGTTTCAGGCAAGGTTTTTACAGATGTCCTGCAGTGACTCATTTGCGTTACCCTCCTGTCTGTTTTAAGGACGGAGAACTAGGTTAGGGTGGGGTAATTGGTTATATAAGAACAGGTCACAGTGCTCTTTCAGGTATCCTTATGCAGAGCCTGGCCATGAACATTGTTTCTTTCCCTGAGGTCACTGATCTCTCTATTGGTATCTCTTAAAAAAAAAATAATAACTGTAGAAAATAATAATAATAATAATGATTGTTCTGAATTTTGTGATATAGTCCTCTTAAAGTGACAGCAAAGTCTAAATCAGATTTGATGTTTCTTTTATATTTGGTATGGCCAGAATTTCTAGGCCTTAAAAGTTACTATGTTAATTAGCATACACCCTCTTATTTTTCTTGTAAAGCTTACAATTGCTTATTTTGAGGCACCACAGTTTTTGAAAACAAAAAATCTTCCCCTTTAGCAATGTTATGTCTATTATGTATTCACATAGTGTCTTTTCTTTTTTTTTTAATTTTATTTATTTTGAGGGTGGAGGAGGGGCAGAGAGTGAGCGAGAGAGAATCCCAAACAGGCTCCGCACTGCTTGATCTCACAAAAGTGTGAGATGATGATCTGAGCCAAAGCCAAGAGTTGGACACTCAACTGACTGAGCCACCCAGGCGCCCCTACATGTTGTCTACGTGAATATTTATTCTTTGTTCTGTGAGCTGCGGTGTTTTTGCATTTTCCCTTAGAATGGATATGTGTGTTTGATGTGGGGGTGTGCACATGTTAAAGAATCAGAGGAGGAGGGTTATTTTGCATTTAGGTCAGTATGTGCAAGATCTTGTGCTAAATGTTGGTGACGTAAAGTTTATTTTCTTTTTCTTTTTTTAAATAATTTTTAAATTTTTTTTATTTTTTTAATTATTTATTTTAATATGAAATTTATTGTCAAATTGGTTTCCATACAACACCCAGTGCTCATCCCAACAGGTGCCCTCCTCAATGCCCATCACCCACTTTCCCCTCCCTCCCACCTCCCATCAACCCTCAGTTTATTCTCAGTTTTTGAGTCTCTTATGGTTTGCCTCCCTCCCTCTCTAAGTTTTTTTTTTTTTTTCATTCCCCTCCCCCATGGTCTTCTGCTAAGTTTCTCAGGATCCACATAGGAGTGAAAACATATGGTATCTGTCTTTCTCTGTATGACTTACTTCACTTAGCATAACACTCTCCAGTTCCATCCATGTTGCTACAAAAGGCCAGATTTCATTCTTTCTCATTGCCAAGTAGTATTCCATTGTGTATATAAACCGCAGTTTCTTTATCCACTCATCAGTTGATGGACATTTAGGCTCTTTCCATAATTTGGCTATTGTTGAGAGTGCTGCTATAAACATTGGGGTACAAGTAAAGTTTAAAAGTAGAAAGACAGAACGCCTGCCTTAAAGAACTCAGAGTCTAATGACAAAAAGCAAATGAAGAAAGGAAGAATACTTTAAATTAAAGTGCAACATGAGACTTATTTATGGGCTCAGTAAATCCAGAAGTCTGAAGGGTTTCTGAGCTCTTAGACCAAAGCAATTCTATTCAGAGCTGTTGAACAGCAGGGCCAGTGCCCCCAACAGCCAGGGAAAGAACCTTCTAGATACATTTTTGAATGCTTAAAATTCAGATTTTTAAGAACACTGTCTTTCTCAGTATTTGGTTTTTTTGTTCTTGGGTTTTTTTGTTTTGTTTTGTTTTGTTTTGTTTTGTTTTGTTTTGTTTTGTTTTGTTTTTTGGTTTGAAGCCATGTGGTTTCCTCTGGTTTTCTTCCTGGGACATTGTGTAATTGTCAGAATTCTGGTACGGTTCAGGTTTAACACAGTCATTTTGGAAACTCCCAGATTATCCTCCTTCATATTTTTATTCTAAAAGCAATTCTGAAGGAGAACCTTTGCCTTTGCTGTGTCTCAGTGGAATTTAACATTGGGCCAGTGAGAGAATGTAAAGAGAAACTATCTGAAAAGGAAAATGAGAAGCAGCATGCTATAGACTAACTTCATCTCATTGTCTGGAGGACGCCATTCTCTTAGCCATCAGGATGAGAGCCACATCTTAAGAGTTGGTGGAAAGGTGAACCAGGACTTGAAGTCACAAGATTGAGTTTTGAGAGGCTCAGTCCTTCAGGAACTAGATGTGTCTGTGTATGTTTTAGTAATTTTTCTGAGCCTACATTTTTTAAAATAAATTTTATTTATTTATTTTTGAGAGAGATAGAAGGAAGGAGAGAGCGAGAGCGAGAGCGAGAGAGAGAGAGAGGATCCCAAGCAGGCTCCACATCTTCAGCACAGAGCCCGGCATGGGGCTCGAACTCATGAGCCGTGAGATCATGACCTGAGCTGAAATCAAGAGTCAGACACTAAACCAATTGAGCCACCCAGGCCACCCCCTGAGCCTACATTTTCAAATCTGGATACAGTCATGTCAGTCTTGCTGAACTGATACCCAGTATTGTTTTAAGACTGTGATGTATATGAAATTGTAAAGTATTATACTTGTTTTAGTTTATGGAAAAGAATTTCATTTAAAAAAATTAATTTTTGTTGCTCCCCACCCCCCTCCATTTAGAGGGACAAACTCCTTGGTGTTAGCTTTTCAAAATGTGGGAAATGTGACATCCGGTATAATATTTAGGAAAAGGCTTTGTTGGCTGACCTGACAAGTTCAAGTTCTGGTGTTGTGTGTGTGTGTGTGTGTGTGTGTGTGTGTGTGAGAGAGAGAGAGAGAGAGAGAGAGAAAGAGAGAGAGAGAGTGTGTGGGTGTGTGTGTGAGAGAGAGAGAGAGAGAGAGAGAGAAAGTGTGTGTGTGTGTGTGTGTGTGTGTGTGTGTGTGTGTGTGTGTTTCTTTGAGGGCTTTTAATAGAATTGCTTTGGTCTAAGAATTCATGATAGACTAAATGAAATCCTTCAGTCTGCTGGATTTAGTGAGACCATAAATTAGCCTCATGGTGAATGTACCTTTCTTTTTCCCTTTTCGTTTGACACAATTCATTGAAATGATGACTACCCATAAGTGGTTAGAATTTTATGTGTGGGAAACTTGAAGACAAAAACTTTTGAAAGTAAGGTGTTTGTTTCTTCATAGCATCACCTCTATTTGATCCTCTTCAGGGTGATTACACTTAAAAGTAGATTTCAGTGTATGTTCCCTGATATGTGTATCTTAGAACTGAAAGGGTATATATTCAGATGGACTTTTCAGCATTTTTACTGTCACAATAGGGCAAAGCTGGGCATGATCCAGTTTTCTTCAGGGGACTAGAGTAGGCTTGTGGATGGGTATGGACGATTGGACCTGCCTATAGATGCTCACTCCCCCTTTAACTGCTCTAGAAAAGGTTGGGAGCAAACAGAGCAGGTGTTGTGTGGAGAGAAGCACTTGTAGGGAGTTCTGTCCTAAGGAGCAGGCCCCAGCAGCCAGGCTGGCACTGGGTTGGGACATAAGGTCCTGTCAAGAGCAAATTCTCAAGTAACTGTAACACTAGAGAAGTTTGGAAAGACAAGATCCCCATTACACAAAAATTCTGGGAAACATATTTTACCTCAGTGGTCTGTGGGTCGAGTCTGGAGAAATAAGAGCCAGTGTAACAGCAAATGGGACTTAACCTCAGGCGCTGGAGGGTCTGGCCAAAGCTACTACTCAACATTTATTCTCTGTGAGGTTAAGGTTGGTGTGGAAGTTGTGGGTGGATGGACGTCAGGTCAAGTAGCTCTAGGAGGAACCAGGTAGAGCCTGGTGCTTCTAGAAGGTACAGCTTCTTCCCCAGGTGGATGCTGTCTTGAATTACCTCAGCATTTCTGTCAGGGAAGCCAGTCTTTCTGGTTTCCTCGGATTTGGGAAGGGAGTGCAAGCCGCTGGGGGTCATTCTGATGCTGAGAAGAGAAAAAAAAAAAAAAAGCTTCTTATATCCAAATGCAGCTTTTCTAAATATTGGGATACACAAATTTTTGTAGCTGCTTATGCACTGGGCACATCCAAATTTGGGGAGACTCTAATACAACATAAATGGCAATTCTGTAGCATAGGGGGCATCTGCTATTGTGTTTTTTGGTTGGATGATATTTTTGGGGAACATACATGAAACCCTGTCATATTTTTAAGATATTACATATATATCAAGAAAAGGTATATTTTCCTCTCTGAATTAAAAAAAAAAAAAAAACTTTTGGGGCGCCTGGGTGGCTCAGTCGGTTAAGCGTCTGACTTCAGCTCAGGTCATGATCTCACGGTCCGTGAGTTCGAGCCCCGCGTCGGGCTCTGTGCTGACAGCTCAGAGCCTGGAGCCTGCTTCGGATTCTGTGTCTCCCTCTCTCTCTGACCCTCCCCCGTTCATGCTCTGTCTCTCTCTGTCTCAAAAATAAATAAACATTAAAAAAAATAATAAAAGAAAAACTTTTAAGCTTATTTATTTTGAGAGAGAGCTCGGATGGGGGAGGAGCAGAGAAAGAGAGGGAGAGAGAGA
The DNA here is from genome assembly GCF_024362965.1 of Panthera pardus. Lineage (NCBI taxonomy): Eukaryota > Metazoa > Chordata > Mammalia > Carnivora > Felidae > Panthera > Panthera pardus. The sequence continues at coordinate 58,620,922 of NW_026526810.1, read as the reverse complement.
ATCCCAAGCAGACTCCGTGCTGCCAGCGCAGAGCCCGACGTGGGACTCCAACCCGTGAAACCACGAGATCATGACCTGAGCCGAAACCAAGAGTCGGATGCTTTACCAACTGAGCTACCCAGGCGCCCCTCCTCTCTGAATTTTTTTTCTTATATAAATAAGATTAAAACTGTTAAAAAAAAAGCATAAAAAAAGAATAAAGAAATTATCTGTAATCCCAAACTCTTACACATTTTATACAATTATGTCTTCTTTTAGAGACCCTGAACATATGCTTACTTAAAGTTATAATTATAAATATAATATAAATATAACTTTACATGTAATTTTTTTCACTTCAAATTATAGCTAAAGAGATATTCATTTTTAGTCACTACTGGTTGCACATTAACTTTCCTGGGTGATGAATTCAGATCTGTGGAGTTGAACTTAATGGTGAAAAGCTGGAAGCTTTTGATGCAGGATCCATTTTTGTTGTTGTTGAAGCTAGATTAAGTAGATTATTTTTAACTAAGAATCATGTGATACTAGAGTACTGGTTCTTGAAGGTAATTTTATCTCTTGGATGCCATATGAAGAGCATATGTTCACATGCTGACTTTATTGATTTGATTAAGATACTTCACCCCTACCCTTCAGTGTCTAAAATACTACTACTACGTCTATTATTATAGTGATAGAAATGAAATAAAACAGAGCTTGATACCTAAGAAGCTCTTCACCATCATTGCTATCTTTGTCATCATTATCACACGATCACCAAGATAGTAGGTATTTGTTGAGTTTCTACTCTTTCATTAAACGGATGGAGTTCAACAGAAATGCGAAAAAGTTCTAGATAGAATATTCTTTAAGAAGTTAGTGTATAAGAAGCATAATCGTGTTGTGCATAGTCTTTGTGACTGAACTCCATCTCTGCTCATCCTCTGGTTTCTCTGAAGACACAGAGAAGTAGGGAAGGCATTTACAGCCATTTAAAATTGGGTTTATTGGAGTGAATGACATTAAGTGCTGAGATTAACTGCCAAAAGGATTTGCTTGTGAATTAAGAGTAAAAGGCTTGTGGTTAAGAGTTAAAATTTTGTGTTTAATAAGAGAAGAGCTTAATGTATTTTAAGGCATTCCATTTGTTGTTTTAATATTCTAAGCATTTATTATTAAAGTGGGGTGGTTGTGGACTAATTATAGTCCATATCATGATGATGAGGAGGTTTTTAGAGAAGATTGAGAATCTACATTTTTTTTCCCCCCAAACTAATGTAGTAGGGAAAATATAGCATCTGAAGCTTCAAATAGTTTGCTTGACCTCATAAGATCACAACTGAAGCTATGTAAAGCACTAAGTTTTCAGGAAGTTACTTCAGTGTGGATTCCTGCATTTCTTTGCTAAAATTTTAAAATCTTTGTTAAAATCTTAAATGAAAAGCATCAGTTTGGTAACTGGAGGTTGGGAGTAGGGAATAAAACACTGTTAATATAATAATATTTAGGAAAAAAGTAAAGATGATAGTGTGATTTTTATAAATTATAACAACTATAAAGTGAATTTGGTCAGTCATTTTTACTAATTTTATATAAGGTCTCTCACCTATTAAATTAAGAAAGATTAGGGGTATAGAACGCATACTTTTGTACAGAAGAGGAATAAGAAAATTTTTAAATGGTTTTAAACAATATTTCTAAATTTTTTTACTCCGTGGAAAGGTTGCTAAAGCAATTGTGCTTGAGGTCACAGAATTAAATTAGCCTGAAGATGTTCATTCATTCATTTACAACAAGAGTTGGCAGAATGACTGGGTAAATTTTTATTTTAAATACTTGAGAAAGTGAAGTTAATTTATTTGGCTTTGATAAGCAGCTGTTTTAAGAAAACTGTCTGAAGTGGATCACAATCAGTAATCTTTTTAGCACTAGATATTACTGAGGAAAAATCAACATTGTTATTTGGTGTTATTTTAGGCCTAAGTCTTTTGCAAAAGAAAAGGCAAAATGACACAGTGTGTAGAAAGATCGCAATTATCAGTTAGTGGTGACAGTTGCCTCATCCCGTTCAAGGTAATAATATCATAGATGGCCTATTGAATTATGCTGAGTGTTGTTTGCTAGAGAAGCGATTTTGTCACTGTAATAAAAATTGGTACTATGGTTTTTTGGTATCTCATTTTGTGTCTTAAACCCTCTTGACAAATACCCTTCTGAAACAAAACTCATTTTAAATGTAAGGGTTACCTGTATTTTCCTCAGCATCAGCCACCATGATAAAAATCTTGAGACCCAAACCGATCATTCAGTTTGAAACTGTATTCAATTTGAGGTGGGGGCCTTTTTAGTTTCTCATGGCCTACTTGTCTCTTTTCCTGGGATTATTTAGTTCAAGCCAGAGACCTTCTCCAAAAACGAAACAAACCCCCACAAAACTCTTTCAATACTTGAATAATTGTGAGTTTGAATATTATTACATATGCATATATTTTTATATGTAAAAAATAAATTTTTTTAAAATCAACTTTTAAGGTAAGCTTCTGGTGTCTCTTTTATTAAACATCTGTCTTCAGTCTTGTATCAAAAAAATAAGGTAATTTGGGAGAGACTGGGATTTCAGCAGTAAAATAGTTTTGGCGTTAGACCCAGGAGGTGATTATTTAACCTCTGCTGGGGGACATGGTACCTTATAATCACAGGTGAATGAAAGGAGTTAATTACTTTCCTTCATGTTCTCACCCTGTGGTCTGATTACTTTAAATGCTTAGAAGTCTTAATAAACAATTTAATCACTCTAGCTATTGACCTAGAATAGACCTGTTATGTTAGGCCCACAAAGAAATGTCCAGTGTTGACATGATTACAGGTCATTATTATTAGGATTAAGGCACAGATTTTTGATAAACTATACTTAAAAGTTTTAGAGCTGTAAGCAGAGAGAAAATTAACAAATTTAAACCTTGAAGTTGCAGAATTGATAAAAATCATAGAACTTTTGAGATGAAAATGAGTTCAAAAGTCATAAGTCTATGTGTAGATGGTAAAACTGAGACTTAGAAATATCAGGTGATTTTCACAATTTGATTTTAAGCACTTCCAGAATGAAAATGATTGTTCCTATTGGTACTCCCTTGATAGTACAGCTTTTGATGTTCCCCATTGTTTAAAAAATAATTATGGAAAACACAAAGATATCTATCAGAAATTTGTAAGAGAAAACTAGTATTCTGAAGGACTAAAAAATGGTCTTGAATCAGGGGAAATGACACATTACCTGGAAAAACACTTTCATTACTGTAGCGTCACATTTAAAATTTGCATTTGTACTAGAAAAAAAAGAACTGTCATAGAGAAAAAAATTAATAATTTTGATCTCCTGTTCATCACATCGTTTGGTGATGAGAAGTGGGGACTTTGTGGGTTTGGGATCTCCTGGTGATACAACATATGTTCTAGCATAGTATCTGTTTTTGTTTGTATTTATGGTTTAGTTTATACACATTGGTCATAGATACGTTATGATTACTGAAATAACAAAACTATGTGATATTTGCACCTGTTAACATAAAGTATTACTCCACTAAGCCTTGCTTGTAGCACAACTTATTTTTTCCTTGATTTATAAGATAATGCTTTCTGTAACATTGGCCAAATCATTTCGTCTCGATTACCTTTACTTTTGTTGTTTCTAGAATGAGAGGGTTGGGTTAGAAATCCTATGATATCTCATCTCTTGAGATACTCCTTTCACTAAAATAACTTGATTTAATAATACTTGCATGTTCTATAGGAGTATCCTGAGCCCACTTATTACTAGAAAGAGTAAAAGTTTTCCCAAGTAGAATAAAGAAAGAAGAACATTCTAGACTCCAGAAAGAACATGGTGATTTATAATGATGTGGTGAGATTAGGGGTGCTTAGGGGTTTGAAGATGGGAGTGTGAGAAGCTAGAAAAAAGTGGTCTAAAGTCAGATTGAGAAAGGCTTTGAGTGCTCTGCTGAGGAGTTTAAACTTCATTCTTTGTTTTAATGTTTTTATTTTATTTTTGAGAGAGAGAGAGTGTGAGCAGGGCGTGGGGGGATGGGAAAGAGAAGAAGACACAGAATCCGAAGCAGGCTCCAGGCTCCCGAGTTGTCAGCACAGAGCCTGATGTGGGGCTTGAACTCAAGAGCTGTGAGATCATGACCTGAGCCGAAGTCGGATGCTTAACCGACTAAGCCACCCAGGTGTCTCAAACTTCATTCTATAGGTAGTTGAAACCTCCTGGGATTTTCAGGCCCAAAAGGTAATGTAATTAGATGTGTATTTTAGGAGCATTGTTGGTCAATTGGAGGTTGGATTAAAGGGTATAGAGACTGGAAGCAAGGGAAGTGAGTGAATCAGGAAGCTATTTAGCAATTGAGTAGATATGAACAACTTTCAGGGGGTAGAATCAACAAAGCTTGGTGACTTGATAGATGAGGTGTGTGGGAGAGGGAAGAATCAAGAGTGACCCAGAGGTTTCTAACTCAGGCGTCTGTTTATAGAAATAATTCGTTTAAGAGAGGTTGGGGCTGAACTTCATTTCTGGGAGAGAGGGGGTGGTGGTAAATTTGATTTTAGGATACTTGTAACCAAATAGGTGAAATATGCCATAAGTAGCAATAAAATGGAGACCAAGTCTATGGAGAGATGGAGGACAGAAAAAACATATTTGGGAGTTACAGAAGTGGTTATGGGAACACAGCAGGATGTGCCATCACCAGGATGAGCATGTAGGGTGAAAGAGAAGAGGGTTGAAGAGACATTCTGGGAAACCACAGGGAAGAGGATGTGCAGCCTGTGGGAGAGAGAAAGATGGGTGTTTAGCAGGGTAGAAGGAAAATCATTAGAAAACAGTACGCTGGAATTCATAGGAGGAAAGTTTTTTTTTTAAAGAAAAGAGGGATAATAATAAGTGCAAAATGTTGTCATGAGGTCAGTTAGGATAAGAAATAGACATATTGGGGTAGACATACCCCAAAAACCAAAAGCATACTTGACACACTGTATGTTAGCCAACTTGACAAAAAATTATATTAAAAAAAATATATATGTCTTCGGGGTTTGGTGGTGAGGAAGTCTCTGTGACCTTTGCTTCTGCTAAAAAGTGAAGTCAGAAGTGAGATTGCTGTGGAGTGGAGGCTGAATAGAATTTATGGAACCAAAGTCCTCCTAGGTAAAGTCATTAAGTCATGAAGTGAAACAGCGATGGACAGTAGTTTGAAACATAGGCAGGTGTGGCTCACGAAGACAGAGCATACTTGGAAGTAAATGAAGAACATGGTGGAAGATACAGAGTTGGAAGTAAGTTGAATTTTAACCAACAAAAGAAAGATTATAAATGTCTATATACAGCTATTGTTATTCATCTATCATTACCTATTCTGTCTCTGCAATCATAATAAAATTAGCACAGACCTAATTTGAGCATTTCTTATCATGTAGCTTAATCTGATTTATTAAATAAGGAAAAAAATCAGAGGAAATAATTGTAGGAAGAATTAATAAACACTTCTTACAAATGTATCTATTACTTATATATTGTGTTGAAGTTATTGGGATTGCTTTAAAGAAAAATGACCAGACAGTTGGTCTTGCAAGAGAAAGTGAGTGTTTCTCACCCAGGCTTTTTATTCTTTATCTGATTTATGTTATGGCTTATTCTAAAAAATTAATACCTAAATAAATTAGAAAGGAAATAAGTCTAGATAGTTAAGATTTTAACTAAATCAGAACATTTGGAATAGGGCAGGACTTAGAGCAGGAAGGAATCTTAAAGGTCAGTTTATCCAACTCCTCTTGGATTCTTCTTTTTTTTTTAAGTTTATTTATTTTGAGAGAGAGGGAGAGAGAATGAGTGGATGAGTGGGGGAGGGGCAGAGAGAGAGGGAAAGAGAGAGAATATCCCAACCAGGCTCTGTGCTAACACCTGCAGATGTGGGGCTCTGTCTCAAGAACTGTGAGATCATAACCTGAGCTGAAATCGAGTTGGGTGCTTTACTGACTGAGCTGCTAAGGTACCCTTGATTCTTCTTTCTTGATTCTCTTTTATATTTTCCAATGTTAATTTATTTGCTAAGATCTCCAGTTAGCTAGAATCTCCTAGAATAAAATCAGTTCCTTTCTCTTTTCACACTAATATCTAATCTTTGAAATAGATTTCCTACAGCTGTTGGTATGTACCACCGTCATTGCTTAATTGGATGTATTTTTGTTATTTCAATCATGATTTCTTCTTTATGAGTTAGTTTGAAATGCATTTTTTTTAATTTCTGAAAATAAGGGCTTTTAGGGAACTATTTAATTATTGAATTCTAATTTAATGGTGTTTTTTTTCATGAGATGTAGTCAAGTCCTGAGCAGAACTTTTAATAGTTTTGTAGGGCTAAAAGACAAGGTTTAAGGAGCAGGGGCCACCAAGGTGGGAGCTGCTCTAAATGTCCCAAACTTTAAGATGGGACCCTAAAGAGCTATACCCTAGGAGTAAATGTGAACTGAAAGTAAAACATCTACATGTCATTTTGAGGTTCACCTCCTTGGCCCCCAAAATTATTGCCTGAAATTGGACTAAGCTGATCCTAGACTTCTTTTGCTCCCAGAATCAAATCAGAATTATCTCTGGAGAAAGATAACATTATTTTAGTATTCAAATTATTTATAAACCAGTTTTTCAAGTAGAATGACATATAGTGAGAGATATTCAGTCACATAAGTAGACATGACAACATGAATGAAAGCTAGTGGAAGCTGTAGAAATAGACTCACAGGGTCTCTACTTACTGTAATACTAAATAGCATTTTTATAATTGGACTTTACTGAAGGAGTTAAGAAGATTGAAGCATATTACAAGGGACTTATTTGGAAAATAATCAAATAGAAAATCTACAAGTGGAAAATAACACAAACCAAATTTGGATGGATTTAACAGCAAATTAGACATTATTGAAGAGAGACTTAATGAACTGGAAGATAGAACAGAAGAAAATACCCAGAATGTAACATAGAATAGCAAAGAATAACAGAAAGGTGGAACATATGAAGAGAGAGTAAGAGTTGGAGGATGTAGTAAGGTGGCTCAGTACACGTATTTGTAGTCTCAGGAGGAGGAGATTGCTAAAGCAATGTTTGAAGAAATAACAGTTAAGAATATTCCCCAAATGATGAATGATATCCAGCCACATATAAGAAGTTCAACAGATTCTTAGCAGGAGTTTACAAAATACTGTAATTAAAAATCCTAAAAACTAAAGGTTTTTTAAAAACTCTTGAAACCAGATAGAGAAATAAGATACATTTATCATTGAAAGAGCCAAAATTTGGTATCACCTACACATCTGTACTGATGGATTTACTAAACAAAAGTTACTCCAGAAGGAAGAATGGAGAAGAAAGAAATGAAGGGCAGTGAAATGGTTTACATGTTGGTATATCTGAATAAACAGAGACTGTATAAAACAATAGCAGTGATTTTAAGATATATGCAGAATTAAAACAACGCCCATACTATCTTATATTACAGGAGAGGAGAACTATAGATAGTATCATAAAGTTTCTGTATTTTCCAGGCAGCAGTTCATCACTAATTAATAATAAATTTTGATCATTTGAGGAGGCATATGATTATGTAGGATAATCAGTAAAAAAATAGTATAACTTGTAAAGAATGTACAACTTCCAAGTTGCCAGTGTTCAAATAGTGAAGAGTAAGTATTAAAGCAATGAAAACTAAGAAAGGAGAGATAGAGAGTGTATGGTGGATAAGACAGTAAGATGATCAACTTAATCCTAGATATATCAGCAATTACATTAAATTTAAATGGCTTAGCTGCAATGTGGTATCTGTGTAAAGGTAAATGTATAAATTACTGGAAAAGATTAGAAAGTCCCAAAATAGACCCTCAGATACTTGGTTTCCTCAAAGGCAATAGTGATAATTTGGTGGGCACGTGGTATGTGGTCAATTAGATATTTTTACTAAAAGAACAAAAACAAACTGCAATTCCTGTCTTAATGTACAGATTTAAGATAGACCATAGACCTAAATGTAAAAGCTAACATTATTAGGCTTCTAAAAGAAAATGTATGAAAATATCTTCATGACTGTAGGTAGGCAGAGATTTCTTGGGAAAGACATATAGAAAGTGTGAATAGTCAAAGAATTGATAAATTGAATTTCATCAAAATTAAAGGCTTCTGCACTTCTTTTCATAAAGAAAATGAAAAGAAAAGCTATGGATTGAAAGTAAGTGTGACAAGCATGCTCAGCAATGGGGGCTGTCCTTTAATGCTGGTGGGACTTTAAAATTGTCATGAACACTTGGAAATACTGTTTGATAGTTATCTATGGAAGCAAGAAATGTGTATGTCAGATGACTCAGAATTTCACTTCTCTCTCTATATACTCATTAGAAACGCGAGCACTTTTTCACATAAAGATGGGCAAGATTGTTTACTGCAACCTTATTTTCATTAGCAAAAGACTGAAACCAGTTCAGATGTCCATCAACAATAGAAGAGACGAATGTGGTATACACTTATACAATAGAATACACTGTATAACAGTGAAAACAATTTAACTGCCCTGAAAATAACTGGATGACTTTCACAGACATACTGTTGCATGAAAGAAGCCAGATACAGAAGAACACACTGTGGTTCCATTAATGTAAAGTTAGCACAAGGCAAAGCTAACCTGTACAGCTTAGTGATACATACTTGGATGGTAAGACTACAAGGAAAATCAGGAAAGAGATTAACAGAAAGATCGGGTTCATTTGTGAGAGGGAAAGGTTGGTGATTGAATAGGGTGTTTTTGGGGGTGCTAGCAGTGTTCTATCTGTTGACCTAGTGGCTCTGTATGTTTTTGTTTTTTATATACTAACCCACTGTTTCATGGTTTTTTTAGAAATGTGTCTTGTTCACAATAAAAATAGTTTAAAAAGAGAAATATTAATAGCAAATATAAATGTTAATATCTTACATAATGAAGGTATTTTACAAGATATGTTCAAAACACATAATTTTTAAAATGTGTGTGTCTAGACACATAGACACACACAGAGCAGACACAGAGTAAAAACACAGGAAAGATTCATGTCAGAATGCTAACAATGGACATCTCTGCATTTTACATAGAATGCATACTATTTTATAACCAAGAAACTCTTCATTAAATATTATTTAATAAAATTAGCACTTGTAGAGGGTGTTGTCCTCTATAGAGAAGACTGATTGGGTTATTTATACTGTGTTGTTCAAGGAAGGATTTAAAGCTGCTTTGTATGCAGTAAATAACATTTTGAGCAAAAGACATGTATGCATTCACATAGAGACACTTCAGGCAATGGTGTGGTTATTAACAAAACATACCTTAGCTGCAGGGAGAATAATGGAAATTACCCAACAATTTTTTAATCCTAGACTGTTTGCTGAATTCAATAGTTCTTTTATATTTCAACACAAAAAAGAACAGCATTTTTATGTAGCTGGTAAAAGGAACACTGCAGTTTGATTTTTTTAAAAAAGGGAATATTGTCTGAGGCCATGGAATTTGGTCAAAATGCTTGACATCCCATGGCTTCAATTTTCTATGAAAAAAGCAACAATGCCTATACCTCGCAGGTTGTCTGGAGTGTAACATGATATCATATAAATGCTCAAATGGGGGTACTTGTATACCTGCCTTGTAGAACTGATTTCCGGGAAGTGTTGGAAAGGCAGTTTCATTTTGATTTCATAGCGGCGGGGGGTGGTGGGGGTGGGGAGGCTCTCCATTTCAGATTTGTGCGTAGGTGTGTAGGAAGGTGGGAGCGAGGGAGGGTGGATGCATTGCTTTCATAGAAGACCTTCCCTGACCAGTACTCTGCATCATTAACCACGTAGAGCCAGTGTTCCATTGCGCTCTTTCACAGACTTAGAGAGGCTGCAGCTTGTAACTGGGAGGTCTCCAAGTCTCTTGGTTTGCAGGAGTATCCTGCTTCATGTCCCTTTAATTGGTTTACTGCTTTCTGAGTCCCAGAAATAATATTTATTTTGCTCAGAGAATTTTGAGCTCAGTAGGGTGTAGACATTTAAGCTTCCCAGATTCTGTAGCAAAAGGAACTTGAAAATTAAGTAATGGTACTTACTTTTTTATGGTCTTTTTTTCAGAGGTTGGGTATTTGAGAAGAGGAGGAACATAAAATGTGTGGTATCTTCTTCGTTAAGATTCTGTTTTTTTAAGTCTCCACCTGGGAACTTGAGGACTTCCTCCTTGTATGAAAGTTGCATTGCCACAAAGTCTGTGCTCAGCTCTGCTCTTAGTCTCTGCAGCACTCATGGAACCCTCTGATGTTCATTTTCTCTAGTATCCTTCAGGTTACTGAATATCTTAGCTGGATGGATCTGTGGACATGTTAAGTTAAATTTTGAATGGGGAGCTGGTATATTGCCTTGTCGTATACCTGGCATTTGAAGAGTCCTGAATGCAACATAAAATGAGGGTACGTAGTACCCCATCAGTATTTAAAGTCTATATGGAAAAATCATATACACCCCCCTGCCCCCCAATTTATGATCTCTGGGCACATCAACTTGGTGACACAATGACAAGCAGAGGGACAATGTTAAGGAAGCCAAATATAGTACCTACCAGTTAAGAGAATTAGAACTCTTTCCACGTATTGCACCCCATGCACGTACCGTCATGATGGAGCACCCTTTCTCATTCTCCCTCCATTATGGCTCCTTCTTCCAGGGCACATAGACACCTGGGTGGGTTTGTTTCTTCTTTTTGAAGGTTTAAAAAAAAAGGCATATACTATTACTCAGAAGAAGTATGGAGGGTGCTCAGTGTAATTCATGGTTGCTTAGCAGCTCAACAGTGTTCTCAAGGACCTGGGCTTTTTCCATAGTCTCTGCTGATGCTCATTGTTTCGGCTCTGACCTCGTGCTTATTCCCCGCTGCTGCAACATGACTGCTACTGCTCATGCAGACACTTACACGTGACTCGGGCAACATTTTACATAGCCAGTCTAGGGGTCCACCGGCTTGCTCTTCTTTTCCCAGACAGCTGCAGGGTGAGGTGCTTAATCTGGGAGGGCAGCATGGGAAAAAAGACAAAACTGAGTTTTGAAGAGGTTTTAAATAATATATCTTGGGCATTTGTACAAAATAAGTGACTGTATTTTTGAACATGTAAATTTAAAACACGTATACGCTAGTGACGCATATAGGCTCCAAAGCCAATGTAGTCTTGAAATATGTGAGATTCAGAGTGTGATTTGCTTCACTAGATCCCTAAAAAATATGTTGGTACTTGACAGTGTTCTAATTTTTGCCTTTTGTGTTTGTTTGTTTTTTTTTTGCATGTACATGTTGAAAGTCTGTAAGTCAATTACTTAATGTTTCCTTTAATTTTTTTTTTAAATTTTTGATGGCATATTTCTCCTTATGCATGACCGTGGGACATTATAAGATGCTCAGTGAATACTGCTGACTGATTGTGGTATTCAAGATAGACTTTTTAGTTATATATTGTCTTTTTCTCCCCTCTTCTTTGGTTAAAAGCCATATTCCTTGTGAACCTACTGATTGTTGAATTTATTCCAAAACTCCTGCCCTCTTAGCCAGTCAAATCAAACACTGGGAGGTTGCAGTGGGAGAAGGGCAGATGTGGGAAGCCCTTCGTGGCTGTACCCCTGAAGACTGTGATGGCTCTCTCCACTTGCCTCTTTCCCTTTGGTATATCAGAATTAACTCTCTGGAGGAAAGTAACAAGTAATATACACTGGAGTCAATCAATGTCTCGTCGCAGTAATACTTTCCTCTCTTTAAGGTGTGAGGCTTGTTCAGAACACTCTTCTATAAACTTAGCACATTGAGGAACAAACACATAGTCTGATTGGCAAAAACCCAGCAAATGACATTCAGCCCTATACAGCTTTGTCTTGTCACCCAAACCCAAAGCATTTTGGACCCAGGTCTGTCTGTCTTTGTTACTATGTTAAGTAGATCATTTACTCTATGTCGAGACCAGTTTTTACCTCTTCCTGGAATCTTTTCTCTAACCCCTCTGGCCATTGAGAAAATGGGTTACTCCATAGGCTGTGTCCACAGCTTCAGCTGAATTGAATTCTAAGCAGTTTTAAAGGTAGTTTCCTGGATAAAGACATGATCTCATCCTCCATTTTTACAGTACCCTCAACTCCTGAGCATCTTATCATGCTGAAGTCTTTATTCCTGGGTTTATTTCTCCAGCTGTCTCTTAACCTTCCCATTTTTGGTGTCCACACGTACACTTTTGTTTTATTCACAGTTTTGTTTCCTCCTCATTAGTCATTGGTCATTGCTCATTGGTCCCCAACTTGCCTATACAAGCACATTTATTTCCATCATATTTTCTGATACTTAGAGACTAATATTTTGTTTATCATTAAATGGCTAACCTAAATATATTTTGCAGTATAATGAGGAGATGTGTATTTATTGCACATAAATATCTAACATATTGACTTATTCAGTAGCTTATAAAGATTTGGGCTTAATTTTGCCTTTTTTTTTTTTTTTTTTTTCAGAAGTTGGTTGTCAGAAACCCTACCTGGGGCATGTGATTTCCTATGAAGTTCACGCAAGCCAGGAATAATAGGAAGATGTTAGAATTGGCTCTTTCAAAGAACAGTTTCTAGTTTTAAGGGGAAAATGAAAAAAATTGGATTATAATGAGTTTATAATTTTATTCAATCATTACTTAGGGCTTTTGAGTTATTGAAACGGGTCTTTAGTAACTATCAGTTTTCCTTGATGAATGTTTATAGTGGTTTTGTTTTTGTTTTTGTTTTTGTTTTTCTTGGTAATCTGATAAGAATGAAAAGTAGTTAGAAGCCAAATCTATGTTGGTATACAGAAGACGACAACACTGTGGCAGCAAGTAAAGAAATATGGTGTCATTGTTATTTCACACTCTCCAAATTACCTGTGATGAGCTTAAGAGGTTTCATTCATGCATAGAAAATTTTTAATTATTCATAGTGCTTTGGTGTACTATAAAAGTCGAATTATTAACACTGTAATTTGTTCAGATAGCATTTAGTAGGAAAATATATCAGAAATAATTAATTGTTCTCAAGATATGATAAGGTAGATCTATCTACAGAGGGCAATCAAAGAGTAGCAGTAGGATATTGATTGCTTTTTAGGGAAAAAAAAAATTCTGTTCCATTTCTCAATGTTAACAATTGTGAGAGGAAAATTCCCACTTGGGAAGAATGTTTTCCAGGTTGCTTCACTGCCAAGTGTTTGACATTGTGTGGAGTCTTAGATGAATAAGGCTTATGGCAGTCTTTGGGAATGACGGACTCCAACGACCTCGGCTTTCTGCTGTGCAGACCTCTGTTTTCAGCCCTGCTAGTGTCTGTAATAATGTTCTGGTGGTTTCTCAGTGCTACTTCCGGGGAAGACTAAAGTTTGTTCCCCTGACTCCAAGATAGCTGCGGAAGAGGATACGTGTCCACTAACAAAATAAATTTAGGATGTTGCCAGTGTGTGAACTGCACATTCTGCACTGTTTATGGGGTTTCACCCTTACCATTTACTGATGGAAATACACCTTGCCTCCTTTTGGTCTCCTTTGACATAGCTACGTGCTGCAGATAGGATTCATAATCATTCTAAAGTTAAAAAACATCTAAATTGTATGATAGTTTGCTGTGAGGCCATCCATATTTTTCCCTTTCCCTTTTTCTCTCTCCTTGACCTAGCAGCAGGAAGCCTTTGTTTGAGGTGTTCATCTGGAACAACTTTTCCACACTTGTTTTCATGTTCTGTTAGATTACAGGGCAGCAGGCCTACCTTTGAAGCTCCTTTCTCTTTTGTTTCTTTGCCGTGCACTCCAGTAATTAACTTTGTCCTTCTTTTATTTGTTCCAGTCAATCGCAGGCCACTCTGCTGAGCATCTTCTCCCAGGAGTACCAGGTTAGAAGTTTTCTCCTTTGTGAGGGTTGACAGGTGCCTAATTGAATGATGAATGTCCCTTTATTTCTTTGTAATTGAACTGCCAGCTCTCTGATTGGGTTGGAGGATGTTCTCCTTTCCACATCGAGCACCGCCTGCGTCTCAGTGGAGGCCTGCCAAGCCTACCCATCCATCTGTCTAATAACATCTAGCCTTTGCTTATTTGGTGGACCTGTAATAAATTATGCTAAACCATTATTATTCTGACAATAATAATTTCCCTGTGTTGCGTGGTTCCATGTGCTAAATGTTTGCTGACTTGCACTGTCAGTGCCGCTTTCCATTGCTGACAGAGATGATGATAAATGACCATTGCTGGAGTGGCAGAAGGCAAGAGAGGCAGAAAATGGAGTCATTTATCATGAGATGACAGGTGTCAGTCAAGTGGCAAGTCTCTATGGAATTACTTTTTGTAGTTTTCAAATAAGTTGTTTTTAAGCAATGTTCTTCCTGGTTAAAAATGGCAATTGGATTGTAAAACTAGAGTGCAGAGGACTTAGATGGAATTGAATTGAGGGAAAATTAATACAAAGGTTGAAAGAGGGAACAAGTTTTTCTTTGCCCTCTGCAACCCTAAGCAAACTTATTTAGATTCAATTACTGTGACCCCGTTGGCTTTTACATGTATACTGTACCTTGTGGTACGGTCTGAAGACATCCCAGCCAAGCAGCAGGGATTAAAATGCATAGCTTCATAGAGTAGAAGGCAAAAAGACCCACCGCCACCCAGATCCCCAAACTATTATTCAGCTGGCCCTATGTGCTAGACATTGGGATGAAGGAATACGTCATTCTGCTCTTGAACCTGATGTGTGACACAACATAAAGATCTTTTTTGTTTTGTTTCAGAAACATATCAAAAGAACACATGCCAAACATCATACTTCCGAGGCGATCGAAAGTTATTATCAGAGGTATGACCTGCCTGCCCCACTAGAGGGTATCATAGCACCTATTAATTGTAATAATAATTATGAATAAATTAGGTTACTAGATTAATTGTCTGTATAACATTCCAAGGCGTTGTGATATAAGTCTTACTTAAGACTTCAGGTGTATCTTTGAGTGATTTCTCAAATGCTATGTTTGAAGAATATGGTGAGACTGTCTTGATTGGGTGTATGTGCGTATAGTGTGTAAGAAATCTTTACAGTATTATGAAATCTCAGTTGGCTACTTTAAACTTGCTCTAAGCGTGTGTCTTGTATAGACGCATACGTCAATGCGCACATATCTACATATATGTGTGAAAGTTCTCAAACTAAGTTTTATTTCTTGCTTAGATCAGCAAGTCAAAAAATATATTCGAGAATAAGATTGAATTTGGTTGCACTTCTATTTGCATTTGGTTGCACACTCATAGGTAGTGGGCTTGCCATTTTAGAATTAAAAAAAGACATGTCAAGTAAGGACATATGACGATGTGTAATATACAACTGTCACATTTTAAATGGGGTTTTGTATTTTAAAAAGAAAATCTGGATATTAAATCAACAACGTAGTGTCCAGGGGATATTTTAATTTCAGTCTAGTTTATTACAAACAGTTTTCAACTTCTCTTCTAAAACAGAATCTTTAAAATAGCTCTTTTAAAAAGATTCTAAAAAGGTTATTGTCTTTGTGATATGACTGAATAATTTACAACCATAAATGGTAATGGATTGCATTAGAATCGTTGGTTGGTTTCTTAAATATTTCAAGGACATATTGGAAAGGAAAACTGTCTGAAATATGCTCTTAAGGTATTACACTTAAGATTGACAGATCAACATGTCTGTGGTGAGAGTGACACCACCAATTTTAGATGAATGATTTTATGCACAAATATTTTATGAATGAAATGAATATCTAGATTCAGTATTGGTATCATGTTTCTGTAAAGTCATTTTTTAAGAACTGAGAAGTGTTTATTAAAAAGTTATTGAAGTTATCCTTTTAAAAAATTACACCCTATACCACATATTAGAGTTATGTTCAGTTTTCAGTAGTGGCATCCACTAAAGATACACACACCGCACGCATACACACACTTTTGTGTCTAGGAGAATTCCCCTCTAAACAAGTCTTTGTAAAGTTTGAGTTGATATTTTTCAACAATTATACCCTCCTCAGTGACACCAACAGTTAACGTTAGAACCTTAATCATCAATAAAAACTGAAGAATGGCTCCCAAAGTGCTATGAAGTCAGCAAGTGCTTTGGAATCCAGTTGGAATCCATACTCTCCAAAGGAAGACTGGACAGTTACTTCCATGTCAAAAAGTACATTTTTGTTTGTAAAAGTTACTGTCTTAGGCCATCGCATAAAAGTACATGTCCAGTCTTTAAAGCCTTGTTGACATAAGCAGTAGAAAATAGAGCATTCCCTAGAAATTTGGAGATCCACCAGTAGGCTGCGGGGCTGTCCTCTGACGATCATTTTCATTGTTGTAAAAGGCCATTTTAATTAGATGATTGCTGAGATCTCTAAGTGCTGCTTTTTAACATTTAGCTTCATTTAAAAGTACATTTAATTATCAAAGTATGAACATGTTGTATTGGATTATCTGAGTCACTCAAGCCAGAAATAAAAGTCTTCCCTGTAAATATGGTTACTCAGTGATGCACAGTTGAGTGAGCAATAATGAGAATATATTTGTATTTCTTTAAATTATTTAAACGTGAGAATCTCAGTTGTTTCAAGGAGTCACAACATTTTGAAACAAAACTGTGAGATTTGGGCTATAATGGACAGACTAATAAGAAAGCAGCCTCACGAGTTTCTTACTTTACCCCCCTGCTTCCTGACTTTCTGCCCTGTACTCTGTGCTTGGAGATGGGCTATATTGTCACCTTTCAGACATATTGACCGTACAGGCCCCTTGTCAATGTGATGGTTAAATGTCCCTGTATTCGCTGAGGTAAATTGGCCTTAAAAGATTTCTGTTTTCCAGTTGATTGTAATAAAGGCAAATTGTGTTATATCAAGACATATTTAAGCAGTTTGACAATGTTAACACTTTCTTTGATTCCTTTTCTTTGAAAAAAGTAATATGCGCACATTATAGAAATTAAACACATTTGTGATGGTCTCAAAAGGAATGAATGATTGTCCATAATTGTGGCAGCCAGAGATAACCACAGTGGTATTTTTCATTCTAGCCTTTTGTCAATCCATTTTCATATAGATGAGGTCAACTGTATATGCTATTGTGAATCCTGAATTTTATACTTAGAAAAATGTTTATGACATAATATTACTCTGTAGAGAGCTTTTTGTAAACATTTTATTGATTGCATTACCTCATCATAGGAAAGTGTCAAAATTTACTGAATTATAACTCTGTTGAACATATATGTTTTCAGTGTTGTAATATAAAAATAATACCGTGGTAGACATTTTGGTACATAAGTATTTGCGTTTTGGATTAGTTTTCTAAGATTTCTATATATGTAATTACTGGTACAATGAGCATATACGGATTTTATTTTATGTTCCCAAATTACTGTCTACAAAGATTGTGATGGCTTCCTACTAGCACTGTCAGAGAATTTCTGTGTCTCTGCATTCTTGCTAGTGTTGAGATGATCTCAATTCAGAATTTGAAGTCTGTATTTATAAACCATATAATAATCCACAGTGTGATTCCATCATGGTTCACTGAAAATTCAAAGTATCCAAATATCAGCCGAAAATATTTTCTCAAGCTTTTGAATTATTGAGGAAATTTCCTCAATTCTTCATGTTGTGTATGTGCAGACACAGCTTCTGTGCTCATTTTGAAAACAACTCTGTTCTTTCTCCCTGTGTTAACGGCATTTTATTTCCAAACAGAAAACATACCTGGCAAAATTTATTTCGTTCCATCTAAATTGTTGCACATGGGCTTGGTGTGCACTCACAGAGACACATTCACCAGTGGTCATATTTGCAAGTCCCCATCAGTAGCAAGGTTCAGAAATGTTGTCTCCTCTCTTTTCCCTTCTCCCAGCACACACTGTTTGAGGGCCAGCTGTATGAGCTTTAGAGAATTAGATCAATTGAATTTCATTCAGCTGTTCACACGGAAAAAAGGCTAGCTCAAATATGTTATCGACATTACGTGACATAAATAGTTTCTGAAAATTTGAACCACTTTTTTTATTTAATTAGCACAATTTACTTCGCGCTCCCTGTGTCTCATCTACTGTGCCAGGAATGAAGGATACAGGTGTGCATAAGACATGGTGCCTGCCCTCAACTGCTCTGTTTTAGTGGGAAAACAGCTGCATGCGTGGAGATGGGCTCCAGAAATTTTAAAGGTAGAATCAACAAAGGTGATACTCAGCCGTAAGCTTAGGATAGAATTTTGGTAGGTTTTTGAAGTTCTACCACTATAATTATTATTATGAAAATAATAAAGATCAAATAACTTTGCCTTTAATATTTTAAATCT
Organism: Panthera pardus; assembly: GCF_024362965.1. Lineage (NCBI taxonomy): Eukaryota > Metazoa > Chordata > Mammalia > Carnivora > Felidae > Panthera > Panthera pardus. Next base: position 58,602,514 of record NW_026526810.1, on the reverse strand, counting down.
GTACATGTTATTTTAATCTTAGATGCTAATGAATCTTTCACACTCAAAGAAACATAAAGTGGACCTTCTATGAAGATCTTTGGAGGATGGTTTCACCCACAAGATAAACACTTCTTGGTCCTCCTCTGGCAAAGCTAGAGGATGACACATCGCTTCTGTGCAAAGTAGTTTTAATTTGCAAATAGGTATTAGGAAGATGGCCCAGGTCACCTTAATGTGGTATTCAGAATCCCATCCTTGTATCTGAATTATAATGCAGCTCTTTGCTAAGGATCTGTTGGATGAAGTTTCAGCATCTGTTTGTGTAGGTCTCTCTCAAGGAGGTTCCTGTCTAAGTGGAGAGAGAAACATACCATTATAAAGGTATGAAAAGTCTACACTGCACGTTTGCACAAGATACTTTGGGGATGCAGAGAAGGGTAGCACTAGGAATTTCTGATCATGTCCTTACTGAATGTTTTCTGTAATTAGCATGCCCCTGTGATGGCATATCGAAACATTTGAATAAAATGTGTCACTTGAGGACAGTTAAAGTTCCCAGAAAGGACAACTACAACTTCAAAGTAATTTTCACTTAATTTCTTTTCCCCAGTACTCCTGAAGTGCTGCAGGATAGAGTTAGGAAACAGGCTGGAGAATAAATATGGTCAGAATCAGCTCCACTCTTTTCAACATATGAAGGCATCTCAGTAGACCTTGGCAGATAGGGTTCCATTTCAGACCTTTACTGTTTACTGGTTGAGGGAGCCCAGACGGGTTACATCAGTACCCTGGGGGTTTTGTTTCTTGGCAACTAGGCCGCTTAAGCCCATAATTAGGAATGTCCACTGTATTAAGAGTGAACATGTGGGGCGCCTGGGTGGCTCAGTTGGTTAAGCGTCCGACTTCGGCTCAGGTCAAGATCTCACGGTCCGTGAGTTCGAGCCCCGCATCGGGCTCTGTGCTGACAGCTCAGAGCCTGGAGCCCGTTTCAGATTCTGTGTCTCCCTCTCTCTCTGCCCCTCCCCTATTCATGCTCTCTCTCTGTCTCAAAAATAAAGAAACGTTAAAAAAAAAAAAAAAAAGAGTGAACATGTTTCTATACAGATATAGTGGGTTATTGTTTGACCATCTCCTGTTTCTTTAAACTTAATAGACGTGCTCCATTGGTCATTACCAGGATAATGGTTAATGCAACATTTACATAAAACATATAATTTTGAGTCCAAACAGTTCTCTGGCATAGGCAGTAGTCTGAGGTCTAGCTGTTCTTTGTCATTATTCCCTATCAGCTCTCAAAACTCTGCTGTGGTCACTCTAGAACCTTTCCTGGTCCTCAGACACCCCAGGCATATTCCTGACTTTGCACTTAGGGTTCTCTTGCTGACAATATACTTCCTCCCATGGCCTGCTGCTTTCTTTCTTAGGAGCCTCTACCTAAGTGTCACTTCCTTAGAGATGGGCATTCTGACCAACCCATCTAAGTTTACATTTTATCGTAGTGTATAACGTTATATTATTACATTATATTATTTCTGTGTTCTCATTGTTTGTCTCTCCACTGAAATATAATCTCTGTGATGGCAGGAACCATGGACGTTTTGTTCCCGGCTGCTTCCTCAGAACCTGGAATAGGCCCAACATGAGTTATCTCTCACAAGTATTTGTGGGATAAGTGAATGTTAGGTAGAAAGTTATAAAGATATCCTAATACCAGTGTAGGGTTAATTAATCTGACCCGAAATCTGAACCCTTAACGAATGTGCGTGTTTGGTGGTTATGAATACTGGATTAGTTGGTCAGGCTTGACTGAACTGTTTTGGTTGTTCCTTGAGCAGGCCTGTGAGTGCAATGAAATTGTGAGTTGTGTGAGATTCTGAGCTAAACTGTTTCCCAGAGACCTTTCTCTAAACCGCATTTGCTACCTTTTTTTTTTTTTGTCTTTTTTTCTGAAAGTGCTTATTTCACAATTAGATTGCTAAATAATTTTTTCAAGAAAGTCCCCAATATATGGGAAATGAACTTACTAAATTTATTTTGAAGTTTTAATGATCCTGAGACTCCCTACCTTGAATAATTTGCTTTTATTCCATTTATTTTATAGAAAAATCATACATCTTCATAAACATATTTGTGAAATAACATAATTTAGTATATTCTTATGTTAGTTATATGGGAGGTCTCATATATTGAGTTTGATTTCTACTATCAAACAAATATTGTTAATTTATTCACTCAAATGGCATATTCTAGAGAAAATATCCATACCTAATTCTCCTCTCTTGTCAAATATGGCTGTTGAAAGTTATTAAATCAGTCATTTATTGAAGAAAAAAATATATGTGTATAATGCAATCACCTATTATAAGCCAAGAACTGTTCTAGGCATAATAAATTGAATAAAATACAATTCCTCTATTCTCTTTGGGCTTTCACCCTTACACTGGGGAATGGGTTGAGGTAAACAAGTAACTAGGCAGATACAATATGCTCTGTTAAGTAATGGAGAAATGTACAAGGAGCTCATCGATTGCACCTTGGGACACCTAACTTACTCCTAGCTTGTGGTAGATTGAAGACAGTTAAATGTAAGCTGAATCATGAGTTCTCCAGGTGAAGGTTGGAGTGCAGAACAATGACTAGAGATGAAGCTGGCCAAGGACAGTAGGTGGGAACCAGATCATGAAGACATTTACAAGAGGTCTTGAGTGATTATAATTTAATCTTGAGATTTAATGTGGGAAAATGGCACATCCAAAGTTTTATTTAAAAATAAAATCATTCTGGCTTCCATGTCTAGGATGGATTTGGAGAGGTTTTGTTGTTGTTGTTGTTGTTATTTTTTTAGCTAGGTTAGGGAATGGGAGGGATAGAGGTTATGACAGAAATGCAGGGCAGATAATGTGATGGCTTGTATTGCCTAACAAGGTGTGCTGACCCACCGATGACAAGTCTGTTCCATTTGTTTCTTAATAAGGTGTCAACCAGGGCTGTGAAACAAAATAAAAAGGTGCGATGGGTGCATGGATGCCTTTTTTTCAAACCATAAGAGCAAACTTATTTCCTTTCCATAACGTGATTGAGGTATAATAAAGCCAGGGTGTTAGGGACAGTTCTTTTTGAAATCGCTTCCTTGTCCCATGTTAGGAGATGAAAACAAGGGAGACCGATGCGCTCACACTTCGTGCCCCCAACTTCAGTTAGTTAGTTGCCAGTGGTTTTGAGGTGAGTTGTTTTTGTTTTCCTTTTCCCTTTAATGCTTTCCTATGACAGTAACGTACTTTAACTAGAGTTGAGCGTGGCATTTGCCCAGGAGAAACGTGTACACACAGGGGATGCTGACAAGTCTATGCTGGCCTTTTCTTGTCACTACATTACCACTTGGCTTTGTCTGTCTAGGTACCTGAATGGAGTGGGAAGAAATGGAGCTGCCCCAGTGCTCCTGGAGCTGGCCAATGAGGTAATGTTATTGTTATTATTTTACTTAAACCTGCCAAAAACCTAAGGGGCCTATCTAGAGTAGCTTTGCTTAGAATTATAATTAACCTTAAAAAAAGAGATTTTGAGGTGCATTAGACACTTAAATTGCTCCCCGGTCTCTTTGTAGTTTTAATAATTGGACAAAGAACTTCATATATTAATAAGTCAGTTCACATAATTAGTCTCCTTCTTTTAAGGCAAATGTATAAACAGCTTCTTGGTTTCTTTGCGGGAAATTTCAACCAAACAGCTCAAGACATGCTCTTCGCTGGATGTGTTGTCTTAATTTAGTGTGAGAAATACCTGTGTAGAGTGAAGAGATGTATGGCCGAGAAAATCTGTGCTATTATGAAAATAAAGAGAGACATTGTTTACTTAAAACTGTAATGTTTACTTGATTTATTTTTTTTTGTTAGCAAACTTTTATAATGATAAAAGATACATGCCTTATACAAAAGTCTCTTGATATGAAGAAGCGTACTGTTGTTCGTAACACCAAATATAAAGTGATTTATTGAACTTACTTGTTAACTCTGATCTCTTTCTGTTTGGGGAAACAAATAATAGTCTTACATTTAGAAAAGGAAACCCTAAAGATTTCCCATGAATGAAGAAGCTGTGAGAAGCTCATAATAGTGGCCGAGAGCATACCAAAGAATAAAATATTTAATTCCTAAACTTTGAAATATTTATCTGCTGTAATGAGAGCAATACAAGATTTAGTCTCACTCGGAACTGCTTATGCAAACCTCACAGGGGCGGAATGCAGTGTGCACTGGTTTTGTGTTGTGTTATAATGGGCAACATAGCAGCAAGGCAGAGAATGCGTGTGTGCATTAAAGATGACTCAGTGCTGCACGCATTAAGTGCTGTGGCAGCAGCGAGTTGTACTTGCTACATGGGCAAGGAAGGATGGCTTCTCTCGCAGCTTCTGTCTGCTCTGCACCACCACAGTCAGCAAATGAGCAATTACCTATCAGTTACTAGAAGGTTTTAATAGTTGAGGCAGTGTCTACACAATCTGATAGGATAGTTAACATATAAAATGCACTTCTCTTCCTTGCAAACCATACTTTTTCTGTTTCTACAGCAAGGTGGTTTTTCAATGTCTTCAGACTTGTTTGTTACGAGTTGATTCTATTCACAACTTGAGGTATCTGTTCTGTAACTAGGAATTCAGTGATCGTCCCTTATGAAAAGAAAGAGTGAGCTAACAGCGTCTAGAAATAACATGATGCAAGCATGGTACTCATTGTTATAGATGATGATATTGCTGGCATACATAAGTTTTACATAGTAGCAGTTTACATTCATTTGAATGTGTAAGTGGACATTTCCATTGAGCCTTGCTTATCTGGCTGACCTCAAGTTCCATCTTCTAGTAATACGGAAAATTTTTAGCCACTAACACACTTTTCTCCTGTATCGGTAAAGCTGTTATTTACCATGAATATATAGAATACTTAGCCAAAGAAAATAAAGTGTCATTAAAGACTTTTTTTTTCTCTCTCCCTTGGCTGCAGATTAGTACAGAGATAATAGCACTTTCTGATTGACTGCTACCGCATTAGGGAAATTTGGGAATAACTCGGACCAGATTATGGCTTCTAAACAACCAAGCTGCCATTTTTATATGATAGTTAAGGCTTAAA